>NC_045447.1:80256454-80856454 GCF_002776525.5 Piliocolobus tephrosceles | reverse complement strand
CATTTAATAGGAGGAGGCTCACAGAGTACAAGAAGCTCTGATTTATTAAGGAAGTTCCCACTTTCTAACTAACATGTTAAGTGGCTTCTTGCAAGCAGTTTAACCTTTCCGATCATCAGTTTTCTCCATGTTTTCTAAGATCTCTTCTAGTGTCAACATTTCCTGTATCTAAATCTACCTTATTATGTATTGAAGTGACTCTTCAGGGAGTGTCTCTGACTAACTTTTTTGATAATCACATATTCCTATGACTGGCAGTTGTGCCATCTCCCTCTGTTTCGTACAGAAGTGGGTGAAAGAAAACCACAAGATTGGCATCTGTTCTATAATAGGAGATTTCACGACAGAGAAGAAACAGATGGAGATTTAACTCTTAACACTGCCAGTAACATTCTATGAGGCCGTAGTTTCATTACACAGTAAATATCTAATGTGCTTAGCAAAGTGAACTATACTTGTTAAATTTAGGTGTTTGATATCTATATAATGCACCTAGTACAGTGCCTGACATACAATAGATGCATACTACATACTGACTGACCATCTCTCCCTTTTGCTGTTCCTGCTCCTCAGAAGGGACCCCAGGTGGTTGGGTGGCAGCTGCCGATCTGGAGCTTCTAGTGATTTGGTCCAGAGCTCCCCTAGGGACCTATCTTATTGCGCCAACCTCCTCTGCTTGCAGAGAGCTAATTGGAAGTTATACCTCAGATAGCTTCCTTGGAAATTCTATGTTTTATAATCAGGGGATGCTCATTCCTGACATTGTTTAGTAATTATTTCAAGCTGGACATTATAGGCAAACTAGAAGGATGGTACTTTGGATGGAAAATATCTAGGGTAAGAGATTACCTAGAAATTCCAGATCAATTCAGAGCTTTTAATCCCCAAAAGGCAGGTAATGTGGAGAAACTAGCTTGAGAATTAATTTGTTTGCTCTCTGTGTGTACAATTTTTTGATACACCTTCTATCCTTCCTCAAAGGCAACGTTTACCAGAAATTTTGCTTCCAGGAAGCTTTTTCTCCTTTTTAAAACAATTTGTATACTGACCAAATACAATGCATTTTATTGCCTTAGCCCTGGGATTTCCTAGTATAATGGTGACAGAATTAACTTCCTGTGCTGCTTGGAGATACTTTGCTCAGTAACAGGCCCACAAGCACTAAGAGGCCTCAACTATCACGTTGCATTTAAATAATCTATTCTTGTTCACAGAATCTGGGGAGGCAAGTTGTGTATGGGAGATTTTCTCTCCTCAAACTCATGCAAACACTTCTCTGGCAGGTGACAATCTTTTCCACAAATTATTCATTTACCTGGTAAATTCAACTAGTTGCCTAACACAAGGACCAAGCTCAGCACCTGGCAGTGTTATTTTGGCCTTTGCAGGGTCCTGCCTCAGCATATGGATGTAACTATTTCACCAAAAAGTGATTTTTATCTTTGGTTGTTACAAGCTTTTCAGGCCATTTCCCAAGGTAATATTTAATGGAGAGAAGGATGTCCCAATATCCTTCTCTCAGTTAAATAGTTGGGAAATGTACATTTCTTGCCAAAATGCTTTCCGGGAGAAATATTTAAACCGAAATTTACTTTTTTCCCTCTTTCCCCACCTCCTCATTCCTACAGATTTCTTGGAAGATGGAAAGAAAATTTTACAGTATGCTAATTAATGTATTTGTCTCTTTGTTTAGTTATATTTGAACAAAAATAACAGATTTTGGTCCGTCCAGATGTTAACTTATTGGCTTATTTTAAAATTATGACCAAGGAATTTCTTATATTTTTGTACACTTATTTAGCATATCCTATTGTTTATGCTTATTAAATGCTGTACATCAAAGATAAAATGTATATATTCATATTTGACTCATTTGATGACCTCAAAACATTTATTAAGTAGACCGTACAGAAATCCAGCTATTTCCTTTGATGAGGGAAGGACATCATTCCTCTTTCCCAGGCAGAGCCTGAGGCCAGGAAAATGGCATGTGAAATCTCTTCTTCTGCAGCTGCCTCTGGCTCTAAATCCACAATTCATGCCCACCTCTCTCCTCCAAAAACACTATGACTTGGCAACTTAGGAAAACTGCAAAACAGCTATATAGATTTGGTTAATTTTTTATCAATAAATATAAAATTTCAATGAAATAATTCCAGTTTTAAATATATACACATATCTGGCTGGGTGTGGTGGCTCATGCCTGTAATCCTACCACTTTGGAAGGCCAAGGTGGGCAGATCACTTGTGGCCAGGAGTTCGCAACCAGCATGCCCAACATGGTAAAACTCCATCTCTACTAAAAATACAAAAATTAACTGGGCATGGTGGCGGGCATCTATAATCCCAGATACTTGGGAGGCTGAGGCAGGAAAATGGCTTTAACACGGGAGGTGGAAGTTACAGTGAGCCCAGATCACGCCACTGCACTCCAGGCTGGGCAACAGACTCCATCTTAAAAAAAAAAATTATATATATATATATATAATAATTATACTTCCTAGGTTAGGTTTCCCCAGAAGTATACCCTAAGACATAGATTCAGGGTGAATATTTCATTTAGTTGGTGATCCCAGGAAGTACTGGTATAAAGTAAGTACACAGTGTGTTAATTAGCAGGCTAGTGTTGGAACAACTAGAGCTCAGTACTGTTAGGGTAGATATTTTAGTTTAAGTTGTCACAATAGAGGAATGGAGAAGGCAGGGTATTGATCCACCAGCTCTTAACTGCCAACGATTGAAGGTTCATCTTCTGCGGGGGTATAAATGCCTAGCACTCCCAGCTTGCCCTGTGTCTGCCTAGCATGTTCTTTTAAGTGGAGAGTTGGAGGTGCTACAATAAAATACTACCTCGGAATGGTGAATGCCAAGTGGCCACACATGGACACTAACACCTACTACATATGCCATCTAATGCTTTCATAAAAGGAAGTTGAAATGGGAATGAGGAGTAGCTGTGAGTTGTGAAGTCAGATAAATGCTCCAATAAGATGGACAGGATTTCTCCCTTAATTCTAATTGCACTATCATTTACACAGTGCTGTAGGAATTAAAATAACTTTTTAATTCAGCTAAAATGAGAAACATTTTCCTTTGTGGCTATTCTTGTTCTTTTCTACCTTTCCTATTGTTTCCTATCTCTTAATTGCTAGCACCATGTCCTATACATAATAGGTACACAGAAATGTTTTTCTACAGCTCTTATTTCTTAATGCCAATCTTCTAACTTCCAAATGCAGCCTGCACTTTCAGGCTCCAGCCTTCCTTTGTCTCTTGGTATTTTACAGAATCTGGTCTAACTTCTGATTTCATACATTAGGCTTTAATGAGGCCTGCCTTGGCCAATGGAAATAAGCAACTGTCCTATTTTCCAATCCCCTTTTAACTCCAGCTTGTCACTTCTGGTTCTTATTTGTTTAATTGCAGCAAGTTTTCTACCCTGTAAATTTTAATAAAGTTCCATCAGTCCTCTCTGGTCCTAAGCATTCAGTTCTGCCTTGACTCTGAGGAGGACTGGGATTCAACTCCATCCCCCATCCCGGGACTTTTTTTCTTTTCTCAGGGGACCAGGTTTGGGCCAGTATTGCTACCTCCATCCTCAACACTGACAAACCTTCTGACTTGAGTAGAGATAACAACTTAAATGTAAAGGGTCTATTCACTACCAAGGAGAGGATTTTTGTTTTCTCAAGTGCTAAGAAATGAAGCAGTCTCTCATTCTAAGAGAAAAAAAATCATCTTATTGTCACCTCATCTATGAAGCCAAAGGTAATGTATAATTCTTCTGTGCATCTCTAAATTCCTTCTTGATTTAAAACTTAGATCCTAAGATTTTTTTTCTCCTACAGTAAATACTTTATAGTCAGCCTTCAGTCTATGGCAAAAAGAGTGAAAAACTGAAATAGGAGGCTGCAGTCCCAAATCCACAATTAAAAATTTTCCCCAACCCATTGGTTGGCTGGAGGTTAAATCAGTGACATCACAGCAAACAACCAACCAACCAACACCTAAAATGACTTATTGCTTTAGGAATGAGGACTATCTTTTATATTGTCACAGCCAGTCCTGGTAAAAGCTGAGCCAGAGATCAGAATACTTACATTAATAAATGGTATAGGAAAGAGACTCCTGAAAAGTCAGTAGACTGTCTGGCATGTCCTTATAGGTCCTCAACCCTTTTTGAAAGACCAGACAATGTGTGTAGAGAGTCTTTCTAGTTCTAGGACCAATTAGTCGTGTAAATATGGACAAGGGGTGTGTTTGCCTGTTTCCTAGACTGTACAATAGGGACATATATGCCCTATTCACCTAGCAAGAGCTTAGAGATGACAAAATAATACAACAGAGGGAAAGCTCTGTTTTGTAATCACAGAAGTGAGAATTACCAAGATGGATTCTTAAGGAGGGAAGTAGGTTGTAAGGTCATTGATTATTTCAGCCATAGCAATATTTAATTTCTTCCCGAGTCTTGCAAACATATAGAATTTAAATTTTTTTCTATAAGATATGGAAGATCTGATTCCTTTTAGTTGCTAACCCTGCCCTGAATTCCCAGCCTGTTGTTCTCAGCCAAGACTAGGAGAATGTTGGGACCCTGCTTTGGCAGGAATAAGATGTAGACTTTGCTCCTCAGTGACCAGATGCTTAAGATCAGTTTATAGCTATAAAACCTACCATGCTATTAAACATATTCTGAAATGGAAAATGCTTTTTCCCCATTAAAAGATTTATTTTGTACATTGCTGGTACCATAGTTGCCCCAAACCATTGCTGTAAGGTGCTTATTTGGCCCTTATGAAACTTGGAGGTACATTTGGTTTACTTACAGAGCATAATGAGAAGAACTCATGTCCTAGACCCATACTCTGGCTCCTGCTTTTCCTTTGTCATAGCTAAGTCCACTTTACTGAACTAGAGCACTGTGCATGAATGTGTTAAGTGCCTACTGTGTGTCTCATGCTCTTTGGGGCTCTGGGGAGGATAAGATGGGTTATTGTGGATGCGTTCCTGATAAACAGACATGAATACTTCTCCCTTGGCAGCCTGAGACATCTGCTGAATTTGGGAGCATGACTATCCTTGTTCAGCGTAGCCATGGGCTCAGTTTAGTTTCTGCCACTATGCTATTGTTTCTTCTGTCCCTTGATGAGGTCCGGGGAGATGAACATCACTTTCTCAGATGTAGAGCCAGTGGCCCCCAATACTAGTGAGGGCTTCTTCATCTTTATTGTGCATGGACTCCTTTGGAAGTCTGATGAAACCAAATAACTTCTCAGAGTAATATTTTAAATGCATAAGAAAATACATAGAGTTATGACAGAAAACAATTACATTAAAATTGACTTTTATGATGGAAAACTCTAAGGTAAAAATCCCTATGGGTGAAGAATTCTTTTTTGATAAAGAACAATGGTACTACACAGAAAGAGATTAAATATTTATATGGGTCTTTACAGCACTTTTCCTTGAAGTGCTTACAGAGTTTTATTAGAAACATTTGAACTGTGATAATATCTCCCCAATATAGACACAAAAACCCACTCAGTTCAAAAGCTGCTACAACGGAGGGCCTCACCTCTAGCTTTCTCCCAACTGCGGCTCTTGCCAATGGAGTGGGCCAAGACTATCCCAAATCTCAAGTACCTGACCATTAAGGAGAGTCCCAGGGGTGTAAGGTGGTGTTGCTATTAATAGTGTTAATATAAGAGCTTGGAATGAGAAATGCCAGAGGTTTCATATAAGACTAGGTGAAACCTAGCAAGCTTGGAGAGGATGGAACAGACAGACAAAGCCAAAAGTAGTCCCAAGAAGTGAAATATGGATCTACAGCAAAGGTGGGTGAAAAAAGCATTGAAATCCCAGATTGGGTTAATTTCTAATTTTGCCGACTATGTCATAGCATAGTTCTGATATAATTTAAAGTGTCTAAGCCAAGAGAGAATTAAGTGAAGTTTTAAAGGTAATAGTAGCAATATCCGGTAGTGTACTACAAAAAACACATATTTTATGTTTTCTCCATGTTGATAAAAATTTCCATTTTTGCAAACAAATTCTAGTCATAAAAAACAAACTTGGAAATGTCCCGTAAATTGTATTGGCCAGTTAGGATTGTGTATTTATTTCTAGTTTCTTACTGACTACTTTAAAAAAATTGAGGCAACAGATAAGAAGTCATCCTCATCTCCATAACTGCTTAAGAGCCACGTTAATTCTGTGCTGTGAACCCCTAACTTTCCTCATTAAACCAGTCTGTCCTGAGCAACAGAGGCACCTAGTGGTTGTTATAGGAAACTCTCCAATGCTGTTTCTTTAGTGCCTCTTAATCCGTAGCCTGCAGGATCTTCAAGAGAGCTAGGTAAAACACAAATTGCTGGACACCACTCCCAGAGTTTCTGATTCAGTAGATCTAGGATGGGGCTCAGTAATATGCATTTCTAACAAGTTCCCAGAAAATTTAGGAAAGCAATGCCGCTAGTCTGGGAGCCACACTTTGACAATCTCTGCTGTACCATAATGGTCTTCTTCTAAGGAACATATGTAAAGGTTGTATGCCATGATTCTCAACACTTTTACTGACTACAGGTCAGCTAATTTCACACTTTAGACCATTTTTTTTTCATATGGGCACACAGCTTCTTATGTAACTGCATATTTGTACCATGTCTTGTCTAGCATTTACCCAAGACATCAAGAAAAAAGATCTTTTTCTGTTTTTCCTTTCTTTTCATTTTCTTTCTTTCTTCTTTTTGTAATTGAGATTTAAAAAGGAAAGGAAGAGCCTGACATGGTCTGATAAACATCACTGGTTAACACATCTGATTAAATAAATAATACCACAAGCTTTGAAATTTGCTAATTGCCATTATATCCTGAAGCCTTAGAAAGTGTCTAATTATTCTTATCTCCACTAAAGTTTCCACTTGCTTCCACATCTTCCTCTAATTAAAACATGTTTTCATCAAGAAATAATATGCAGAGTAGAAAATGTTATTGTATTATTTTTGTTGTCATTAGCTATTTTGTTGAAAGCAAGCATAGAATCTCACAAACACATTATGTGTTAAGGGGATTTTGAGAAGCCATAAACATAATTTATATTCTTATTTCTCTGTGGAATGGGCTCTAATTTCTAAAATATAGCAACTTTTAAGTGAACCTTTGGAAACTACCCATTTATAAGTTTATAAATGCTCACACAAGGCTTTGGTAATTCAGTTGCCTTGTGTACCTATAGAAATCATGAAAGAATTAATAAAAAACACAAGCAGCAGAGAAGTAGGTCTGTTAGTCACAAGCAAATGGGACAATCTGGCTTACCCCATAACTTTCAGAATTGTCGTGGTGGTATTTTTAAAGTCTTTATCTTTTTATTCAATGTTAGGAGCATTTTGAAAATAAAACTACACAAACAACTGCTCCTCATAGTTTCATCTTTTCAAAAACAAATCCCAAAACTGAAAAACTTCATAAGACATTGATGCATGTGCAGCTTCCTCAGAGCCAGTGTGCAATCCATCCATCACTTCCCCCCCAGCAATTATGTCTCAGACTCTAAAATGGGAAGCTCGAGTATCCACACTTGATGGAGATGAAAGACGTGTGGAGGATGCCCTGACGCCACCTTTGTCAGTGTCTCCACAGCCAGAGTGTCTTTATAGGCCAAGTGAAAAAATACTGAGGACTAATTTGTCAACAAAGACTTTCTTTGAGGTTAGGCAGACAAGTGGATTCAAAACAATTGTATGTGTGAGTAACATTGGCATGCTTTTTTTTTTTTTTTTTTTCCTGGGAAACAGCCAGGACTTTTGACACAGCAGAGCCACAAGTGTGGAGCATTGATTTAGTAGGACCTTTGTGACTGATGGTCTCTTAGATCTCTCGATCTCTGGGAAATAAAGAAAGCTTATAAGATGAACTGAGGTGTTGATGCTTCCTACGTCTGTTTCAAGGTTTCTTCTATGAGGAAAGATGGAGCCATGATTCTCCTCTCTATTCAATCCTGAGACCCAGCTTCTGCAGCCCTAGGCGGGATAAGGTATTGGTTTATGGAAAATGGATATTTAAGATCATAAAGGTATTGCTGACACCCACTTACCCAAAGACACAAGCCCTGGAAGGAAACACGGGAGTTAATACCCTGTTACCTCTCCATGGGTCTTGGGATTCTGGCTCCAACAATGTTGGGATGTTTGTCTCTTACTGAGAGTGAAATTCTTTGGAGACAAGGTTATGTGACTAACTGAGACTCAGTCTGGTGCTGAGCTGTACCAGAATGCTCTGGCCAAGAGTGTTCTCTTCATACACTCCTGTAAGGTAACTAAATCCTTATCTCTTAGGGGCACCTGCTGTGTTGAGTATAATAGAGGATGTCAATCACGCTGTAATCAATAGAATTCAAATTTAAATTATCCAGCATTATGCCTGCTTGCAATTCAAAACCAAACTCATCAGTGGCAAAGATTTCATCATCTTATCAGAAAAACTCTCTTGGAATTTATTAGACTCATTATACTTGTGTACTTAATTCCCACCAAGACCCCAGTGGAATTATCTTCAAATCAGCTTGTTTATGATAAGCAGTCCAAAATGACCTTCAAAATCCTGGACAAGCCTGAAAACCTGAGAAGCATGATAGTCTTCTACCAGGAGCAGGGGATTTTCCAGGTTGGGTCCCCTTTTGTCTTCTTCCTTCTTTGTCTTCAGGGCGGGATTTCTACCAACTCTTGGTATTCTTTGGTTCCGGAGCCCTTCCTTTGCAAGGCAGCTCCAACATCCTTATACTGGGGAGAGTCCGGAGAGTCCAGAGAGTCCAGGCCTGCAGTGCAGAACACCAGCGCCTCTCTGTGTCCAGGAGGCAACACGTCTGCATTTATCATGGTCAGAATAATATCAACCTATGCAAAAAGCAACTGCTGCCTTCAGGTCTCCAGCACCCAAAAACAAAAATAAGTCCAACAAACCTAATATATTTTCCAGTGCATGTCACAGAAGTTTGAAAAAACTCCTTTAATTGCTTTTCTTTCCATTTTTATGGCCCTGGGAGGGAAGAATATCTGTCAAATTTAATATATGCATTTTACTTTGTGACACTTTCAGATTCAGCCATATCATCTGTAATGAAAACAGAGCAACCTTTAAAATTTAAAACAAAACAAAAGTCCTTTCTACCAGAGACATGGCCTGAATCAGTGCCAAAGATTTCAAGCTGGTGAACCAGCAAAGGAGTCAGATAAATCAGAATGAGTGTAACAGATCTGATCTATTTCAGCTTGGATTAACCTCTTCACTATGTCTTCAATGGCCAAAAAGCCTGGGTCACAGGAGTAAAAATGTCTAATAAAGCAGAACCCCAGAGAAAAAAATTAAAAGAAGCGAATCGCATAAAGAAAAGTGAGATGTGTGACCATGGCAATACATGACCAGGCTATGGTGAGGATTGAGAAAGGCGAGGGAAACATTCTTTACCGTGCCAATCCAAAAGGCAGATTTATTTCACTTGTATATAATAATTCCAGATCCCAGTGACAATTTACATTACTTGACAACAGCTGCTTGTAGGTCAGGTAACAATAGCACTGAATAACCTCATAATGAACAACTGTGGATTTCACATTGGTGTTAATTGCATTTCATGCTCTTTGAAAGCCTCAAACAGGCAGTGTGAAAAACACAACCAGGTTCTTCTTTGCTTATTTGTTTTACCCTGGGAGAAAGCCTTTCCAAATCCTCGGAAGGAAGGTGGAGGGTGAGAAGATGATCATGCATCACGGAACAAGAAGGTCTTTCTGGGCAACAGTTTGTGGATGTCTTCTAAGAATGAAGGACACCCATTTAAGCTAAAAGGAGTGGGAGGAAATGGTAAACCAGTCCATTCTTGGGGGCTGACCAGGACTGAACAACATTTTGTACAGAATGAGCAGGGAAATTAACATACAGGGTTTACCCACTCACTCTGTGTCAGTTGTGTTTGGTTTAATTCTGCAACTTAAGTGTTATAGTGACTGGAACAGCCCAGATCAAATTCCAGTCCTGTAGGCTTTGGCTGGATGAGTATGCTAGATCAGTGTTTCTGATACTTTAAAGTGCATATGAATTACCTAAGATGTTGCCAGAATGCAGATGCTGGTTCAGCAAGTCTGGGGTGGAGCCCAAGATTCTGCATTTCCAAGGAGCATCCAGGTGATGCCGAATGCTGTCAGTTTTTGGACCGCATTTCCAAAACTGGGCTGTAGACTCAGGCATTTCAACAGTTGTAAGGATTTCTGACTCTGAGCACCATTAAAATTGTCAGCTATCTGGGACAGGAGATGTTACACCAGATGGCCTCCTATAATGCTGAATGACTCAATGCGAAGTTAAGTTGGGCCAGTGTCTGATTCCTTCTCCTCATAATTCATTAGAATTACTCCAAAACAATGTATTGTGCTGTGACTACTAGCTTTGTTTCCATTTTCCCAATAGATATTCTCTAATTTACTTGTGGATACTCTAGAGACAGCTATGACAAGGTTTTGGCTGTGTGTCAAAGTCTGTGACCCCTCCTCAGCTCTGTTATTCACTAGTATTTATCAGAGACATGAAAATATAAACTTCAAGCACCTACACACTTTCCCCTTTGAAGACTCCATTTTCATTTAAATATTTATTGAGAAGGAAAACAGTATTGGCAAACAGGACCAGGCTAAGAATGGTAACTTATCATTACAGTGTGAGATTTAGCATAGTACATTCTCACTTTATATAACTCCTTGGTTTTGTGATAAGATCAAGAAGCTTTACATGAATTTTGTTATAAAGCAATACAGAATGTTAACACATGTATTTAATTTTTAATTTTATTATATACATATGAACTTTTCTTATGAAAAACATGAATTTTTAGGAAAGATACCTTTAATGAAATTTACAATATTTTTCCTCAAAACTACACAAACTATGTTGCATTAGAGATGTCTGTAGGACATCAAAGAGCTTCTCACCAGAGTAAGTGAAAATTCATGACTTAGTAGGGAGGTTAGAACTAGATGCAGAGGTAAGAGGACTTTTCACTCTAGTGATATTTAGAATTGTAGGATGGAAGAGAAAATTCAGCGGAATATTGGGGAATATCTCCTTTTGTCTAAAGTCTCATCTGCTAGCAACAAATACCCCATTTACGTGATGTAATTATTATGCATTACATGTTTGTATCAAAGTACCTTATATACCCCATAAATATATATACCTACTATGTACCCACAAAATTAAAAATAAACAAAATCTCCTCTAGTCCAGCTGAGATGCTCTTTCTTTTATAAATCTCCCACTCCTAAGTAAAACATTGAGCAAGATAATTAAAGTTGAAAGGGACTTTAAAGTCATTTAATATAACGAGGTCGTGACGATATGATTTATCTTCCAAACTGGGGCATTTTTGGTAGTGAAATGGGGTAGAACTAATAATTATGCTAGAGAAACATGTAAACTAGAACTGTCCTGGGAAAACTGAGATGCATGGACACCCTAAATATAACCCAACCTTCCAATGAGGTTAAAAATTCACCCAATCTTGGTGCGGCGGCTCACGCCTGTAATCCCAGCACTTTGGGAGGCTGAGGCAGGCAGATCGTGAGGTCAGGAGTTTGAGACCAGCCTGGCAAACATGCTGAAACCCCATCTCTACTAAAAACGAACAAACAAAACATTAGCTGGGCATGGTGGTGCGCACCTGTAATCCCAGCTACTCACAAGACTGAGGCAGGAGAATCACTTGAATCTGGGAGGCAGAGGTTGCAGCGAGCAGAGATTGAGCCACTACACTCCAGCCAGGTCAACAAAGGGAGGCCCTGTCTCAAAAACAAAACAAAACAAAACAAAACAAAAACACCCAATCTCATCTCAGTTGGTCATCTGAACTCTTTGCTACAATACCTGAGTAGGGGTACCCATTCCTGCACAAAGGATTTTATTCCACCGTTAGGTAAATTTAGATTGTTTTGGTTATGAGAATGTTCTTTCTACCATTGCCGTGGTATTTGTAAAACATTCCCTTAACTTCATGCTGCCACTTTGGGCAACCCAAGAGAAGTGGGCTCCCTCTTCTTTGTGTTACTGCTCAAAGGATTGAGTGATTTTCTCTGTTAGGCTGAGTTCCTCAAAGCTACTGTCCTGTCTCTCCCACTGTGTGTGTCTCCCCACTAGTGAATGATTGACTCAACTGATAGACAAATCCCTCTACAAACAATCTAAGTCTTAGGAAATGTCCTAATTAGGACTATTGGAAGACATCTAGTCCAACCCCTCACCCAGTGTTCCTCATCCAAAGGAAATGAGAATTTCCTCTAAGACACCCCTTCCAAGCTGTTTTCTATTCTGTCTTCAAACATTTCCAATCAATGGGAAACTTGCCGCTTTCAGAGGTAGACTATTCCATCTTTGCCCAACTCATGACTGAAGAATGTCCTGCCAAAGCGCTTCAAGGTTTCATGATACACTCTATGGGAAATTTTGTGATAGGAATTTTGAGCTTAGAATTTTGGAGTCAGTCATAAGACAAAATCCATGTTTAGGAAATACATGTACATTTAGAGTGAATCATTATTGCCTTAATGCATTCAAAAATGTTTGCTGACCATGCGTTACTTTTCAGAGATTAACCAAGTATGATGCAGAGTCCCAAGAAAATTGTCATCAAGGGAGAGAGGATAAAATTATATGATAGCTCTTATATAGCATTTTATTTTTATTCACTTATAAAACTAACATGGGCGTAAAAAAAGGGGAGACCCAATGTTGGCAGGACAGGAGAGATTCCTCAAAGGAAGTAGCAGATGAATAGGTGAACAGTATTTCTCTAGACAAGATGGAGAAAGACACCCAGCAGAGAGTATAAGATGTGCAGATATAAATGTCTTAAATTCGATGACCCAACAGTTCTCAGAATTCATTCCACTCATTGATTTTCAGATTAAGTGACTTGGCTATTTTTATATTTCAGAATGAGATTTTTAAATTTGTTAACACTGTATCTTGTAGAGTGAATGAAGCTGACTTCACAATTCTTAAAGTCTGCCACAAATGTATTCTTGGAAGTCTTTGTTCTTGTACTTGTAGCATAGAGATATGGACTAGGTAATCTCAAGATTACGTTATAACTGGAAAACTCTATTAGTTACATGGGTGCAGCAGCAAAAAGATTCCTAGATTGGGAGGCTGAAACCTCTCCTATGTCCAAACTTCACTATAAATTAGCTATTACAACTGAGAAAAGTCCTTCTTCTCTATAAGGATTTCCTCCTTTGTAAAATTAGGACTACGCAAAGTAATAGTTAAAGTTCTTCCTGGACTTTGCATTTTATGTTATTATCTCCTTCCTTTCTTTGAGTTTGCTCTTCATCCTTTGTAAGGAAACTACCTTCCTTTCTTTCCTGGTATATTGTGTAATGTCCACGTTAAGATTTGGGAACTGACTTTGCCTGAGCTTGAGCCAGCGGCCAATTCCATTGATTAGAGGGAGCTGAGGGTGAAGGGAAACAGACAAGGGTTAGGGAAGGTAGGAACAGGTAGAGATTGCCATGTGTCTCAGCGCAGCAAACTGAATAGGAAGTATCAAGCCTGTAAGCAATACATGGTGAAACTTAGCATTTTGCTACATTTTCAGTATCCTCAACCCTGGAAGAATAATTCCCAGATTCCCAGAATTAACTCATAACATCCTTCTCTCAGTATTTCAAAGAGTATCAAATTTGTTTTTCTGATTATGAAAATTCTAAACCTACTGAGAAGTATAGAAAACAGTATACAGACACCAGTGTACCTACCACCCGAATTTAATATAATTTGTCTACATATGAGTTTCAGGTCATTTTTCTTATAAGAAAATAGTACGTTACAAATATAACTGAAGCCCTAGAATACTCCACCAAATTCCCTCCTCCCCAGGGGTAAATACTGTCCTGAAGTTGACATATGTCATTCTAGTGCATATATTTTTTACTTCCACACATTTATTCTTAAAATATACATGTATAGTGTTGTATTGTGCATTTCAAAATTTCACATAACTGGTATTCTCTCTCTCTCTCTCTTTTTTTTTTTTAAAGATGGAGTCTCACTCTAATGCTCAGGCTGGAGTGCAGTGGTGCAACCATGGCTCACTGCAACCTCGACTTTCCAAGGTTCAAGTGATCCTCCCACCTCAGCCTCCTGAGCTTCTGGAACTATAGGATTGTATCACCACACCTGGCTAATTTATCTATTTTTGTAGAGATGAGTGTTGCCATGCTGCCCAGGCTTGTCTCAAACTTCTAGGCTCAAGCAATCCATCTGCCTTGGCCTCCCAAAGTGCTGGGATTACAGGCCTGAGCCGCCATGCCCAGCCATAATGGGTATTATTCTCTATGAATCCTTGTGTGACTTTTTTTCAACTGACACTGTTTTTTAAATATTTGCCCATGTTGATACTTGTAATTGACTCAACATCACATTGATACAGCATTCCACTGTATAAATAAACCTTCTCTCTTCTTTATTCTCTCCCATATTGAGGGCTGTTTTTCTTTTTAAAAAATGAAAGATCTGGGAAGAAGAACCCAAGTTTAAGGACCCTTTCTTTGTGCTTTTGTTATGTGCTAGCTGTATATAGGCCTTTCTTTGTGCTTTTGTTGTATCCTAGCTATATATGGACCTTTTGTCACATTTATCCTGTTGTTTTCTCATAATTAATTATCTTTTATCCTGAGTAGACTAATAATGCATAAAGGCAGTTTCAACTCATTGATGCATGCATACATTCAAGAAGCATTTAATTACAGTTATGTTTTGCTGAATACTTCCAGAATAAAGAGAGACAGCCTGGAGTAAAAGTCTTGAACTAGAGGTGCATGAGCTAGATTCACCACACAAAGCAGTCTTACTTTGTTTATAACTAAGCTAACCTTGAAAAATGGAAAAACCATATAAAAATCTGAGGTTCTGACTTCTCTTGAAAAACTGCAATACCACCTTACACTGTTCTTTGTTGAAAACTGGGCGGAGCTGTATAGTGGCTTTAGATGGGGCAAGCATTCTTACTTGGCCCACTTCCGTCATTTATAGTGTCTGGGCCTTGTAGCCCTTCAAGTTGGTCATTCTTCACATAGATGAGATGGGGGAGCCAGGGCTGAGATCATATCTATTGAGGCAGAGCATAAGGCCAAGAAATGGAGCTGTCTAACTAGTAAGGTGAAGTGTTGGAGTACTGACAATCTCTATTTAGCACACAAGTAGTGTTTTGTTTAATCTCCCTTAACAGTTGTGTTTGTCAGTTTATCTTTGTATTTTACTCAGTTTTTGTGTCTTGTGAAGTATTTGATTCATGATATAATGTCAGTGTCTGCCGTAACTTCATTATATGTTTTGACAATTCTAAATGGTCTCATTTATCTCATGCAATACTTTTCCCTCCAATTCTACCCTCTTAAATATCAACAACATCCATTTGCTTCCTTTTTCATTGCATTTGCATGATGAATCCTTGCTCATCTTTTTTTTCCCATAACTTTTTAGTGTCATTTTGTTTTATATGTCCCCATATATGACACAGTTTTGGTTTGGAGATATTTATTTTCTGATAGAGAAACATAACCATGTTATACTTATTATCTTTGTGTTTTAAGAAGAAAATTTAAGCAAATCAGATTTAATTTAATTTAATTTATATTGCATACCTTGTCTTGTTTTATGTTTTCCAATTTTGATGCTTGCTTATTTTTTCATGCATTTTCAGTTGACTTTATTTGTACTGTGTGATTACATTCTTATGGTTAGTTTACTTTTTTAAGTAGTGGTCAGGATACAAAATAATTCTGATTCTCAGTGTATTATAAATTGATTTCTGATTTATACAATTCATAATTAACTGTGCATTTCCTTGCCAAAGTTAAAGACAAACTAACTTTATTTGGTTGGTCCATACCCAAGGAGCAATTTAGCATGTCTCTATGCCCCTGTTCCTCTTACTCCTCAAATCTCCTTTTTGTCAATTTAATCAGGGGTTAAAGACATCACTTATGGTTATATCATTATTATATTCTTACATTACTAGTCATATTTTAAAGAAAGTCTGATGTCTTTTGATTCTATACATTCGATGGGTTTTCCTGCACACTTGAAGTCCTTTAACTACAATCTCCCACCCCTTTAGTCTTCTGTGTAAAAAGAAGAGGCAAAGGGAGGAAGAGGAGTTTGTATAGCTGGCAAGGTTGTTCCAATGCTGTGCTTAGTGGGGTATCCAGTTTTCTGGTCTCTCTACCTGCTTCAACTTAGAGTAAGCACAATGGGGATTGATGGATTGAATGAGGTGTTTCTTAATAACAAATCTTAATGCTTTAAAGCATTAAGTCTCTTTCTGCCATGAAACGTTGGAGTCCAAACATTACAAATGGTATAGCTATAGGAAGGCTGCCCAACATGCATCAGCTTCAAAGGAGAGAGAAATAACTTTTGTTGTGTTAAACTCCTTAGGCTTCAGAGTTGATTTGTTACCATAGCAAAGCAAAGTCATACTGAATAGTATCACCTCCCACTAAGCTGACTAGAGGACCTTTCCTTTTGCCTCCTCAGCATGTCTCCACTGGAATCGTTGAGTTGTTTCTCTATCTTCTCTGCTAGACCATGGGTGTCTTAAGGAAAAAGATTGCTTTATATCTCTGTGGACTCACTACAATGCAATGCTAATGCACACTAGGAACCCAAGAATGCTATGCTCAATGCAATGCTAATGCACACTAGGACTCAAGAAATACTTGCTGGATTGAATTGCATTTTGATTCTTCCCTAACTGTAGACAGGGCAGCCATTATGATATCCATCTTCAGAGGGACTCAGAAGTGCAAGATGACTCTACCCAAGGTCACTCAATCCACTAGACATCAAATATGCTCCTCATATGCTCAGCGCTTGTGGTTTGTGAGGCTGCCAAAGATGAAGCTTGGGTCAGTTAAAACTTTTTCCTTTCTCTCACCTTTATCAATCAGAGCCCCACAGAAAACAGATGGCATCTTTGTGTGGGAATTGTGAAGAAATTTTTAGATGAAAGAATGATTTAGAGAAGTATGGGCAGGGATAAAAGAACCCAACAAGGAATATTGAGGCACCCAGGCACTAGCATGAAGAATAAGTAGAAATGGTGTTCCTGGAGCCCATTTGAGAGCTGCAGCCAAGGAAGACTATGGCAGAAGCTACAGTCACCGAAGAATATGGAGACTAGCATAACTGCAACAAATCCAGGAGTGCAAGTTATCAACACCTCTCTCCTTCCTCTGCTAGTGGACTCTTCTGTTCGTGTTTCCATGTTGGTCAAACCTAAATGATGCCCAAGAGTAATGGAGTCCAGGCGATGCAGTCTCTAGAGGTCAGCCTCTCAGAGAAGCGATGGCAATCATTCAGGGAAGAGAGGATGAAGGATAACCAGCATGTACCCTCAAATCAGCACCTGAGACTTGGTGAAGATTTCCCTTCCAAGCAGACTTCTAGTGAAGTGTAGAAGGTAAGGTGAAAACTCAGTGCATTTTAGCACTGGCCTTTAACTCATCCTTCAAGGTCAAACTGATAAATCATATCCTCCAGGGAGCCTTCTCTAGACCCTTCTCTATGTCCCCTTATCTTCTAATGCCTAACTTTTTCACAACACTTAACAAATTTCACTGAAGTTGTATCTATGTGTCTGTCTCCCTCACTGGACTATAAGCTCCTTGAGGATAGGGACTATATATTAAACACCTTTGCATCTAACATAGTGTCAGGCATCTAGAATTGCCCACTTTGTGCCAGAGATGTTTTACTCAACAGTATACATTTTCCACCAAGTTCTTAGTCTTCAAACTGCAAACCTTCTCTTGTATGGCACTGAGCATGCCTATGGCCCAGAGAAAACTGAAAAACAGTGGTTCATAACACAGGGTTACAAAATCAACATGATGAATGTAATTGAATTTCTGGTCCATTGAGGGAAAACATGAAATTATACAACTGCTTCATGCATTATATTGACCAGACATCTCAGTCAGATCATTGAAGAACAGCAGCATGAGGCAGGCATGGTCCTGCTTGTAATGCCTATGGGCACTGGTAGTCTGTGACTAACCCCCCCATACAGATAGGTAAGCTGAGGGTAAAGAGATAACTTAAATTTTTCTTTCAGATTTGCTTAGTTATGCAGTGTCTTTATATCTGTAGGCAGTGCAGGAATAGTGCAAAACCCCTGAGCCTTAAGATTAAACTGATTTGAGGTTAAATTGTAGCAAACCACTTGATGAGCTTGGACTAGTTTCTAACCCTTTCTGAGCCTCAGTTCCACATGGAGTTGTGAGAATTAAATTGAGCAACTTTTTGGAAAGTACATGGTTCAGTGTAGGCACCTGCTGTAAATTTATTCCTTTTGCTTTACATTATGGTGCCATACTTGTGGACCAAAGATGAGAAATGAGAGCCTACCTTCCATCCTACACATACTATGGTGGAAATTTAGTTATGGGGCTGTATAGGTAGATATAAGATACCAAAGGGAAATAAGAAAATCCTTAGAATATAATTAATAAAACAAATATCTGAATTGCTTGAACCACAACAACTGAATCAGGTCTAAATCTCCTTTGCATTGATGTGCAAATACAAGCTGTCTTTGAATCAGGGGTGCGGGGTGGGGGGAGGTGGGTACACCTATCTTCTCACCCAAATTTCCTGTGCTCTTCATTTCATTATAGCCCCTCAGTGCCCTTCTCGGGGCTGTCAAAACTTATTTCCAATCACGTCTTCTTCTTTACAACCAATGCTCACCACAACCACACAACACAGTGAATAAAGCTGATGTAGAAGGGAGGTACAAAATCTTCCAAATAAAATGAGGAATGGGAAACAACTTTGTCTCCATCCTCTGCTGTCAATTCTTGCTGAGTGTCAGAACACAGTCCCATAGTAGACAATGCCATCTTGTGGTTCTTGTGAAAATCATTCCTTGGAAAATTCAAGAAGGTCATTGTTTAAATTTTACCATGAGTGTTCCTTCCTATCATATTTGTGCAGATTAAATCATCATCCCCTGAGGCTTCACCTAAAAAAACAAGAGCCAGATTATTGATAAATGAGAAGATCACTTTAAAATGGGAAAATCCCACTACTCTATCTTTAAAGAGTCTTAGCACATGTATGCTTTTGGCTGAAAGATAGAGGCAGGCTGGCTTCGTGGTTTGTTTTCCTTGGGAAACAGTCACACATAATTTTTTATAATAACATAGCCTGGAATACCAATTCCCATGCCACACTGTCATCCTGCATGTCAGCACTTTGAGTATTGAATCCTGTGCAGAAAGCCCTCATCCGCACTTGTCCGAAAATGTTTCCTCTGGGTTAAAACCCGCACATAAAGGTTTCAGCAGCAGCAGCAGCTGTTTGGGCCACTTTCTGGAGTTATGTGAGTACTGTGGGTTCAGTTATATTTCCTTGGAACATAAAAATAGGAGGTTTTGGTTTGTTACCTTTGAAACCTCAGGGAAATCAAAACCAGAGCTCATTTTGGATGCTGAAGCGATTAATCCATAGTGCCCTCTGAGTTGAAGTAATGATTTGATGCACTGGAAGAATTTCTGCAGCAATGTTCTCTCTCTTCTATTTGTAAGTGATCAGAAACAACATTTTTAAAAAATCCCACAGTGGGACACAGAGTATTCTTATATATAAAAGCATACCAGTTAATGGGTTTTTTTTTGTTTATAACCCAATTCCAGTGGAATCTATTAAAAGCAAATGTATATAAAAATATGGTTTAAAATTATTAAAGTTTAATTTGTCATATAGTATTAAAACACTTTGGTAACATTTATGGGAAAAAATAGACTATGTTTTGGAAGGCAACTTGCCCTTTTAAGACCTCAAATATTCTCATAAAATTAACTTATGTTTTCAGTCAATAGATATTTTTTGAGGACCTACTAAGTCCCAGATACTCTATGAGGGGTTGGGTACCAGAAAATAGTAAGACATGGTTCCTGCTCTGAAGGAGTTTACAGTGAGATGGGAGGAACAGAGAAGTAAACAAGCAGCTACAAATGCATGTGGTTAGTTCTCTAATGGGGGGAATTGTGGGCTATATGAGCAAACATTGGAGCAACACAGCATCCAATCTTAGTAATTGTAGGTTTCTAGACAAAAGTGACAAAATTAAAGATGAGAGAGTTCACCAAGTGAAGGAATGAGAAATAATATTTTGCCCAAAAAGAATAGCGTGTGCAAATATCTAATATAAAAAGGGTCTTTGACTCAGAGAATGAGAAGTACTTAACTGAGGTTCACACAAAGAATAAGGGATGGACTTGATTCACAAAAGGAGCAATTGAGGCTTCAAATCCGTATCAGTAACTGTTCCCAGTATCCTGAGGACAGAGGAAAGCTCTGGAAGGGTTAATAAAGCTAGAAGGACAAACTGTCCTTATTTTTGTGGAACTTTCAGAGTTCTAGCACTGAAAGTTTTGTGTTTCAGGAAATCCCTCTGTCCCAGAAAAACCAGGGTTGTTGGTCACCTTAAATGTTCCATGATATAGTTTGGTTTTAGAAATATTATCATGGATACAAGATGGAGACTTGATTAGAGGGAGTGTGACAGAAAGGAAATCAGTTAGGAGGCTGTGGAAGTGATATGGGAGAGAAATAACTGTGGCCTGAACTTAAATAATGGTGATGAGGATGAAGAGAAATGAACTGATTCAACAAGAGGTGCTAAGGCAAAGACTAGACAGAGGTCAAATTAGACTTGTATGGTGTATTAGTCTGTTTTCACACTGATGTAAAGAAACTAACTGAGACTGGGTAATTCATAAGCAAAAGAGATTTAATTTGCTCACAGTTATGCATGACTGAGGAGACCTCAGGAAACTTACAACCATGGCGGAATGTGAAGAGGAAGCAAGGCACATCTTATATGGCGGCAGGAGAGAGAGAGAGTGAAGGAGGAAGTGCTGCTTTTAAACCACCAGATCTCTTGAGAACTCACTCAGTATCAAGAATGGCAAGGGGGAAACTGCCCCATGATCCAATTACCTCCCACCAGGTCCCTCCATTGATATGTGAGGATTACAATTTAAGATGAGATTTGGGTGGAGACACAGAGCCAAATCATATTATTCTGCCCTAGCCTCACCTTTTCACATTTCATAGCCTATCATGCCTTCCCAACAGTCCCCCAAAGTCTTAACTCATTTCAGCATTAACTCAAAAGTCCAAATACAAAGTCTCATCTGAGACAAGGCAAGTCCCTTCTGCCTATGAGACTGTAAAATAAAAAATGAGTTAATTACCTCCAAGATACAATGGGGGTACAGGCATTGGGTAAATGTTCCCATTCAAAATGGAAGAAATTAGACAAAACAAAGGAGTCACAAGCCCCATGCAAGTCCAGAAGCCAACAGGCAATCCTTAAATCTTAAAGCTCCAAAATAATCTTCTTTGACTCCACATCTCACATCTAGGGTGCACTGATGCACGGGTTGGGTTCCCAAGGCCTTGGACAGCTCTGCTCCTGTAGGTCTGCACAATATATCCCTGAGGCTGTTTTCACAGACTGGCATTGAGTGCCTGAGGCTTTTCCAGGTGCACAGTGCATGCTGTTGGTGGATCTACCATTCTGGGGTCTGGAGGGTGTTGACCCTCTTCTCACAGATCTACTAGGTAGTGCCCCAGTGGGAACTCTGCTTGGGGACTCCAACCCCACATTTCCCTTCTGCATTGCCCTAGTATAGGTTCTTCATGATGGCTCCGCCCCTGTAGCAGACTTCTGCCTGGACATCCAGGAGTTTCCATATATCCTCTGAAATCTAGGCAGAGGTTCCCAAACCTCAACTCTCATTTTCTGCATGTCTGCAGGCCCAACACTGTGGAAGCTGCCAAGGCTTGGGGCTTACACTCTCTGAAGCAATGGCCTGAGCTGTACATTGGCCCTGTTGGGCCCCTTTTAGCCACAGTCTCTTGACTGCTTTGCTGCTTAGAATTTTTTTCTGTCAGATACCCTAAATCATCTCTCTTGAGTTCAAAGTTCCACAGATCTCTAGGGCAGGGGCAAGATACCATCAGTCTCTTTGTTAAAGCATAGCAAGAATGACTTTTCTCTAGTTCCTAATAAGTTCCTAATCTCCATCTGAGACTACCTCAGCCTGACCTTCGTTGTCCATATCACTACCATCATTTTAGTAAAAACCATTCAAGTCTCTAAGGAAATTCCAAACTTTCCCACATCTTCCTGTTCTCCTGACATTATATTCTGCTGGCCTATAGGTCTTTGTTCCAGAGGGAAGAATGCTGCCACCAGGAGACACAACAATGATTCCATTAAACTGGAAGTTTAGATTGCCACCTGGCCACCTTGGGCTCCTCCTACCTCTAAGTCAACTGGCTAAGAAGGTAGTTACAGTGTTGGCTGGGGTAATTGACCCAGGCTATCAGTCTGAAATCAGTCTACTGGTCCACAATGGATGTAAGGATCAGTATGTGTGGAATACAGGAGATTCCTTAGGGCATCTCTTAGTATTACCAGGCCCTTGATTAAGATCAATGGGAAACTACAACAACACAATCAAGGCAGGACTACAAATGGCCTAGACCCTTCAGGAATGAAAGTTTTGATTAATGCATAAGGTAAAACTCCATGACCAGTTGAAGTACCTGCTAAAGGCAAAGGGAATACAAAGTGTGTAGTAGAAGAAGGTAATTATCAGTACCAGAGACAACCATGTGACCAGTTGCAGAAACGAGGACAGTAATTGTCAGTATTTCTCCCTTACTTTGTTCAGCATATGTTTGTGCACGTATACACTTGTACTAAGAAAATATCTTCATTTATTTCCTTTGTTTTTCCTTTATCATGTGACATAAGATTTATTGACTTCATATTGGCATTTAAGTATTATTAACTTTATGCATTAATGATAGCACTTAGGTTAAGCATTCGTGCACTTCCAGTTATACAAAGGATAGCTGTATTATGTTAGGTGTAATTATGGTCTTATTATTATCATCTTTATTTGGAGATTAAGTATAATTTCAGGAGATATGTATGGGTTCAAGTTGACAAGGGGTGGACTTGTGATGGTTAATATTAAGTATCAACTTGATTGGATTGAAGGATGCAAAGTATTGTTTCTGTTTGTGTCTGTGAGGGTGTTGCCAGAGGAAATTAGCATTTGAGTCAGTGGACTGGGAGAGGAAGACCCATCCTCAATGTGGGTGGGTATCATCAAAAGGCTGCCAGTGTGGCTAGGAAAAGCAGGCAGAAGAAGGTGAAATAAGCTGGCTTGCTGAGTCTTCCAGTTTTCATCTTTCTCCCATGGTGGATGCTTCCTGCCCTTGAACATCAGACTGCAGGTTCTTCTGCTTTTGAACTCTTGGACTTACACAAGTGGTTTGCCAGGGACTCTGAGGCCTTCAGCCACAGACTAAAGGCTGCATTGTTGGCTTCCCTACTTTTGAGGCTTTGGAACTCAGACTGAGCCACTACTGGTTTCCTTGCTCCTCAGCTTGCAGGCAGCCTATTTTGGGACATCGCCTTGTGGTCACGTGAGTCAATTCTCCTTAATAAACTCCCTTTCATATATACATGTATCTTACTAGTTCTGTCCTTCTTGAGAACCCTGAAAAATACATATGGTGTGGGAAGGAAGAGAGTAGTGAGGGAGAATGAAGCATTTAGGATAATTATTAGATTTATGGCTTAGTTAACTGGGTAAGTAGAAGTGCTAAACACCAAGAGAGGAAACTAAAATAGAAATGAGTTTGGGGAAGAAAATGATGAAAGAATTTTGGAAATATTGATACGTGTGAGGTGCCTGTGAAATTCTAAGTAGACTGATCCTATAGACAGATAGTGTAGGTGAGAGATTTGGGTGAATGCCTAGATTTGAGAGTCTACTAGATATAGATGGTAACTTGGGAATGGGTGAGGTCACCAAGGGAGTATGTGAAAAGATTAAGAGAGGATAGCTAAAGTCTGTAATTAGGATTTTGACAATGTCAAAGCAAAGCACAGAGGAAACTTCCAGGAAAAGGAAAACCAGAAGAGGATAGTGTTATAAAAGCTAAGGAAAGAGGGGCTTTCAGAAAGAGGGAAGTGGCTAACATTATTAAATGGTATAGAAACATTTCATAAGATGAGGATAAAAAGTGCCTATTGGGTGATTGTGACTACCGGACCCCAGAATTTAGGCTCTCCTGAGTGTAGACTGCTATATCCCGGTTTGAGAATGACTGATATGCTTCTCTGGAGACTTGTGCCAATGGTAACACTTACAGCAATCATCTCAAACTGTTATAATAACTTCAATAGCCTTTCAACTGGTCTCTCTTTCTCTAGTATTTCCAACTTCAAACCCATTTTACACCATTAGTTTGTGACCCTTTAAAACTGTAAACTATTGAACAACCACTAATATAACTACACAAAGAGATACTATTAAAAATGCTATTAAAAAGTAAGATGCGATTCTCAAAATTGTTCAAGTAACACACAGGAAGACAAGAAGAGAGACGCATGGGAAGAAAAATCAGAGGCAAATGAAAAGCAACTAGCAAAATGGCAGATGTGAGCGCTACCATATAAATAATTACCTTAAATTTAAATAGTCTAAATACACTAATTATGAGGCAGAGATTGGCAAAGTAGATAACCTTTTTTAAAGATTTACTACCAGAAACATGATATATAAAAAGAAAAAATGATAAATTTGACCTCATGAAAATGAAAAACTCTTGTTCTACAAAAAACTGAGAGTGGGAGAAAACATTTATAAACCATACAGCTGACAAGTAATTTGTATCTGAAATATGTAAAGGAATCTCAATACTCAATAATTATTTTTTTAAAAAATCCCTGGAATCCCAGGACTTTGGGAGGCCGAGGAGGGTGGATCACGAAGTCAGGAGATCGAGACCATCCTGACTAACACGGTGAAACCCCGTCACTACTTTAAAAAAAAAGAAACAAAAAATTAGCCGGGCTTGGTGGCAGATGCCTGTAGTCCCAGCTACTCAGGAGTCTGAGGCAGGAGAATGGCGTGAACCTGGGAGGTGGAGCTTACAATGAGCCAAGATTGTACTA
Organism: Piliocolobus tephrosceles; assembly: GCF_002776525.5. Lineage (NCBI taxonomy): Eukaryota > Metazoa > Chordata > Mammalia > Primates > Cercopithecidae > Piliocolobus > Piliocolobus tephrosceles. The sequence continues at coordinate 80,831,358 of NC_045447.1, read as the reverse complement.
CTGCACTCCAGCCTGGGTGACAGAGTAAGACTCTATCTCAAATAAATAAATAAATAAACCAGAAAATGAGTAAATACATGAACAAACATTTAGTTGAATAGGATATACAGATGGCCAATACACACAGGAGAACATGTTTAACATGGTTAGTGATTAGGGAAATGCAAGGCAAAACTGCAATGACATGTCATTACAACCTATAAACAAAATGAATTTTTTATAGTGGCAACACCAAAAGCCAGGAAGAATTTGGAGATGATGGATCACTCATACATTGCTGGTGGGAATGTAAAATAGTACATGTACTCTACAAAATAGTTTGACAGTTTCTTTTAAATCTAAACATGTAATTCCTATAAGACCCAGCAACTGCACTCAGAGAAATGAAAACTTAGGTTTACACACAAAAAAAGTACATGAATATTCACAGTAACTTTATTTGCAATAGCCAAAGACTAGAAGCAACTCAGATGTCCTTCAATGAAAAAAAATGGTTAAACACACTGTGGCATATCTATACTATAACATACTACTCAGCAATTAAAAAGGAATTATGGAAATATACAACAATCTGGATAAATCCACAGAGAATTATACTGAGTGAAATAAGCCAATACCCAAGACTACATACCATTGATTCCACTTATAAAACATTCTTGAAATGAAAAATTCTTGAAATGGAAAACAGACTAGTGGTTTTCAGGAGAGAGGAATGGGGAAGGGGGAGGGAGGGAGAGAGGAAGGGAGGGAGGGAGGTGTGATTCTAAAAGAGCAACCCGTGGGGGATCATTACAGTGATAGAACTTCCTGTATCTTGACTGTATTAATGAAGACACAAACATGTATACGTGATAAAAGTACATAGAACTCAAATCACAGACTGGGATAAAGTATTTGAAAAGGACATATTGAAAAAGGACAGTTATCCAAAATATACAAAGAGCTCTTAAAACTCACCAGCAAGAAAAGCCAGAGGAAGCAAATGAGAAACAACTAACAAAATGGAAACCAATAGGAAAATGAACTACCCAATTTAAAAATGGACAAAAGACCCAAATGGACACTTCATTTAGGAATATATATGGATGGCAAACAAATACATGAAAAGATGCTCAACATCATTCGTCATTAGCGAATGCAAATTAGAACAACAATGAGATACCACTACATAAGCCTATACGAATGGCCCAACATCCAAAACAATGACAACACTAAATGCTTGTGAACATGTGGAGCAACTAGAACTTTCATTGATTGCTAGTGGGAATGTAAAATGGTACATCCTCATTGGAAAACAATTTGGCAGTTTCTTAAAACACTAGACAGACTCTTACCATAACATTCCGGAATCTTGTTTTTTGGTATTTACCCAAAAGTTGAAAACTTACATCCACATGAAACTGCACATGGATGTTTATAGCAGCTTTATTTGTACCTCTCAAAAACCAGAAGCAACCAAGATGTCCTGCAATAGATGAATGAATAAATACACTGTGGTACAGACAATGGAACGTTATTTAGCACTAAAGGAAATGAGCTATGAAGTTACAAAACATGGAGGAAACTTAAATGGATATTACTAAGTACAAGAAGCTAATCTGAAAAAGTTAAATATTGTATTAAGTGTATGACATTCTAGAAAAGGCAAAAGTATGGAGACTAAAGAATGCAGCCAAAAGACACATGAGAAAATGCTCATCTTCACTGGTCATCAGAGAAATACAGATCAAAACCACAATGAGATACCATCTCACGCCAGTTAGAATGGCGATCATTTAAATATTAGGAAACAACAGATGCTAGAGAGGATGTGGAGAAATAGGAACACTTTTACACTGTTGTGGTAGTGTAAATTAGTTTACACTGTTGGTGGTAGTGTAAATTATTTTAACCATTGTGGAAGACAGTGTGTGACAATTCCTCAAGGATCTAGAACTAGAAATACATTTGACTCAGTGATCCCATTTCTGAGTATATACCTAAAGGATTATAAATCATGCTACTGTAAAGACACATGCACACATATGTTTATTGCGGCATTATTCACAATAGCAAAGACTTGGAACTAACCCAAATGTCCATCAGTGATAGAATGGATTAAGAAAATATGGCACATATACACCATGGAATACTATGCAGCCATAAAAAAGGAGTTCATTTCCTTTGCAGAGACATGGATGAAACTGGAAACCATCATTCTCAGCAAACTATCACAAGGACCGAAAACCAAACAATGCATGTTCTCACTCATAGGTGGGAGTTAATAAGAACACACAGACACAGGGTGGGGAACATCACATACTAGGGCCTATCGGGGGGTGGGGGGAGTGGGGAGGGATAGAACTGGGAGAAATACCTAGTGTAAATGATGAGTTGATGGGTGCAGCAAACCAACATGGCACATGTATACATATGTAACCTGCACATTGTGCACATGTACCTTAGAACTTAAAGTATAATTATGAAGATAGATAGATATGTAAATAAATAAATAAAAATTCAATGACTGCTAGAGGTTGGCGGAAGGAAGGGATGAATAAACAGGGCACAGAGGATTTTTAGGGCAGTGAAACTATTCTGTATGATACTATAATAATGGATACATGTAATTATACATTTCTCAATGCCTATGAACACTAATGCAAACTATGGATTTAGGCCACAAAGATGTATCAATGTAGGTGCATCACTGGAAACAAGTGTATCACTGTAGTGCAGGATGCTGACAGTGGGGGTGTCTGGGCCTCGGTGGAGAAGGGGGGATTTGGGGACTCTCTTTACTTTCTGCTCAATAAAACTGCTTAAAAATAAAGTTTGTAAAAAAAAATTACATAGAACTAAACACAAGTACAAATAAAACTGAGGGAATCTGAGATTGGTTGCATTAATGTCAGTATCGTGGTGATATTGTTCTATCATAGTTTTATGATATCATTGAGGTACCATAAGAGATATTATTGGGGAAACTGGGTAAAGAGTTCATTTAGTCTGTTCTATTTCTTACAACTACATGGGTATCTACAACTATCTCAAAAGTTTAATGAAGAAATCTAAACTAGATCGAGTCTCCATTTTGTTCATAAGCATTCAACTTTTCATATCCCTTAAAATCAGAGCTGCTTTCTGTATTGCACATGGTCTTACATAGTCTACTCTTTGTCCTCTCTCTCTCTGCATGCACGTGAGTGTGTGTGCACAGGCTTCAACCATAACGACTTTCTCTCTGTGCCTTGGATATTCCAGACTACATTGCTCTCTGAGCCTTTACACAGTTGCTTCTGCCTCGACTCTTCTCCAGGTCACTTCTATGGCTGCCTCTATCTTGTTCATTAGTTCCAATGTCACTATTTCAGAGGATATGTTCCCGATCATTCTATTTAAAATGATTTTTCCAGACACTTTGTCACATTACCTCTGTTACTTTATGTATTGCAGTCACAACTGGAAACTCTCTACATTTTTATTTGCCTTTCCCCCCTTACATATCCTCCTCTGCACAATGCATGTTCCATGACTCAAGGAATGATTGCTTTGTTTCCTGCTGTGCCCGGTACCCAGCTCAGTACCTGATTCCCAGTAAATGTTCAGTAAAGATCTGCTAAGTGAATGAAGTTTTTTAAAATGTATGAATGTCTCAAAGAAGATACCCATTTAAATGGGAAGAAAATTAAGAGAAAGAAAAAGAACTATAGCTTAAGGCCTTCAGAATGCAGCTGTTTAAATTGCACTTTCGCTGAGAAATAATAGCTTTAAAGGAAGGAAGACATATTGCTTGGTAGGAACCAAAATCAATTTCCCAGCTTTTCTGAGCATATGCAGAGGTGAGTCTGAAAAGTAATTAACTACACGTTCCCACTCCCTATGCTCTGGGTCTGTGAGTAAGGTTAATGTGCTCTTAGAAAGAAGAGTCCCTGTGCCTCCTAAGATGAAGGTCTAAGATCTGAAAGAATAACAAAGCATGTGTTTTTGGTAGAGGATGCTAGGATGTTTTATTCTAGTTCATTGTTAAGTCTATTGTTTGCCTGCTGCTTGTCTGATAGCTCCCTCATTTCAGTAGGTTTGGTGCCTGGAATGTATGAGAATGGTGAAGTATGAAAGAAAAGACGTCCAACTTTTGCATTGGGAGAAAAATGTGTTTACTCACCACAGCAGCACTTTGGCCTGACTCCATCAGGTAAAAATTGTTCAGAAGCAAAGCTCAGAAGAGGGTGGCAGGCATTGCCACCCTCACCCCTCACACAACACATTCTCCTGATGTTTGCTGCTGCTGCTAGTCCTCTGGCTAGACTAGGAATGATTTCTCTATTTCCTGCTCTCTTCGTTCAAGCTTCTATTACAAGATACCATAGACTGGATAGCTTAAACAATGGAAATGTATTTCTCATATGTCTGGCAGCTAGAAGTCTAATATCAAGGTGCCAGATGATTTATTCCTGGTGAGGATCTGCTTCCTGGTTTTGTCCTCAGAGGTGGAGGGAAGGAGAGAGAGAGAGAGAGGGAGGGAGGGAGGGGAATCAGGCTCTCTCCTATCTCTTCTTATAAAGGCACTAATCCCATTATGAGGGCTCTACTCTAATGACCTAATCACCTCCCAAGGTCCCACCTCCAATGCCATCACATTGGGGATTAGGGGTTCATCATATGAATTCTGGGGAGCAACAACATTCAGTCCATAGCTACTGCCAACCCTATCTTCTCTCTTCTGTCTCCAAGGTGGGTTTACCAAGATGTAATTTCTCAATACCCAGCATCCATCTATAACCCAGGAGAGAGAAATGTATGAACAGTGAAGCTTTAGTCAGAAACTTCAAACTCTATCAGTGGATGTGACAACTGACCTTCACAAAGCCCAGGTTGCCTGCCAAAGGGTAGAATTCCAGTACCCCCCACTCCTCCTAAAACAGCAAGGTTTTCATATGTTTTCTTTGTTGCCTTCTTTAGAATATTAGATTTAGAAATAATTTTTGAAAGAGTTATTTTGCTGTACCACAGAAATTTGAAAATGGCTCTAGCATACTTCTGAATTTCCTCCTGGTTTAATGGCCAATGAGCTAATGAGTCAGTCTTCTTTACTAGACACTCTTCATAATTCAAACTTCTAAGCATCAGGGTGATTCAGGGCTCAGTCCTCAGCTCTCTTGTTTCCCCTCACTCCTGAGGTGTCCTTTCCAGTTCCTTGACTTTAAATACTATCTACATGCTGATGGCTCACAGACATGTGTCACCAGCCCTGACGGTGCCTCTGAACTCCAAACTTCTCTGTGCAGTAGCCCATGAAGCTTTTCCACCACAATGTGCACTAGACAGCTCAAGACTAACCTGTCCAAAACTGAATTTTGGATAGAGCCATTCATTCTATATTCTTAACTTTTCTCCAAGTCATACCCCATATTTCACCCCTCAGTGAGTCCTGAATCTGCCCTGTCTTCAAAATATATCCCATCACATCTCACCACCTGCACAGTATCCCCTTTGTCTCTTGTGATTTCCTGCTGTGCCTCCTAACCGTTCCCTTAATTTCTGCTCTGACCCTCTGCAGTCTGTACAGAGCAGCAAGAGAAACCATTTCAAAAGAAACCATTTCAAACTATAAATCAAATTATAGCATTCTCCTACTGAAAATCCTCGAGTAGCTTCTCATTACCCAGGGAATAAAATCCAAGCTCTTTACTGTAGCTCAGGAGGCCCCACCTGGTCTGGCCCCTGCCCCTTCTCCAATGATTCCTTTTTCTGCACTCTCCCATAGCTGCCTGCTCCAGCTACACTGGCCTCCCCGCTGTCCTGCGCTCCTTCTCAAGGTGTCTGCACCTGCCTTTTCTTCTGCCTTGACTATGCTTCCCCCAGGTATCTACATCCTTAGTCCTTCACTTCTTCAGAACTCGGCTCAAGTGTCTCCTCCTCAGAGAGGCCACTCCTGACCCTTCCACCTAAAATAGCAAAGCCCCTCACCATCATTCCCTGTTCTCCTTATACAAATGGCTCCCAATTTGTGATGGGTTGACTTAGGATTTTTCAACTTTATGATGGTGCAAAAGTGATAGCTTTCAGTAGAAACCATACTTCAAATTTGGAATTTTGGAATTTTGACCTTTTCCTGGACCAGTGATATGAAGTTTGATACTCTCTCTTGATGCTGGACAGTAAGTGGCATGGGAGGCACAGCTCCCAGTCAGCCCCACCATCATGATCCCAGGGTAAACAACCAATAATGTACTGCATTGCTGGATAATTTAGCCCAGCTGTTGGCTAACATAAGTGTTCTGAGCACACCTAAGGTAGGCTAAGCTAAGGTATAATGTTCAGTAGGTTAGGTGTAATAAAAGCATTTTTGACTTGTATTTTCAATTTACAATGGATTTATCAAGCTGTAACCCCATTGTAAGTGGAAGAGCATCTATATTTCTTTTCTTAATACTATCACAGTCTGATTTATATTACATTCATTATGTTATAGTTACTATACTCTGTTTATTCATTGTCTGTTTGACTCGCTAGAATGTAAGCTCCATGAGGGCAAAGAATTTCTCTTATTCGTTCTTATGTCTCCAGCCTTCAAAACAGCACCTATTATAGGGTAGTTGATTAACAAATAGTTGTTGAATAAATTATCTAATTTTTCAGATAAGAAAATTAAAGCCCAGAAGATGTGAGCACTAAGACGTAAGAAAGTGAAGCAATTGCGTAAAAAAATAAAAACTCCAAATTGTTTTCCACAGTGGCTGAACTAATTTACATTCCCACCAGCAGTGTATAAGTGTTCCTTTTTGTCTGTAACCTTGCCAACATCCATTATTTTTTTACTTTTTAATAATAGTCATTCTGACTGGTGTGAGATGGTACCTCATTGTGGTTTTGAATTGCATTTCTCTAATGATTAGTGATACAGAGCATTCTTTCATATGCTTGTTGACCAAGTGTATGTCTTCTTTTGAGAAATGTCTGTTTATGCCCTTTGCCCATTTTTAAATGGGGTTGTTTTCTGCTTGTTGATTTGCTTAAATTCCTTGTAGATTTGGAACTTAAAACAGAACTACCATTTGACCCAACAATCCCATTACTGGGTAATTACCCCAAGGATATAAATCATTCTACCAAAAATACGCATGCACTTGTATGTTTATCACAGTACAACTCACAATAGCAAAGACATGGAATCAATCTAGCTACCCACAAACGGTGGACTGAATTTTTAAAATGTGTTACATATATACCATGGAATACTACACAGCCTTAAAAAAAAAAAAAAAGTGCTTTGCAGCAACATGGATGCAGCTGGAGGCCATTATCCTAAATGAATTAACGCGGGAACAGAAAACAAAATACCACATGTTTTCACTTACAAGTGAAAGCTAAATATTGAGTACACGTGGACCCAAAGAGGGTAACAATAAACACTGGGGCCTACTTGAGGGTGGAGAATGGGAGGAGGATGAGGGTTGGAAAACTACCTATGCTCACTATGTGATGACAAAATCATTTGTACAACAAACCCCAGTGACATACAATTTACCCATGTAACAAACTTGCACATGTACCCCGAACCTAAAAGTTGAAAAGGAAGAAAAAAATCTAAATATTATGTTCAATGCACAGAATTTGTTTACCAAAATAAATTGTCACATTCAGGTATAAGGTCAAATAAAAAATCAGCATTTCCCTTCTTGCCTTGTTATATTAGAGAACTAGTATTTCTGGAAGCAAGAGATACCAACCTTTATAGACTTTTTTCTCAGTTTTCCATTGACATGAGCAATGACCAGATAGTTGAGATAACATGCAAAATAAAATTAAATAAGTGAAGCCTAGGAATATGAAGTGAGGCAGAAATTGTGCAGTAATACCTTAGTAATAGTCACATTCCTAGAGGGATGCACCTCTACTTTGAGATGCTGTGATCTGAGAGGAGCTTCCTTGAGAGTAAAGGGGAATAGAGGTCACATCCATTTGTGCTCTGTGAGCAAAAAACATGTGGGTGCCCAAACAGAAGTAGCCAGCCATGTTATTTCAGGGTTAAAATAGACTAAGGGACCAAGAATAGATATGTCTGATAGACATCACACCTTATCTATAGTCTTATATCAATAGCTCACTTAATAATAAGCATTTATGAGAAACAAATACCTATAGCTACTTTGCTCTCCTTTATAGGACAATTATTTTACAAAACAAAAAGGATCATTGTACTAATTTCTTGATAATTAAAAAAAAATTTCCAATCTACTCATTCTGTGGCTATTGCACCACAGAGAAAATAGGAGGAATATCCATTGGAAGGTCAACTGGTTGTCTCTGTGGAATCATCAGTGAATCCAGAATTGGGTCTCATCAACCTCTTTGGCCTTTAACATCGCTGTGGCTGACAGGCTGTTTTATACAATCCACACCTTCCTACCTGCATGTGCACGCACATGCAGACCTTCATACTTGTTTGCATCTGGTACTAACAGAAGTCAAAGTCTTCCTGGGAAATGCTGTGCCGTGATGGTGGGAGTCCAAACAAGCCAATCCTGAATATTGGGTAGTACCCAACCTGATATCTTAATTGTACTGCTAGAAGAGAGAACAATTTTCTTTCAACAATTTTAGTATTAGCAAAGTCTGCTCACTCCTGGAAAAGATGTGATGAGAAATATAGTCCCATTGAACTTGACAAGGCCTGACTCTTAAAACTGCGTTTGGTTTCACATTGTATTCTTTTTTCTTTCTGAGTTTAATTCAGTGGCCATCTCTTGTAAGCAAGCAATCTTCCCCCATTTTGGCAAATCCGCTTAAAAACAGCCAGTTTACTTGAGCCACGTCATTGAAGTGCAACAGTGCTACATGATACAGGCATGTGCTCATCAATTCCTTATTGATGGAGGGGCTTACCTGCCTTATCTTTCCACTGTACAGTATGTTCTGGGGGAAGGCTCAGAATAAAATCAAAATTTTAAAGTCTATAATCTAGCATTCTCTAGAACCTCATATGGGGCATGTTAATGAAGCAGTGGCTCTGGTCCGTGGCTGCCCATTAAGATCACCTGGCAACTTACAGAAAACGCCAGTGCATAGGCTCTGTCTGCGGGGAATGGGACTTCAGTGGTCAAGCGGGAGCTCAGGTAGAGGGCTTATTATTTTTAATGCTCCCAAGGCACTTCCTATTTGTACCAAGGAATGGCACTATTTGGTCAGGGCAGATTGGAAAGCATGTTTCATCGTATACTAATTGTATTATCCTGACCAAGTTTGCTCATTTTTGAAAAGACAGGACTAGGAATTAATACTTCCCTAGATTCTTATTCCCTGGATGGGATCGCATTTTCCCCATTTGGAGCTGATATCACTGCTTGAACTCTGTAGGCTACTATTTAACAGGTCAAAGATTTAGATTTCCTTTTGTAAAATGGGGATTTTTATAAGTATAAACATATAGGTTTAGTGTGGAGATTAAGTGAAATACTGTGAAAAGTACTTAGTCTGGTACTTGGCACATGTAAGATTTCAGCAGGCCTTAGCCACTCTGTTCACTGCCTAGCACAGTATCTGGCCAAGGGTAGACTCTATATAAATCTAAATAATTTCCTCTCCTTCCCTTCCATCTATCACCGTCCCCTACCCTGATCTCTATCCTTATAATTTGGGGCCTTGGCATTTAGTAACCAAATCCCTCTACAGGAGATTAAGATATCCAAGTACAATTTTGAATTCTGTCTCTTTTAAAATGATGGTGGATTAAAGAGGATATGGTGTGTGTACTTGTGGGACAATGAATATATTTATAGATATAGTTAAGATATTACTCAGGTTCTAGTTTTTAAAGTAAAGCATTTAAGCATTGGGCAATGCCAGGCACCTCATAGAAACTCACGAACATTGATAGGACCTTATTACTCAAGGTGCGGTCCTTGGACCAACAGCGTCAGCGTCTCCTAGGAGCTTGATAGGAAAGCATGTTCTGAGGCCCCACCTCAGAACTGCCAAATCCAAATCTGCATTTGAACAAGATGTCCAAGTGATTTGTGTGCACATTGAAGTGTGAGAAAGACCGCCATAGAATGATAAAATGATGGCTGACAATCGAAAGTACCCATGGACCTAGTTTACAGAGGCTTTAGGGTCAATTCCTCACTGCTACTCCTGACCATCCTCAGCCCAGGCTGCTAAACCAGCTACTAGGACTACATTGTTGCAGTGTGAGGAAAAGCTCTGAGTCTGAAGTGGCTCTAAACCAAATCCCTCTGGTGTGAACATACAGAGCCCTGGCCCTATTCACAAGCTGTGCTTTGCACCCCATCACCTTTTTCCCATACCCAGATCTCCAGATCTCATACTGACCTCCTGGACCTAGGGCTCATTGCCTCAGCCTCTGAAAATTCTCATACTTTCCCACTGGATCTGGCAAATGATCATGCTCTTTCACTCCTCATTCCTGACTTTCTTCTTTTGGCTACAGTTGGCTCTTCTTATGTTCTCTTCTTCCCACTCTGTGAAACAGCTCTACCCGGGAGGTGAGGACTCTAGAACTAGACTGGCCACTGAGAAAGGAAATCTGGCTAAGGAGGCAGAGTCAAGTGGGCTTGTGAGGGCTGCTTTGACCCTTTCACAGTCATCTGACCCTCAGGCTGGCTCTTCAGGGGTGCAGGCTCTCTGGAGCAATGTTTCTTAGAAGAGGTGTGGGGTGGGAGAGGGACTCTGTGAATGCTGCCAGAGTAACCCTTGTTTGGTAAAGGGAACACTGCAAGGGGCTAATACCTCTCCTGATTTTCTCTTTAGGAACTGCCATTTTGAAATGGCCTTTCGGGTTCTAGACTTTCTCCCTGTCTATTCATCTTGACCAAATTGGTTAAATAAAAGACACTCTCTGCTTTGCAAACCACAATTATGTTGGGAATGAAACTCAATAAAAGCTGCATCTGATGTGTACATCAATAGATCATTCATTCAGCAGTTGCTAAAGAGAATCCACCAAGCTGCCCTTGTTTTCCTGCAGATATGGTATTTTTGTTTATTTTAGTGCATGTTGTTTGGCATCTTAAATTATGTATTTTTTATTCCAGTCATTTCACAAGCAAACTGATTTCACTAATAATTAAATTCCCCCAAAAGTGGCAATTTCACCACTTATTTTCATGTTAGTAGGAGATGGCCTGTGGATTATTAAGCAGGTGTCAGCTCTCACCCATCCACATACCCTTCAATGCAATCGGAGAAAGATGTCAACAGTTCTAAGGTGTGCCCAGATGATATGGAGTTCCCACAATCTCATATTTGGAGGCATATATCATGCTATTTATGCATATGGGTTAGCTCAAGTATTTGGGATTTGTTTTAAAGCCTACTAAATTAATTTGAGGAACTCTGAATGCAACAATACAGACTTTAATTGGCTATGTTCTAGTAATATATGATTTTATACTGAATTAAAATATACTGTTATTGGTATTAGTTTAGGTTTTAAATAATATTTTATATTTCACAAAGCCCGTTTAAAAAGGTATTTGACTAGAACGAATAATACTCCATGAGACTGGCAAATTCAGGAAAAGGCAGAGTCTGTGGCATCTTACACCTGTAAGTTCAACTGATGTGGGGGGTTGGCGTGACCCATTCCACTTGATGAGCTAACTATTCCCATTATAATCACACCTTCCTCCAATGCAGTAACACTCACATATTACCAACTAGGCAGATTCTTTTTCGTCCAGTCCCTAATACAGTATTTTTCAAAATGCCAGTTACAATCCTTTAGTGAACCATAAAAACAATTTAGTGAGTTTCATACAGTATCTAAAACAATAGAATAGAATAGATCAGAGTGCCTCACAGGCAAACTTCAGTGATGTGTATGTGTGTGTATAATTATATGGTAATATAGATTATATTGCTTATTATGGGTTGTAGTTAAAAAAAAAGTTTGAAATACACAAATGAACCTAATATTGGTTCCCTCTTGAAATTATTCCATGATTTGGACATCAAGAATTTTTATCTCTTAAAAAGCCCGAGTCATTAGATTGCTACAAAGCTAATGCCTATTGCCATGTCCAAGGAAAGGCTCTGGATCTTCTAGTTAATTAATAATACTGAGAATTATCTAATGATCCAAATCAGAGGTTTTCAAAGTGTGGACCCAGGATCAGCAGCATCAGCTCTCAGCATCACCTGGGAACTTGTTAGAAATGAAACTTCATGAGTCCCACCCTAGATCTGCTGAATTAAAATTTTAGAGAAGGGGCCAGCGATCTGTGCTTTAACAGGCCTCCAGGTGATTCTGATGCGTGCTAACATTTGAGAACCACTGGTCTATCCCTACATGCAACCCAAGTATGAGTCTGGATTTTGCTTCTGCTTGTTAATATATGACCTTATCCATCTGAAAATCCCACCCCAAGTATTTCTGCAGGTCCTCAGAGGATGCCTCCTATATGATGATTAAGTCTATTCAGTTATCAGATGACATTCAACAATGTTTTTCTCTCCTCTTGCCTGCAGCCTCCTGCCCTTGGTTCTGCTAAGGCCTGCTGGGTACTGAGACTGCCTCTGTTTGGGCTTGCTATCTCCCATTGGTACCATAAAGGCCTGGAAATGCTGATGCTATACGTGGCTACTCCACAAAGTGGGAGAACACAGCCTAGTCAGAGCCAGGGGCTTATTTTATGCAGAACAGTATAAACTCATACTAAATGGTTTTGTTTGAAAATATCACAGTCCATCCAATTCAATGAAGGCTCTTTAATATAATTTGATATATCAGTAATTCTTATGTGATTTTTATGTCCATTTTATGCACTTTTTAGGTCTTGAACAGAGTTAGCATTTTAATATTTCCATAAATCTTATGAGGACTAAATAAAATGACTTAGATAAAATGATTTTTAGGTGTATGGCACAAAGTATGCATTTGGTTTCTCTCTGGCAAGATGAAGACCCTTAGCTGTTAGTTTAACAAGGTACAAGACTTTTCCTCAAATGTAAGTGTTCTGGTTTCCACAATATGAGCCCTAGAGTTTAGGGGACTATACGCATATAATTACATGAGGTTTTCAATCTGGAGGGGCTAAGTAGTGTTTTCCAACAGAAATCCCTGTGTTTAAGTGTCATAGAATTTTCTAAGGACTCAAAGGGCAGAGAATGGTAGGCTGTTTAGGCTAAAAATTTCTGCCATCACATCACATCATACACACACACACACACACACACACACCCCTACAAACATCCCCACCCCCACACCACATACTATATACACACATGGACAGACACACGCACATGCACACCTTACACACGCCACACATAACCATGTCCATACCACACACCACTCCACACTTTCCCCCATACCATACACCAAGCACAAATTCACACACATACATAACACACACACACACACACACACATACACGCAGAGTCAGTAGTGTCTTGCTGCTATGAATTCTCTCTGCCCTGCCTCTGAGCCTGCTTCTACTCTCCATCATTTGGGAGATGAGGCAGCCATGTCTTTTCCTTGACCTCTAGCCGTGAGAGTAGGTGGGAAAAATGTACAGTGTGGTTTAAAGAAATGTGAATAGATCATTTATCATGGAAAAATTTAAACATAGTTAGAAAACTAATCTAAAAAGATTTCAACTCCAAATCATGTTATGAGATTTCAAACCCTCAAAATATAGATATGTCTTGGCTGGGTGCAGTAGCTCACACCCGTAATCCCAGCACTTTGGGAGGCCAAGATGGGAGGATTGCTTGAGCCCAGGAGTTCAAGACCAACCTGGGGAACATGGTAAGACCTCATCTCTACAAAAAAATGTAAAAATTAGCTGGACGTGGTGGTGCACACCTGTAATAGCAGCTATTTGGAAGGCTGAGGTGGAAGGATCAATTGAGCCAGGGAGATCAAGGCTGCAGTGAGCCATGATTGTGCCACCGTACTCCAGCTTGGGTGACAGAACAAAACTCTGACTCAAAAAAAAAAAAAAAAAAGATATGTCTCTCTATATAAATTATCCCAGAACACAGGAGAAGAGAAAAATTCCCAGTTCACTTTATAAAATTAACATATTGTGGAAGCCAATGCTAGACAAAGAAATGGCAGCAAAACATATCAATTGTACCAATTATTATAGGTGTAAAACTTCAAAATTGAATGTTAGCAAATAGAATAATCCATCAATATATTAAATGAATAATACATGATAACATAGTATTTTAATTGAAGAATATAAAGATAGTTCAATATAAATAAATCAAATAATATAACCCATCATATTAGTAAGGTAAACACAAAAATATATGATCATATATATATAAAAAATTATGTTGATATAAGTTGACATTCTTTTTTTCAATCTTTTTATTGTGGTAAAAGGTACCATATACAATTTGCCATCTTAAAAATTAATAGTTGTAAGTTCAATATTATTAAATCTATTCATAATGTACAATAATCACCACCATTCATCTTTATAACTCTTTTCATCTTGTAAAACTGAAACTCTGTACCCATTAAATGATAACTCCTCCCACTAGTGGGCAACCACGATTACACTTCCTGTCTCTGATTTTGACTACTCTAAGTATCTCATGTAAGTGGAATTATACAGCATGTGTCTTTTGTGACTGGCTTATTTCACTTAGCGTAGTGTTCTAAAGGTTCATCCATGATGTAGTTGTAGTATATGTTAGCATTTCCTTTTGAAGGCTGAATAATGTTCCATTGTATGTATATATCATATTTTCTTACCCATTAATCCATCAATGGACACTTTGGTTGCTTTCATGTTTTCACTATTGTGAATAATGCTGCTATGAACATAAATACGCAAATATGAGATTCTGCTTTCAGTTTTTTTATTTACCCAGAAGTGGAACTGCTGGATCATATAATAATTTTATTTTTAATTGCAAACTGTCATACTGTTTTCCTCAGTGGCCATACCATTTTACATTCCCACCAACAAGGATTCCAATTTCTCCACATTCTTGTCACCATCTGTTACTTTCTAGTTTTTTTTTTTTCTTTTTTCTATAGAAACCATACCACTGGATGTGAGGTCATATCTCATTGCAGTTTTCATGTGTATTTCCCTAATGAATAGTGACGTTGAACATCTTTTCATGTGCTTACTGGGCATTTATATATTTTCTTTGAAGAAATGTCTATTCAAGTTCTTTGACCATTTTTGATATGGGTTGTTTGTTTTGCTTGTTATTGTTGAGATTTTTAATATAGGGTTCTCTATGTAGTCTAGATATTAACCCTCTATCAGACATATAATTTGCAAATATTTTCTCCCATTATGTGGATCACTTTTTTACTGCATTGAAATTGTCTTTTAATGTACAAAATTTTACACATTTTGTGAGGTCCAATTTATTTGTTTTGTTGTTGTTGCCTATGTCTTTGGTGTCCTGTCCAAGAAAATGTTACTGAATCCAATTTCATTAAGATTTTTCTCAAGTTTTTTCTTCTTCTTCTTCTTTTTTTTTTTTTTTTTTTTTTTGGGAGATAGGGTCTTGCTCTATCACTTAGGCTGGAGTGCAGTGGCATAATCTTGACTCACTACAACCTCTATCTTAGGGCACAAGCAATCCTCCCACCTCAGCCTCCTTAGTAGCTGAGACTACAGGTGCATGCCACCACTCCTGGCTGTTTTTCTTTTTGAGGCTGGGTTTTGCTATGTTGCTCAGGGTGGTCTTGAACTCCTGAGCTCAAGTGATCTGCCTGCTTTAGCCTCTCAAAATGCTGGGATTACAGGCACAAGCCACAATGCCCAGCCTCTCCCATGTTTTCTTCTCAGGGTTTTACAGTTTTAAGTTTTATACTTGGGTCTTTGAGAACTTTTTGTTAATTTTTATATGTGGTATAAAGTATGTGTCCAACTTCTTTTTCTTGCCCAGTACCATTTGTTGAAATGTTTCCCCATTTCAACAAATGGTTAAACACATGGTTTTCGCATTGAATGGTTTTGGCAACCTTGCCAAAGATCATTTGACCATATATGTGAGGGTTTATGTCTGGACTCTGTGTTCTATTCCATTTGTCTATATGCCTGACTTTATTTCAATAGCGAACTGTTTTAATGACTGTAGCTTGGTAGTTTTGGAATCAGAAAGTGTGAGAGACCTCCAAGTTCATTCTCTTTCAATATTGTTTAAGCTATTTGGGGTCCCTTAAGGCTTTCCATATAAATGTTGAGATGGATATTTTTGTTGCTGAAAAAACATCCTTCGGATTTTGATAGAGATTCCACTGAAACTGTAAGCTGTTTGGGGTGGTATTGACTTTTTAACGATATTAATTATTCCAATTCATGTACATGGAATGTCTATCCATTTATTTGTGCCTTCTTTATTTCAGCAACATTTTGTAGTTCTCAGTGTACAGGTTTTTCTCCTCCTTAGTTAAGTTCATTTCTAAGTATTTTATTGTTTTTGATGCTATTGTAAATTGATTTGTTTTCTTGATTTTCTTTTTGGATGATTCATTGTGAGTATATAGAAATGCAACTAAACATTTTGTGTTGATTTTTTTCTGAAACTTTGCTTAATTAGTTTATTGTTAATTCTAACAGGGTATGTGTGTGTGTGTGTATAATCTTAGGATTTTTTATGTATAAAATCATGCCATCTGCAAATGGCAATACTTTCACTCTTTCCTTTCCACTTTGTGTGCCTTTTCTTTCTTTCTTTTGTCTAATTGTTCTAGCTAAGACTTCTAGTACTACATTGACCAGAAGTGGTAAAAACAACATCCTTGTATTTCACAAAGAAATTTCACTTTGTCGTGGTGTATAAGCCTTTTAATGTACTGTTGAATTCAGTTTGTTGGTAAGTTGTTGAGTATTTTTGCATCAATATTCCATCGGGGCCATTGATCCTTAATTTTCTTTTCTTGCATTGTCTCTGTCTGGCTTTGGTATCGGTGTAATGCTTACCTCATAGAATGTGTTTGGAAGTGTTCCCTCCTCTTTAGTTTTTAAAGAAAAGTTTGGGGAGGATTGGCATCAATTCTTCTTTGAATGTTTAGCAAAATTCATCAGTAAAGCCATTGAACCCTGGGCTTTTCTTTGTTGAGAAATTTTTTTTATTCACATTTTCCATTTCTTCATGATTCAGTCTTGGTAGGATGTGTACTTCTAGGAATTTATCCACTTCATCTAGTTGTTGGTGTACAGTTGTTCATAATTTTCTCTTACAATTTTTTGTTTTTCATAAAATTTCCAATCATATGCCCCATTTTGTTTGATTTTAGTTAAGGCTTTCCTCTTTTTTTCTTAGTCAATCTAGCTAAAGACTTATCAATTTTATTGATCTTTTTGAAGAAGCAAATCTTTGTTTTTAAAATTTTCTCTACTGTTTTTCTATTCTCTATTTTGTTTATCTCTGTTCTAATATTTATTATTTCTTTCCTTCTGCTAACTTTGGTTTCAGATTGTTTTCTTTTTCCAGTTTTTTAAAGTGTAAGGTTAGGTTATTGATATCTTCTTTTTTAATGCAAAGGTTTGCAGCTGTAAATTTCCCTCTTGGCACTGCTTTTGCCACATTTTGTTAGTTTTTATATTTTTTTCATTTTTATTTGTCTAGGGATATTTTCTAATTTTTCTTGTGATTTATTATCTTTTTCAGCTACTGTTTGTTTAAATCTTCCCATGCATTAGTGATTCCTTTGCTTACCATTATTTCTGTATTCATGCCTTTTTTTCTGGGATTATTTCTTTTCTTCTGAGGTTTATCTTTTAGGAGTTCCTTTGGTGAATTAGAAAACTAACGTAATTTCTTCGTGCTCTTTATTTTAATTGCTCTGAAATATGTTTATTTTATCTCATTTCCTTTTTTTTTTTTTTTTTTTTGAAATGGAGTCTCGCTCTGTCGCCCAGGCTGGAGTGCACAATCTCGGCTCACTGCAAGCTCCGCCTCCTGGGTTCAGGCCATTCTCCTGCCTCAGCCTTGCGAGTAGCTGGAACTACAGGCGGCCGCCACCAGGCCTGGCTAATTTTTTTTTTTTTTTTTTTTTGTATTTTTAGTAGAGACAGAGTTTCACTGTGTTAGCCAGGATGGTCTCGTTCTCCTGACATCATGATCCGCCCGCCTTGGCCTCCCAAAGTGCCTGGGTTACAGACATGAGCCACCGAGCCCGGCCTCTCATTTCTTAAAAAGTGGTTTCACTAGGTATAGAAGTCCAGGTATCAGTATTTTTAACATATCGTGTCACTGTCTTTGGCTTTCTGAGGTTGCTATGGTAAGCGGAATAATGACCTTCCCAAAATGTCCTCATTCTAATCTCTGGAATCTGTGAATATGTTACTTTACATGATAAAACGGACTTTACAGATGTGATTAAGTGAAGGATCTTGAGATGTGGAGATTCTTCTGGATTATTTGCATACATGAAA
This sequence comes from Piliocolobus tephrosceles, assembly GCF_002776525.5. NCBI lineage: Eukaryota > Metazoa > Chordata > Mammalia > Primates > Cercopithecidae > Piliocolobus > Piliocolobus tephrosceles. The sequence goes on along the minus strand of NC_045447.1, from coordinate 80,812,996 downwards.
TAAACACAAGAGTCATGATGAGAGATAGGTACTAGGATTAAAGTGAGTAGTAGTAAACATGATGATAGAGATTGGTGTAATGGAGCTGCGGAGTGCTGGCAGCCTTTAGAAGCCGAGAGGTGCGAGGAACAGGGTTTCCCTTGGAATCTCTGGAGGGAACCAGTTCGCTGACATCTTGATTTTGGCCCCATAAGATTCGTTTTGAACTTCTGACCTCCAAGACTATAAGAGAATAACTGTATGTTTTTTAAGCCACTAAATTTGTGATAATTTGTCACAGCAGCAATAAAAATCTAAGGCAGCCTGCTGTTGGTCTAATTATAGTTCTACTTTAATTGTTGTTGTTGTTGTTTTAATCTCTGGCTACTGTTAAAGTTTTCAGTTTTGTCTTTGGTATTCTGTAATTTTATTTTGATGTCTAAGTTTGGATCTTTTTATTTATTGTGCTTGAGATTCACTGAGTTTTCTAACTGGTGTCTTTGATCATTGTTAGGAAATTTTCACCCGTTGTCTCTTCTATCGTCATCTCTCCTCCATTCTATTATCTCCTCTTGGAAATCCAATTATGTTTGCAGGGCTTTTCACCCTATCCTCCATGCCCCTGTTTCTATGGGCTACATACGCTGTACTTTCTCAAATCTCCTTCCCATAGTTCCTGTTTACCTGTGTCTAATCTGTTTATTCTGTTCACTGACTTTTTAATGGAAGTGGTCATATTTTACATTTCTAAAAGCTCTATTTGGTCCTTTTATCAAATATATCTGGTCAGTTTTGAGAGCCTTATATTCTTTTACCACACATTCAACATGGTATTTTATTTCTATAAACATAAAACATACTGATTTTATATTTAGTGTTCAATCATTCCATTATCTACAGTTTTCATGGATAGAATAATGTGTTTTATTGTTATTTCTCATGACTTGCTCATGGTGGTTTGTTCCCTCCTGTGCTCAGCGAGTTGTTGAGTTCTTGTGCCTTGTGAATTTTATGACGGATTTATGGAAATTCTTTTAGGTGTTTGTATAAACTGTGGTCCTCCAGAAATAATTTACATTTGCTTCTGCTAAGCACCTTGGAGAATTATCAACCAGGAAAAACTTTAAACTAAATTTTAGTTTAGGATTTTATGTCACACAATCAGTATTAGTTTAAGCCCCACACCTCTGTGTTTTATGAGCTTGTGCATAAGGATTTTAATGGGACACTTTAATCTTTTTTACTCTTCTCTATCCAGGGTGAAGCCAAAGGCATGTCAAAGCCATCTTTCTCATGGTAGTTTCTTTCCTGGGTCTATATTAGTCCATTCTCATGCTGCTATAAAGAACTACCTGAGACTGGATAATTTATAAAGGAAGAGGTTTAATTGACTCACAGTTCTGCAGGGCTGGGGAGGCCTCAGGAAACTTACAATCCTGGAAAAGGGGGAAGCAAACACATCCTTCACATGGTGGCAGGAGAGAGAAGTATAAGAGCTAAGAGGGAAATACCCCCTACTAAACCACAGATCTTGTGAGAACTCACTCACTATCATGAGAACAGCAGCATGAGGTGACCTCCTCCATGATTCGGTTACCTCCCACTGGGTCTGTCCCATGACATGTGGAGATTATGGGAATTACAATTCAAGATGAGATTTGTATGGGGACATAGCCAAACCATATCAGTGTCACCCACTGAGCATGCCACATGTTTGATCACATGTGAATGGGGGTGAAGGTTTCTAAGTAGACTTCCCAATCTGCCTAGGCCCAAGGCTTTGCCTCTGTCATGAGTTCATTAAAACCCAGGACCTGAGTCACCAGGGACTGGCACATATCTCAAAGGCAAAACAGACTATAGTATTTGCTTATCAACTACTGAGATTTTACTTCTTGTATTTCTAAGTGTTCCTTTATTTTCCTGACAATTCATGTACACATTAAGAAATATATCATCTGTATTTTATGCAGCATCTGTAGGTGTGAGGCCTCTAAAAAATCTAGTGTCCTATATTGTTGAAAAGATCCTCATATAATTTATCTATCCCTGTGTAACATATTATCCAATACTTAGTGTATTCAAACAGAAAACAACTATTGTAAGTTACGTATGTCAGGAATGTTTGTGCAGCTAATCTCTCTGCAAATCTGCAATCAATGTGTTGGCCAGGGCTTTTGTCACTTCTAGGCTCTACTGAGGAAGGATTTGCTTCTAAGTTTACTCACATGACTCTTGGAAGCTCATGAAGTATTCATTTCATGACTTACTCACATGGCTGTTGACAAAACTCATGTCCTTGCTAGCTATTGGTTGGAGGCATTAGTTCCTTGCAGTGTGGATCTTTCCAAAGGGCAGCTCACAACACATCAGCTTGCTTCTCCTAGAGTCAGGACTCTGAGAGAGGGAAGGAGGGAGAAAGTAAGAAAAGAAAAGGTGAGCAACATGGAAGTCACTTTTTGTGTAACCTAATTTCAGAAGTGACATCCCATGACTTACCATCTTCTATTCGCCAGAATCAAGTCACTATTTCTAGCCCATATTTAATGGAGGTGAAGGAGAAATGTATTTACATAATGTGAATACCAGGAGGAAATAACCATTGGGAACCATTTTATTTTATATTATTACTTTTGTCTTTTTTTTTTAACTTTCATTTTAGATTCAGGAGACATATGTGTAGGTTTGTTACCTGGGTATGTACGTGATGCTGAGGTGTGTGGTATGAATGATCCTATTACCCAGACACTGAGCATAGTACTCAACAGTTTTTCAGCCCTTGCCACCTCTCTCCTTCCCACCTCTAGTAGTCACCACTATCTGTCATTGCCATCTTTATGTCCCTGAGTGCCCAATGTTTAGCTCTCACCTATAAGTGAAAACATGCAGTATTTGGTTTTCTGTTCCTGTGTTAATTTGCTTAGAATAGTGGCCACCAGCTGCATCCATGTTGCTGCAAAGGACATGATTTTGTTTTGTTTTTGGGGGGCTCTGTAATACTCTCGTATATATGTGCCACATTTTCTTTTTCCAATCTACCTTGGAGTAACCATTTTAAAGATTGCCTACCTCACTTCTATAAATCAATATTTTTAAATGAACACCAAAGTGGGAAAAAATTAGGAAAATAAATAGGGAGTTTTTCAAAAAAGAAATTTAAATGTCTGATAAATATATTAAAAATGTACAACTCTCTAGTAACCAAAGGAATGTTATTTAAAATAGTAATTAGGTAACAATCTTTATCAGATTGACAAAATTTTTAATGCCAAATGTTGAGAATATGTAGAAACTAGCAAACTTGAACAATGCTGGTAGGAGTATAAATTAATATCTATTTTGTAGTTTAATTCGGCAGTATGTCTTAATACCCTTAAAAGCCTAGGTATCCTTAAAAATCTATATATTAAATCCATATTAAAAATTCATTATTCCCAAATTTCACATTGAGTCACTTTTCCTAAGGAAAATTATAAAATAATAAAAAATATTTGTGTAAACTATGGCCGTATTTATAATAAAATCATTGGACATAAATACCCCTTCTAAAAGAAGGTATTGGTAAATAAATTGCCCCACATACTCATAAAAGAAAACTATGCTTGTGTTAAAAATAATATTACAAGTCTGCTTGCATTAACATGAAAAGAAAAGAAACATATTGTTTGGTAAGCAAAATAGTGTATATCGTATGGTTCATTTTTATTACACATAATGCTTAAATACATGTATATGTAGAGAAAAATAGCAGACTATAGGTAATGCTCAAAAACTTGTATATGTAGAGAAAAAATAGCAGACTATAGTAGACTGTAGTTAATGAGGTCATCTACAGACAATGGAACTACAAGTGAGTTTTATTTTCATCTTTCTTATCTGCATCATCTAAATTCTCTATAATAAACCTTTATGATCATAATTTTAAACAAAAAATGTTTATTTCTAAAATAAAAACAAAAGTATAATCCAACTAATCTATAAGAATACATAACTTTCTAATTAGTAGTTTCTTTCTAATGTTTTCATTAGAATTTCAGAAATATACATTTGTCACTGCATTGAAGGTCAATGTGTAATGCCAATATTTATTTTGTAGCCAGGAGTCCTGCCATTAAGAAACTCTGTCTCCTGACCCACAGATAAGTATGCAGTTATTCTAATTTTCATATTGTTGCCCCATTATCAAACTAATAATAAAAATAATCAAACTTATCAGATAGTATAAAACATACAAAGCAATTTTCACATCACCAGTTTATTTAGTCATCAAAAGCCTACCATTGAGAGAGGTATCACAATCATTGTCCATTTTACAAATGAGGAAATGAAGATTCAAAAAGATGAAGTAACTTATCGAAGACATGATTGTTAGCAAATGGAAGAGCCGAATCTAAGAATTGTGCATCACTGACTCCAAGTGCTGGATGCCCTTTTAGCTTCCAAGACTTTGGTGCACCCACTTCATGCTGAAGCATTCTGCTAAGTGCAGGAAACAGAGGGATTAAGAGGGACATTACTCTATCTTTGAGAGGTTTACATTAAGCCCTACAGGTACTCTTCTCACCTACAGATTGTTCTGCAAAAAGATGCCTGGAACAGACCATTCTTTATAATATACACACCCAGGTGTTTGAACCCATCGCTTGCTGACTAAGCCTATGTTCCTTTCATGTGATGATTTCCATAGCTGCATTTTATATCTTGGCAGTCTAGTGTGGCTGGATTATCTAAGTTCAAGTACTTGCCTTAATTTTGAACACTGTGCAAAGTTAAAGCTCTTCGCGTGTACCAATAATTGGAGTCGGAGTGGAGGATCTATGATGCCCAACAGGTTACTGTAGCATCGTAGAGGAAAGTGCAAAATGGTCCTCATAGGAAAATATATGATGTGCCCCCACAGCACTGTTCCTTGACTGCAATAAGGAGTCAGGAAATGGTAGCTGGAACCCTCTGCAGAGCAATCTTAGAAATTTGAATTAGAACTATTGAATTTAGTTATTGCTTTAATTTCTACTTGATTTCCACTTTTAATATCTCTGCCACTTTATGGGAATTAGTATGAAGTTCTATTTTCTTAGCTGTGTTGTGTAACATTCCTTATCTACTTGTATTTATAAAATACCCTAGCTCTGTTTTAAGAAAAGAAGGTGCCATGTGTCATTAAAAAGCACACTTCTAAGACAAAAAGAAGAATTCTGGGGCATAATTGGAATCAAATAGCCCATTTTAAATAGTTTGGTTTGAAGTGTGATCATATTAACTTTAATGAATTTAGTTAATATAGTAATTATCCTCAGCACATTTCATCTATATTCTTAACCCCCATTTTGAGATAATAATAATAATAATGATAAATGTACTCATAGTCCTTTGTTTGTTTTAACTGGCACACAAAGGGAGGGATCAGTCCATTGTTGGGCAACTGTAGTGTAGGGAAAATAGAAGTGGGATATGATTCAAGTGATTTAGTGGGAATAACAAAAATCCTTGTTCCCCAGCCTACTAATTGTGTGACTTGGATAAGTCACTTAGGCTCCCTGAACCTGTTTCCTATTTAGCAAATATGCATAACAATAGTTATCAAGTTGCTGTAAGGATCAAACAGGATAATTCATATAATGATATTAGCATATATTTATTGAAAATTTACTACATCTACTGTTTTAAGTCTTTTAGGTAAATTATTTAATTGTCACAACATCACCCTTTCAATGAATACTATTATTTCCATTGTTATCCCCAATATACAGATGAGGAAACCAAGGCTCAGAGAAGATATAAGAATTTGCTCAGTGTTGTGTTACACAGCTGATAGCAAAGCCAGGATTCAAACCCAGGCAGTCTGGCTCAAATGCTCATACCCTTAGACAGTGAGCTGTATTGCCTCTCAAGTAAAATCCCTTATTGGGTTCTAACTCATAATGGTGCATAGTGAAAAGTAGTTCTTATTATAGTTAATGTCTGTAAAATGGGGTCACTAAAAACCACCTGGCAGGGCTATAGTAAAGATAAATGAGACCTGTATATCAAATTACATGATACAGATCAGCCTGTAAATATATGCACCACATCTTGTGGATTCCATTGTTTATAGCACAGAGTAAAATAAAAGAGCTAAGCTGGGTGAAGTTTAGAAAAGACCCAGGGCTGCATCCTGGGGTACAACAGAGCACTTGAGGCCACTATGGGTTTCAGAGGAGAAGTGAAGGCTTCTGTTGAATCCCTTCTGCTATCCTATTCTAGGGCTTCAGCAGATGGGAGCTCCAACTTCTAGCTATTCATCAAAAATATCTTCTCTGACCTGAAATTGACACTGCAGGTAGGATTTCATGGTAGAAAATGTCTTGTGCTACTAATAAAGGCAAAGGAAAATGATTGGATATGTTTTAGTGCTAAGAGGAAAGAGTCCATGGAGAGATGATTATAAGAACAGAAAAGAAAGGGACTAGTTGAGTATTGCAGTTAAAACAAAGGGCTTTGGACTTCAACACACTTAGATTCTATCTCCAACTTAGCCACTTACAATAGTTTGTTACATTTACACTCTGTAAGATGCTATTTTTTATCTCTAAATGGGTGTAATAATACTTCCTACCTTGTAAAACTATTAGGAAGATTAATAGATAGTAATAGATGCTAATAAATAGTAACCAGCACACAATGAGAACTCAAAAAATATTAGCTTGTGCTATGATCCTGGAAGGCGTGGAGGTTGGAGCTTCCAGAAATCTGAATCTGCCCATCAATATAGGTGAACCAGAGCATGGAAAGGGATACTAAACTCTGAAAACCCTGCCAAAGAGGTGCAAGAGAGTCGCCGTGGGTCCCAGCAACCAGAACTGCCTATTAAAGGGAAACCCTGCATCCTTCCTACCAGTTCCAACACATGATGATTTTGCAACACACTGTTTATTAGACAACTCTTGGCATTCATGAGACCAAGATAGAAATTGACAGGCTAAGAGTTAGTCTCAGCTTAAATTCAAGGAGTTTGTCAACTCAAGCCATGAAAAAGCCTCCCGTATAAAGGTAAATTCCATTAACGCCAATGGGTGTGCATGTGTAAAGGCGAGATGGGTGCCTCTTCATGTCATTTCTACATTTTCTGGCACTGCAATTTTTCTCCTTTTAAAGCATTCTTCTTAAAGACGTATGTGAGCGTTGACAAACTAGACAGGAAGCTTGGGGAATATGAATACGTGTAAATAACAAGTCAGACATTTTTTAAGGATGTCATTTATTCTAAAGTGTGTAAGAATTACTTCAAAACCATTAATGTCTAGAATTCTCTAAAGGTAGAGACACGTTTTAAAAACACACTTTTTCAATCAGACTTTAATAGTATTAAAGGCAGATCTTTTTTTCAATGAGAAAGAAACAAAAAATATTGCTTTTGACCTGACAAACTATAACATTCGCCTGTAAGCTTTTCATAAGTATCTCAAACACAACACCTTGAGATGTTCGGCCATAAAGAGTTACTCTGATGAGAAATGTAAAGGCAAAAAAAGAAATTATTGCCAAGTTGAGGTTCTACATTTGAAGATAAATCAAACCTTGAACAACATTTATTGTTTGGATTTCGATTATTGCAGATTTTGACCTGTTACTTTTGTGTTCCCTGCCATCTGTGACATCATAGGCGAAGAATAATTCTTTCTTCTTTCTTTTTTTCACTCATTGTCAAATCATGTGTTGGGCATCTTTGCATTGTAGTGTTCTCTAGATGGCTCCACTCATGACACAAAACAAGAATAAATATTAAAGTGCCAGTGTTAAAGATTTTAAGTGAATTCTGGAAATCTGCTGGCCTTTAAGAGCAAACTTCTCTTCACCAAAGGATAACTTAAAATAAGAAAGGTAATAATGGTACATCCCAGCTGTGTTTCATTATGGCTGTTTTCACAAACTTCCCTGTTCTCTTGGTGCTTCCTTTCCCAAATATTTCAGAGAAAGCCGGTATCTGTTCTGAACTAACACCTCACCCTGCAAAGACTTAAAGGTAACTGTTTTTCATTCTTCGCCCTTTGCATGCCCTCTGAAAAATTACAGCCTGATGTCAATTGCTTCCCTTAGTGGATGGGGAAAATGGGTTGGAAAGAAAGAGAACCTTTGCTGGATTTAGATTTTTGCTGATTGTGGGAACAGGTCTAATTTCAAATTGCAAACAGTAATTGAAATGAAGTAAGTGTCCTCTTCTCTCTCTCTCTTTAATGTGAGAGCAATGTGAAGAAATAACTTCATCAGAAAAGTCTTCCCTAACATTTTTATGTTTGAAATACAGGAGAGCTTTTGTTTCATGCCACCAAGAATGGGGAAGGAAAAAGCCAGAGAGAAGACAGGAAATATGAGAGAAAAGGAGAGAAAGAAAAACACTGTACAAACACTATGTGTTGTTCCCAACCTCTGACCCAATGACTTATTTGCTCATTCATTTGAACATGTACCTGGAATTAATTTTAGTTCCAGCAGACAAATGAGAATGATACCTGGATGATTTCAGGCATTTATTTCACCTTACCCATAGTTCCAATGAGTAGAAAATAACTTTCAGACCAGGCAACTTGGTTGGAAATGACAATTTTGTGATGCCTATAACTCTGAACCCTTTTCACCACTTTGTGAGAAACACTACTCTTGTCAGCAAGTGACCAGTTTGTGAGGTGAGATGATAATTAAATAATACTTCTATTTCTCTGTTGGTATACTGAAATATTTGAGAATATGTGACATGTGATATGTTCATGGAAATTGAGACAAATTACAGTTACTTCAATACAAGTTTGATAAACTCATCTGAAAAAAAATCTGAAGATTAAATGAATTAATCTATGGGAAATACTAGAGCAGAATGTGGAACAGAGTAAGTGTTCCATAGGATTAAGTACCATTATTATCTAGGCTTTCTCTTCTTGTCAGAAACACTATTTTGCTTTGAAACTGCATGTTTAAAGGTATTAGAAAAAACTGGAAAAACAAGTTGACTTTAAAAGTAATCTGGATGATCAAATTGTCCCAGCAGACAAAAGTAAGTTTGGTCTTCCACACACTGGAAATCTAAGTTTGCATGTGTTCTAAAGTCATTTCTTATCCATATTCAGTGAAATGGATATTAACCTGGAGATGTGGTAAAAAAGATACAGGCACTGGTGTCTGACTCACATTCAACCCCTGCCATATTCTTTGTGATCAGGGCAGATTCTTTATGTGTAATCCTCAGTAGCATCCTCTTGTTTATATAATTTCAATGTTTATTTTAGATTCAGAGGGCACATGTGCAGGTTTGTAACCTGGGTATATTGTGTGATGCTGCAGTTTGAGGTACAAATAATCCCGTGGGAATAGGTAGTGAGCATAATGCCCAATAGGTAGTGTTTCAGCCCTTGCCCTCCCTCTAATAGTTCCTATTATCTATTGTTTCCATCTTTATGTTCATGTGTACCCAATGGTTAGCTCCCACTTGCAAGTGAGAACATGTGGTATTGGTTTTCTGTTTCTGCATCAATCAATCAGGATAATGGCCCTCAGCTGCATCCGTGTTGCTGCAAAAGACATTGTTTTGTTCATTTTTACGGCTGTGTAGTAGTCCATGGTGTATAAATTCCACATTTTCTTTATTCAATTCACTATTGATGGGCATTTAGGTTGATTCCATGTATTTGCATTGTGAATAGTACTGCAATGAACATACAAATGCATGGGTTTTTTTTTTGTTTTGCTTTTGTTTTTGGTAGAATGATTTATTTTTCTCTGGGTACACACCCAGCATTGGGATTGCTGGGTAGAATGGTAGTTCCATTTTAAGTTCTTTGAGAAATCTCCAAACTGCTTTCCACAGTGGCTAAACTAATTTATATTCCTACCAACACTGTATAAGTGTTTGTTCTCTTTTCTCCACAGCCTCACTAGCATCTGATGGTTTTTGACTTTTTAATAATGGCCATTCCAACTGGTGTGAAATGGTATCTCACCAATTTTGATTTGCATTTCTCTGATGATTAATGATGCATTTCTCTGATAATTAATGATGTTGAGCATTTTATGTTTGTTGGCTGCTTTTATGTCTGTCTTTTGAGAAGTGTTTGTTCATTTCTTTTGCCCACTTTTTAATGGGGTAATTTGTTTTTAGTTATGAATTGTTGATAAGTTCCTTATAGATTCTGGATGTTAGACCTTTGTTGACTACATAGTATGTGAATATTTTCTCCTATTCTGTTGATGTTTTCTTCTTTTGCTGTGCAGAAGCTCTTTAGTTTAATTAGGTCCCACTTGTCAATTTTTGGTTTTGTTATAATTGCTTTTGAGGACTTAGTCATAAAGTTCTTCACAAGAATTCTGATGTCCAGAATGGTATATCATAGATTTTTTTCTAGGATTCTTATAGTTCAAGGTCTTACATTTAAATCTTTAATCTATCTTGAGTTAATTTTCCTAGATGGTGAAAGGTAGGGGTCTAGTTTTATTCTTCTGCATATGGTTAGGCAGCGATCTCAGCACCATTTATTGAATAGGGAGTCCTTTCTCCATTGCTTATTGTCGTTGCCTTGTCAAGATCAGATGACTGTGGGTGTGTGGCTTTATTTCTGGGTTTCCTATTCTGTTTCATTGGTCTATGTGTCTGTTTTTGTGCCAGTACCATGTGTTTTGGTTACTGTGGCCTTATAGCTTAATTTGAAGCTGGTTAATGTGATGCCTCTAGGTTTGTTCTTTTTGCTTAAGATTGCTTTGGCCATTTTGGCTCTTTTTTGATTCCACATGAATTTTAGAATAGATTTTTTCTAATTCTGTGAAAAATGATGTTGGTAGTTTAATATGAATAACGCTGAATCTGTAGATTGCTTTGGGCAGTGTGGCCAATTCATAAGTATGGAATGTTTTTCCATTGTTTTGCATCATCTATGATTTCTTTCAGCAGTGTTTTTTAGTTCTCCTTGTAGAGCTCTTTCACCTCTTTGGTTAGATGTATTTCTACGTATTTTATTTTTTTGTAGCTATTGTAAATGGGATTGCATTCTTGATTTGGCTTTCAGCTTGAAATTGAATGGTGTATAGAAATGCTACTAATTTTTTTTTTACATTGAGTTTGTATCCAGAAACTTTACTGAAGTCATTTATCAGTTCTAGGAGCCTTATGGCAGGCAGAGTTTTTAGGATTTTCTAGGTATAGAATCATATCATCAGTGAAGAAACATAATTTGACTTATCTTTTTTGTATTTTGTTTGGATGCCTTTTATTTCTTTCTCTTGACTGATTGCTTTGGCTAGGACTTCTATTACTATGTTGAATAGGAGTGGTGAGAGTAGGCATGCTGTGTTCCTGTTTTCAAGAGGAATGCTTCCAGCGTTTGCCCATTCAGTATGATGTTGGCTCTGGGTTTGTCATAGGTGACTCTTATTATTCTGAGATATGTTCCTTCAATGCCTGATTTCTTGAAGGTTTTTATCATTAAGGGGTGTTTGATTTTATTTAAAGCCTTTTCTGCATCTGTTGAGATGATCATGTGGTTTTTGTTTTCTACATTGTTTATGTGGTGAATCACTTTTATTGATTTGTGTATGTTGAACCAATCTTGCATCCCAGGAATGAAACCTACTTGATCCTGGTGAATTAACTTTTCAATGTGCTGCTAGTTTGCTGATATTTTGTTGAGGAATTTTTATCTATGTTCATCAGAGATACTGGCCTGTTGTTTTCTTTTTTTGTTGTGACTTTGCCAGGTTTTGGTATAAGGGTGATGCTGGGTTTGTAGAACGAGTGAGGGAGAGTCCCACTTCCTTGCTTTTTGAATAGTTTCAGTATAATTGATACCAGCTCTTCCTTGTATGTCTGGTAGAATTTGGCTGTGAGTCCATCTGGTCTGGAGCTTTTTTTGGTTGGTAAGATTTTTTTTTATCACTGATTCAATTTCAAAATGTGATATTGGTCTGTTCTAGGTTTCAATTTCTTCCTGATTCAATCTTGGGAGGTTGTGTGTTTCCAGGCATTTATCCATTTTCTCTAGATTTTCTAGGTGTGTGCATAGAGGTGTTCATAATAGTCTCTGAGGATCTTTTGTATTTCTGTGTAAGCCTCAGTAGCATCATCTGTGTAATGGGAATACTTGTGCCGTGGTTGGATGAAAGATAACATGAAAACTAGTTACAGTTTAAAATGAATCCATTTAAATCAGGTGTGACATAAGCCTGTTGTTTGTCTTTTGAAGGACAAGAAAAATTACCAAATCATCTAGAAATATGGCTATTAAGGCTTGACTTCTAGTCTTGGTTCTCTCTAGAATTCTTAACGAGTACATTGGTCTGTTGGTTTATCTTTCTATATGAGATAAAGTGCTTTCTTTCAGTTGCTTTCTTCCCTTTCCTCCTACATGAAAGATACACCTTATAAGATTGCTGCCCTGTGGGATGTTAGGGAATCAGGTCACATCCTGACACAAGAAGAACTCTATTTAAGACATGTGCAAAGAGACATTAGAACATGAAGGAGGCTGGGCATGGTGGCTCATGCCTGTAATCCCAGCACTTTGGGAGGCCAAGGTGGGTGGATCACGAGGTCAGGAGATAAAGACCATCCTGGCTAACCCGGTGAAACCTCGTCCCTCCTAAAAAATATAAAAAAGTAGCCGGGTGCGGTGGTGGGCACCTGTAGTCCCAGCTACTTGGGAGGCTGAAGTAGGAGAATGGCATGAATCCGGGAGGCAGAGCGTGCAGTGAGCTGAGATTGTGCCACTGCACTCCAGTCTGGGCAACAGAGCGAGACTCCGTCTCAAAAAAAAAAAAAAAGAACATGAAGGAGGGAGCCACTGAAGCTGCCTGCAATAGTGAAAAAGCTTTAGGGAGGATAGTTCATAGAAATCTTCCTTTCATTCAGGAATGAAGGTGTCTTCAGGGGAAGAACATTTTTGGCTAACAAGGCATAATGAGTAGCATTATGATGAGGACTGTATGTACCTATTTACTATTTACTAGTAGTATTGACAAACAAAAATATTTGCTTAGATAAAAGACTATATATCATAGAATATAAAGCTGAGGACTGTGTGTACTTATTTACTAGCAGTATTGGTGAACAAAAATATTTGCTTAGATAAAAGACTATATATCGTAATTAGGTAGTATTATTCAAAAGCAAAACTAAAATGTTTAGAAATTTCACTTCCAAAATGAATGGCAATATTTATTGTTTACTAAACACTCTGTCCTGCATACTGTGTATGTTTTAACTCACTGAGGATGCTATTATACCCATTTGACAGAGGAGAAAACTGAAGCAAAGAGATGTTAAGATATTTGCCAAAGATTACATGTCTAGGAAGTGGAAAAGCAAAGATTTGATCCAAGACAGTCTGGCTCTGGAATCTAGGCTCGTATCCATTACACTCTACTTCCTCTACAGCAACATTCTGGAGGTTGAAATATCAAGGCGTTATTTCCAACGCTTTAAAATATTATTTACACTACAAACTAGTCTAGGTGATTTTCTAAAAACAGGCCTTCGCAGCTTTGCAGTCCTTGCCAAAGCACGTAAAATGTGAGTTTGGGAGATTTACCAAGAATTTGAAAATCACTTTCAGATTCCTTTGTAGAATTTCATGGGAATGGGAGAAGGGACTCCAGGTTCATTATTAAAAGCATTTGGCATTTCACCCATCTATAGTAAGGAGGACACTGAGCTAATTTCTTTCATGCTGACTTAAGTTAGCCATTTAGTCAATCAATCAATAGTTCCCTGTTGCAAGAGGCAATATGGTTGGATTTATGTTAAAAATTAACAATAATGAAAATCAGAGGGAAGTTGGGTCCAAATGTTTTCCTCCTTTAAGAGTGACATCATTTTCCCCAGTGATAGCTTTTAAGCTCTCTTTCCCATTTATAGCTGAAGAATTTGGTTTGGTTGTTGTGACATTCAGGTTGTCACATTAAAAATATTATTATTATTTAATGACTTTCTAAGTCTCACTTTATGCTTGCTCAAACCCAGGGTGATGACCTCACTGCTCTGAGCAGCCTTGTTGTGGCCAGCTGCCCTCCCTTTGGGGGTGCCTGGGCTCCTCCACCCTGAAACACCATCATCTGGGAATTCTCTAAGGGTCACTTCCATTCTTTTTTCCTCATTTTCCTATTTACCTTTCTTTCTCTCCTTCTCTCCTTCCTCTCACACACTCCCTGCAAAACGCTCAGCTCTGCCTTTGGTTTTAAGAATGGCCTTGATTACAAATGCCTGTTCAGGCAGGCCCAGCCTCCCAGACAGAAAACCTGCCGTGGCCTTGGCGGCATCTTCAGTGGTACCTCGAGCAGTGCCAGAGAAGCTCAGAATCTGCTTCAGCTCTTGTTTCTTGATTAGGCCCCAGAGCCAAGGCTTCCAGGAGGAGCCTCACTTGTCAGCTGTCAGTCAGGAGGCAACCCATTCCTCCCAGGCGCTGCCCCTGCCACAGGGGGGTGACCAGACTGTAAACATGAAATAGACTTCAGTGGGATGCCTGAAATTCATTTTCTCCCTCGGATGCTTTCATCTCACTCATTTCACTGTGTTTACAGGCCCACAGGTTTCCTGAGGGCAGCCATGATTTAGATTTACAGTTCCCCAGGCAGTCTGATTCTGAGGAAAAGTTATAACACCTGTAATGTATTACTGTCTCCTAGAGGAGCAAAGAATGTCAGGGGCTGTGGAGGTTGGCTACCCCAGTAACTGCAGACTCTCTGCACTGCAGCACTGAAAAAATTGCAGCCTTGGCTGGACCAGCCTCAGCCTCTCTCACTACCTACCTGCTCATAGGCACACAACACACTCAAGTTTTTAGAGATCTGGGGTCTGTGTGTCAGGGCTGCATGGCCATTTTAATGTGTAGCTCTACAAGGCTCTGTGTAACAAAAGTCCAGCAGCCAAGTCCCAAAGAGTGGACAGGACAGAGAGAATTCAGATATAAGGCACCAAAACTAGACTGGATTTTTTGGGGAATAGAAACACAAGACAATCTGGCTGAGATGAGAAAAGGGACTGCAGTTAGCAAACATAGAGGCTCCATGTGAATGTGTGCCTCTCATTGATCTGTTTCACTTAAAATTGGGTGCATCTTTGCCAGGACAAGATAAAATCAGCATTCAGCTGAGCCTTCCCCAAGGGGTGCCTGCAGGGCCCTAAGCCAAGTGAGAGGAAGGCAGTGAGCCTCTGCCCTGCAAGGTGCCAGTTCTGGTCATTGTCCAGTAGAAATTCAGCTTTCTTGAGAGTCTGATTGCTACTGCTGAGCTCAATACCCACTTAGGAAGCAAAACCACAACAAAATCACTTTCTGAAATAGAAGGAGCTGATGGGCACTTGAAAAGTTGAACCAGGTTTATTCTACAGCTTGCCTCCAGCACAGGCTCTTGAACATGGAGATCCAAAGGCTTCATTGTCTTTCCTCACGGTGCCCTTTCCTTGTTCTCAAAGATCCAGTCTGAATTCAATTCACTATTCCAGCGATGTCTGTATTGCTCTCACTTTCCTAAGGGTGGACAAGATCCTGAGACACTAATTTGCTTCTGTATTGCCCTTTCCCCACCTCCACCCCTTCTTGTTTTGCTCTGCTGTCTAACCTGCCAGAGGGGCTGTTGGCTCTCACTGTGGGGTGCCCAGGTCAGTTAGCATGTGGATGATGAAATAACTGGACAGAAACCCACATTTACCTACAGAGTTAAATGTGGCTTATTAATAATAAAAATTTCTATAGCATCAGGAGACTGTATCCGCCAAAACCCAATGATATTCTCACATTCTGAAAGGACATGATAGGTTCTAGCATCAGTATTTATTTTCCCTCTTCTGTCACCCCTCCTTTAATAGGCTGAAAGTGTAATTGATCTGTAGGTCTTTCCATATAAATTGTAATTTCAGAGTCTTCTTTCTATGAAATGCTGTTAAGATCTAGATCCTCTTTCTTGGCATGAGCCTAGGACATTTGTCTCTTCTGGAGCGAGCCCAGAAGATAGGCCAGTTCTCAGGTCATACCTAATCAACCAGGCATGGCAATGCTGAGGAAGCTAAGCTTACTTCTAGAGAACACAACAGCTTCTATGGACTTTCAGACCAAGTTCTAGAGAGATTGGGAAGTGTGAGGCTAGGTGAGTCAAGGCCTAGTAAAAAAAAAAAAAAAAAAAAAAAAGATATTTTATGTTGGACCAGATATTTAAAATACTTCAAGATATGGGAATTCCACTATGTACATTCTCAAATTGTCTCAATTTTCAAATTTTAGGAGAATGGAGTAAATGACCAAAGTATAAAGTTTATTCAAATATTTTATTTCTCATGTATCTAATCAAAAGAACAACCTTCAAAAGATGACACTCAGTTAAACTTAACATACAGTTAAACAGAACATCTCATTATTAGGGTAATCTACTTAATATTTTACTCTAATCAAATTCAGAAAAGAAACTTTAATGGAATATTTTACTGGTTTAGCATTGATCATCATACAGGAATGATATAGGTCAAAAATTTAAAAAACAAAATCAGTAATTTTTCTTTTAATTAAAGACAATTTCGGAACTTTATATCTCAATAAGCTTCAACATACCTTTCCCATTCACCCTACACCCTATCTTTTATTGCTGGTGATCCCTTTCTTTCCTCCACCAATGCCTTTTTTTCTTTTTTCTGGTTAAAGAGGTTCACCTTGCCAAAGAAGACAGGCAGGCTCATCAGTTTGGATAAAGACTCCCAGAAAGATATGCCAATTTGCAAATACTAACATAAAGTAAGTGTTCAGCAGAAGAAAGTAAGATTAAATTAGGTGTGTTTTGCTTCCAGTCAATTCAGTTTAGAACATTAATAATCTTAAGAGCATTTCCTGTTTGCTTATATGTCATAAATAAATAAGATGGTTTAAAGATATTACAACATTCTTAAGGCAAAATTGCAGGTATGAATAATAAGAGCTTCCATTTATAGTAGGGTTTATATGGGCCAAACTTTGTGCTAAGCACTTTACATGAATTATTTTCTTTAAGGATAAAGAAATTGAGGCCTGAGAGGTCATGTAACTTGCTTAAGTTTACATAGCTGGGAAGTGGCAGACCCAGGAATTCAATAACCTAAGACAGCCTGGCTCCAAAGTCCCTGCTCTTAAATACCATATTTCCCATAATGAAAGATCAACAAATGTCAAGTCATTCTTATGATGAATCGTGTATTCTGAATATGTATTCTGGAAAAACTCCATATTTTTAGACCAAAAAAATCCATGTTAATTTACTTTTCATAACAAGGACTGTTGAAATGCAGGTGCATTATAGCCATTCTGCACAGGACTTTTGACAAACAGACTGTTTTAGTTCTGAATCCTCAGTGTTGATTTTCCTTCACCATGGATGTGTGGCTTGGGATTTATGTCATTTTTCTTTACCATGTTCTACTGTGGCCAGATCTCACCTTAGCTGACACTGTTCTCCAAATTATACACAGGTCTGCATCTTATGATGACAGCAAACCCAGGGAGAAAGTGACATTTAAAGAGAGATGCTGGGTAACTTCCCTAAAGAGACAGGTTTCATTTTTATTCTTCCACAAGATATTACTGCCATGATAGCACTCTGGGATGTCTTGGGACAGCTACAGCAGAATTTCTTGCTATTCCTATATTAAGCATGTGTTCTCAGAAACAGCTGGTGTGTTACAAATGCAACTGAGTGCCTTAAGAAGTGGGATGATTGGAATCCCACTCCTAAGCACACAGGCTGTCGATGTTTGAGATTTAGTAAATGAGATAGCAGTATGGGGTATGATGGGACCTGACAGGGTGGAGTATAAGAGTAGGAGCCAAGCTCCATGCCTCCACGGACTTTGTGAACCTGTGTCTTTCACCTAATGTGGACCGTGGAGAACTGTTGTGGGAAGTAGTTAGTTTATATTTGTCAATCAATTCTTAGATCTTTGCAGTAAGATGTTGGCTGAGAAGAATGCTTTGTGACAGTCTTCATGGACAAACATGGATGGCATATGGATAGCTGTGAGCAGTCATTCTTCATATCTTCTGAGATAAAATGGTCAAATTAGTGTGGGAGGACTTTTTATTCAGTTACATATTAGGAAAATACCCTAACCTTAAGGCACATATTGGCAGTAGATGCTGCCACATAATTCATCTTCTATTAAAAATAATCATAACTAACAATTATATGGTATATAATTTCAATTTGATTTTATATGTATTGTCCAGTTGATCTTTCAGAAAACAGTTAAGTGGGTAGAACAAGTATTACTGTTATTGTCCTCATTTTAAAAGATGAAAAAACTGAGATTCAAAGAGGTTAAGTGACTTGTCCAGTTTATTTGCATAAGAAGTGGTGTTATGTTCATTACTGTTCACCTTTCTTCCTTTGGACTCCCTACTTTTGGAGTCCAGGAGAGTGTGTCCCTGGTTCTTCATTTACCATTTGATTATTCTTCTTCAGTATAATTTTCTGGATTTTTTTCCTGAAGTATTGGCATTCAAGTTTTTCATTTTCTCTTTCCCTTCTCTCCCTTTTTTGATAAACCGTCCTTGGAAAAACTCATCCATCCTCTTTACAAACCAAAGATTGGTTTCCTCAGCATTCATTTCAACCTCTTCCTATTGCATTTTTCCATACAGTAGAAGTTGGGAAACTAAAAAAAAAAAAAAAAAAAAAAAAAAAAAAAAAATCACATTTCCCAGACTCTCTTGCAGCTAAGTTTCAGGGTACAGAATAAGCTTCGCCAATTAGAAAATACATAAAATTTTAACATCTTTATTGAGATATAATTCATATAACACACAATTCACGCACTTAAAATGTATAATTAAATGGCTTTTGGTACATTCATAGGGCTGTGCAACCACCATCATAATCAAGAAAATATGTAAATTTTGAAAGGCAAAAAAGACCAAGGCCATCTATTTGCCACTTCTGATTGTCACTGCTGGCAAGCACTGGGTTTTTTTGGCACCACTTTTGTAGTATCCAGTCACCAGCTTCTTGTATGGCAACAGGCATTTGCAGCAGCAGTGGTGGCTTCCTGGTGACTTGATTGAGCCTCCTAATTATTATGGCAATTGTAGCTTTCCTGGCATATTATTTCTGCCGCCATTTTCTAGGCATTGTTACTGAAAATTCAACTTAGAACTTGCTCTTTCAGCCTTTCCAATGATTTCATAAAACACTTAACCCCCATATTAATTTCCTTGCTGAATAAAGTAGCTAGAGTGATTTGTTACAAATTAATTGATTTGACCCCAATATTTTATCTTTAACTTCCAACTTTTTACTAATCTCCCATCTTGAAAGACATTCATAGTCAACATGCCCCCCAATGAACTCATTATCCTCAGTCACAGACCTTGTCTCCCTCCTGATTCTCTTACTTCAGTGAATAGATCTACCTGATAGCCCATTTACCCTGCCAGCAACCTTGGAGTTTTCCTTAACTACTTTGCCTCAAATCTCCCCTTTCATTTTTTACAATTAGTTTATCAGTTACCAAATCCTAGATCTCAAGGTTCTCTGTCATCTCTGCAACTGCCTGAATCCCCATTCTCTGTTGCTCAGATTGTTAGGAAGAGTACCTTATAACTTAACTTATTCCTCACTAGCCCCTTATTCCTCACTAGGATGATCACAAGGGCTAGTGATCATCCCACATGGAGGCCAGAGTGATCTCTCTAAAGCAGGGGTCCCCAACTCCTGGGCTATGGACTGGCACCAGTCTGTGGCCAGTAAGGAACCGAGCTGCACAACAGGAGGTGAGTGGCAGGCAAAGTGAGTGAAGTTTCATCTGTATTTAGAGCCACATTCCATCACTTGAATTAACACCTGAGCTCCACCTCCTGTTAGATCAGCAAGGGCATTAGATTCTCATAGGAGCCCAAACACTATTGTGAACTGCAATGTGAGGGATCTAGGTTGCATGCTCCTTATGAGAATCTAATGCCTGGTGATCTGAGGTGGAGCTGAGGTGATGGTGCTAGCTCTGGGGACTGGCTGCAAATACAGATTAACATTAGCAGAAAGGTTTGACTGCAGAGACTATAATAAATCAATTGCTTGCAAACTCATATCAAAACCCTATCAGTGAGTAGCAAGTGACAATTAAACTGCAAGTGAGTTAATGTACTTCAATTGTACAGCTGCATCTGGTGGCCTTAAAAGTATGTCTAAGATAACTTCAAATCTCTGTATGTTCTCGATTAAAGTTAAGGCAGAATATCCTGAGATTGCCACAAAAGCACTGAAAAGCCTACTTCCATGGAAAATTGTCTTTCACGCAACTGGTCCCTGGTGCCAAAAATATTGGGGACTGCTCATCTAAAGCACCAATCTCATCATGTCATGTTCTTTCTTAAAATCCTCCAGTAGTTCCTCTTGCCTAGAAAGTAAAATGTATGTAAAATTTAAGTTTCCTTAATATAGTATTAAGGCCCCTTATGACTTGGGCCCTATTTAGCTCTCCAGACCTTTTCTGTGCTATTTCTTATTTTTTTGTATTTTGTACTTTAGCCATATTGAACTATACACCATGGCTTTTAATGCTCTCATTTTTGAGTATGGAGTTTCTCAACCATTTTACTGATGAATTCTTATTTGTTATTCAAAAATCCTACTCAAGTATCATCTTTGTGACTATGAAGCCATTACCGATCAACTCCCCTAAATGACTCCCTCCGCCCCACAATTCTCTCTTCTGTTTGCTGCTTTCTATTGTTGCCTATATTTCACGTGTCATGTTTGTTTACCTGAATTCTGTCCCATTTGTCTGGTACTGTGTCTCACTACCTGTGTAACCCAAGTGCCTAGCATAGAACCTGACACAGAGTAGATACTCAGAATATGTTTGAAGAATTTAACTACAGTGGAACCCAGTCCCAGACCCAGTAATCTTTGACCAAAAGATAAGGTGGATAAGCCAAGGCACTCTTCTTTAGCAATTCTACTTTTGGGTATCTTCACTTCTGAATCCAAGAAACAAATAAACAAACAAACAAAACCAAAAGCAGAGGTTCAAACATATTTTGCACTAATATTCATAGTTACATTATTCACAATAGCCAAAATGTGGAAACAGCATAAATGGCCATCTACAGATGAATGAATAAATAAAATGTGATACACACATATGATGGGACATTATCCAGCCTAAAAAGGGAGTAAATTCTGATGCATACTACAACATGATAAACCTTAAAGACATTGAGCTATGTGAAATAAGCCAGACACAAAAAACAAATATTATATTATTCTACTCAGATACATATAATAGTAAAAATTCATAGAGGCAGAAAGTAGAATAGTGCTTATCAGGGCCTGGGGGAAAGGAGAATGAATACAAGGCTTCAATTTAGGATGACAAAATGTTCTGGAGGAGGATAGTGGGGGTGGTAGCACAACAGTGTAAATATACTTCACGCCACTGAAGGGTACATTTAAAACGGACTAAATTATAGATCTTATGTCTATTTTACCATAATTGCTGTCATCTGAATGTTCCCCCCAAAATTCATATGTTGAAGTCTAGTCACCAATATGGAGGTATTCAGAGGAGGGCCATTTGGGAAGTAATTAACTCATGATAGCAAAGCCCTCATGAATGAGATTACCACCCTTATAAACAAGGCCCTAGAGAGCTACTTTACCCCTTCCACTATGTGAGGACACCGCTAGAAGGGCACTGTCTGTGAATCAGAAAGGGAGTCCTCACTGGGCACTGAATCTGCCAGTGACTTGATCTGGGTTCTCACCTTCCAGATCTGTGAGAAATAAATTTCTGTTGTTTAAAAGCTACCCAGTCCATGGCATTTTCTTACAGTACCCCAAATAGCCTAAGATAACAATATAAAAAAAGCAGTATTCTGATCAGGATACAGGAGTTCTATTCTCAGATCTTTCATCATGCAGCTATGTATAATGAACTATCTGATACTCTACTTTCCTAGGACTCAGTTTACTTATCTATGTAGTGAAAAGCCTGGAATAAAGTCCTGACATTTCCTTCTAGCTATAAAATTGTTTTCCCACTCACTGGAGGATCTAGTTCAATTAGGTTGAAAGTCCATGTCAAGAAACATACTGCAAAAGATCCACCACATCACAGCCTGAAAGAATCTATAACTTTTCTCCTGCAGGCTCATGAAGGCCAGTTGAGTTTCAGCAGAATGGTCCTAGCAATGGTTGACCAGAGTATATGCATCCTTTCTGTCCATAGCAGATCACAAATGGAAAAGAATATGTATCCAGGATTCAAAGAATCATTCATTCAACATTTATTATGTACCTGCCATGTGTCAGGGACTCTACTAAGTGCCAGGAGTATAGATATTAGTAAGATGTGTGGATCAGAGCATTTATATAATAGTAAAGTAGGAAACACTGACATATTAACAAATAGTTAAGATAAAGGAATTCTATATTAAAAAACAAAATAGAGATGTACAAAGAACTAGGGATTTGTAGGGTCCCTTATTGCCTGTGAGGAATAAAACATCACAGAGAAAGTCAATTTTGAGCTAGTTTTGAGGGATGAGGAGTTCTTGAAGCAGGAGCTGAGTAGTAGAATTCTTGATTTTCTTCTTTCTTGATCTGCTCTATGTGTTCATGTTACCCCATCACGGCAGCTGGGGTATGAGAAGAATTCACAAAAGTTGCTATATCCATGGTAGGATGGCTGCTATAAATAGTATTTTTCCTTAAATCTTATTTCTTCTGATACGTTCTCAAAAATATACCCTCTCTTAATATCCTTTAAAGACCCCCTTAGGCAAAGATAAAATATTACCCACAATCTGCTATTCTCTTAATAGCTTTGCCAATGTTTGCTGTTCCAATGTCAACAGTCATTATATAGCGTGGCTTTCAATTTGGGATTAAACTTCTTTTATTCTTGCAGTAATCAGAAAAGTAATTGGATAGTTAGTATGCTCTTTGGAATTCCATTGAAAAAGAATGAGGTTCTGCCAGATCCTGTCATGGAAGAAGAAAACAGACACGAAAGGTGAAGAAAAAGCTCCTGAAAGGGAAGTGCTGACAGGTGACACCAGTCACAAAACAGACTTGCAGTACCCAAGGGGCACCAGCTTGGGAGATGTGCCAACATTGGCCTGTGGGTCCCAGCAAGCATGAGCTTGAAGGGAACTAATTAATTAAAGAGTGTCAAACACATTGTCAGCGTGCAGACAGCAGAAAATAAAAATGGACTTCACATGGTTTGACCAGTAGGGCAAGAGTAAGATCATACTGAACTCATAAACTCTTTTTTCTGAAAAAGATAAGTTCTAGCACATTTTAATTCTATCATGGTTAGAAGACAAATTGCTATTTAAAATTCTGGCTGAAATAGTGGCTTCCTAGAAAGAGAGAAAGAAAAACTAGTATTTACTGAGCACATACTATGTGCCAAACATTGAGAGAAGCCTTCTGGACAAATAAGTTGACACTTCAAGGGGCACAATTTACATTGTAGTACATGTGAAGTCATGCAGGGTTTCAGCACTTCTGCCATTTTGTGCATGTCAACTCATTTAAACCGTGTGAAAGCTCAGTGAAGGAGATGTTATTTTTACGGATGAGGAAACAGACCTGGGTCTTAACTTTAGCTCCCCAATGTATTAGCTATGCTATCTTTGAATGTTACTTAACCTTGCTGAGCTTAGAAGTCCCTTCTTATTCCACTATCCCATATGGATGTCAGATGGCAGCCGTTGCAGTATAAATGGCTTCCATGGAAACAAAAACTAAGGAAATTGTCTTAAGTCTGTTTTGTGTTGCTATAGGAGATAACACAAACTGAGTAATATATAAAGAACAGCAATTTACTTCTTACAGTTCTGGAGGCAGGGAAGTCCAAAGTCAAGCAGCCTATGAGGACTTGACCTCGGACTCCCCTGCCTCCAGAACTGTAAGAAGTAAATCTCCTTACAAGGTCAAGTATCTTATAAGGGCCTTCTTGCTGTGTCATCCCATGGCACAAAGCAGAAGGGCAAGAAAGCAGACACTTGCTAGAGAGGAAGGGAGACCAACTTACCCTTTTATCAGGAAACCACTGTCATGATAACTAACCTACTCCCACATTCATGGGATTAATCCATTTATGTGGGCAGAGCCCTTATGACTTAATCACCTCTTAAAGGTTCCAGTTCTCAAAACTTGCATTAGGGATTATATTCTGAACACATAAACTTTGGGGGATACATTCAAATCATAAAATGGTACTTCTGGATCCCCAGATTCATATCCTTCTCACATATGAATACATTAATTCCGTATCAATAACCCCAAAGTCTAACTCGTTCTGGCACCAACTCAAAAGTACAAAGTCTGAAATCTCATCTAAATCAGGTATGGGTAAGACTCAGGGCATGATTCATCCTGAGGCAAATTCTCTTTTAGCCATAAACCTGTGAAATCAAAACAAGTTACCTACTTCCAAAATACAATGATGGAACAGGTATAGGATAGACATCCCTATTCCAAAAGGGAGAAATAGGCAAGAAGAATGGGTAACTGGTGCCAAGTAAAAACAAAACCAAACAGGGAAAACAACATTAACTCTTAAAGAATAATTTTCCTCCAACTCCATGTCCTGCATCCTGGACACATGGGGGCCCTCAAGGCCTCAGGCAGTCCTGCCCCTATAGTTTTGCTGGGAGTAATCCACCCAGCAGCTCCTGCAGGTTGGAGTTTTGTGCTAGTAGCTTTCTCAGTCTGGGATTACACACTGGTGACCCTACAGTTTTGGGGTCTCATGAACTGCCCAGTTCTATGGCTCCAGTAGACATTGTCCTAGTGAGGATTCCTCAGTGGCTTTGCTCCTACAGCTTCATGGGACATCCTCTAGTAGGGGTTCTGTGTGAAGACTCTGCCTGGACCACTAGGTTGTCCATGACATCCTTTGAAATCTATGTGGAAGAAGCCATGACCCCAAAGCTTATATTCTGCGTGCCTGTAGTATTAGCACCACGTGGATGCTACCAACATTTATGTAGTGTACCTTCTGGAGTAGTGAGCTGAGATGCACTTGGGCCTAACTGAATCATGGCTAGGGCAGTTGAGTGGTGCTGTGTCAGAATTTTGGGAGCAGAGTTCTGAGGCAGCAAAGAGCAGCAAATGCAGAGGACCTTCAGGCATCTCTCTGGAAACCTTGCCCTCAAAATCCTAGATTGCCTCAAAAAATCTTTGAAATGTCTTTGGGTATCATTCTCACATTGTCTTGATGATAGCACCCAGCTTAATATCTTTAGCAAACAATCACTTGGCCATACACTTGGTTTGCTCTCCTAAAGATGCCTTTTCACTCTTTACATGCTAGGCTGCAAATTTTCCATATTTTTACCTTCTGTTTATCTTTTAATTATAAATTCTGTGTTTAAGTCATTTCTTGCCTCTCACATCTTATTGTATGCAGTTAAAAGTAGCCACACAGCTCCTTCAATATATGCCCTAAAAATGTCTTCTGTCATATATTCTAGTTCTTGAAGTTTGCCTTCCATAAAGTCCTCAGGTATGGACACAATTCAGCCAAATTCTTTGCTACTTTATAACAAGGATGAGCTTTATTCCAATTTCCAGTACCTTATTCCTCAGTTCCATCTAAGACCTCATTGAAAGTCTTTACTGCTTATATTTCTACCAATATTTTGATTATGACCACTTAAGTAATTACTAAGAAGTTTCAGACTTTCCCTACAATTCATTTCTTCTGAGCCCTCAGCAGAATTGACCTTAAGGCTCCACTCATGGCAGTCTAGGCTTTTTCTAGCCTGGTTCTCCAAATTCTTTCAACCTCTTCTCATTACCCAGTTTCAAAGTCACTTCAGGTATTTGTTATAGGAGAAGCCCCACTTTTCAGTATCAACTTTCTGTCTTAGGCCATTTTGGGTTGCTATAACAGAATACTACAGACTGGGTAATTTATAAGGAACAGATTTATTTGCTACAATTCTGGAGGCTGGAAGTTCAAGGTCAAAGTTCCTGAATTTGATGAGAGCCTTCTTGCCACATCATCCCATGGCAGAAGACCAACAGAGCACTTTGGTTCAGGAAGAGAAGGGGGCTGATCTTATCCTTGGGGACACACATACAAACCATAGCAGAAATAGTTCTAATGCTTTAGACTTTGCTGGCCTAAGCAAAATGCTGATGTGGACAGAATTTGCCTCAACCATTTTTTTCCCTCATCAAAACTTTTCTCCTCAAGGTATGAGCTTTTTAAAGATCTTCCTGTCTTCAAAAATCTGCTCTCAAATTCTACCTTTATATCAGGGCATAAAATTCCCATGAAACTTTTTTGGTGTCAACCCTTTCAAAAATATCTGCATTTTAACAGATAAGTAAGCATTGAACTAGGGTCCTTTAGTAGCCATTGGCCTCTGTCTGGAAACCTGAGAATCTTACCTGAAAAAGTTTTCCTGCTAAGTTCTTTTTTTTCTTTTCTTTTCTTTTTTCTTTCCTTTTCTTTTCTTTTGCTTTCTCTTTTCCTTTCCTTTTCTTTCTTTCTTTTTATCTTTTTTTCTTTTTTTAGACAGAGTCTCACTCTGTCATCCAGGCTGCAGTGCAATGGCACCATGTTGGCTCACTGCAACCTCCGTCTCCAGGGTTCAAGCAATTCTCCTATCTCAGCCTCCAGAGTAGCTAGGATTACAGGCATCTGCCACCACGCCCAGCTAATTTTTGCATTTTTAGTGGAGATGGGGTGTCACTACATTGGCCAGGCTGGTCTCAAACTCCTGCCCTCAGGTGATCTGACCACCTTGGCCTCCTAAAGTGCTGGGATTACAGGTGTGAGTCACCGTACCTGGACTTTGCCAAGTTTCTTGAGCCCGTTATTAGCATGGCATCTTCATTTGTGGCTGCTTCTAGAATTAGGCTCCTAGATTCATATTCTTCCTACAGAAGGGTACTGTAGTGTCTGTTTCACCCATAGGAAGGTTTCTGGCTCTATTATCACATTGTCCTCTTCAGTATCTTTACATTTTGTTGCTGTCTTTGGGCCCAAACATAAGGTTAAAAGCACTGCTCACAATAGAAAAAGATAAAAGAAGGAAGAGCAAGTACCTCCAAGCCCATCCAAATGGGACCATCTTCACAATCCATTGCCATGCCTTGTCTCTATGGTTTGTTGTATTCCCCTCAGGAATGAGATACACCATATCGGGCTGGGCTCCCTTTCCTAATCTAATCAGACTTGGTTATTTTTCCTTATACACAACAGACTGCCTACTGATCTTACAATTGCAGAAATAAAAATAAATAAACAAAATAGTTGTTCTTTACAACAATGTTGGACATTCTTGGTTTCATCAAAAATAAGAGAAATATAGAAGACAGATGTTTAGGCTTCAGGGTATTGTTAAAGGGGGGGATGGAATTTGGGTGACCCATGATATTTCTTCATGCTATAAAATCACACTAGCAAACAGTCAACTACTTCATGTAACTTGAGGCTATTCTTGCTTAGACTTCAATAATAATTTCTCCCTTAACCAGTGGGCACCATTGCCACTTACTTAAACTATTCCTACAGAGATGATTCATGCCTGCCTTCAGGTTTCTGTCTACTATATTCTCCTTCAAGGAGCTTAGAAAAAGAGGTTTTCATTTTGTTTCACTGTCCTGAAAGTTTTGAAAGAACTGAAAAGAGAGAGGGAGAGAAGTAATATCCACTGAGTACCGATTATATGCTTGGCTCTTTGTATAAATGACTTCACTAAATTCTTCTTAAAGATACTGTGTTGCAGTTCTTATTATTGCCATTATATACAGTTGGATATACTACATCCTATACATTGTACTGAATTTACCAAGTCATTCACTGTAAATAGCAGAGCTGTGAAATAAGCCACTCTCTCATACCATCTCACTCTACCATTGCCCCTGACACTCTCAGTCCTAATCCTAGACTTTCCTCATTATCTCCATAATGTGAGGAAACTGGGAGGAACTTATGTTCTGCGGGAGTTACCTTTGGTTGTATATTTACTGCATCTGTCTTTGGAAATTATTGTTAATCCTAATCCCAAATGGCAAAGCAGCTCAGGTCAGAGGAAAACAGAAGAAAAGCTGTGAATCAGCAACAGGAAATCACAGAGCTGAGAGAGGCTTAGTTTCTTCCCCCTTTGGAGACAAGGGGCCCTGAGGCCCACAGAGAGACTGATGAGTACAGGGTCACATAAATCATTAAGCTCAGCTTAGAACCCAGATCCTCCAGATCTTGATGGCTGGTGCTTCAAAGAATATTCATATGACCACATGCAGTGTTTCTTCCTCTACATAGTTCCACAGTTTTCTATCTCTGAGCCTTAGAGTGGGGTATGAATGCAGCCGTTAGGGGTGTGCTGAGAAAAAACAATCCAACATACTGCATTGTTTCAGGATGTCATGTTATTCTGTTAAGGACCCTAGACATTCACAGGACATTCAACCTCAATAACTGGATATATCTACCACCAAGATCAGAGTTAGCAGTGCAAGTCCTAGCACATGACACCTTGCTTGTTTTGATTTACCCATTGTCTAAACAATGATCTAGAAGTTGGATGCTACTTCTAAATCACCTGGTTTTTCATTGTAAGTGACAACTTTTGCATTTTATTAGCCTGGTCTACTTTTTAATAAGCCTTTACAGGACTAATATATCATAAAAACATCGTTAAAACATTCCTCTCTACTGGTTATAAATTACCTTGATGGTGCTATGACTACATCTCCCAAAGCACCTTTGACAGAATGAGCCTTAAGATCCAGGCATGTCATTGTCATAGCAGAAGGATGACATTGCAGCTGGCCTGACTCCTTCCCCTCTGCAAGAGAAAGACATATGGTGGTACAAGAAAAGGAGACAAACAACTGTCCAGGGCATCATCGGTGGGTATGTCACTGATGAGCTAGCTGTTAGACTTTGGAAACCCACTTAACTTCTCTGGGCCTCTTCTTTATCTGTAAAATAAAATCTACCTTGTCTAGCTCACAAGGTTGCTGTGAAGAGCAACTAAGACAATGCATATGAAAGCATTTTAAAGAGCAGGTTGGGCTCTTCAGAAAGAAAACTCTGACAGATTTTAGTACACAGGTTGTTTATTGGAGAGTGCCCTTGGGAATCACACCTCTGAAAGAAAAGGAAGCAATGTTGGATAGAGGGAGAAATGCAGAAATTATACAGGCCCAATGACAACCTCAGACACCCCCACAAGAAAATCTAGAGCTAGCTAGGGCCATCAGCATTGTGTCAACTTTTGCTGAAATGGCCAAGCCTTTACAGCTGACATCAGTTAGTCATTAGATGTCAGTTGCCACAGGAAGGGGTGTGACTTAGGGCCATGTGTGTGGCTCTCTGCAGCTTAGGTATGAAAGATGAAAACGGTCTACTGACAGAACTCCTAGTAACTGGGGCAAAATTCTTTACTTCAAGAGAGAACTTGGTGATACATCACAGTGTCCACCACAGTCCACCCCTTGTGCTGTCCAAATTAACATCTTCATTTACATTCAGGAAACAGCTATTCCAGCATTCCAGGGAGCCTCTTTTTTGGGGGGGAAACATGAAAAAGGAAGATGAGTAGGATAAACTACAGGCCCTGCTGTGCTGCTGCAGCTGATCTCAAGCTCACAAGAGATACTTTTGCTCACCCTTCTCCACTATCTATCTCAGATTCTCCTTACCTCTGCTAGCACCTTTGTTCATCTTATTTGCTGACCTGGCATAGTGACTGAGATCCTCAAGCTTGATGGGTTTGAACACCTGGTCCCAGTGCCCTTCTCAGGCCAGGCTTGTTTTACCTGATCACTTCCTTTCATCATTAGGCAAGTGAGTACCAAGAGACATGCAAATGGATCTCCTGGGTGCCAAACATAGTCTTGCCTGCCCCCGTTGTGTAAAACCAGCCCTCTGATGAGGGCTGGTGCCTATGCACGAGAATTGTGAAATGAGCAGATGGAAGCTGTAGTTTACTCTGTGTATTCAACGTACTCTAGCTGTGTTCTCTGGCTGGAATGTTCCCCCTTGGGTGACCATGACTGCTAAATCCACACAGTCCAACATTGTGAGAAAGGAAAGCATAAGTTTTCTAAGTGGTTCCTTAAGATTGATAGTAGCTGGACTGCTTCCACCCCTTGATTCACATGCTTATGTACTCTGAATATTGGAAACAGAGCCCATGTATAGATCTTTAGTTCAAATTATCTGCTGTGTCCTGGAGACTGGCACAGAGTTCTTATAAGGTACAATTTCTGAGCTGGTGCTTCAGCCTTGTCTTCTGCAAGCTATTCCAACACTCTATCAGGCCAGCAGTGTCTGAATGATGAGATATATGGCCAGTGAATCTCATGGTCTATCGTCTCTTACTGTCTCTGCTGTGTAGGGTCCCATGATCTGATTCTAGATATGTAGGACCCTATGTTGGTGGATCAAGCACTCTGCCTTTAGGAATATTTTCTCTCACAACTCTTTTTCAGGATTAACCCTGAGTGAAAATACAGTTTAGCCATCCACTTTCAGCTTTGACCACAGAATGAACCAACACATTCATCTGTATTTTATGGGTGTTTTTTCCCTTGGTCCGCTGTTCATGGGGACCTCCCCTACCTTCTCCTTACTACTGGGCCTGTGATCTGACAGAGTGATGCCAGTGCAACAATGGTGGATGACACTGGAGTCTGGACTCCATGAAGCTGACTTGCATCTTCCATTTGCCCTGCTTGTGCTGGATTCCAGATGCCCCACGTACATCTCACTATGTGTTATTCTGGGCCTGTCTGACTTCATGACTGGCTGGATCTGACAGAAGCCAGTTTGTGATGGGCCATTCTGGATGCATAGTCATTTGATGTCCTGTGGTCAAATGCTATATCTATCAAGGGTTAATAGCATGCCAGCTGTTTTTCAAAAAGTGAATAATTCTGCAGTACAAATGGCATGGCTTTACTCAGGAAGCTCGGGCACCTGTATTAGTCCCCCACTGGGCTCGTCATGAACTCCATAAGGCAACTTTTCCCACCACGGGCACCTCTAATAATACCACAGGGTCTTCGGCATGTTTGAGTTGCATCCTAAACCTGATACTGGAGGTCCTGTTTTCTACTTTGGGTTCTCTAAAAACTAGCATCCTTCTTTAGACAAACAGAAGCAGTATTCTCAGGATATGTTGCCTTCAGAACATGAAAAGGTCTAACACTCACTGATCTTCCTTCTTTGTGGTAGGAAAAGTACAATGAAATAATTTGACTATTCCCTTTGCATGGCATGACCCAGCACGTCCCTAACCACTGGATCTCGTAAAATTGTACTAATATCGCAGGCCTCTTGATCTTTGTAGGATTTATCTAAATACTGGAGCACTTGTGTCGTACTAAGGCCTCCAAAGTGCTAACCACTTGTTCACCTCTCTGTAGATTAGCCCCCTTGGTTATCACTCTGATCTTCCCGTTCATTATAATAATCACATCCACTTGCCTTCCAAGTGACTTGGATCTGGCTTCTGTGGTTTGGGGTCCTATCATCTCCACTGCTGTCAGTGAGCCAAAGTCTATAATGGCTTCACCCAACATCTCAAGTCCATAGACAGGAACACCACTGAGCTTTTTAGTGGTGCTGGTGCCCTTCTCACAAGAGCAATTTTATGGCCTCAGCAACTGGTGTATCCTCTGGGTTTCCCATGCAGCATAATCATCTGGTGGGTTTTCTGGCTTTACATAGTATATCCGCTCCAGCATGCCCACTTCCCTATGCCTTTTGTTCCCTGTCTCCATCAACTGCCTGAGAATTCCACATTTGAATCTCACTCAGTGTGGGCCATCACTTTTTCCAAGTTTCTAGAGCCATCCTAGCAGCAAATTTACACTTTCTCCTCGGGTCCTTGCCAGGCTGTTAAATCCTATTTCTCAAGAGAATACTCCCAAATTTTAAAACTCTCCCTTACTCAATTTAATGTTCTCATCCTTTTGATCAAATGCCTCAAATCTAATCCACATTTTTTTTTAAGCTCCTGCCACACTTGGTGGCTGGGTTTTACAGCTCCTATGGGGTGTGTTCCCTTTCTCCCCTTATTAGGTCTAGAATGTCCCCAGCTGGGTTTTCCTGTGATTTAATCCCAGGGGTCTGGAGAGGAGTCAGCTCCAGGGAGGGGGACATGTCATCTTGCAGGAGAGAGGCCTTTTTGTATACTTTAAGCAAGGAAATAAGGTTAATCAGGAGTGCTGGGCCATTTCTGCAGACTCAGGGAGTTTATGGGGACCTAAGTATTTGAGACATTCAGAGCCACCATCCAGCTCTTTCCATCCCCTATGTAAGGGTCCCAGGTTTTCCCAACCAATATCCTGACCATGAAACAGCAGTCCAGCCTTGGTTCGGAATTTAACCTTCTTGGGAGGTTGGCTACATTTATTATTAATGTTCCAGCCCTGGTCCTAAGCATTCTCTGCCATTCCATTGCAGGAGAAGAGAGTATCTTCATGTGTCAGCAAGGACGCCTTGTTTTCATATTCGGCTTTCAGTTGCCTGTTAATTGCTCTTAGCCTTTCATTATCTTTTTCTAGAATGTCATCCAAGCTAAGTATTCATCATTGAAAGCTATCCCTGAAGTTACTTTCCCCTCACATTTTTCAACAGTGTGGTATATTGCACCAATCAATGTATTCCCATCTACCTATATACCATCCCAGTTCACCCCAGGTGAATTATTTCTATTTGCTGCACACTGTGAGATGTGCTTTACATGTGGCCTTTTTCAGTTTTCACATCAACAGTGTGAGGTTTGGCAGTGGGATCTTCCAAACCCCAGGCTAGACAGCAGTTTCTTTATTTTCGTTTGAGGTACAAAGAAGCAGGAAGACCCACAAGTCCTATCGTGCCATTCCCGACATACAGACTCTGAAGTCAGATCTTGCTTCATTTCTTGGAAAAATGTAGTTACGTCTGCAGAGCATAAATCTGTGAAAACACAAAATTAATACATCATATCCATCTTCAAAGTATCCACATTTGGGAATTGGGAAACTACAGTGTGTATTTTTTCTGCAACAAATCAGAGACTAAGCCAGACACTGAAGCCCCAGAATGCACCTGTGTTCGACAATTCTATCTGGGGAGTAACCCGCCATGATCTACTGCACTAGCTCTTTCAAAGAGAAGCCTCAGAAGGGAGGAGAAGAATGTCTGAGGGGTTTGTCTGGGGAAAAATAAAAGAAATAATTGTTCTAAAAGAAAGGAGAAATTGGTATTTCACTGGCAGCCCAAGTTGCACAGGAACACTTTAAACTTCTGTGGCCAGTATCCTTCATCTGAAAATCACCAACTTGTTTTAAAAACCCTCATCTGGGGATTTGGTTGCCTGCAATCACACAACCTGAAACTGAGTGTGTCTAGATACCCATATGTCCACAGCAGGAGGCCCTGGGGTACTCTGGTGGGATGCAGCATGAATTCTGCTCACCAGCATATGCATGGGAAGCAGCTGAAAGAGAAATCCATTTTTCCACATAAGTTATCAGTCATTAAGAAGGAGGAGGGACGTGGAAATGAGATCATGATTTTGATGGGCCCCAAGGTATATGATAGAGGGGGCATTTCTGCCCCAGACTTGGCACTGGACCACGCTGTACACTGTCCCCAATTTTGGCTCCCTTAAGATAGAGATAACATGATCCTGTCTAAGAACAATATATGTGGCCATGGTGCACAGATCTTTGGAGTGTGTGTGTGTGTGTGTGTGTGTCTGTGGGTAACGAATCTAAAACCCTCCCTTCAAATTGAATTTGGTTTAATGTTTTTCTGTCTGCACCTACAGTATTTAATTTCTCTCTCATCTTATTTAACTGTGAAATTGTACTCTTTCACTGGTAAAGCATTTTGGCATGCTGCAGGGATAAATGGCATTGTGGAAAATAAAGCTGAGTTATGTTGTAGTAATAATATTAAAGCAGCTCAGAAAGAGGCTTAGTAGCACCTGGCATAGTGGGTGGCCACATGGACTGGAAGTCAAGGACCTGAGAGCTCATCCTTATCCTACCACCATATACCAATGTGTGCTTGTAGCCAAATCATTTATCTTCCTTGGGTTCCTGGTTCTTTATTGACAAAATGGACAGATCGTAGGTGATATGCAAGATCTCTTTCCACTTCAGCGATTCTGGTCTGCGTCACTTTGCAGAATTCTTTTATTCACCTGCAAACATTCACCTACCATTATGTGCCGTTTGGGGATTCAGGGATAAATAAGCTATGGTCCTGCTTCCATAGAATTCAGAGTCTAATTCAAGAGGGTCAGCAGTGGCATAAGGAACGTAAATATACATGAAAATGACTACAATACAATAGCCATCAGAAATACGGAACTTTTAAGGACAGGGTAGTTAATTCTGGGTGGTGGAGTGAGCAGATCATGTCACGAGTTGCAAGATAATATAATATTTATCTGGATAATAGGCAGGAAGTTTGCCAATTAAGAAGGGTGGGATGTACAAAGATCACTCCAGGCTAGAAAAACCCCAGGTACAAAGGGACATAAGCCAGACATAGAATGGCATGTTTACAAGGCAGCAAATAAGCTAAGGGGAAATGGTGGGCCACGATACTGGCAAAAGTTACATTGGGGGTACCTCATGTCTGACCATATAGAAAAGAGGGAAGTAAGTTTAGTTATTGCCATGTAGTACATACAATACAGATTCGAAATAGGGAGCATTTATAGAAACTGTTGGAAAAAGAAATAGATGTGGTTGAGGGAAAAAGATGAAATACTAATTATTCCTGTGGTGGTTGAGTGGAAAAAGATAAAATAATAATGATTCTTGGTTTCAAGCTTGGTGACTAGGTGAGTAGCAGGAATACTTCCAGCAACAAGTACCAAACAATTCAACGAACAGTTATTTAAGCCATAATAGAACTGGTTATTTTCTGAATAGGAAACATGGAATGAGATGGTTTTGGAAGATAAAGTTTCTTTTTGGAATCAATGTTTTCATCATGATCCAGAGCACTTTATTCATGTTTGAAGCTATGTTTTGGGTGCATACTGATTAAGAATCATATATCTACCTGGTAGACTGACTTCCATATTATTATGACACACTACTCTCTATTGTTATTCTTGCCTTAGTTCTGTATTTATTCTTGCCTTAGAGAATAATTGTGAAATATTAGTACAGTTACATTGGCTTTCTTTATCTTTTTCTGGAGTTTGCATGATATATGTTTTTATTTTGAATTTTTCTGTGTATTTACAATTAAGACATTTCTAGTAAGCATCATATAACTGGGTTTCATTATTTTATCCAGGTGATAACATTAATATTTTACATAGATTAGTTAATTTAAAAGTAATTTCAGACATATTTAAGATTTTATCTACAATCTTACTATTTTTTTCTTTTTGATCCACCCGCTTTATGTTATTATCTTTTGTTGATTTCTTTTAGAATCATCAAATATTTTAAGTATTTAATTTCTCCTTTCAAGATGGGTAGTTATATATTCTTTTCCAATTTTGGGGGGAGGTTACAGTAGAGATGACAGCATTTACCACTGACTGATTATAGTCTAAAACAAATTATTACCATTTCTGTCTTTTTGTTATTTAACATTTACTATTTATAGCCTTCTGCCTTTTGTGTTATCATTGTCATGTATTTTAATTCTATAACTATTTTAAATTTCACAAGCTAATACTCTTATTATTCTGTACAGTCAGGGTTTATTTATATTTACCCACATTTTGCCGTTTCTGTTGCTCTTCTCTCCTTTTAATACCCTGTGTTTCCTTCTGGGATTATTTTCCTTCTCTCTACGTAACTCATTTTACTATTTCTTTTTAGGGCAGATTTGCTGGTGAATTATTTTAGTTTCTGTTTGTCTTAAGTTTGTTAGTTTACCTTTTAGTTTTAAAGGATAAAATTCTAGTTAGTACTTTCATTCAGCACTAAAGATATTATTCCACTGTTTCCTGATTTTCATTATTTTAATTGATAAATCATCTTTCAGTTTTATTGTTGCTTTATTGAATGTAATGGATCCTGTTTTTCTGACTGCTTTTGTGAGATTTCTCTTTACTTTGGTTTTTGGTGTTCTTTCTATGATGCGCCTAGGTATGGTTTAAGTTTTTATTTATGTTGATCTGTCTTTCAGTTTACTAATCCTGTCTTCTTCTATGTCCTGCTACACTCATTTGGTGTCTAACCCATATAATGAATTGTTAATTTCAGATTTTTATGTAGTAGTTCTGAAATTTCCATTCATTTCTTTTTTATAAACTCTAATTCTCTGGTGATATTACAAGACTTTTATCTACCTTCTGCATCTTTTCACCCATTACATTAAATATATTAACCATGATTATGTTTAAGTTCTTTTCAGCTAACTACAGTGTCTGTGTGTCTTTTGTGTGCGTGGCAGGTGGGGCGTGGCACACACACGCTTGCATGTGCATGCACAGGCACGTGTTTTCCTCTTGGTTTTTAGTCATGTGATTTTATTGGTCTTATCTTTGGTCAGGTAGATAGAATAGTAATTGATTGCCTCCCTTAATCCATTTAGGGACACGGCTGAATCAAATTTAGTGTCTCTAGTAAGACCTAGTCTGTCTGGTTCATGCTGGGCCTCCAAGGTTTTCAACTAAAATCCTGCTATGTTCTTTAAGATCCTTCCATGTGGTGCACACTGTATTCCAATATTTGTCTCATAAAACTATTCATGTTCTACTCTGCTTTTCAGAGATTTTCTGCTTAGATCTTTAGCCTCCTTCTCTGCCCAGCCCCAGAATTCAGCAAATGTTCTTAAAGAAAAACTAGTTGCATGCTAAATTTCACTCCACTACTTCACCCCAGGTCTCAGCCAAAAACTCTGCCAGTTTCTCTATTCCCTAGCAGCAATTGGTACAAATCCCAGAATCTAAACCTCTTGCCCAAGCTCAGAATCACTAAATGCCGCCAGATTAAAAATGGTTGCAGAGTTAAGCTCACCTCTTTGAGATCTTTCCCTGTCCAGTTTTAGCACAGACAGTTCTCATAGCATCAGCAGCTATCCAATGCCTTTAAACAAATAATTGCTGCATTTTCTCTGACATTTTTAGCTGTCATCAGTGGGAGCACTGGCCTGATGCAAGGTATTCCAACCATCAAAAGTGGAAGTCCTTCCAAGCCTTTTACGTAGTTTTGCTTTGTCATCTCAAG
Source organism: Piliocolobus tephrosceles (assembly GCF_002776525.5). Classification (NCBI taxonomy): domain Eukaryota; kingdom Metazoa; phylum Chordata; class Mammalia; order Primates; family Cercopithecidae; genus Piliocolobus; species Piliocolobus tephrosceles. The sequence goes on along the minus strand of NC_045447.1, from coordinate 80,775,874 downwards.
ATGAGAACTTTCTACCCTGTGCTTTTTGCTCCTGGTTGTAACCTGAGGTACTACTTATATCAGTAGCCCAGCATGAAAGAATGGGATGGATAGAAAAGAATCTTCCATTTACTTTCAGAAACCACCAAGCATGCTTTTCTTTATCTCAAATAAAAGAACTAGGTCACATGCTCAATTCTGGTTATGAAGGAGTCTAGAAAAGTGATTATCTTGCAAAGGGGAATAACATTGCCATTGTTGGCAATATTAATAAGCCAATTATGGTTTATTTTCCAGAACTGGGCATTTTGCCACCTCATTCCAATTAAGGTTCTATTATCAGGAAATAAAGGTGGTACGGAATGACCTTTGGATGAACAATCACATTCTACTTCACTGTGGTTAAAAGAGATGGGAATGTAGACAAAAGAGTATAATAAGTAGTCAGTGTCCTGCTTCTTGAAGGGATAAATAATATATAAATGACAAGATATTCATTTTGGATTCAATGATTGGAGAGCAAAAGATAAGTATGCCCAATTGGTCTTTCCATTTCCTTTACTGACTTCCATACCTACTTGTGTGTCCTACAAGATTCAAGAAGGACAGAGATTGTGTTACTTCATTTTGTAGTTAATATGTTGTCAGACAGAAAGCATTCAATTGTCATTTGTTAATCTGAAGATAACTTTAAAGATTGGAGAGGATTTGAATAGTTCTAGAAGATAGAGCAACAGTTACAGTGATGGCATGGGTGTGTGTCTGTGGGGGGCAGGGGGAGTAAGCGGTTGTGAGGTCTGTGTGAGTGTGGGATATGTGAGGGCTAGACAGTGTGCAACAGCCTAGCTCTGTTGGAAAGTCCATGCTGGTGATAAATGAGGCACTATCTACCAGGGCTGAGCTTTTAAGAGCTCTTATACAAATAGAGTATGGAATGATAGGTATTTCACTGGGCATAAAAGGAAATCAAAGAATAATAAATGAACCAGCCCAAGGTCAGAATATATAAGATAGAACATATTACCTAATCCATATGGCCACCCCAACTCTCCAACCCTCCATTAAAATGAAATCCTTCCAGTGAATTTTAGGGAGTTTTGAAAGACATTCTTTGACCTAGACACCAAATAAGTTATACACAGCTAGACTCCACTTAATTGCATAATGAATGAATCATGTCTTTTAAATCACTTCCCAAAATCCCATACACTATCACATTTCCTTCCTTGTTACCAATACCTGTTAAATGCAGTCCTCATAGAGAAATAATTCACTTCATTGTATTTAAGAAAAAAATGCCCAATTGGAGTTCTTTAAGTGTTGCAGTTCTAATTATCTCACCCCAAATCCACTGTGAAGTGATAATTAAGGGCTAAAAGCTAAACCGATTACTGCAAAATTTTCTCCTGACAGCCATTTAATAGCTAATCAGGTGTTAAATCCCCAAATTATGCATTTCTCAGCAGCACACTGATCACAATAAATTTTAAAAGTTTGAGTTATCAACTCGTCTTTCACAACTTTGCCCCAACACACCAAAGCTAAAGAATTAGCAATTTAGAGGATTCAAAATTCTTAATAATTTATTCCATTTCTCAACTTAGAATGCTTGTTTTCATTAATGGTCCTAAATCTCAGTTTTGGTGAGAGCACCTTATCATAAGACCTGCCTTTGCCCAGTGAAGAATAACACATCTTATTAGTATCAACATATTAGAGTTGCTTAATTTGCATATTCATAACACCTACAACTAGGTCAGTGAAGGTCATGGAGCCAGTATATACACTAATGGTATTTATAACTATTTTATATGGCTTTACTAACTTTAAATGTCCTGAGTTTTCACTGTTATATTACACATGCTCCTGCTACAGGGGTACAAGCAGTCACACCATTGTTCTAATACTGCAATGTTGAGTCTGTGGCCAGAAACTCTGAACTTCACTCTAATGGAACCACTCATACCACATCCAATCTACAGTGACCAGATAGACACCTTTCAGAGATAGAGTGTGAAAGGGAAAGCAAAAGAGTGAGAGCAAGAACAAGAGTGAGAGAAAAAGAACAACAATATCTATGTGTTAATTAATGAACCATCACATACACCCTCCTAATGTTGAAGAATTGTGACCTTACATCACTACTGCAAAAATTGGGGGAGGTGCATTAATAGGAAAATTTTATGTAAGTAGACCAGGTGGTTTATATACATAACGTGTGTGCAAATATAGATATATATGCACACATCTATGTATAATTTTTCATTGTTTTGAACAATTCTAAAATAAAAGTAATCTACAAAGGCTATCTGTGGTCAGTTTCCACATTTTAATGATAAAACCAGTGGAGTAATATAACACATTTATTTCAAGGTCAATGGTTTTCAACCAAGGGAGATTTTTCACCCTAAAGGATATTTGGCAATATCTGGACACATTTTAGTTGTCACAAGTGGAGAGACAATATTATTGGCATTTAGTGAATAGAGGCCAGGGATTCTGCTAAACATTCAACAATGCGAAGGAAAGCTCCCAGCTGACAACAACAAAAAATATCTGGCCGATACTGAAACGGGATAGTTCCCTTGTCCCCTTCATGGGACTCCTGAAGAGGATGGCTTGTTTACTCAGTCTGCAGCTCTTAACCCTTCACAGGAGGAGGCACAAGCAGGTGAGTGGATGCAGGGCTGAGATGAGTGCTTTTGGGTGCTGGCAAAAATAGAACTCTGTGCAGCCCCACAGCAGCATCTGGCAAGGGTGGGGGTGTTATCCATGACCCCTGGATCCCCAGAGGACATGTGTTATAGTGTGCTCTTTTAGCTTTGCCATCCAAGGATGGCTTAAGTGTTTAATGGCTCAGTGTGACAGCCCTCTGTATCTTGAGCTCTGGTTTGGCATCCAGGAGGAATCAGGTCGCAGGAACGAATTGAAGGTGGTAAATGTGAAGGATTTTATTGCCAATGAAAGTGACTCTCAGTGGGATGGGGAGCTGGAAAGGGATGCAGTGGGAAGGTGGTCTCCCCTGGAGTTTGGCCATCCCTGGCCTAACTCTTCTCCAAAGTCCCGCCACCAAGTCGTCCCTTTAAAGGCAAGCTGCTCCTCTCTAATGTCCAGCTGCTGCTTCGCTCCTTCTCTGCCACTCCAATGCTAATGGAGCCTGGGGTTTTATGGGTATAAGATAGGAGGCAGGGCAGGTCAGGATGGCTTTGGAAGAGGCAACATTCAGACTGGAAAACAGGAATGCATGTTCTCACTTTGGGCCACGGGTCCAGGCTTGAGGGTGGGGCTTCGCCAGGGCCGAACCCATCTCTGTATGGTATTTCCCTGCCTTCTGTGACTATTGATAATGCCAACAGTGCTAAGGCTGAGAAACTCTGCTCTAGACTAGACTCCCATGGCTTTGACACTTCACTACATCTGTATTCCCCAGTCCTTGGGGAAAGTTAAAGGGCATGATGGAGCATGGGGACAAGGTCCTGTAGATCTTATTTTGAGGGTCCATTCTGTTCACCATCTCTCTTTTTTTTGTGTGTGTGTGAGACCAAGTCTCGCTCCATCTCCCAGCCTGGAGGGCAGTGACATGATCTCAGCTCACTGCAATCTCTGCTTCCCAGGTTCAAGCTATTCTCATGTCTCCGCCTACTGAGTAGCTGGGATTATAGGCACACACCATCACACCCAGGTAATTTTTGTATTTTTAGTAGAGACAGGGTTTTACCACATTGGCCAGGCTGGTCTCAAACTCCTGACCTCAAGTGCTCTGCCTGCCTTAACCTCACAAAAGCGCTGGGAATTACAGGGGTGAGCCACCAAGCCCGGCCTACCATCTTTTAAGAGAATATATAATTCTACTATTTACTCCATCATCTTTTTCTCCCATTTTTTTTAATCTCCATTAATTCTCCTCATTATTCACCAAAATGCCTCCTCACTGCCCAGGTACATTGTTAATTTTGTATTTACGTATTTATTTAGCAAATAATCTTCAAGTGCCTATTGTATGCTGTGTATGGTCCTTGACCTCATGGATATTGATTAGACATTAGTGGTAAATACCAGGAAAGATGTAATAAATATAAAAACTTAAGAAAATATATATATACCAGATCACATATATTTGTGGATCCTGATGGGGACTATTTTATTTGGACTGAGATTTTCTTGGGGGAATAAGTAGGGAGAAGCACATCAAAGAATAAAAATTGGAAAATGACCTATTTGTAAAAGGAATGGGTTTAGAACTGGGACAGTTCAACCTATAGAGGGTAAAGTCAAAGTATAATGTCATAAAATGATAAAAGTCCTAATTATTTCCTTATTTTCTTCAATTTTTCTTCTAATAGAAATAGTACATATGTTCCCTTTCAAAATCAAGTAGTAATTAGTATGAATAAGTAGCAGTTCAGTTTCCCTGTGACTTGACATCTGATCATCAAAAGTATTCACTTTTGCTTATTTTACCTATTTCTTGTGACATTTAGTATGATATTTCTAAATAACATGCTTATACTACCATTTCTTAGTTTTTCCCAGCAGGGGTAGCCTCCTGCTTTAGAGGACCCAAGTGTCATAAAGACATAAAACAACCTATTAGAAAACATACAAGCACTTCTACCATGCAGGATCTGTTGCTCAGGACTCACGTAGAATAAACTATTTTTCTAAACATTGGCACACATGACCAACACTACTTAAGCCCTAGGGAAGAACTTCTTAATATTTCTTTTCTTGTGTTCTAAAATCAAAGAGCCCGCCATTTGGTGGGTTGTGATACTACTGATGCATAGACATCACTTCACTGTGTGGCACTAATTTGAGTGGCAGAAACCTTTTTAGTAAAGACAAAGGACAAATTAATTAACTTGTCAAATCCTGCCTCTCAGATTCTTGAATAAAGACTAGGAACTTCTAGTGTCCATTGTCTAGTTCCTAATGTATAGATTCATAAGTAATCACAAGTCAACACAATATTTACAGTAATTGCATGTGGTGACTGAGGAAGAATTTTGCACTATTAAACAATTTATGTTATTCCTCATCATATTTGGGAAGCTTTTAAAAATTAATAGACTTTAATATATTTTTTAAAATTTTGTTTTTTGGAACAGTTTCAGATTTACAGGAAAATTGGGCAGATAATACTGAGTGTTCTATGTAACCCTCTATGTCTTTTTCACAATTTCTCCTACTATTAATATCTTACATTAGTGTGGTCCATTTGTTATAATTAATGAACCAATACTGATATATCATTATCAAGTAAAGTCTAAAATTTACATTAAGTTTCACTGTGTTATACAGTTCTGTATGTGTGCATGAGAGAGAGAGAGAGAGAGAGAGTAAGAGAGATACAGTTCTATGGGTTCTGACAAATGCATAATGCCATGTATCCACCATTACAGTATCATACAAAATAGCTTGGCTGCACTAAAATTCTCCTGTGCTTCATCTGTTCATTTTCTACCTACTTAAAAATTCCTTGAAACCACTGATTTTTTACTGTTTCTGTAGTTTTGCCTTTTTCAGAATGTCATACATTGTAATCATACAATATGTAGTCTTTCCAGACTAGACTCTTGATTTAGTAATGTATATTTAAGGTTTCTCCATATATTTTTGTGACTTGATGCCTTTTTGTAAAAAATCACTGAATAATATTTCATTGTATGTACTATAGTTTGTTTATTCATTTGCCTATTGAAGAACGTCTTGCTTGCTTCCAGTTTTTGGTGATTATGAACAAAATTGCTATAAACCTCTACAAGTTTTGTGTTTTCAGAAATTTCTTCAAATATTTTCATCTGCCTTTTTCTCCATTCCCTTTAGGGTTCTAGTTACATGCATACTGGACAGCATTTCACCTCTGCATAGGTCTCTAAGACTTTTTTCATTTTTCAATTTTTAAATTCTCTCTGCTCTTTAAATTGCATAAATTTATTGATCATTTTGTTTATTGAGTCTTTTTGTTATAACAAATCTTCTGTTGAGGTCGTCTAGTGAATTTTTAGGTTCAGTTTTGTACTCTTCAGCTCTAGAATTTCTACTTGTTTCTTTCTTCAATTTTATTAATACTTTCAATTTATTTGTCAAGATTTACTCATTAATGCAATTTTTAAAATTCATTGAACTTATTTACATTATTTGATTTAGAGAATTTTCTGATAAATATATAATAGTATCTGGGCCCCACTTGATATCTGTTTGTATTGATGCCTCCTTTTTTCTTTGGTATGGATCAGCCTTTTCTGTTTATTTACATCTCTACTGATTTTTGCTTGAAGACTGAACATCATAAATAATATGCTATACTGACACTGGATTCTGTACTGTTCTTCTAAAGATGACTGAGGTTTCTGCTCTAACATACAGCTACTTTGTCTGGACTCCAGCTACGAAATCTGAGTTCTCGTGGACGAGAGTTTTTTTTTGTTGTTGTTGTTGTTGTGTTTCTCCAGCTTCCAGCTGCTGGAAAGTTGAAAGCATCCAGCTGCTTGAAAGTTTATTTTCAACTTGGTCCTCTAATTATCTTCCCTGTGCCTGCATAATTTAGCACTCAAGAATTTGAGTGGATTTACACTAAGATTTTGGGGCTTATCCTCTTTGTGATTGCTTTACTTCTGCAGTTCCCTGTAAATTTCCAGTTGCTTCTTCAGCCCCTACTGAAGTTTTTCCTACTGATATCCAAGCTAGAAAAGTTTCCACTTTTTGCCACACCAACTGTATGTGGATAGGGAATGCACTCAGCCAAAGGCGTAATAAGTTTACAAATCTTATTGAGCAGCCTTGGTTTTCAGTTGTAAACAATCCTTTAGTTTCTGCCTGCTTTTTTGTTGAGCTCCCTGAGATCTCCTGGGTGTATGTACAGTTTAGCAGTCAGTCACTGATTTGAGCAGAGTTAATACTCATATTTTGGATCTCTGTCTTTCTGATCCTCTCTCACTTCCAAAAATTGCTCCCTTAAATTTCCTGCTACTTGATGATCTGAACTTTCTTGTCTTCCACCTCAAGCTGACAAGACTGCAATTTTCTGTCACCAGAGCTGGTACGGGGATTAAAGAGATATTTAGGCAACAAAGTCACAAAATCCTAGTTCTCACCCAAAGCACTAAAAGTCTGTCAAGACTATAGCCTTCTCCAGTCTCTACTTGTCATTGGTCATTTTCCAGTGCCTTCAAGTAATTGCTTTATTTTTACCCAGTTTTTAAAATAATTGTCTATAGGAGGTCAACTTCTTCATGCCAACGTCACTGAATATTGTACTTATATCACATTAAATTTTAATTTTTTATAGATTTTAAAAGACAAAAGCATTTAAAATATCTATGAGAATGGGTACATATTACATATATAAATATGTAATTTATTACAAAGTGTGGGGTGGAACTGTAAAGGAATAGCATTTTCGTATGAAATTGAAGTTGTTATCAGTATAAAATCAATTGTTTTAACTTTAAGATGTGTATATAATCCCCATGATAACCACAAAGAATATCTACAGATTATATACACAAAAGAAATCAAAGCATGTCGCTACAAAAAAAATCAACTAAATACAAAGGAATAAAGGGAGAAAATGAGGGACAAAACTATGAGACATATGGAAAACTACAAAATGGTAATATTAAGTCCTTCTCTATCAGTAATTAAATGTAAGTGGATTAAACTTCCCACTTGAAATATGTATATTGGCTAAATGGATAAAATAACAGGACTCAACAATATGCTTCTTGAAATACACATATTGGCTAAATGGATAAAATAACAGGACTTAACAATATGCTTCTCGAAATACATATATTGGCTAAATGGATAAAATAATGGGACTTAACAATATGCTTCCTATATGAAGAGACTCACTTTAAATATAAGCACATTATAGGTTTAAAATAAAAGAATGAAAAAGATATTTCATGCAAATAGTAACCAAAAGAGAGCTGAAGTGATTATATTAATATGAAGCAAAATAGAATATAGGTCAGAACTTATCGCAAGATACAGGGCATTATATAACCACACAAGGTTCAATTTACCAAAAATATTTAATAATTATATACTCAATAAACATCAGAACTCTTAAATATATAAAGCAAACATTGACAGAATTAAAGAGCTAGGTCAAAATAATAGAGTCTTCAAGACCCCATTTCAATAATGAAAAAACAACCATAGAGAAGATCAATAAAGAAATAAAGGACTTCATCGACACTGTAGTTCAAACTGAAGTAAAAGATAGATATATAAAGAACATTCTACTCAACAACACAATATATATTTCTTTTAAGTATACACATGGAACGTCCTTCAGGATAAAGCATATATTAAGCCACAAAGCAAGTCTTAATACATCTTGAAAGATTAAACCATACAAAGTATTTTTTCCTGATCACAATGGAATGAAACTAGCAATAATATCAGAAAAATTATTAGAAAATCCATAAGAATCTGTAAATTAACAGCTTTAAATAAACAATAGATCAAAGAAAAAATCACAAGTAAAGTTAAAAAATATTTTCAGACAAATGAAACTAAAAAAACAACATACCAAAACCTGTGAGATACAGTGAAAGTAGTGCTAATTAGAACATTTATAGCAGTAAATGTATACATTAAAAAGGAAAAAAGATCTCAAATCAACAACCTAAATTTGCACCTCAAGGATCTAGACAAAGAGGAGTAAACTAAACTCAATGCTAGCAGAATGAAGAAAATATTAAACATTAGAGCAGGTATTTTAAAAATAGAGACTAAAAAATAGAGAACATCAATCAACCCAAGAGTTGGTTATTTGAAGAGATCAACGAAATTGACAAACCTTTAGCTAGATTAACTGAGGAAGAACAAAAACACAGAGACTCATGCAGCTAAAATCAGAAATAGAAGAAACAACGTTATAGCTGATGCCATAGATGAAAATGATTGTAAGAGGAAAATTTCAACAATTGTATCCCAACAGATTTAATAACCTAGATGAAATAAATAACTTCATAGAAGCACACACCTTACCAAGACTGAATCATGAAACAGAAAAATCTGAACAGACCTAAAACTAGTAAGGAGATTGGATGGGTAATTAAAAATCCTCCCGTTGCAACAACAACAAAACCCAGAACCAGATGACTTCACTGGTGAATTCTACCAAATATTAATAAAACAATTAATACCAATCCTCTTCATCTTCCAAAACATTGAAGCAGAGAGGTAAGATTTTCAAACTCACTCCATGAGGCCAGCATTAACCTGTTACCAAAGATGGACCAAGACTATGCAAGAAAACTAGAGACCAGTAATCTCAATGAATATTGATGCAACAATCCTCAACAAAATACTAGCAAACAAAACTTAATAGCATATTAAAATAATTATAAACTATAACCAACTAGGATTTCTTTCTGGAATGCAAGAGTGATTCAACATACAAAAATGAATCAGTATAACACCTCACATTAATAGAAGTTTTGCAAAAACAGATGATCATTTCAATTGATACAGAAAAATCACTTGACAAAATTCTACACCCTTGTATGATAAAAAATACTCAACAAATTAGGAATAGAATGAAATTACCTGAACATAATAAAGGTCGTATTTTTTTAGACCTGCAGATAACATACATAATAATAAATGACTGAAAGCTTTTCTTCTAATATACGGAATAAGACAAGAATGCTTACAATCACCCCTTCTATTTAACATAGTCCTGGAAATCTAGTCAAATCAGTTAGGTAAGAAAAAGACAAAAGGCCTTCAAATTAGAAGGAAGAAGTAAAATTATCTCTGTTCACAGACAATATGCTCTTATATGTGAGAAAACTTAAGGATTCCACAACGCAAAAAGAGATATTAGAACTAATAAGTAAATTGGGAAAGTTACAGGATACAAAATAAACACACAAAATTCAACTGAATTTCTATACATTAACAATAAATAATTCTAAAAGAAAATTAAGAAAACAATTCCTTTTATAATAGCATCAAAAGGAATAAAATATAATAGGAGTAAACTTATCCATAGGTGTAAGACTCATAAACTGGAAATTACAAAATGTTGCTGAAAGAAATTTAAAAAGATATATATAAATGGGAAAATATCCAATCATGGATTGGAAGACTTAATATTGTTAAGATGTCAATACTACCCAAAGTGATGTATGGATTTAATGTAATCCCTTTCAAAATCCAATGGCATAAATGTATGAATAGAAAAATTCATCCTAAAATTTATATGGAATTTGAAGGGTCTCTGAATAGCCAAAACAATCTTGAAAAAAAAAGAACAAAGTAGAAGTCTCACACTTTCAGATTTTAGAATTTATTACAAAACTACAGAAATCAAAACACTGTAGTACTGGTATAAAAGCAGATACATAGACTAATGAAATAGAAAAGGAAGCTAAGAAACGAACCCTCAAGTATTTGGTTAACTAATTTTCAACGAAAGTGCCAAGACTATTGAGTGACAAAAGGGTAGTCTTTTCAACAAATGATGTTGAGAAAACTAATGTCCACATGCTAAAGAATAAAGATGAACCTTTACTTACATCACAGATAAAAGCTAACTTAAAATTAATTAGACCTAATGGAAGCAGTAACACTATAAAACTCTTGGAAGAAGGCATAAGGAAAAAGCTTTAGGATAATGGATTTGGCAATAATTTCTTGGAGGTGACCCAAAAGCACAGGCAACGGGAAAAAAACTGGATAAATTAGAGTAATTAATATAAATAATTCTGTGAATAAAAGAACAACATCAACAGAATGAAAAGGCAACCTATTTAATAGAAGACAATATTTGCAAATCATATATCTGATAATGAGTTAATATCTAGAGTGTAAAAAGAACTTCTACAACTCAACAACAATGTCAACAAAACACAAATATCCCAATTCAAAAATAGGCAAAGGACTTGAATAGATGTTTTTTTCTAAAGAAGGTATCCAAATGGCTAAGAGGCACATGAAAAGATACTCAATATCACTAAATATTAGGAAAATGCAAATCAAAACTACAATACCACCTCACATCCACCTCACATCCATTAGTAAGTCTATGATGAAGAAAAAGAAGCAGAAAATAAGTGTTGGCAAGGATATGAAGACATTGGAATTCTTATGCACTGTTAGTAGAAATGTAAATGGCCTATTTGCTATGGAAAACTATGATGGCCACTCAAAAATTTAAAAATAGAGTTACCATATGAACCATTAATTCCACTTCTGAGCATATATTTAAAAAAAATGAATGCAGGGTCTTGAAGAGATGTTTGTACACCCACATTCATAACAGCATTATTCACAATAGCCCAAAGGTGAAACCAACCAAGGGTCCATCAATGGATGAACTGAAAATGAGTGGGGCTTATGTATACAATGGAATATATTCAGCCTTCAAAAGAAAGACTATTCTGACACGTGGTTCAATGTGGATGAACCTTGATGACATTACGTTAACCAAAATAAGCCAGTCACCAAAAGACAAAAGACTGTATGATTCTATTTTATTGGATATCTTGAATATCAAATTGATAGAAACGGTGGTGACAAAGTCTGCAGGGAGGAGGAATGGGAAATTGTTGTTCAATGGGTAGAGCATTTCAATCTTATTAGATAAAAAAGTTCTGGATATTGGCTGCCCAGCAATATTAATTAACTCAAGAAAGTGAATTGTATGCTTTAAAAAATTATGATGGTAAGTTTTATATTTATTTTTCCACAATTTTTAAAAAGACCAGTCTTCTATTAATATATTCAAACATATATTTTGTTTGTTTGTTTTTGAGGTATCCCTTCTATAACTGTCTTCCTGCTCTAGTATAGACTGGTCTCTCTTTACAGCTACTGTCAAGCTCTCCTTTTACCATTAGCTTAAGGATTCCTTCTTTTTTTTTTTTTTTTTTTTTCTTTTTTAATGGAGTTTCACTGTTGTTGCCCAGGCTAGAGTACAATGTCACGATCTCAGCTCACCGCAACCTCCGCTTCCCAGGTTCCAGGGATTCTCCTTCCTCACCCTCCCTAGTAGCTGGGATTACAGGCATGTGCCATCACACCTGGCTAATTTTGTATTTTTAGTAGAGACAGGGTTTCTCCATGTTGATCAGGCTGGTCTTGAACTCCTGACCTCAGGTGATCCGCCTGCCTTGGCCTCCCAAAGTGCTGGGATTACAGGTATGAGCCACCACGCCCGGTCAGTATTCCTTTCATTTAAATCTGTTGTTAGATCCTCTCATTCTTTGATCCTATGCCCTCTTTCTTTTAGTTTACTGCATTGTTTTGTAGAACACCTTCTCCAGTAGCTTCCAAAGAAGGAGTTCATGAGAGGTATTTTTTTTTAAGATCATGTCTAGAAATGTTGTTCTTCATTCTTATACTTGATTAACCATTTTGTTGTGGAAACCAGAATTTTGCAAATGTTACTTAATTTTTTTCTTTTTTCACTGGAGTGGTTGAAAACTCAACTGCCCTTTGGATTCCTCATACCTTTTCTGAAGTTAAATTATCTATCTATGTATCTATCTGTCTGTCTATCTAATCTATCTACATTTTTTTTCTGGAAGTTTAGAAGATCTCTCCTTGTTCTTTGTTATGCTGGCCACAGATTTTGTAATTTCAATTATTTACGTTGGTATGTTTCTACCATGGTACTGATTCACTGGGCCCTTTGAATCTCAAATCTCATGTTCTTCGATTCTTAGGAAAGTTTCTTGAATTGGTTCTTTAATAAATTTCTCTCCTTTATTTTCTATATTTTCTTTTTCTAGAAATCATTTTCACATGTTACTAATTCTATCGTTTTCTTACATTTTCTCTTATATTTTCTATCTCTGACTTTCACCCCTAATTTCCAGGGCTTTTTTTTTTTTTTTTTCTATTTTAGATTCTAAACATTCTATTGATTTTTTTTTTCGTTTCTGCTATCATATTTTAATTCCAACTGCCAAATTTTAATTTTTTGGATCTTTGTTCTATTTTTATGCCTTCTTCTATCTTCTTTCAACAATCTGAGAGTTATATATATTTCTACCCTTCTTCGCTCTTTACATTGTCTCTGTTTCCTTCAAATTTCTTTCATCATGTTTGTCTGTATTGTTTGCTGCTTTAAAGTTAGATACTTTTCTCAAACATCTAGTGATCCAATGAACATCTAGCTGGTCATTCGATTTAAGAGTCACTATTTACATGATTGAATCTCTGTCTCCATATGCAGGCATATGGATTGGTTATCAGGTATGATAGCCTAGCCATTTTGTTGAATTACTACCAAAGGCCAAAATTTCTTGGTTCTGTCCATTTCTCTAGAAAAGTATCCTCCATTCTTCTGCTTGGTTGCCAGTGCTTTCAGGAGCCAAGTGGTGAGGAGTCTATAAGAGGAAGAGATTTAGTGGTGTCAGGTTTTACTTATCACCCTCCTTTTTTTTTTTTTTTTTTTTTTTTTTTTTTTTTTTGACTCTTGCCTAACTCTTACATTTTGCTATATCAGCCATTAACAAGTTACAAACATCTTTGTTTCCAACCTGTCCAAATCTTTAACCTGGAATTTTATTCCGGGGCTGAGAAAGGAACAAAAGGGCAGTTCCTTGGCTGTGTGGATTGGAGAGAGGATCTGGAAATGGTACTGCTTCTTACATAGACTTTAATCCCATTTTCAAGCCCACTCCCATTCCTACTCTCAAAGCTTCCTGGTATTTCCAATTCTGGAGTTTTTAGATTCTCTAAGGAGAATTGCTAGCTTCTAGGTCTCCATTACTACAGGTGTCGTTTTCAGCTGTCTTTGGTACTCTAATTCAGCTACTGAAAATAATCTACTTTTTTGCTTTCATGAATTTTACGTCGATGTCTCTTAACCCATGCTCCTTGATCTTTTCTTTGAAACAATTTTAATCATTACTGTGTCTTTAGGTGTATTTTAAGAAATAATAGAGATAAAAGCATGCACTCATTTGAACAATTTCAACATCTTTATTTTTAAATCTCTTTATCTTGGCCCATGCTCAAGGATAGAATTGTCTATGCTGAGTAGTGTTTTGTTTTCTCCTTATGATTGTTCACTCATATTTTCAACATACTACATGGCAAACATTCTACCAAGCTGAACAAGACAGTAGGTTCATTGCAAGGAACAGTCTCCTCTTGAGAAACCCATTTCTGCCATTGCTGTAAGAAGGTTGTTAAGAAAAACACTCACCACATAAGCCTCTACATAAATTATTTTGCCTTCAAATACTCAGTAAATCTTTGCTTCTCCTGAAGAGTAAAAACCCTGCCCCATACAAACTGTGCAATTTACCATGCCTCACTTTGCACCTAGATTTTCAGAAAGCTTATGATTAAATGTGAGATTTTAACCACATCTTTATAAGTTATAGGATTTTCTTTTCACTTCTTATTCTTAAATTTCTGTTCTTATATCTTTATCTTTCTTGATTTTCAGTTCAAAAATATTATATTGGTTTCTTTCAAGATGCCTCATGCTATGGTTTGAATGTCTCTTCCAAAATTCAGGTGTTGATACCTAATGGCCAATGTAATGATATTAAGAGGTGGGGGCTTTAAGAGGTGATTAGGTCATAAGGGCTCCTTCTTCATGGACAGGATTCAGCATTTAGCTTGCTTGCTCTTCCACCTTCCACCATGCGAGGACAGTGCATTCCTCTCCTCTGTAGGATTCAGCAAGAAGGTGCCATCTTGGAAGTAGAGAGCAGCCCTCACCAGACAACCAAACCTACCATTGCCTTGATCTTGGACTTCACAGCCCCCAGATCAGTGAGAAAATATTTTTTTTTTTTGTATCACCATGAAATAATGAAGATAATTCATATTCTTTGTTCAATGAGATGGCATTTGCATTTCTATTTGCATTCATGACAAAGACAAAGTTAATAAAAATTAACTGAGCACTTCTTGCTAAAACACTTAGAGTGAACTTTAAGGAACTTTTTCAAAGAAAATGAAAATATTTTCTTCTTCTCTGTTATGGATAGAATAAGGGTCAAATAATAGTAACGTATCAGTATCAGGCATTTAGTAGTTCCTTTAAAAATATTTCCTAAGCAAATGAATGAATGGAAGAATTTCTTAGCAATGAGGTTTGTTAATTACCAGAATGCTTTGCTGATGCAAAATTAAATGATCACCTTCATTGGCATAAATCAACTAACATTTATTAAGTACATTTTTAGTTTGATGTCTTCTTAAATTAAAAAGACTCTTTTTTTTTTTGGTCTGGAGAAAGGATAAACTTGATCTCTCAATGGCCCTGCCACTGTAAGATTTGATGTTTTCTGTGATTTTATAGCA
This sequence comes from Piliocolobus tephrosceles, assembly GCF_002776525.5. Classification (NCBI taxonomy): domain Eukaryota; kingdom Metazoa; phylum Chordata; class Mammalia; order Primates; family Cercopithecidae; genus Piliocolobus; species Piliocolobus tephrosceles. The sequence goes on along the minus strand of NC_045447.1, from coordinate 80,760,604 downwards.
CTGCTAGTTGTTTGATTTTATATTTTAGAGCAAGTCCCTAAGCACATAACAAGTCAGTAAAGCAATTTAGACCTTCACCCAGATCAATGCCTTGAACTTCTGAAGATTGGATTTTTGTTGTCCTCCCATGTTTCAGAATCATATAAAACAAAAACAAAATCATTCTTGATTGAGTGATGGGTGCTCTTAGAAGGGCTGGCTATATTTCCGGGTATGAGAACATATAGCCATTCTCCAAGAGTCTACCCACCAGCTTTCACCAGGTTCTCCAGTGCAGATGCCTCACCCTCCCTAAAAATGGCAAAAAATTGACAGGTAGTGTAAGATCAAGAGAGTTCTTACACTTAGTAAAATCTGTAAAAGTTTGATCTGATCTTGACTAATTTTCCTAAAATAGGTCTCTGATGGATTCTGTTTTTGATTGTTGTTATTGTTGTAACACTTATTTGCTATTCTGCCGGTTTCAGTCAGTATTAGCTAGTTCATGGCACCTCCAAAGTATTTATATAAGGATTTATAATTTTCTTGGGTGGCTTACTTTTCTCCATGAGGGAAAGGTGGAAGAAACAATATTGGCCAAGCAAATGTTAATATTCAGAATATGATTTAAAGCACAGAGCTCAGATTGGCTTTTCCATTACACTGAAGGATTACAGAGATGCGCAGAAACACTATTGGTTCATCATTACTAACACATACATGCCAGGACATACAGGCAGGTCGAAAGATTGAAAAGCAACCACCTTAGCTTTGAATTCCAGGGAGTTTATAGGCTTAAATCACAGAGACTTGACATCAGGCAAATGGAGTTTCTGAGGCTGAACAATAATTTGGAATCAAAGGTATTTGAGAATGCCCGCCTGTAGTCCCAGCTACTCGGGGGGCTGAGGCAGGAGAATGGCGTAAACCCGGGAGGCGGAGCTTGCAGTGAGCTGAGATCCGGCCACTGCACTCCAGCCTGGGCGACAGAGCGAGACTCCGTCTCAAAAAAAAAAAAAAAGAAAAAAAGAAAAATTCTTTTCTCGGGATCACCATAGCAAAGAAACTCCTACAAATGTAGTTATGCCAGTTCTTGCCTTCCATAATTTAAGCTATCTGTACCTTTTTGTTGGAAGTAAGCATTTTGACTGGTTTGATATTCCATGTAGTCCTGTGAGAAGATGGGGAAAATCTGTGATAGAGCTTCTTGGAGAAAAAATATCTCAAGTCTGTTAAAAGACAGGGCAGATTTACCTTTGAACAGGATTACATCATGTGTATTCAAGGACTGAGACCACTGCACTTCTCCTCTTAGTGGGAAAAGACCATTTGACCATATCTTGACTTTCTTTACCCTCAGGTGAAGAAAGTAGAGATTTTGACTGATCACATAATAAATGTTTAAATTTGGAGATGCAGTTAAAGAAGGGAAGACCTCTTCTTGATGTTGATGTAATAGGAGACATACATACACACACACACACACACACACATTCCTTAGATACTGTTTGTCATGCAAAAGATTGTGAATTTGAAAGACGCAGCAGCTACCCTACTACTTGCAGATGCTATTTAGCACTTCTAGTACTGTTATTTAACGTTTTCATGTCCAATCACTTCAACTCAATTGTAAGCTCCTTAAAATCAGGGATTAGCTATTTGCTGCTTCTCCCAGTGAAAGTAACACATGGCCTCACACTGTAATGGAAAACAGTCTGATATAAGGAGAAAAATCTTACCTTAGAGGAAAAGGTATCTGGGGAAAGTTACTTCACTATTTGTACAATCAGAGGGTTAGACTAAAGAAAGAAGCACAGAAGGGAGGAATAAACATGTGATAGGGCAAATAATCCCTAGGCTCCCTTGTATCATTCTCAAGTATGCATTAAAACTGATTTTGATTATCTATTTTTTATTTACAAAGCTTGTTTTTCTCAACTATATTACAAGACAAGGTCTCCTACGCATTTCCATCAGCTTTTTTTTTTTTTTTTTTCACCTTTTCTTTTCTGGGTTACATTAATTCTCTTAGTTATTCACCAAAATGCCTCCAAATTGCCTAAGTGCATTGTAGTTTGAGTACATACTTACATATTCATTTAGCAAATAATGTTCAAGTGCCTACTTCATGCGATGTATAGTCCTGAGTTTATGCATCTAAATTAGACATTAATGGTAAATATCAAGAAAAGTTGTGGTGATGATTTAAACATTAATAAAACAGATGCAATATATCAGGTCATACATAGCTGAGGGTCCTGGAGGGAAGCATTTTCACTGGATGGGGACTTTCTTGGGAAATACACAGGGGAAAATCAATCACATTATAGAATAAAAATTGGAAAATGACTAATTTGGAAAGATTAGTTTTAGAACTGGAATTATTTGATCTCTACAGGGAAAAATTAATGTTTAATGTCATAAAGTCATAAAAGCCCCAATGATTTTCTTCTTTTATATAATTTCTCTTCTAATCAAAGTAATGTACATACTTAATTTAAAAAGGCAAGTATTAATTACTGAAAATCAATAATATTCAGCCCATCTCCCCATGTCTTGACACCTGTCAAAAGCATATACTTTTGCATATTTTATCTATTTTTAAATATTTAATAGTGTATCATGTTTAAGTCTGAATTAAAACAGTTCTGCTTATCTATTTTTATCTACAAAACTTGTGCTTTCAACAAAATTGCAAGTTCCTGGGATACAGGGACCTTGGGTGGCACTCTCTCCCCCATGGTCCCTGTACTACACTGCTAGGCAGACAGAAGATAGTCACTGTTTGTTGCTTGATCAAATGTGGCAACCTTTCCTGAGGTTCCTCTAAATCCTCAAATGGCAGTGAACATCAGTGGCCTCCCTAAGCAGCATCAGGGTTGGGGAGATTATATTAGAAGGGAGGATGATGGAGTGGGAATTTGGAATTACAAGATGTTTGTTTGAGTTCTGTCTCACTTTTGCCTCTATGGGTTTCAGTTACCATCTGTAAAATAGTATTATCAGTTGTTTCATATAAAAGTTCTATTGTAAGGCCAGGCCCAGTGGGTCATACCTGTAATCTCAGCATTTTGGGAGGCGGAGGTGGGCGGATCACAAGGTCAGGAGATTGAGACCATCCTGACTAACATGGTGAAACCCTGTCTCTACTAAAAATACAAAAACTTAGCCAGGTGTGGTGGCAGGCACCTGTAGTCCCAGCTACTCAGGAGGCTGAGGCAGGAGAATGGCATGAACCCGGGAGGTGGAGCTTGCAGTGAGCTGAGATCACGCCACTGCACTCCAGCCTGGGCAACAGAGCGAGACTCTGTCTCAAAAAAAAAAAAAAAAAAAAAAAAAAAAAAAAAAAAAAAAGTTATATTGTAAAGGAAACTAAACGAGATTCACATATCCAACTGTAAAATGGTCCATAAATTAAGCATTTGTCATTCTTACACTGTCCATTAGAACATCCTGTGAGGATGAAAATGTTGGATATCTGCTCTATTCAATATTGTAGCCATTAGTCACTAACTACTTGTAGATATTGAGCTGTTCAAATATGATTGATATGACCAAGGAACTGAATTCTAAAATGTATTTAAGTTTAATTAATTTCAATTTCAATAGCTGATTTGGGCAGTATAAATTTAGTCTACACAGAAAGGTAAACCAGGAGTCACAGCAACTGCACGACTTCACATTGACCTAAACCAAAATGTGAGAACAGATGGGGTCCTAGAGAGGTTTACATGAGCCACAGATGAAGGAAGAGTAGAGAGTAGAAAGGGATGAACCAAGTGGAGCAACACAAAGAAAGGGATGGAAATCAGCTTTTAGTCCTTTCCTCTAGTTCCACCCTTCTAGCACAGCATTATGTAACTCTGAATCTCCAGTTGGTGGAAAGAACTAAGAGTCTTCACTGTATCACTCATTATCTGTGAGACTGTCTCTGCAGTTACATTCTGTCATCTGAAAAGGGATGGTTTTATGCTACAGGGTTTCACAGGATATTCTGAATGCTAACGCCTCATGCCCTGTTATTCAGGTCTAGTTGCCGTGCTAGCCCTTCTAGAACTTCTTGCAACTATGCTGGGTAGCTCCAATTCAAGGTTTCTTCCTAGAATCTGTCTAGAGACACTTGAAATGAGATGCTGGATGGCAAAGAAGGTGGATAAACTGCCTCATTTTAACCATCCTCAAGGAATACACAAAACGTGTCCCTACACAAAAGTGCATCACACACCTAGATACATTAAATACACACAAATGGTATGTTAGTTCTGCAAGAAAAACATAAAAGTTCAAATGTCTTAGATACTTGCTATACGCTAGGTATTGGTTTTCTCAAAAAATCCTTTGAGGTAGGTATAATTGTTATTGTCCCCATTTTATAGACACTTTATCAAGGTAACACCGTTAAAAATCTGATTTGAATATAGATCGTGTGACTACAGAGTCCACACTCTAATAATTAGAATACAGTGAATTCTCTGTCAATGTTCAATACAAAATAAGTTACTTGGAAAAATAATAGCTGGAATCCTTCAATGCACATGATGGCTGCTGGTTTTGAAAGAAAACCTTTCACTAACATGTACTTTTGTCCCCTACTCCAAATGACTAGTCATCTTTGTATAACCAGTGACCACCTATAGAGTCTGTTACCAATCAGGTGTCTAAAACATGATGAATGAATGAAAGATTAACTGAATAAATAAATGAGGACTAAGTCCTGATTTATTTTTATCTTGCCCAAATTTCTACCTAAGGGATCTAGGGAGTCACGCCCTATAAACCATAAATTCTCATCAGATGGGTTTTATTTGATCCTGTGTATTGTAACTTACTTTTCAATCTGACTCTGGCATAACATTATGATATAAGGGAAAAAAAATATGTAACCTTAAAATACATTTTCTTGCCATACCTTAAAATTGCCCTGCAAATTCTCTTGTGAGGAAAAGTCCACATTCTGTAAAAAAAATCCCCTTCCCCTTTTGTTTTCCTTCCTTCCTTCCCAGATCCAGGAGATAATCAACTAAGAGTCAGGCACCCTTTTAAGTCTGATAAAAAACAATTTACAACCTGCTCTCTCTAAAGTCGGCTACCTAAGAGCTTCCTCTGCACAATAAAACTTGGTCTCTGTAATTCTTTAGATTTAACCTGAACATTCCTTTCTATTGATCCCAGTTCTTCAGACAACCTCAACCAATTGCCAACCAGAAAAATGTTTAAATTTGCCTATAGCCTGGAAGTCTCCAGTTTGAGTTGTCCCGCCTTTCTAAACCAAACCAATGTATGTCTTCAATGTATTTGATTGATGTCTCATGCCTTCCTAAAATATATAAAACCAAGCTACACCCCAACCACCTTGGGCACATGTTCTCAGGACCTCCTGAGGGCTGCGTCATGGGCCATGGTCACTCATATTTGGCTCAGAATGACTCTCTTCAAATACTTTGAAGAGTTTGACTCTTTTCGTCAACATGACAAAAACCATACACACAACTTGGCTCTCCTACCTCAATCAGAAGTAGAAAAATTGGGGTATAATTCTACATGTTCAGCATGAGAATAGCACTTTCTTTCTGTAGAACGTATGGAAATGCAAACAGGTGTTAGAAAGCTAGCATTACATTTCAAGGAAATCCATTTAAATAAACATGCCTGGGCTTGCCATAGTTCATTGAACTTGGAATGTAGCACAATCACCAGCAAAAAACAGAGTGAATTTTACTGGGAGCTCAACAAAAAGCAATTTTCACAGGGGGATCTACATATCAGCAACTCTTCTTGCAAAGGGATGCTTTGGTGACCGTAAACCAGATTTTTAACCAGACACTAAGCAAGATATCATGGGGATTGGGGTCATTCATCTGTCCAGGAATCGACTAAATGATCACATTCATCTACCAAAAGAAGATCTGATAAATCCCTGCCTTATTCACAATTTAATCTCTAAGAAGGAAAAGTGATGAGGGGCAGGATTCTTCCATTTGAAAAGAACACTGGGACTGGGGGTGATTATAATGGGTCACTGTAGATTCATCAGTTGTAACAAGTACGACATCCCTGTGGGGAATATTGATACTGGGGGAAGCTATGCCTGTGTGGGGTTTAGGGATATATGGGCAGTCTCTAAGCCTTCCTCTCAATTTTGCTGTGAACCTGAAACTGCTCTATAAAGCAGTCTTAAAAAAAAAAAAAAAAAAAAAGAATATTGGTTACACAAAAGAGTAAGAGTAAGATTATTGTAAGAAATTATCTATATTATCCTCAAAGAGTATGATTGTAAAAATGTAATTCTAAGATCTACAAACATATCCTCTGCCTTTAGGAAAACAAATATGAAAAACTTAATTTAAAAATGTATTTGAATCTATGAGGAGAGACTCTACTTCTAATATACCACTTATTGTCTGCCTTGTGTCTACCATAGCTATGCTTGCCTTCTCAATGAGGCCTTGTGAGTGCCCGGAGAGTGGACATCTCATCCTGTCAATCTTTTTCTGCCTCCCAGTACCTAGCAGGGAGTTTTTAACACAGCAAGAGCTCCATAAAGTTTGAATTAGTTTAAATCAGTTCCAGAAGACTTAACATGTACAATGTGAAATTCTATCAAGCCATTTATGGATAGATAGCTCTGATGACTATGATAATGTGCTATGGTTTGAATATGTCCCCTCCAAAATTTGGGTGCTGAAATGTAATGGCCAGTGCAAAGCATTAAGAGGTGGGAACTTGAGGAGGTGATTAGATCATAAGGACTTCTCCCCCTTGAACAGGATTAAGGCCCTTATAAAAGAGGCTTTGCACAGCTTGCTTGTCCTTCTGCCTCCTGCCATGGGAGGACACAGTGTTCCTCCCCTCTGGAAGATGCAGCATCAAGGTACCATCTTGGGAGCAGAGAGCAGCCCTCATCAGACAATCAAACCTGCCAGCACCTTGATCTTGGAGTCCCAAGCCTCCAAAACTGTGACAGAGGGGGGAAAAAAATGTTCTTTATAAATTACCCACTCAGGTATTTTCTTATAGCAGCACAAATGCACTAACCCGTGTGCCTACAGAATGAACTCTCTACTTAGCTGAAAAGAGTAGACACCAAACATGGAGGAAGGAACAGAGAATGAAGGACTAATAATATAGTGAATATGACTAGCCTACTTCCAACAACACATACTGCCATTTGCTCCTGTGGAAACAGCTATGACTACAGTCAGTCATAAAGGAGCAGGTTAAAGTGTACAAGTTACTTGGTATTGGGAAGCCTTGTTATTTAACAAGAATGCTTGACTTAACATGGATGACCATGGATACATCATGGTAAAATGCATGCTTGATTTGATCCATTCAGTCAAACAACTAATTCCCCTTTTCCTGCCACAACCTGTATAGGTAGCCTCTTGAGAACTCGGGGTAACATTAAAAAAGGCAAAGATCAACCTGCTACAAATAAACTAAAGATAATTTCTTGACTTCAGTATCATCTTGGCCACTCTTTTTGTTTTTCACAATCTTGATTCTCTCCCGTGACACCCATTATTTCTTGCTTATGGCAGGATGACCTCAAACCATTCAACACAGGAGCATGCTACCAGAGAAGTTATTTCTTGCTGTTGTGTTTCTCTGGACACTGTCTGCTTAATACACTGTCTTGGATCCCAATGTACTTTATCCAATACCTGTAATGAAAGCAGGGTCAGAAGAAAGAAGCCACTAGGGGGCCTGTGACACATGGGATTGGAAAGATGTGTCAAGAATGCTTACCTTGGAGACCTTCCAAGATGCCTCCAAGAACTGTCCTAAATTTTGTTCTTAGACACCACAGAGTCAGGTCCATTCTTTAATTACTGGCACTGAGCATTCTGTAACAAAACCAGGTGATAATGTTTTCTTGGCAATATAACTCCATCAATTTTTATAGTCAAACTCCAGACTATATTTATAATAATTATATTATTTTCTTATCCATCCTCAGCTGTTTATCTCCAGTCTCAGAGGACAATATCTTTTCTCATTTCCACAACTAAATTTTTTACCTAAAGATCTCTTCCCTCCCAACCTCTTTAAGGACTTGCCACATCAATTATCTCCACTCTTAAGTCTGAAATGTCTCCCTCTCCCTGATTGTTTCCCATACTTAAGTAATTGCTCAAGTCTTTCACACCTTTTAAAACAACTAAATCAGCTTCCTTAAGTCTATAGACCGCTTTCTAAGTGTGATTATAACTTTCATTTATATAGATATAATAGTTTATATTCACCGGGCTCCATTTTCATACCCTCAATCCATATTAGGACCTGGAGGATCAAGCTCAGGGAAGTGCCCAATTCTATATATTAAACTTTGGATTTCACTCAAATTACAATTATTTTCTCTTCCCAGGTTGAGTTTTTGATAAGCCAGAAGATAGGGAATGCAGACATGGTCCTTCTTTCTTCTCTTTTTTTCCACTTAATGACTCCACTTCTTCTCCCTTATCTGGTATCATGATTTTAATGCCACCAGGGCTGAAACCAAAGGAAGAGAATGAAGGCGATGAGGGCAGAATATTCTTACTGAATGGTTAATCAGCTAAGACAGCTTTATGCTCTCTGTCCTGACAAAGTTTAAATCTAACCCTTTCTTTTTTGGGTACTTTTGAGATTCTTCACGGACCCTACTGGGAACATCATTTGCACTTTCCAGGTGATACATGACTCCCATGTGCTGTATGAAAAATTTTCCTTCATCCTTTGTCCAGAGTGTCTGGAATGTGGGCTAAGTCCACGCAGCAGCAAATCTCCACTCCATTACCAAAGCAGGACCCAGACTCTTGCCCTCCAAATTACTCAGATCATTATCAGACACAGGCCAAAGTTTCATGGGACATATATCGAGCTGACAGAATGATCCTGCTGACTTAAAGTGACAAGGGAAGCATCTCCTCTCCCTATCATTATCATAAATTATCTCTCTAAAACACAACTATTTTATATCCTCAGTGCATAGGAATGATAAAACATATGCTTGACACTTTGAAATTTTTGCATGTTAGTTCAGGTATCTATCATCTTAGGGTATGTTTGAAAGTGTACTTTAACATCCTTTTGGCAACACAATTCCAGAGATGCAGGTACTTGGAGATAGACTGACATACCTTGATCCTCAGTGGTTTTGCTGGTTGGACAGAGCATTGCCTTGAAAATATCTTCACCAGGAGCAGAGAATCCTACTAAATAAATATGTCTCCCCACAGCCTTATTACACTGGGGTTCACAGTCTCAGTGATCTCCAGATAACATGATCTTAACCCCGTCAAGGCCTCTGTCTTATTTAAGGTGATCCCTCATGAAATATGTCCCATCTGAAGGCTCCATTTGACATGAATTTTGAAGGATTTTAAGAATTAGGACCTGGTGAGAATGGGAATTGGGAAGATATTCAAAGATGAGGCAGTAAATTGTTTTAGGACAGATAATGTAGCACATTTTTTCAGGTTAAGGGATTTCCACCTTACCTTACAGACATCTTCAATTTCTACCATCCAGTTCCATATCCCTAAATATTGATCAAGGATAATTCACTTCTATGAAGAACCACTGGGGATGCTGCAGAAAGAATGCTCCATGAATCCCAATGGTAAATTACAATCACTAAAGTAAAATGAGCATGTCTGTCTTATACACAGTCTGAAAAATCCTTACTGTTAACATGAGGATTACAACTGGGTTCATGGGAAGGTTTAGGTACCCTTCATCTTCTGTATTGTCTCCAATGGTGGGTGGGGATCTGCTCAGCTGAAGAGTAGCTCTCACTAGGCTTTATAAAAATTTAGAAGTTTCAAAGGTGGGTTTGGGTCAGGGCCAAGTAAGGGGAAAGAGGATTAAAATATAAATTAAGAGACTATTTTAAAAAGTGAGAGATCAGGTTGAAGGGAAAGGATGTAATTTCAACATTTGAACTCAGAAAGTTGGACTTGGATAGGAACGTGCTGGGGCTCCAGGCAGATGGAATGAGTACAGGGATTGCACTGAGCTGGATGGAGATGGGACAAGACTGTCTTGTGGAGGACAGAAGGGCTCCCTCGCCCACATCTCTCTTGGTCACAGCTTCCCAGAATAGTCATAATTTGTCTGTATACTTAGACTTCCACTGGAAAGGCCAGAGAATCAAGGGATTACCCAAGCTGTTTTCTCTTTCCAGAGTAAGATCAGTCAGGACAGATCTGGAGCCAAGGCTAGCATTCAAGGCCAAGGGCTTGAATGACTGGCCAAGGGCTGAGAACCAGACATACCCAAGTACCCAATTCCCTGAGGTCTTCCCATGTAGGGGTTACAAGCAGATGGAAGCAGAGGTAGAGAAGAATGTAAGAGAAAAACATTATTTATCCTCTACTTGGCTACTGCATAATTTAAAATCTTATACCTGGCCACATCACTTCTTTATTTTCAAATGTCCCCACGTCTAAAAGAAGAACAGACACAGTGTGGCAAACAAATGCCCTTCACAACATGGCATTGCCTTCCTGACTCCCTAAACTCATTTTTCACATACGCCAATGCTCTCACCATAGGTACTGCCAAAATTTCACCATATTCATGCCTCCATGTCCTTGTTTATGCTGTACCTCCTGCCCTTACATCTTTTCTGCATTTGGTCAGTGTCTACGCATCCCTCTGAGCTCACCTCCTCTGATATTCTCTCCGTATCTTACTCAGCCTTCCTCCATATCCCCAGAGAACCCAGGCTTAATTCTTCCTTTCCTGTGGAGTTACACTGTGCAGCTTGCCATTCTGTCTGTAAAGTTTGGTGGGCATGGTGGACTCAGATAACCTGATTCTCACTATGGATCTGCCACTGCTAGTGTGTGACCTTGAGATATTTACATAACCTCCTGAAGTTTCATTTTTCTCATTTTATTATCTGAAAAAGATGAGAATAATAATTCATACATACCTCATCTGGTCATTATGAGGCTTAAGTGAAATAATGCATGTAAAGTATTTAAAACAGTGCTTAAAACATTTAAGCTTCTATTAAATATTACTTGATATTAATCATAGCATTTATGAGGCCTCGCATAGTATCAGACTCAGGAAAGAAGCAAAGAGGTATACATTTTTCCCCTCAAATTCTCAAAGTATTAATAACATTGAGTTTCATTCTATTAAAAATTAAACCTTCAGGAGGAGGGGCTTGGAGGGGCTACTAAATCAAAGAACAATAGGAGACAGGCATTCCACAGAGCAGCGGGGGCTACGTCCTGGCAGACATCCGTGCCCTCTTCTTACTCCACTGTAAAGCAGTCACTCCAGCCAGAGGCAGCTGAGGCCCAGCCATGCCATGGGTGAGAGGTAGCCCCTTTCCAGGCCCAGAACTTTCTCCTTCTCTGAGAGAAAATGGCAAATAAATAAATAAAATCTGTATAAATTTAAATAATTGGAAGGCAGCTTGACTGAAAAAGACACTTTTCTTTTTCACCACAAATGTCACCATCTGGACTTTTCCTTTTTTAATTTCTCTGGGACCTGACAAGTCACTGGGCTGCTATAATCACACCCAGTCAAAAATGACAGACACATCTCGGTGAGTTACGATGGGCAGAGTTCCAGGGTGGCCAGTGAGGACCCAGGAATCAGTGGGAGGGTAGTTTCAACAGCCACCCCCTCCCCAGAACACAAAAGCTCCTGAAGTGTGAGCAACTTGAATACACCACACACACACACACACACACACACACACACACGTGAGCATTTGAGGACGTGTGTGCGCTTCCCAGATAGCATTCAATTAACCTACTAGTTAACTCATTTGCTAGTAAAAAACTAAAGGGCAGGAAAGGCCACTCAGCAGACTGTGCTGCTATTAATAAACTACATGTGGCCACCTGTGACTGTGCTTGTCTTGGTTTCTCCCAAACTGACCTTCATCAAGCAAGGCAAGAATAATCCAGGAGAACCAGCAAAGTGGATCCATTTTTCTATACTGGTCAACTGAGAAACCCCATGCAGCCACAGGTCCATAGGCTTATTCACAGAAATCGCATAAAAATATTCCTACCCACAAAATCACATTGTTTAATATTTTATTTTTGCTATTCCTGTACTATTTTAGTTACAATTGTCTGGAAAGTACAATGCCTCCCCTGTAGATCTTGTGCAGAATACTTTTTCAAAACAGAAAAAGTTACCATTTTGTAAATTGTCTTCTATAGCAATTTACAAAGCTCCAGTCTTTAGGAATATTTGTCTATTGCTTAGTTTATTTGCATAGGCCTTAATGTGTGTATGTACATAGATGAACATATGCATACATACACATATATGAATATGAATATATTCATTTGCCCAATTTTTGCAGTGTTCTATGCATAAGTAAGCACTGTGATAAAATTACAAGCTCAAGATCTACTAGGACAGTGCTTTTCAAACTGGAATGTACCTACAAATCACATTAGGAACTTTTCATTTAGTAGTCTGTATTTCTAGTAAGTACCAGGAGATGCAATGTCATTGGTCCGTGGATCACAGTATGAGTAGCAAAGTGTCACAGGAAATAGACATGGTTTTGTTTTGTTTTTGAGATGCAGTTTCACTGTGTCACCCAGGTTGGAGTACAGTCGTGCCATCTCGGCTCATGGCAATCTCCACCTTCAGGGCTCAACCAATTCTCCTTCCTCAGCCTCTTGAGTGCCTGGGAACCATAGGCATGCACCACCATGCCTGGCTAATTTTTTGTTGTTGTTTTTTTTTTTTTTTAGTAGAGATAGGGTGTCACCATGTTGGCCAGGCTGGTCTTGAACTCCTGACCTTAGGTGTTCCTCCCGCCTCGGCCTCCCAAAGTGCTGGGATTATAGGCATGAGCCACCGCGCCCAGCCTAGATATAGTTTTTAAACTAGAAATTTATGAGTCCTCTTGCAAATACCCCTCGACCTCACATTCCACACCCAATCATTAACCAGAGCAATCATTTTATACATCCCTCTCAAGTGCACCTTTTGTTTCCACCTCCAGTGTCACTAGGCTGGTCCATCTCCATCATAACCACTTGTCTCCCAGACTAGGATAGTTCTGCCTTTCTTCAACCACATTTAACAAGCACTGTGGCCAGAATGATATATTTAACATGCAAATCAGAACCTCGGTTTCTCTTGCTTAAAATTCTTAGATGGCTTCCCATTGTCCTTAGGATCACATCCAAAATGATTAATATGGTCTATAAAGCCCAGTGTGCTCCAATTCTCTTCTATCTGTGTAGCATCGTCTCCCACCAGACTCCCTCTTTATCACTTACTTCATCCACTCTGGCCTTCTTTTGGCTTCCTGAGTATGCACAACTTCTTCCTAACTGAGGGACTTCAAACCTGACATTTCTACCCGCTGCCTGAAACTTTCTGCTCATGATTTCTCCTCTTTCACTGCCCTCCTACCAGCTACTCCCAACCCTCTACTTCAATTCACCCTTCAGGTCTCAGCTGATATTTAAGCTGTTCAACTAGGTTTCTGTTTCCTGTTTGATGCTATCAAAGGACTTTGCATTTTGTTTTCATGGAATGTATTAATGCATTGTTTACATAATTGTTTTGCTTACTGTAAGCTCCCTAAGGACAGGGTCTAGGTCTACCTCAGCATCATTGAACCACCAGCACATAGATCAGTATGTGACATGCAGAAGTCTCTCTTAGAGAATGTTATGAATGAATGAAGAAAAGAAACTGAACTTGTGACCAGGGATGCACAAGTGGTATATAAAACTCCAGTGAGAGTGGCTCATGCCTGTAATCCCAGCACTTTGGGAGGCCGAGGAGGGTGGACCACCTGAGGTTTGGAGTTCGAGACCAGCCTGGCCAACATGGTGAAACCCCATCTCTTCTAAAAATACAAAACATTAGTCAGGCATGGTGGCAGGTGCCTGTAATCCCAGCTATGCAGGAGTCTGAGGCAGGAGAATCACTTGAACCCAGGAGGCGGGGGTTGCAGTGAGCTGAGATCATGCCACTGCACTCCAGCCTGGGCAACAAAAATGAAACTCTGTCAAAAAACAAAACAACAAAACAAAACCAAAAAAACTCCAATGAGAGCCGATAGTGAGTAAAAGGGCAGATGAAGGGCAAGGGTGGGGTCAGATGTTGTGACTCACATTGGACAGGGATTCAGAGAAAGGAAGTACCTGGGCAAGATATTAGAAAGAATAGGTGCTCGTGAGGCAGATGTGAGAGAGAGTGTGGCAGACAGCAGGAAAAGGGGCAGGCAGTGCCCAGCGTGGACACTCTTTTATGCCATGGCAAATACTTTGGCCTTTAGCTTATCAGAGGTAGGGCAGAAGGACAGAGATATTTTAAATCTGGAGATGATGTCATTTTATTATCATTACATTTGTGCTTCAGAGACATCTCTATGGAAGCAGAATACAAAATGGGAAGGACAAAGAATTGTGACAGAGAGGATGATTAAGAAATGTTGGTATTAGCCCAGCTAAGAGATGAAGCAAAAACAAATATCATTATAGAAAATAATATTTTAATATTTTCAGCTTTCTTGATGCTTGGACATAAACATGTGACCCGGACTCAACCAACTGATGTCACCCACCACAGAGTTTGAATTGAAGACTAGTGACTGAAAGAACAGGAGCAATTAGGAATCAGTTCATTCATTGACTCGTTTGTTGAACAAATGTATATTGAATACTTTCTCTATGCCAGGCACTTTTCAAGTTACTGAATCCGTAGCAGAGAATAAAGCCGACTAAAATCTCTGCCCCGTGGAGTTTACATTCTATAGTAGGCAGCAACTAGGTAAATGAGTGAACTATATAGTATGCCAGATGCTGTTAACTAATATGGAAAAACATAAAAGCCAGCATCATAGATTAGAATATGTTGGAGGATGGGGCAGATGGTGAGGGTAGACAGTTTTAAATAGTGTGATCCCTGAAGGTCTTGCTGAAAAGGTGACATTTGAGCAAAGACCTGAAGCAAGTTGGGAGACAAGCCATGTGGCTATCTGGGGGAAGAATGTTTCAAGAAGAGAAAACATTTAGACGGTGGTTACATCAGCATCGCCCAGGATCCAGTTCTCCAAGGTCATCAGCAGTTTTGGTGCCAGTAGTCATGTCTCTACCCAAGCTAGTCGCAGCTATGGCACAGGGGCCCCTTCGGCAGTGGTGCCCTTACCAAATGGTTCTGTGATACAATGCTGGCTGTAGTTCTGGTTCCTTCTGGCCTCTCTTTTTCTGCTTGTTTTTCGAACTTGGTTCTCCAGCTTTCCTAGTGATTTTCTAAGTACCCTAAAATCATTTCACTCAATTCGTATTCTTACATCAGCCAGGAGTGGTTAACTAAGAACCCTGATGAGTTCCAGTGAGTTCCCAATCCTCAGGGCGCTGCGGTCTCTGAAGTTAAGAGGATACCTTTGTCCCACTTTCCTTACCCACAGCTCTAGCTCATGGTGGCATAAGAGATTTTCAGCTTCTATGTCATGCTGCCAGCTGCCTTGCCCAGAAGAAGTGGAATCACACATACATTTCTAAGAATGAGCAGGTAGAATCACAGACTTGAGAGGAAAATGGGAGTACAGAGGGCTTCCTTTGAAAACCATGCTTTTGTGTCAGAAAAAGGAAAGACAAAGAGACCCAGTTAAGATATGTGGTTAAAGTGTCTTAGCACCTGAATTGAGATAATGGGACAAGAATGTAAGCACCATGGCCATGCAAAGAAAGGAGAAAATGCTGGGAGTGAGAAATCTGCATCCATTAGGGAATGCATATTTTCTCAATTCTGAGTTGCATTTTTTTGTCTTATTTTATTTTATTTTGTTTTGTTTTATTTTATTTGAGACAGAGTCTCACTTTGTCGCCCGGACTGGAGTGCAGTCACGCGATCTCAGCGCACCACAACGTCTGCCTCCTAGGCTCAAGCGAATCTCCTGCCTCAGCCTCCTGAGTAGCTAGGACTATAGGCATGCGTCACTAACATCTGGCTAAGTTTGTTGTTGTTGTTGTTGTTGTTGTTGTTGTTTTGTATTTTTAGTAGAGACAGGGTTTCACCATGTTGGCCAGGCTGGTCTCAAACTCGTGACCTCAAATGATCTGCCCACCTCGGCTTCCCAAAGTGCTGGGATTCCAGGTGTGAGCCACTGTGCCTGGCATGTTTTTTCATACTTTAGTAGCACTGAAACTGGTATGCATTTTACCACCAATTGTACATGTAATATAGTGTCTACCCTAAATTTCCAAAAATCTGTTATTAAATTTCTGGTGCATCCTGCAATGGACAGCACTAGAAAATGAGCAAAATATGAATAGATAGCATCTTAAATCAGGGAGGCTATCTGTGGCTTCTATTCCTTCCCTAGTTAGCACGCATACAGCTTATCTTCCAGAACTTGATGTAAGAATATGGGAAATGCCAGTAGTGAATATGCAGAAAGCTCATTTCTGAACACTTAGACTCCCTAGTACGTAGCTATTACTCTGATACTGAGGCTTACTGCTGGTATAAGACCACTTACAAGACAGTGTAGGGACAACACCACAGAAACAGCTGTTCACTAAAAAGACACAAAGTAACTTAGAAATTCCTTGCTCCTGGGGTGAAGAGGACATCTAGTTCAAAGGCACAAAGAGAAGGTCACTGGGGAAGCAAAATCATGATATGAACCGTAGTAGGAGCAAATCTGATACTGTGATGGGGTCCAGGTAAGCAAAATAATGACAATGGTAGTATAAGAATGTAAAATGTTTCAATACCACATCTAGCCACAGTAAGTCACTAGGCTCACAAGAGCACAGAGCACATTCCAGGAATCAGAGACATAGACCTCTGACAGAAATGTGTTTAATACAGTTGCTGCTTTGACATCCATT
Source organism: Piliocolobus tephrosceles (assembly GCF_002776525.5). Taxonomy (NCBI): domain Eukaryota; kingdom Metazoa; phylum Chordata; class Mammalia; order Primates; family Cercopithecidae; genus Piliocolobus; species Piliocolobus tephrosceles. Next base: position 80,743,793 of record NC_045447.1, on the reverse strand, counting down.
TCTAGGCCTGACATAACGTTATTTGAAACCCAGTCATGCTCCATCTCCTTTGGCCCCTTCCCATATGATTATTTGGGATGTAGCTCACTTGTTCCTCATGTCACCAACCCCAAACCCAACACATTGCACAGCTGCTGACCATGATAAAACCTAATGGTCAACACCAGAGTCATATAAATGGGTTTCCCCCTTCATTAGTGCTTTATTTAAGCTAGCCAATCCACAACTCCGAAGGAAAGCCTAAGGAATGACACCTGCAGACCTTTATAAAGGCGTAGTCCTCTCTCTCTCACTTGCTCTCCACTGGCTGATTGAGCTCCCTTCTACTTCCAGACTTCCCACTGGCTTCCAGTCGTCACCCCTGACCTCTTCAGGACCCGTGAGTAATAAATTTCTTTTGTTTTATGCATGTTGGTTTTACCTCCTCTTTGTGTCTCACCTGACACACACACCTGAACTTTACTTCCTCCCCATCAGGGCTCTCCTAAAGAGTATCTTGGCACATTGCCACTGTCAAGAGCGACACCTCAAGACCAAATTAGAAACAGTCACAATAGCTTCATTTCTGTCAATGGTTCAGCCTCAGCAACAGACATTAACTTCATCTTTCTTCACCTAATACTCTCTGATTCAACACTCCACATTTCTGCCAGGCTTGTGTGGCCTCTTTAGAATGGTCATACTCTTTAAAAAAAACTGCAAATGGAACTGCAAATCCACTACCTGTGTGTCTTTGGACCAGCCATGTCACTTTTGGATTTCTCACTTATGAAGTGCAATAATTGCCAGTTGCTCTCCCAAGCCTAAAGTACAATGCCTTTTACCACAGCTATTGATGGACACTTATGTGAATTAAAAGGAACTTAGCAGCTTCTTACTGAGGTTGAAGTGTGCTGGTGCCTTCTGTTTGTTTCCTGGCTACTGTCTCCATCTCAGCAACCAATATAAGAGGGTGGGATGAATGGCATCTACTCACTCTCTGTATTCATTTACTATATAAAAAACTTCCATAATGTCTCATAGGCACACAACAATCAGCATTTATTTAGCTTATGTCTGGGGATGGTAAGTGTTGGCTGATCCTGTCCTGACCTGACCTGAAATGACTCTGCCCCACATGCCTCTCATCCTCTTCCTGGACCAGAAGGCTCTCTTGGGCATGTTCTGGCACTGGTAGAGTGCCAGAGATGAAGGTCAATTGTGCAGGTGCTTTTCAAGCCTTCAATCAGATCACGCTCCTTATATTCTATTGCTCAAAGCAAGCCATATGGTCAACGCTAAAGTCAAGGTACAGACAAGCATCCTCCACTCTGGAGGTGGGGAGTGAAGGAGAGTACCTTTGCCTCATTGCCAAGCAATGACTGGTCCCAAAGTGTGTCATCAGGGGTTGCCAGGTTCTGAGTACCGCTTGGTTCTGACTTACTGGACTGCTCTGACCCTGGTTTCTGGTTTTAATTCCAGTCACTAAAACAGATGTTAGTGTCCACTAGGAGCAGGGAAGATGAACTCACATTTTCTGAGCCCTTACTATAGGTCAGGCCCTATGTTATATACTGCATATTCGTTATTACATACAGTTACCTATAGCCAGCCATACCTACAGATGAGTCAAGTAATCATCCTCAATTTTAGTGAAGAAAATAATACTCGAAGTGGATCAGTACCTCCAGGCACTCTTTTAGGTGTCTTGGGGGTATACAAAGTTGAGTAACAGACCATGTCACACACCCTCACAGAGCTTACTGCTCTACTGCTTGCTGATTGTCCACTTTAAATAAAAGTCCTAATTTCCTATATCCTTAACTGTCCAAGCCTTGGCTGCTGTAGCTGTATTTTTCTGATTCATCATCCACTATAGTCCTGAAATGATCCTTCAAAAGACTGTAGCCAGCTGAAATATAGCAGGCTGCTCAATATATTCACATAGTTATTGGATTTATTTCTTATCCAAACTAGAAGGAACTAAGAGGCTTCATGCTGAAGTGTGCTGATACCTTCTAGCCTCATTAAGAAGCCATTGGAAGAGTCTGCTTCCTGGCGGTTGTTAGCTTTCTTCACCTATGAAGCCAATCTTAGTAGAATAAATGACATCTACTCACTGTTTTTGTTTACTGCTTAACAAACAACCACATAATCTCAGAGGCACACAACAATCGGCATTTAAGCTAATGTTTCTGAGGTAAACTTTGGAACCGGACCAATCTGAGTGTGCATATTGGTTGACCTCAGTCTTCTCATCAGAAAAGTAAAACTATTAACACTGCCCCTGCCATGTTAGTATAAAGATTACCTGGGGATACACTACATAAAGGTACCTAATACAGACCCTGGCATACTAAATATTTATAGGTTCCTCTCTCTCTCTCTTTCCCAAGAAATTTGATCATCAGCAGTTGCATCTTCAGCCACACATAAACCCCTGAATCAGACTTTTCAGGACAAAAGAAATAATGTAACAACTTGACTCATGATGTTTTATGGAGCTTTCATTTGAGTAAAAAAAAAATATATATATATATATATATGACAGCTATAGGATGAATCTTGGATTTGTACGTGTGGGCTAGAAAGGCAGGAGTGCATTGGGGGAAATGGCACTGAGCTAATAAGTTCCCGTCTGTGATTTGACCTGCTCTACGCCTGACTAGCTGCATATTCATGTCAATTTCCTCCCAGTTACCTAGGGCAAGAAATGAAGAGGAAATATCTTTAATCATTTTTTTATTCTAATTGAAACGTTTTCCTTGCAAGTGGAGAGAGAACAGGTGCCTAACGAGCCCACATGATGATTCACAAGGTAGTAGATATCGCCACAGATATAATTAAACTGGAAGATCAATGAAAATTTCCTTTTTGGACTACTGCCAGGTCGCACAGACAAGGATCCAGCTAGCTGTATTTATGCACAGCAATATCCAGAAGTGTGTACTCTCACAGGTGTGCCCTGCAATATCGTATCATGATAAATTAAACAGTCACAGACTCGTACATCCAGTATTACTTATTTAGAAAAACACCTCGATTTCTATGTGCAGTTAATGATCCTGGACTACAAACATCGTCTGTCAGGAAGGCAGACAATTGCTGCATCTTATCAAATCTCACTGTCCTTTTTCCTTTATTATGTTTTTCATTTCTTTATATAAAAAACAACCACATAAATAAGAACTGCCCTGGAGGATCAAGACCGGAAAGAAAGGGAAGAAGGGGAGAGAAATGGAGGGAGGGGAGGAGGAAGAGAGCCAGCAGGGGACTGAAGCATTGCAAATACGTGGGCTCTCCTTTGTAGCGCCAGAAAATTGTCATGCATTTACTTCAGGATGTCTAACCTCTCTGGGTCTCAGGATTCTCAGACTCTCTCAGCCTATAAATAAGCCTATTCCAATCTTGAGTGTACGGAGTTCTTCTGGTAAAGGCAGCAAGGGAAGAACTTGGGGGAGAGGACTGGCATTTGAGACTGGCCACAATGCAAATTTTACAGGACTGAGAATTTCCATAACCTCATATTCTTTGAAATTGCTCTGTAGAAATGAGAAAAAACATTCATTCTGACAGCTCTTTTCAGTTGTTTTGTAACAAGACTGTAATTGAAAAAGGATCACTCCTAGCATTAGATACCAAACACATTGTTGTTAGTGCCACAAAACAGGTGAGTTTGATGCCTAAAGCTCATAGGAAGATCAATGCTTTGCATACATTTCAGTTAAGGAAAGAATGCAAATTATAATTCAAATACTGTATTGCTCACTCATAATTTGCAAAAATAAAGGAGAGTTACAAAAGAATATAAATTTTTTCATTAGGTCCTTAACGATAACTCTAAGTAAACATACCTGTTTTTATCAGAGGAGGCTAACTACTGTAACAATTTCAAAATTTCAGTGGCTTAATGGAATCAAAGGTTGTTCCCATTCACACAAAGTCTAATTTGGATGTTCCCGTTTGGGCAGTCTCCTTCAGGCAGTGAAGTTAGAGATCCGGGCTACTCCCGATGTGAGGCTTAACCAACTCAGAGACCTTCAAAGTTGTTTGCAGAAGGTGGAAGATCACATGGAGCATTTTATGGCCAGGCCTGGAAGTGGCCCACATTCCATTGGCCAGGACTTAGCCATATGGTATCATGTAGATGCAATGGTTGCTGGGAGCTGTAGTCTTCCTGTGTGAGCACAGGAGCAACCCAGAGCACTGTCTCTGCTATACTTCCATTTTCCAGATGAGGAAAGTAAGTCTCAGTAAGTGGATCTGATTTGTTCAGAATGAATCAGTGGCAAAGGCAGGACTAAAAGTCATGTCACCTCACTCTATCTCTTTTCTTTTATATCTCATTGTTTCCTAGGTCTTTGCAGAGATACAGCAAGGCTTCAGTTTTCTTGAGAAAGATCTGTAACCACAAAGAATAAACTTCTTCCTAGAATTCAATGTCAGCTTTTTGTACGCTTATCAGAGGAAATATCTAGAGAAAATTGCAAATCTAATTAATGGATTTATTTAATTCATTAAGAGTTTTTCCAAATGATTTCTCAGATAGTTGTCCTGACTTCTAGAAAGGTCATGCATTCATCAAGAATGATGAATTCCTTTTGATCTTTCATAACATCTAACAGTGCAAGGCAGGTTAGTCATTGCCTGATAAATATTGTTGCCAGCCATGGTAATACTGGTTCTTAAAAAGGTGTCTATGTGAAAACGATAAGAAAAACAAATACCATTCTGATAAAAGGGTAGGCAATCACTCCATGTAGTCATCAATGTTAGGCATAGTTCTGGGTTCTCAGGATGAGGTAGAGAACATGTTTGCCGAAAGCTCAGCTGATATCTGTAGCCTAAACTTAAAGTTCTCTAAAGCCTGAATCTGTGCAATACATAGACATGTTAACTACTCCTACTTTACCTTTTTGTATCTGTAAAAAATTTACAGCAGCAATAATCTCAGACCTCTCTGAGCTGTTAGGCAAATGGTCATAAAGTGAGTACAAATGCAAAATGATAGGAAGTAAAACACCCAGTGATAAACTTTTAAGGGAGGCAGGTTAATGGGGCACATATGGAGGGCAACCTGCCTGACTTAGACAGGTCATTATGTGTCCTTTCTTCAGGAGAGCTTGTCTTTGTGTTGCTACCTCTGAAAACTAGGGTGACAGTGATGGAAAATGCAGGGCAGTGCTAAAGAAAGGGTTTAAGGTAGCCATAGTCACATGAGATGAGTTCATCGAGGTTTATGCCATTACTGTAACAAACCACTGAAGGAATTTATAATGATGAGATCATAAAGGATTCTAAATATGCAGTTAACTGGACATTATGACATCATCTCTCACAGTTCTCTCAACTTAGACAAATGTCTACACCTTTAGGCACAAGTAGATCTTTTCTTTTTATAAAAAAAAAAATGTTTTTTATTTGTTTGTATACAGAAAGCCTCCAGATCTGTCCAGCTTTGTCATTCAAAGAACATAGAATACTCAAATGGGTACTTCCTCAGTAACTGTCCCTCAGGCTACACAGAAGTGATCATCAACCAGACACCTGTTATTCCTTTTGCACAATTATGTCAAAGTTTTATCCTACTAGGACTCTTAACCAGATCCTGTTATAAGCACAACATCGCCCCTGGTACCTCTATTTGCCGTGAGCTTACAGTCTTTGCATTTTCTGTGTATGTTTTAATCTTCTAGATAGCAAACTCCTTAAGCAAAGGGACTATGTGTTACTCAGCCCTGTATCTCACATGTCTTCTCCAGAGATTGGCTCATACTACATGCTCAGTAAGTGTTTGAGAATGAATGATGACGGTTTTCGAATGAGAGCAGTGTCTGTGCATGGGTACGTAGTTTTCTGTGCGCAACATCCCTTTGAAGAGGTGAGGGTAATGTTCCTGATCAGTGGTCAGCAAAGTTTTTCTGTAAAGGAGCACGTAGTGAATATTTTAAAGTTCATGGGCCATATAGTCGCTGTGGAAACTGCTCAGCTATGCTGCTGTAACACAAAAACAGCCATCAACAATATGGAAACAAGTGGGTGTGCTGTATTCCAAGAAAACTTTCTTTATGGATGCTGAAATTTGAATTTCATACAATTTCCACATATCACACAATACTATTCTTCTTTGGATTTTTTTAAAAACCATTTAAAAATGTAAATACCATCATTGGCTTGCAAGATATACAAAAACAGGTGGTAGGCCATTTGGCCCAGGGGCCACAGTTTGCTGACTTCTGAACTAGATCATGGGGTTGCTGGCACTGGGCTTAGTGGTGGGATTTACTAATTTTAGAAAGCTGCTTTCTGAAATCTTCTACTCCATTTTCTTAGCCAATTCATAAGTGCTTTAGTCGGTTCAATTCCTAAGAGGGGAATTACTATTTTATCTGACTGCTATCTTCAAGGGCACTCTAATGAATTAAGGTTATGGAATTGTTGGGCAAGATGTACCACCTTAGGACTAAAGAGTTATGATTAAAATATTAAAATGGAAGAATAAAATATAATTCATGATTTATTGCAAATCATCTTAGATACTTTTAGAAATCAATAACCCATGTCATCATTCTCATTTTTCCCTGTGACATTCATTTATTTCAGAAAGCAAGCATCCTCAATAATAGGAAATGATGCCAGACCACACGCATGGGGCAAGCTAAATAGGCACCCCAAATTCCGGCACTATTGTGAGACACGATGAAAAACAAATACATCCACTTGTATAATTTTTAAAATCAAGTTTAGATTTTAATATAGTGTTAATATTTATTACAAAATACACCACCCGGATGATAATTTTGCTACACAAAATATGCACACAAAACAGTAATTTCATGTAAGCAAATATACACAACAATAATACAAAAAAATCATAGCTGGGCATGGTGGCTCACGCCTCTAATCCCAGCACTTTGGAAGGTTGAGGCGGGAGGATCACTTGAGGTCAGGAGTTTGAGATCAGCCTGGCCAACATGGTAAAACCTCGTCTCTACTGAAAATACAAAAATTAGCTGCATGTGGTGGCATGTGCCTGTAATCCCAGTTACTGAGGAAGCTGAGGCAAGAGAATTGCTGGAACCTGGGAAGTGGAGGTTGCAGTGAGCTGAGATTGTGCCATTGCATTCTAGCCTAGGTGAAGAAGCGAGACTCCATCTCAAAAAAGAGGAAAAAGAAAAAAAAAATCACAACATAACACCTTTACTTTAAGGCCGCCTAGTTTTACACAGTAATTTGTTGAATGCAGGTGGGAGCCAGACTGTGTTCTTTACCTGCTGTCATTTTGGAGAGAATGCTTGTGCAAGAGGGTTGATTTACAAGTAAAATGCATTCCAATTCCTATGTAAACCTACTTCCCAAAAAGGTTTTGGTTCCTAGAAGTGTAGGCTATAGAGTCAGACCGCCCCAGTTTCAAATCTTGGCCTTATCACCTATCAACTGTGTGACCTGTTAACTTAAGTTGCTTATCCTCTCTGAGCTTCAACTTCCTCACCTAAAAAATGGGAACACTACTAATAACTGTGGGTACCAGTGAGTTAATGTGCATAAAGTACACTACACAGTTCCTGCTCATCTGCAGTAAGCATTCATCAAATAGCGTTGCTATTATTAGTAAATTTGTCATTAGCAAAAATAGAGACTTTGGTGCAGCGAAGTAACAAACTTTTCAATGGTATAATGAATTGCAAATATAAAGCAATGTTGAAGTTCTGAGGAATGTTTTCTCTTGCCTGGGTTTGGGAGATGGTAATGGTGTACATGCCTCTCTGTTGGATCTGCTTAAACACAGGCATCACTGTGCCTTGGTTTTCGTGTTGGCTGTGTTTCAGTTGCATTGTGGGCTCTGGTGATGTTCTCTGCAATTTTCACTGCATTTATGCAACTTCCCCTTACCTAATATTTTAGAATTCCATCTTAATTTTATTTTCCTCATTCTTATTCCCTTCTGCTTATTTTATGGGCTTATTATAATTTATCAAATTCTTACTTATTCAAAAGCCTCTGATTTCCAATTCTTTTTAATCAAGATGTTGCTCATCTACTGAAGTCAATGTGCTGAGTAAAGCAGTGAATGGATACTTATAAATCCTTATCCCTTAGTGTTTAGGTGTACAAAACCCAGGATACCAAAAAGTCATGGGCTCAAGGGAAGATATGAAGGCTTATTTATAACACAGGATGCACTCAAGGCTGCAGAGTGTGATTCAAAAGGCATAGGATTAGGAATCAGAGTTTACTTGGATTTGGGGATTTTCTTAGCCAGCACAAGCTGTAGAAATCTCAGCAAGTCATTCAATCTGTCTAAATTGAGTGTATTGGTCAGTAAATTGGGAATGATCATGATACTTTGGTTATGTAGTTTAATGTAATTAACAATGAATGTAATCACGTTGTAAAGTATAAGTCACCATGTATAGTGCTACAAGGTTACCACTATCATGATTTTCATTATTTACCACACATGTGCATATATCTACAATATTATCCTTTAGGAAACAAATAACTTGTGATAGAAAGAGTCTAGTTCTGCCACTGATACTAACCTGGTGTGTCACTTTGGATAAGTCATTCATTAACTTAAGTACAAATTTCCATATCTGCAAAATAAAGTAGATCTCATCAATGTCCTTTTCAGGTATAAAAGGTTGGGGTTCCACTAATACCAGGAAATAGGCATGGAGAAATAGCCTGACTAGAGTCTTGAAAAGCAGTAGTGAATATGTGATTCTGTAGTCAATGGGGCCACTGTAAATGTGGAAGTCGAAAGATGGCAGGTAGAAAGTGACTCCGGAGGAGATTCACTGGGTAACAGGGTGCACAGTGGGCTCAAGGAAATGTTGGCTAACACAGAGCCCACATGGTTCCAAAAGTAATAAGATCGAAGTGCACGCAGAGCACCTGAAGGAGACAGGAAGTCACTGTTGTGCATCACCTTGTATAAAGTGATAAAGGACTGGCCCAGGGTGTTCTCCATGTAAGTAAAAAAGGAAAGAAATAGAGTAAGTTCAGGAATTACAGCCTCCTGAATGGGCTTCATGCCTCTGTCCTTCCTCTCTAGTCTATCTACCACAGTACCACCAGAGGGACTCTAAATTCAAATATGGCCCTCCCCCTTGCAGGATTAAAAGCTCTGATTGCTTCTTACTATCTACAGAGTAAAATCCAACCCCCCTGCCTTATGCTTATAGGGTTGTTACTATATATATGGTCTACTCTCACTCCTCAGCCTCATGAGTGTCTTCTCTTTCCTAAGACCAAACCGTGCTGAACTTACCATCTTTGTGTTCTTCATAGCTCAGTGTCTTTGCATATGCTGTTCCTCTGCCAGTAATATCCTCATGCAATTCTGTACTTGGAGAATTTCTTCTTTTCCTTTCACACTCAGCTTAAATATTACCTTTATGGTTCAAAACTGCATTATGCAATTGACATAAGTTTTTTAAAACAGGTGTTTGCATGTCTGCTTCTCTACTCGCATGTGAGCTTCTGGAAATGAGCCCATGTTTTATAGTCAAGTAGGTACTTTGTTAATATTTTGTAAAGTTTAGTAATAGCTAATTAAAATAATCCAATGGATAAAGATTAGGCGGCATCTGACAAGAACAGGGAAGTACAGGACTTGTTAGAATATAAACAGAATATAAACAGATAATACCTAAGAAAGAACAAATTTGAACAAAATTATAAACAGACTGGATAAGATAGATATGGACATCTTTACCATTTAAATGATTTATGCAGTAAATAGTAAATGTCTCTTGTGCACCAGGTGTTCAGGGTACAGAAGCAAACAAAACTGACCTAGAATGTTCCATCAGCTCCAATACCAGTATCCCAGGAATGTGGTGAGCAAGGGGAAGATGGCACAGAAAGAGGGCTTATAAGTTAAGGTGAGAATTTCCTTCTATTGTAAGTGCAGTAGAAAGCCTTTGCTTTAAAATTTTAAACAAATCTTAATGATGAGATGATTTTAAAATTTTGAGGAGGGTCACTCTGGCTCATCTATGGAGATCAGACAAGCATATAAGTATGGATACCAGTTAGGAGACCAATACATTAGACCAGGTGACAAATAATTTTCATCAGAATCACCTGGAGGGCTCTTAAAACCCAGATTTCTAGACCCCACCCCTAGAGTTTTTGATTCTGTAGGTCTTGTGGATATGCAGGTGCAGAGGCGCATGGGGTGGGCAGAGAATCTTTGTGTCTGACAAGTTGCCAGGTGGTGCTGATGCCCCTGATCTGGAGACCACACCCTGAGAACCACTGACCTCTATTGTGGCGATGGCAATGAAGTTGGAACAAAGTGGGCTGATTTGAGGAAAACTCTGAAGATAAAAGGGCATGTCAATGAACCAATACTAGAGAATATTAGGACAAAAGGTATTCCTTTAAAACGTGAGGAGATGAAATACTATGAAATTCTAGGAAAAGAAGTATCTGTCATATGAAATTTGAATGAGGTTAAATAAGAAAGAAAGAAAAAAACAAAACAAAAATACCCTTCACATAGTAGGCAATAAATGTTTGAATATCATTTACTCTCCTCTTCACACTGACTAGTAAAAACAAATGGTTTCCTAAAGTGTTTGAAATAATTGTAGATTTCATTACCAAAAGCAGCTTCTAAAAAGTAGGATCTTGGGGATGATTGAATGAGAGAAGATAACTATGCATTGTCAGAGCTTTGGGGTGTCAAAGGAAAAAGGAGAAACGAAGTGGTATAAACAAGTGTAAAGCCTGCCCAGATTAGCTCTTCTGCTCTAACACCCAATACTGCATCCATATCTCTCCTGGAATGGACTCCTTACCGTAGCAGTCCTCTCTCCACATGTGCACCCTACAAGACCATTAACAAAACAAACAAGAACTCTGCATGCCAGTACCTTGGGGACTCTGCCCAAGCCCCACCTCCTGATTTACTTTGTTATCTCCAATTTCTGCCCTATTAGCTACCATATTTCTGCCTCTTTGTCCAGCTCCATTATGAATCGTATCCCTCGAACATTTGTATTTTAAAATCCTTAGAATGTAACTGTGTTTGGAAATAGACTCATTGCAGACGAAACTAGTTAAAATAAGGTCATTAGGGTGGGTCCTAATCTAATATGACTGGTGTCCTTATGAAAAGGAGATATTTGGGCACAAAGATACACACACAGGGAGATCATCACATGAAGACAAAGACAGAGATCAGGATGATTCTTCCACAAGACAAGGAGCTCCAGTGATTGCCAGCACACCCCCAGAAGCCAGGGGAGAGGCCTGGGCCAGATTCTCCCTGAACGGTCTCAGAAGGAACCAACCCGCCGATATCTTGATTCCAGACTGCAGCACTCCAGAACTGTGAGACAATACATTTCTGTTGTTTCAGCCACTTTCTCAGCGGTACTTTGTTACAGCAGCCCTAACGAAGTACTCAAGTGCCTTTTGATGATTGCTTCCATTGAACTGTCCACTCAGTTCTTAACTCTGCCCTCTTTGCCTCTCAGATCTGCCTCTCTTCTGTGCTCAGTGGGTGAATGCGGACTCTTCCATAGTACAGACCAGGCCCTCTGGGACCCCAAACAAGGCTCAATGCCCTGGATCCCCAGCTTTCCAAATACAGGGTTCTGACATTCATTCCCATTGGACGGTTGCCTCCTTAGGAGTCTGTCCTGTTTTATTATTCATCTTTGGGTCCTATCAATTATCACAGTGCCCAACTCATAGCCAGTGGGTTTGTTGCATGAATAACACAATTAATGAAATAGTCATTATTTATTTTTTCCCCTGATAAACAGAAAAAACTCCAGGCCTTTTGACCTGTATGCTGGTGTATTTTTGTCAATACAATGAGTGGTTTATTTGAGAAGCATCTGTTTTTGGATCACATTACTCAGTAAATGTGTACTCTTAATGAAAGTGATCAGTGCAGATCAAGCTGACATTAACACTAAAGATATGGAGGATTGCTTTGGTGTGCAAATGGAAATGGTTTGGTGCCGGGGGATAATGAATACACGAGAATTAGGACTGCGTTATTAAACTGAGGGGATGAAACTTGTCATTAGTTCCCACTGCTTCTTGGAGTTATTGTTAATAGCTATTTGAGTGAGGAGATGGGAACATGTGGAGAAGAGGATGTGAAGAAACAAATGTGTAGATAACGTCTGCTCACTGAGATATGTGGTGTTTGGAATTGATCATCCTGCAGTTTTCGCTGAGAGGCTAGTGATTTTGAACTGATCTGTTTTCCCAAACTCAATCAGAGGTGCGAGCAGCTGACAACCCTGCAGATTCCTCCTGTTGTCTGCACAAGACTTTGATTTCCAGTGAAATGCAAAGTCCACATGCCACATTTGGGGGCCAGATCCCAAAGAATGATGATCTTTGTTTATCCAGGGAGGAGTTGCTCATGGAAAGGATGCCGACAAAAATTACCAAACTGTCTTAGTCTTTTTGAGGAACTATAACGGAATGCTGGGTGGCTTATACACTTTAGAAATTTATTTCTCACTGTTCTGGAGGCTGAAATGTCCAAGATCAAGGGTCTGGCAGATTCAGTGTCTACAGATGGCCCACTTCCTTGTGAGACCATCTTCTCACTGTCACCTTATACAGTAGAAGGGCTAGCTCACTCTCTTTTACAAGGACACTAATCCTAATCACAAGGTCTCTGCCTTCATGACCTAGTCGCATCCCAAAGACTCTACCTCCTAATACTGTCACATTCAGGGTTAAAATGTCAACATATGAATTTTGGGACACAGACATTCAGATCACAGCACAGACCAAAACATTTTCAAGAAAGAGGCATTATTTATACTTAAGTAGGGACAACAGTATAACCTGTGTTATTCCTGGGTATACTGGAGAAAACCATCCCCCAAGTGATGAACCACCCAAAGTCCTATTAAAATTTGATCAACCCCCATTCCATGTGGTTTCAATCAGCCTTAACCAAGAGCCATCTCTGCCAAGGTCTGCTCTTGTGTTTCTAGAACTTCATGCATAAGAACATTTCTCCATGAAAGCTCAACATAACATTATGATCTATGCTGTTTTATGACATGGCCCAAATTTTCAAAATTATTTTTAACTTCCTTGAGTTTTAAAAAATTGAATTATAAAGCTATGCTACCATTCCCCCTCTCCACAACACACACCACAGCTAATTTGAACAAATAGGCAGAGAAGAAAATAGGTTTAACTACTCATTAATAGATATCCAGAATTCAACTTGAAAGGGTAGAATAGCTGGGAAGCACAAAAAGTTCATGGAAGTAGTGAAGTAACAATTGGTGTGACATTTGGAATAAAACAGCTTGAGTTTGAATCCTGGCTTGGCCTTTTCTAGGTGGGTGATGCTGACAAGGTCATTTCACATCTCTCAAGCACATTTTCTCATCTGAGAAATGGGGTTAAAAAAATCACAAGATTTTTTGTGAGCATTGAATAAAATAATGCAGGGAAAGTGCCGAGCACAGGACTTGACACATAAATGTTCAATTGATAGTAGCTGCTGTTGCTATATTACACACTGATTTTACTACAAACCAAACTATGCTTATTTTAAAATAACATTTTTTTATGTAATGGTTCTAATACATTTTTTAACATTTATATTCCACCCTACCTCCAAAATACTGAAGTTTGTTCTTATGTTTCATGATGCACCAAATGACTGTAAGTAAAAAACAGAAATTTTGGCAAAGTTGAAAGAAAAACCAAAAAGATTTATCAGGAAATATGCCTATTGCTTGTGATGTATTTTGTGAGTCAGACATAGTAAAACTAAATTATCTCTGGAAAATACACTATAGCAAAAACTGATTGGAATTTAGGTTAAAGAAAATTCAGTGAATGAGTCTTCCAAATGGTCATTACAGCTATAAAGGTATTTTTCTCCCAACCATACCACAGATGTACGAAACAAATTACTGAGCTGTTGGTTTCTATGATCTGAAGTCTCCATCGTGAGTCTTTACCATGAAGCTTCTAATAGTCAGTAATGTGGAAACCTGCATACTATTGCCCATGAGTGGTTACACAAGAGTGCCACCTACAGGCAAGGGGCAATGCGTCATGGCATACTAATTTTTTTAAATCGTTTTTATGTATTTATCCTGACAATTCTTTCTCAAGTGATAATCGAATCAGAAAATGACTCTTCCCACAACCGGAAATGGAGCATGCATTGCAATGTAACTTTACATAAACTGTAAATGGAACAGTCTAGTCAGCTGGTAGCGTGGTGGCTCTGAGAGGTACAGCTGCATTTGAGAAAGGGCAGCTTACCTGAAAAAAGCAAAACCCAGATAGGAGAGTAGAAAGATGCAAGGGGAGTGAAGGGGATAAGAGTTAGATATCTGCAGAAGGGGAAATAAGACTTTTGATAGAACCAAGGAGAGCAGTGAGTGGGAAAGGAGAAACTGGCATAGGGCCACCCATAGTAGAAGTGATGAAGGGTAACGGATGTGACCACAGCTGTCATGGGGAAGGGGCAAAAAGAGAAGACCACACAGTATCTCTAAGAATATGCATATGTTTCTAGCAGCACCAATATCCTTTGTAAAAAGACCAACACATCATTGGAGACAAAAAGGAAGCTAGCAGAAGCTTAGCAAGTCTGAATTTGGACTGGCATGGTGGCTCACGCCTGTAATCTCAGCACTCTGGGAGGCCAAGGCAGGCAGATCACAAGGTCAGGAGTTCGAGAGCAGCCTGATCAACATGGTGCAAACCCCGTCTCTACTAAAAATACAAAAATTAGCCAGGTGTGGTGACGTGTGCCTGTAATCCCGGCTACTCAGGAGGCTGAGACAGGAGAATTGCTTGAACCCTGGAGGAGGAGGTTGCAGTGAGCCAAGATGGCACCACTGCACTCCAGCCTGGACAGCAGAGCGAGAGTTAGTCTTAGAAAAAGGAAGTCTGAATTTGGTAGCTTTATATTAAAACAATGAAATAAACCATGTTTTAGGTAAATGTAGCAGGTAGCACTCTATAAAATAAGTTTTCTTTGTTTTTCTGAATCAAACAAAATCAGGCTCTGGGCCTCACTCATCATGGGTAGCAGAAACTCCAGTGTCTGGCACTTTTCAAAAACACCCCCGCCCGACTCCTTTGGAGTCATACTAGAGCCTGGAGGCCCAGACTGCCCGTGAAACTAGGAAAAGTTGCAGGTCCTTAGCCCTTGTGGCTGCTGCTCCTGGTGTTCCGTATTCAGGCCTGTGTCTTTTTTTAAGATTAAGAAAATGTGGCACATATACACCATGGAATACTATGCAGCCATAAAAAAGGATGAGTTTGCGTCCTTTGTAGAGACATGGATGCAGCTGGAAACCATCATTCTTAGCAAATTATCACAAGAAGAGAAAACCAAACACCGCATGTTCTCACTCATAGGTGGGAACTGAACAATGAGCTCACTTGGACTCGGGAAGGGGAACATCACACACTGGGGCCTATCATGGGGAGGGGGGAGGGGGGAGGGATTGCATTGGGGAGTTATACCTGATATAAATGATGAATTGATGGGTGCTGACGAGTTGATGGGTGCAGCACACCAACATGGCACATGTATACATATGTAACCTGCACGTTATGCACATGTACCCTAGAACTTAAAGTATAATAAAAAAATAAAAATAAAAAAAATAAATTTCTCATCCCATAAAAAAAAAATAAATAAATAAATTTAAAGGGGTATCCAATCATCTGTAACTATTTATTGAGCCTGTAATAAGTGTTAACATTGTACTAGGTGTTACACTGTACTAAAAGCACTGAAACACTTGATTCTTGTCCTCAATGATCTTACAATGTAATATAGAATATGATGGCAAAAAAATTATACGCAGAATAGGAACAAGTGAAAGACAGTATATATGTTTCTTATATTCTAAGATACTGTTAATGATAGCTCACAAAGATTTCTTAGACAATAAATTGTTAAGGAAATAAAAGCAACATATTAAATATCCACAAAAAAAAAAAAAAAAAAAAAAAAAAAAGATGTTGATTCTACCTTTCCACAGGGCCATGCAGAACAGCCAAGAGAGGAGAGCTACCACCAACTGGGATCACCTGCTTTGGATCTTTATATTAGCATGAACAAACTTCCAGTGAATTCCTGTGATCATATAATCTTAAATTTTTTTTGCTGTCATTGTAACAATAGTCTACCCTAACTAGCATAAAGCTTCTTATGCTACTCTACAGTTCAAATTCTGTCTATATGATAAATACATCCAGGAGAAAAGGTGGAGAATGCAGAGATTCATATGTGTATTTTGTAAAGCTAATCACTAGAAAACAGTTGTAAAAAATAATTCCACATGTACTATCAGAGCCATAAAACACAGAAGAGGGATTATAACAGAGAATGTGAATTTAGGATTAATGTCCGGGGTAGAGAAACAGCTTCAGAGGCCAGCAGATCCATAGCAGTCTTTCTGGATTAATAGGAAGAATGGACAGCTGGTGCTTTGCACATCTCCACAGAACTCTGTGGGCAAAGATGGTACTTACAGGGTGCTTTGAACCTTCGAGGAAGCAAAGACCAAGAACTTTCTGCAAATAGAAATAAATAAGGGCTCTGATATAAAGTGGTAACTTATCTCAATAGAGATATTATGTGATGAAAAGTGAATTATAGTTCATCAGTAGAACCTGGAAGTAATACTGATGTAGAAGTTCTATAGACCAGCCTGAGCTATCCAGGCCTTTATGATCCCTGAAAGTCATCGGATGTGGGCTAGCCTTTGGTAACGATGTGGCTTTGAGTGAGGCAGGTTTCTGAAGCTGAGGCAATCCCTGAAGGGGCAGGCAGCTTAAGACCACCTGCTTACAACATTCTCAGGAGCTGGGCCACAAGTCCCTCATGGAGGGGGATCTGGGAAGCATCTGAATCAGGACCCTTTTGTGTATGAATGAGGGCACTGCTAATAAAGATGCTGTGGCAACAGGCACAACCATGACTCTCCAACAGGGACATGTGGTCACCTTTGCTGTGACAATCCTTGATGCTACCCCGCAAGAGACACTTTGACAGGAAGTATAATACCAGGAACTGTAATAGAATTCAGACTGGACCAGAACAGAGACTATCTCAGAAAACACATCAGCAAAAATGCTTCCATTGGTTTCTTAATGAAAAGAAATTTGAATTTACATCAGAACCCCCTTATGGATTATATAGATTAGTACCTTTGTAAATTACAGTAAAATGTATATATTCTTTATTCCATAGTTTAGGTTCAGTCCATTGTTTTAAGTACTTCTGTTATTTCCATAAAATCCCAAGTTCATGAACCTATCCAGGTATTATTGCATATGGATTTCTGGGCCAAGAGAATGCCATTCGATCATTTTAGTGAAAACCTTAGGATCTCAAGGGGGCAAAACTAAGCAAACTTTTCTCCTAATAAAATGTTATCTCAACCAAATCTATTTCTATCTGGCATGCTGAACTTTGTAGTGTTAGTCTCTACATTCAAATATGAAATTTTAATATTTCAAAATCTGGACAAATAAGATTTTTGTAAAAAGCCCAATAGACTCTTAATGTAAGCCAAGCTGAGAATTTGGCCCCAAATATCCATTATTATTGATAATCAAGGTAGACTTGGAATTCATAAACATTTCCCTGTGGCAGCAATCAAGTTTTATATTTGAAAAGAACTGTGAATGATAGAACTGGGTGTAAGGAAGAAATGTTTTGTTTCCATCATTATATTATTCACTGTGGTATCACTGAGGCCTGATTTGTGGTCTGGCACATTGCAGGAGTACAATAATTGTTTGCTGAATAAAAGATTGAAAGAAAGAATGAATGGAACAAGGAGAAATGTTCAGATAGGAAAGGAGTACAGGTCTTAATTGTAGCAATCACATTAAATTCTACAGTACTAACAGCAGAACGAGGGACTGTCAAACGTCTCCTGGGGCTAAATTCTGGCACATAAAAGCTTGTCATTGCATGGACCTCAAAGGACCCCTGCCCCGCCAGAGGCTGCCCTGGCTGTCTGGAGGCATCACTGCACTTTTTATACTGTTGTTTTAAAATTAAGCAGCTAGGTTAGTTCCTAGGTTAATAGTATTAATGACATTCCAAGTCTTGATTTTTTCCCCATTTTTAATCAGAAATGAAGACATGTCTTTTTAATAGTTTTAATGATTTCTAATTTTAGGAATGTTTATGAAATCAAATAGTCTGCATTTTAAATGGAGCTACAGATAACAAAATTGGGTGATTTTTCTATTTTAGAAATATACTAGTTTTCAAGTGGAATACCAAGTGGGTGTAAGATTTACATATCCTTGTAGAATTTCCATTTATTTACCCTTACAAAAATGAGATAGATTGGATGTCTTATTCTATTAACCTTTTATAGGCAGACTGGTTCATAGCTCTCAGTGGAATCTAAAGCATTGTTAACTCACAAATCAACAGTGTGATTATAAAGCTTCTTGAAGCCAATCACCAGAATGCATTAAGTAACTAGCAAGATTACATGGTGTTTCTAGCCTAATGTGGCACAATTCAGATTGCAATAATTGTTGCCCAGTGAAGAAAAGTATATGTCAAATCAATGAACTTACTCTCTATGCTGATAACTGAGCCTAGCTATTAAAAGTCATTGATTAACTTGAGAACAGCTATTAAAAGAAAGAGGCCAATAGGCTGACTGGGATGTTTAACTCTAATATTAAGTAACTTTGCTAAAGTAAATAGCTATTGTTCCTAAGCAATAAATCAATGTCTGGAAGAGTACATCAGTCATTTCCCAAGGCAGAAGTCATCAGCCACACTGACCGACTCAGCTCATGCATGGTGCTTCCAATTCCATTTTGGGGGGTTTGTGCCAAAAGACAGAATGAAAGATGAAATATTTTGACTTGTATTGCAATATTGTGCTAGATTTGGGGTGTTGGTCCTCCTGGCCTCAATGTCCAGCCTCTTCTGTGTTCTCTGCTGTCTGAGAGGCCTCTGACTGGCCTTCCACACTGGGATCACTGTTATACCACAGACCAAAGACTCCATGTGAATGAAGGTCATGCCAACTACCACTTATGCTTATTTCGGTTATACATGCACAGGCCAAAGAAGTGTCTATTGGATGGTTTTCTTGACTCAGTGGGCCCACTGTGAGGTGAAACTTGGCTAGGACTGCGTGTATAACCTGGCTTCTATGTGCCCCCAGTTGAATAGGGGTATCTTGATGAAGTTTTGGATTTCTGGTATCAATGTCAATTTGGATTCTGGGTCCAACAATTCTCGGGATATATATGCAGTCCCCTTTCCGCAATTCACAATTACTCAAGTAAATAGCCATCAGCCCCTTCAGAGAAGGACTGGTGGAATTTTTAGCATTCCCACCTGCCAGTTGATGCAGGGTCCTTTTTCCAGGGGACTCAGACTCTTCTTAAATCAGGTTTCCAGCGATAAAGCTGCCTTAGGGTTTGGAAACTAGACAATGGATCAAGGCTTTTCATTGGAGCAATTATTCTTAGCTTCCTGATCATCCACCCTTGGTTTCTTTTGATGCTACAATTTGGCCCAGAGTCAAAAGCCCCTCCCAATACCATTGGTTGTGGGTTGCTTTCCCTGGGAAGCAGATTCTAAAGTAGATTTTAACGTGTGCAGAGTATTAAGGAGTGCCCCAAGGTCAACATCTGTGAAAGGGAATGGAGGAAGACAGGGCTGAGCAGAGAGAAAGTAAGTGTCAATGTAGGTTCTCAGGGACCCCCCTGGAGCACTTGAGAGCCAGAATTCTAGGGCCCTTCAGACAGCCTGAGCTATCCAGGCCTTTATGATCCATGAAAGTCATTGGATGTGGGCTAGCCTTTGAAAGGGGTGTGACTTTGAGTGAAGCAGGTCTCTGCAGCTGAGACTATCCCTAAAGGGGCAGGCAACTGAAGACCATCTGCTTATAACATTCCCAGGAGCTGGGCCATTCAGATGGAGTGGGCATCTGGGAAGCATCCGAATCAGGACCCTTTTGTGTATGAATGAGGGCACTGCTAATAAAAATGCTGTGACAACAGGCACAACCATGACTTTCCAACAGGGACATGTGGTCACCTTTCCTGTGACAATCCTTGATGCTACCCCACAAGAGACACTTTGACAAGATGCTTCAGCATATGGTGATGTGCTGATGTGGAAAAGCACTCATGCCTCCCTTGCACTTTGAGCTTCAACTTATCAACCACGGGGTAGGATTGGTCCTTCAAAGGATATTAACAAGGACACGTTATGAAGACTAGAAGGCTGTCCTCTATGAGCTTTTTGAAGTGAGGAATACTTTAATACAACTTTTCTCAAGGGAAAACTATGCCTTTTGTGTAAAGTACTTAAAAATAGGCAAGTGACATTAAATTAAATATTCCCAGACTTATTTCTCTAAATCCCGACCTAACAAGGCAGAAAATTGTACCTCAAAATTGATGTCGTTTACTTTATATCATCAGTTATTAAGAGGTGTTTGGTACATGATAGCTTCAGGAATCTTGATCAGAAGATAAATGGAGGATGAAACAATGAGAGAAAAAGGATGTGAGAGGCACTGAAGTACTGCAAATGTCCCACTGGGGCCTTTACGTGTCCCTTCCTTTCCACATCTCTGGCACAGGACCTTAACCCCTAACTATTCCTCCCCATCCCCTCTTGATGAAATTCACGTTGTCTAAACAATAGGTGATAATCCACAAAAACTTCTCTCTTTTGAGAACCATTCTTACTCACAACTTAGGAAACTAGCTGAACTTGCTGACCCTTTCCTGCTAAATCCCTATAGAAGACCCCTCCTCCTTCTCCAAATTAGAAGGCCTCTTTAGAGACTCTCCTGCCTGACATGCAACAATGAAGGTTTATACTAATGGCATTCTGGGATGGATGTGGTGGCTCATGAGCCTGTAATTCCAGCACTTTGGGAAGCCAAGGTGGGAAGATCACTGGAGCCCAGGAGTTCTAGACCAATCTGGGCAACATGACAAAACCCCATCTCTACAAAATGAAATTTAAAAATTTTGCTGGGCATTGTGGCATGTGCCTGTAGTCCCAACTACTCAGGAGGCTGAAGGGGAAGGATCACATGAGCCCAGGAGGTTGAGGCTGCAGCGAGCCATGATCATGCCACTGTACTCTATGCTGAACAACAGAGGGAGACCCTGTCTCAAAAAGAAGAAAAGAAAAAAGAAAAAAAATCCCCAAACTAATAGTATTCTGGTTGATTTTCTTCCACAAAAGGATAGCCATTAGAGAGAACTAAGAAGTTAAATATCAGGGGAAAGTTACTGGTTTTATGACTGCCAACCTTCGCAGGTGAGCTAGTGTAAAAGCACAAATTGAGTGTTTAAAGCCACAAATATGATAGCTTGGACTTCTTGTTTGTTTATAGCAACTGTCTTCCCCTGAGTGCATCAAAAAATAATCTCTAAATCATAAAGAAGTGGTTTTACTTCTGTATCCCTTGATGTTGACAAACAAGAATTCATTTGATCTTCACAGTAAGATATTAAGATAGACAAGAATAGATATTAACATCATCATTTGACAAATAAAGTGAGCCTTAGGATGATTATATTAAGATGATTATATTAGGATTATATTGGGATGATTATATATGACTTGCTCTAAATTGGCCCACAGGTAGCAAAGTTTTTTGGAACAAACATTTTATTTCATGACTTCCAGAAATTAAACTTGCCCTGAAATGAGAATTATAGGAGAAAAAGTGAAGCCATCTAGATTTTGGGAAGGGACCATTGTTTTTGTTCCACCATTGCTTTATCTTACCACTAACAGAGTGGCTAGCACTTAGGAGATAATAAATACTTACTGAATGGAAAGAAAAAAGAGTTGAGAGTTCAAATGAGGTCTGTCACACATACTCTGTGCATGGCAGCAATGGTGAGAGAAGTAATATTGGATAAGAAAGAGCAGGCAGAATCCTTAAGGGATTAGAGTAGACAGGAAGCTAACCTTGCAAGAGCCTGGAATCTAATGGATAAACCTATGCAGAACCAAGGAATTTCCAGGTAAAGCTATAATTTATAAAGCACAGCTGGACTCTGTTTGCATTTGTTCTATTATTTTTAAAATCTAGGTTTTGTTGGACTCAGGATAAGCAGCCAATCACTTTAGGTGAACAGGTAAGATGAATAAAGTTAATTTACCAGCAAGTAGCCCAAAGCCTTTGTCTTCTCCATGCCATATGTAAGGCACAACTGGAGTTCAGGTCAAGTGACAAAATCTGTTAATACCTACAGTCAATGTGATAGATGTAGCTGGAGAGGAGAGGGGGTTGTGACTAAGGTGAATAGAAATATTCACTTCCAAATGCTTTAAATGACCACTTTTTATACTAAGGACTTTGGTTCATGTAGCATTTATTTTTGTGTATCGGGTAAGGAAGTAGAGTTTATTTTTTTCATATGGATAACTAGCTGTCCCAGTACCATTTATTGAATGAACAGTATTTTCCCATTGGTCTCAATAGGAAATAGAGCCCACTCACGTATCTGCATTCAACTACCCGATCAGCTGGGGCCTGACTGGCACTGGAGTGACAGGGTGACTGGGGCCACCAGCAAGTCAGCCTAGTCTTGCCCACGTAGTAGCTGACAGCGTTCCTCTTAAGGGGTAGGCACAGAACTGGCATACATTGACCAAATGATATTTCCACTAATGTCATTGATTAAGGGTTCATTTTTAAGTGGATTCATTTGCGTTATTTCTATTCTATTTCTAATTTATTTTATAAAATTTATTATAAAATAAAAATTATGAAGGGTGTCTGTGTGTGTGGTGTGTGTGTGTGTGTGTGTGTGTGTGTATGTGGTATAAAGAATAATATAGCAAACATCATGCAGCTTTAGAAATAGAACATGTCCCCTGTATGTTACTCCCTGGTTGTAACTGGCTCTTTATAAAAATGTTTCTAAGTCTCCAAATTTATTTGAATTATAACATCGTAAGTTTGGAAGATCATTTAGTTCAGGTCCTCATCAGTCTATCTGTAAGAGAATGAATAAGCCGTGGTATATTTATACACTGAAAAGGTATACAGCAGTTACAATGATGATGTCAATGTTTATCAACATGGAATTTTTTTTTTTTTTTTTTTTTTTTTTTGAGGCTGAGTCTTGCTCTGTCACCCAGGCTGGAGTGCAGTGGCGCGATCTCAGCTCACGGCAGCCTCCGCCTCTCAGGTTCAAGCGATTCTCCTGCCTCAGCCTCCTGAGTAGCTGGGATTACAGGTGCCCGCCACCATGCCTGGCTAATTTTTGTATTTTTAATAGAGGCAGGGTTTCACTGTGTTGGCCAGACTGGTCTCAAACTCCTGACCTCAGGTGATCTGCCCACCTCGGCCTCCCAAAGTACTGGGATTATAGGCGTGAGCCACTGCACCTGGCCAACATGGATATCTATCAAAGCAAGTTGGAGTGAAAAAGGCAAGAGGCAATAGGATATGTAATGTATGGTACAATTTATATTTCATTTAAATACCTTTATATAACGTATTATGAACAGTATCTACTACTGATTTTGTATAAGCGCATATATAACAAAGGCATTCTTATATGTACTAGAATCAACCCCAAATTTCAGAATAGTAGAAATATCTGGAGAGCGAAGGAGGTAGGAAAGGAAGAAGGAGAGTAGAATTTGGTGAGCATTTAGCTTTGAATATTGTATCAGTTATCTATTGTTGTGTAACAAACTACCTCAAAACTTACAGGCTTGAAAACAAACACTATTTATTGCTCTTGATTATGTGGATTGACAATTTGGGTGAAAATAGCCGGGCACCTCTGGTTTAATCTGGGCTCACACTTGCATCTGCCTTCAACCACCAGATCAGCTGGGAACTGACTGGCCTGGAGTAACAAGATGACTGGGTTCATGTCTCTCACCGCCAGTGGGATGGCCTGGTCTTGCCCATGTGTAGCTGACAGGGTTTCTCTAAGGGTTAAGCTCAGAACTAGCACATACTGGCCAGATTAAGTCACAGAGCCACATTGTACTATCTTTATCAAGTCACAAGGCCAGCCCAGATTCAGAGGGTGGTAAAATAAACTTTTTATTTGATAGGAGAAAATACAAAGTCATAGTGGAAGAGGTGTGTCCACAGACAGAGGTGGAGGTGGTGGCTCTGTGTGTTTTTGTAATCCACCACAGCTGCATCTCTAGCTTCAGTTTTAATCAGAAAAAAAAAAAAAAAAAAAGGGTTAACATTTCAAAACTCTGAGGAGTAGATATGTGGGCATTTGTTATTCCCATACATTTCTGCATGCTTAAAATAATTTATAATTGATCATTTCAATAATATTTAAAATGTGATTATGTGGTTATCTTGGCGTACCAGAAATATTTCCTGCATCCCATCAAACCAACACAATAACTCCTAGTTACATACCTAAGAATTTCACCACCTGCATCCTTTAACATTGTATGGATAAAATTTGCCGCATATCGGGGACCTGGGTGAATTTCCATTTAAATAGCAACGTTCAGCCTTCTGATTTGCTCCTGTTGTTCTAATTACTTACCTGGAGAAATTGTTTCCTCATTTTCTAACCTATCCTACTATAGGCCTCTGCTGTGCCCAGTCAGATCTTGGCTTAGGAAAACATCTGTAGACTGCATGATAATAATAGCAGATATGATTGCATGCATCTCTGTGAAGGTGTGTGTGTGTCTGCAGATGTGCTTATTGCTACAAAAGGAATGAAACAAAATATGTGATAGGCATGAAAGATATTGCCACAACTGCTCCATTACCTACAGAGGGATTTATCCGCAACCAAATTTTAAAATCAGGGTAGAATCCTCAAATGTGTTTCTGAGTTTTCCCCTCCTACTGATTGTGTGTAAGGGGAACGCAAGCTAATTCTAATGGCAGCCTAGGAAAAACATAGTTAAGGATACAAATATAGTACAGGCCATACATTCCAAATTCTAACACGTATTATGTTGGGTAATCTGCTATTTTGGATTATCTCTTTATTTCTAAGGTTGAGAGTTTTCTATTTCCACTATTAACTTCCTCATCTATGTATAGATAAGCCCTTTAAATGTGTATTCAACTTAAAATGGGACCTGCTGTACCCAAGAAATACCAAGAATTAGTCTCCTTCCGTGCCACCTTTCCAGACCTTTGAGTCTCCCCATTCAGCCACATGTGACAATCTGTCCCAGAAAATTGGAAAACCGTTCACTTTAATTGGTTCTAAAATGGAGGATTCAGTGCCTGTGCTGAGTTTGGGGATGAAACTAACATTTTACAAAGCCCAGCCCAGCAGCAGCTGCCCTTTGGGATTTGGGAGGTAGAGCAGCAAGTCACTCTGGAATTTAGAGCTTTATTACAAAGAAGGGCTAACTCTTCGGATTCTGCTTATAAATGGAATAAAGGGAGAATCTGGCTCACCCATGAGCGCTTTAACCTTGTACATGCTCAATATCCTTATGAAATGCAATATCTTATGATCCTTTAAATAACAAATGACCTTATTCCCTTTTATGGGGTCATTAAGGCCTCTAACAGTCCAGGTATAAATCCCAGCTACTACTGTGCATCTTCATTTACTATTCATATGTGAATCTCTCTTTGGTTCCCAATTACTATACAACAGCAATTGGCTCATCAAATTATCCCCATCGGAATGTGTCTGTTAAAGACATTGCAGTTTACATCTTAGGGCCCTAATTAAAGTCACAATACTTGATAAACCTTGAACAACTAGTAATTGGAAACTAACAATTAGTACCAGCCACCTTAGTTGAGATCAGCTCTATTGCTGGCTACATGACTAAGCAAAAGGAAATTAGTACACCAGAGATGGCCCAGATGCCAAATATATGTTTGAGCCACTCCTGGGTTTCAGCCAAAGCAATGAAAAGAACTTGGCATTAAAATATTATTAGCTAAAAGTCTTTATATAGACATCTGTGCCATGGAATAGATCAGTCTGATATTCCTGTGGCTTTTCAGCCTTTATCATCCTCATTACTGTTTTCATCATCCTGTCTCTGGATATCTGTGGAGATGGTGCTATAAGACCACCTCTTTGAGCTTCTTTTCCTCTCAAAAGCCTACAGTTTGCTTTCTTTCCTAACAAAGCGCAGGTCACATCATCCTACTGTATTCTGTATATACTCTCCCTCTTTACACCCCTTGTGGTCTACATCTTCAGAATGTCTGAGGCTGAAGGCATAGTAGGAAGCCCATAGATTGATTTGGGGAGTATATGAGAAGCTCGAAGGACTGTAGGCACTATGCCTGTCTCCCAATTAGCTGGCATATTATTCTGGGAACACACGCTTTGGAGGCAACAGGAAAGAGTATATCCTGGTTCTCTATCCTGGAGACTCGCTGATGGGTCTTTTGCAAATGAAAATGTGTTACCAGTGGCACTTTGCAATGGGCAGCAAGAGAGGAAATCCCTCAGAATGACCTTCTGTTTCGCTGGTCAGCATCCCATCTCCACTCTCTTATTCCCATTTCATTGAATAGCTGACGGAATGGGATATTACTCTAAGGAGCTTCGGCAGACTTGATGAAGCTTTCCAAATGCTTTCTCTCTAATCCACTTACCTCGTGATTTTCCAGGAGTTCTTGGCAATGGGAAAAGTGTGATGTTTAAGCAGTCTTTCCTGAAAACATGGCTTCAGTTACCATGGCAAATACAATTTGGGATGGTTTCGTAATCTTAATCCTCCTCTTTTTCACTCTTCTCAAGAGAGCCCAGATGGTCATTTCAAAGTATTCCAAAAAATTAATCAGACAAATGAATGATAGGTGGGTTGGACCTTGCATTTTGTGTTTTGTTTTAAAGTGAACAAATATGTCTTAAATAGTTTTGGAGTTTTATCACAAAATAAATACATATTCTCAGCACTTTATCTGCTCTACAAATTGACTAAGTAAGTTTTTCATACCAGCATTGGGTTCTGATTTATTCCATGGCAGGTTCTGGGATCTCCTTCAAGCCTGTCCTTACATAGCACCTGGATCTATATAAAATAAATTTCCTGTTCTATCCTACCATGGTGGCTCAAACCTAGAAGAGAGTTGAGCCAAAGAGTATCCAATGTCAAATTACTGCAGACAGATATAAGAGTTTCTTCTTGTACAGAATAGATCCTTATTCCCTGGACTATTGTCAAGATTGAATAATTTGAAAAGCAATGATCAGTATACACAGATGGGACGCTTCTTAAGTGGTTTTGTGCAGAGTTTATTCATATTTTGAATCTAATCAGTGCTCTTTTGAACTATTTAAAATAGATCTAAATTCAGATCCTGTAATTTCCTGTCAATCAAAAGTTTAAAGCTGTGACTAGATATTGGCCAATGTATAGCAGTTCAAGAAAGCCAGTGACTTATCTATTGACACTCATAGCCACGAACAACCCTCAGCAAAACCATCTAATGAGTGTCTCTTCTCTGCTCTATAGCTCTTTATCCTCTTCCTAGTTTCTCCCTTTCTCCAAGCCTATCCTACAACCATTAATAAAGGGCAGACTCTCAGCTGGTGGAAAACCAATCCACTTTAAGAATGTCTGTGACAACTATAAATATTACCTGATATTCTGTGGGTATTCTTGACAACCCAGAGGCCTCAAGAGAGAAAAGAATGAAACCCTGATCATACATATAGCATAACAAATTAAGCGGGACAATTTACAGAGGCCTTGCAAGCAAAAGAACTAGCAAGAAGAAAGTAGAAGATAGTGGGATAAAGGAACGTACTCTTTGTCGTACTTTATCAAATGGAATTTATACAGGGCTATCTGCTAAGGAACTCATCAAATCTTTGAGCCTATACGGTCTATAGAACTTAGAGTTCATGTAGTTCAAGACTTTTTTCTAACATATTAGGCTTTCCTAGATGGTCACTGATATGGTTTGGCTGTGTCCCCACCCAAATCTCATCTTGAATTGTAGCTCCCATAATTCTCACGTGTTGTGGGAGGGACCCAGTAGAAGATAATTGAACCATGGGGGCAGTTTCCCCTACTGTTCTCATGGTAGTGAATAAGTCTCATGAGATCTAATTGTTTTACAAGGCATTTCCCCTTTCACTTGGCTCTCATTCTCTCTTGCCTGCCACCATGTAAGATGTGTGTTTTGCCTTCTGCCACGATTGTGAGGTCTCCCCAGCCATGTGGAACTGAAATTCAATTAAATCTCTTTTTCTTTATAAACTACCTATTCTCGGGTATGTCTTTACCGGCATTGTGAGAACTGACTAATACAGTCATTTAGTCTGTCCTTGAATACCTATAGGGACAAGTGAGTAATTATTTCAAAGTGTGGCACATTGTATTGTTGAAAAGTTCTGATTCCTTATGTTAAATCAAAGTTTGTTTCTCAGAACCATTCTCCCATTGGTCTTGGATCTTCTCTCTAGAGATATTCAGAAAAATAACTGTTTCTTCTTGCTTATTAGCAGTTTGTTTACTCCTTATTCCCATTATTCTCATTGTAACAATTTTTGTTATTTTAGAAAATACAAATATACTAGTAAAACTGCAGCCAAATAGAACCACTGTATTAATATTCCAGTATGTATCTTCTAATTTTTATATCTTTATAGAAAAGTTAAGATTATAGTGTACATATTGTATAAAACTGACTATATTTGGATAATATTAATCAAAAAAATTTCATGTGTTATAGCATATGCAGTATTCTTCCACAGCAGTAATTTTTCATAGCTGCATCATCTCCTTTTGTATTATTGAACCATATTTTATTTATTCTGTTCCTGATGTTAAGCATTTAGCTATTTTCGAACATTAAATCACTACAATTCATATTTATTAATTCATGTATGAATATGGGTTGATTGTCCCTTTATGCTGACAGTTGTACTTGGTACTGGGAAAAACAGGGTAAAAAAATTTCAGAATGATCCCTGTCCTCAAGGAGCTCATATCCTTGTAGCTTAATTTATAGTAATTTGATTGCCTTAGGTAGTAGGTAATTTTACTTCCCTATAAGGGAAGGGAAATAGAACAGAGAAAATACACATTGTACATTTATTGTTGGATCTAGCCAGCAGCCCACAATGCAACGGGGCTCTCTCTTTGTTCCCAGGTGGATCAGCAGGTCGAGAAATAATAGACACACACAAGATAGTGAAAGCTGGGTCCAGGGGGGTCACCGCCTTCTGGTCCCATGGTGCCAACAATGCACTGGATATGCCAGCATTTAGTATTAAATTTAGTGAGGGCGTGGGTAGCTTAGTGAGGGATTTAGGGTCATTTAATTATGAGGTGAGATGGTCACATGGGGATGAAGTAATTCTTTAACATAACATCTGTATGCGGAAGTACAGTATACAGAGATAAGAATTTACAATATAGTGTGTGCATCAGTCATTTCTAACAGCCTTCAAACAGGAACACAGCCTTTCCATAACCTATGATTAGCAAGATATTAATCAGCAGTAACAGTTGCAGCAAAAGCTGGTTACAAACAATCCATAGAAACACGACGTGAAGCTAGACAACTGGTTAGACCAGAAATTCTCAGAAGGGAGTATGCCTTAACCCTAAAGAGGCCTAGAAGAGCCGTAGCAAGATGACGGTGTTTATAGCCCTATCTTATCCATATGGACAGGCGCCCCCCACCCCATGCGTCTGTTTATAGGCTCTCCATGAGGGTCACATTCCATTCCCAGAGCTATGAACATCTGCTTTTCTGGGATAGGAATCTTGGTGATGTGAAACCTCCCTGACTGCACATCCATTCATAGGCTCTCTGCAGGGGGAAGTACATCATGTGCTGTTGGCTCATTCTGGCAGTCCAACCTGGCATTGTCTTTACACAATCCTGCATGCAATTTTGTATTTACAATAATCAGGAGCGTTTCATCTTTTATTCTGTAGCAATAGTTTCAGGGGATCTCCCTACATACATTGGAGAAATCTTTGGCTGTTCATTGAGAAGTAGTCATCCAGGAGTACACCTTCCTTGTTTGAGAGAGCCTGTTTCCTCCCAGTGTCCCCAGCACTGAATTTTTATCACTTTGTTAAACCTTCCAAATCTGAGGTTGACTATGAAGAAATCACACCGTAATTTTCATTGGAATTTCTTTAACTTCTAGTTATTTACTGTTATTTTTGGGGGGGAATTGTTAAAATAAGCCACATTCAGCACAGTAGGGTGTTCATCATAAAATACTCTAAGATTTAAAAAATGCTATTTTATAAGCTAACAGAATTTTAATCAAAGATAGAAAATGCTTATGACCTCATTTCATCTTTTACATGAATAAGCCAAATTGTTTGCTTGCTTCTTCAAGTGACTGGTTTAATTTTTTAGCAAGTGTTACAAGCTGTTCACAAGCTGAGTGCTTTTTTTGAGCACCTGATTTCTTCCACTGAAAAGCCTTTGACCCCATGAAAACAGGTTTTAATAGGGTTAATTTAGTTATTCAGGCTGTCACAGTGACTTCACTCCCAATTATCTTGTGGTGGTATGTATTTGTCTCAACCTACACATTATTTTAACATAGCTGTGTTTAATAGCATGTGGAGAGAGTAAGTAACTGTTTTGTTTTGTTGAACAGAGTAGCACATGATCTGTCCAACAGCCACCGTCATGAAACAGAAAATAAGTTGGTCTCAGAGCATGAGAACAGAGAATCTAAAATGCAAGTCCAAGCCTTGGTAATACTGGCAGATCCCCCTCTGGGGTTCTTACTGTTGCCTTTCCCTAGATCTGCAGCCCTTACTGAAATGGCATCCCAGAGAAGTAGCTAGATACTGCTTCAGAGTACTGCACCACAGGTCTGTGACCCTCTAATAAATCACCTGAGCTTGTCTGGTGGCCCACAGGCAATGATAGATGCCCTAAATTATAAGCAGGACTCAGAGTAAAGAAGACCCAGACATGTGAGTGTACAGAAGGGTTCTGCTTATTCTCTAAGGAACCAGACAGACTCACTTGCTAGAGGTTTCTTCCTCCATTCTCTGGCCAAGTTGCCCTCACCTTTTAGCCACACTTCTCTCTTCTTCTCTGAGATGGTTGGGAAGCTCCATGCAGTTAAACTAAAGACATATATAGTTCATCTTGGGTGACACTTTTCCAGGAAGCTCCTTCTGGTCCTTTCCAATGTGTATACTGGACCTCTCTTCTGAGGCCCAAAGGCACTAATAATAGCAAACACTTCTATAAGGTTAATTATGCTAGGCATTCTTCTAAACACTCCCTTTAATTAACTCACTTAATCCTTGCAACAATCCTATGAGAAGAATATTATCTCAGTTTTGTAAGTGAAGAAAATGCAGAAGATAGAAGTACCTTGCCCAGGGTTACACAGCTGATAAGTAGAAGAGCCAGAATTCTAGCCCAGGCATTCTGGCCTTAGAATCCACTAAGCAATAGTTTGTACCTCTCCTTTGGCAAATATACTCAAACACAAACTCTGCTCTGAAAAGACAATTCCAGTTCCCTTTTTTCCTTGATATGGAAACCAAGCTCAGAGTGATCTGCCTAAAGCCACACTGTCAACGAGGGGCAAAAGTGAAATTAAAACCAGATGTCCTGCCTCCCCCTTCATTATATTGCTCAAGGAGGGCATCTGGTATCGTAGTTATTTGTCTGCTTCTCCTAATCACATCACTGGATGTAAACATCCTCAGCATGGCAGAGTGCATTGTTTTATAAATGTTAATCTTTTATATTGCACCTTCCCTATCTGTACTATTATTATTTTAATATTCAATTTAATATAATTTTTACTGCCCTTCATCTCATCCTATGAAACAATATGGAAACCATGGCTTTGCCATCCTGATTTTATCTATTTTTCTAGTACATGTTAAAATAAATACCTGTTTTTTTTTAGGTTTGCTTGTGTGCTTCCTAAAGTATGGGGCTCTCTACCAGAAGACATAATGCCACAATGAGGAAACACTGGTTTAGTAAACAGAGACACAGATTTAGAGATGGGGTCAAGTGCCAGCTCTGTCACTTACTACCTTCTGGGCTAATCACTGGAGCTGTGGTTATTCTTCTGGAGATCTTCTGCAGATAGGGTTAAAATAGCTTTACCCTGTTTACCTTTATGACTGACTGTGAGGCTAGATTGAGAAAGAGATAGTTCTTTGTGAACTCTAGAGCACAATCCTCCTCTTTTTGCTCCTCATCCTTATAATCCTCATTATTCACCTCTGTATTCCCTATAGCACCAGTCTGAGAACATTGTGAGTAACAGACACTTCAGGCATGCCTATGGGATGAATAGAAATGTTTTCTAAGTCTGTGTTACCCAAGTATCAACTGGAAGTTCAGAGGAGTAAGAAGAAGATTAAATCTCACCTGCTATCTTGAAGGTGCTCCCCTGGTTACTACATCACAACTTAGCTCTGGCTTTCATCAAAGCTCCTATACTTTGACTGTCTCCCATTAGAAATGCAATCACTCGGCCGGGCATGGTGGCTCAAGCCTGTAATCCCAGCACTTTGGGAGGCCGAGACAAGCGGATCACGAGGTCAGGAGATCCAGACCATCCTGGCTAACACGGTGAAACTCCGTCTCTACTAAAAAAATACAAAAAACTAGCTGGGCGAGGTGGCGGGTGCCTGTAATCCCAACTACTCGGGAGGCTGAGGCAGGAGAATGGCGTAAACCCGGGAGGTGGAGGTTGCAGTGAGCCGAGATCCGGCCACTGCACTCCAGCCTGGGCAACATAGCGAGACTCCGTCTCAAAAAAAAAAAAAAAAAAGAAAAGAAAAGAAATGCAATCACTCTCAGCATTTATTGAATTGATAACTTTATTCAAGAATTGAGAGATTTATAAAATGGTAGCAAATATCTATCTACGTAGCTTCTGTGAGTTCCCAGAGTTTTGTTTTCATTCGTTTATTCATGTTCTCTCTTTCTTTCTCTTTCTCCTTCTCTCTCTTCATTCATCCATCCTTTTATTCTGGCCCTGGTGTTCTCACCCATGCTTACCCTTGAAAAGCCCAAGTAGTTTTATTATTTTAGTATTCTGACTGCAACTGTTCTAACAATAATAGCAGCCTTCCCCTGCCACATCTTTCATTTCTGTGATAATCCTGTAAGACAGACAAGACAAGAACCACTGTCCCCATTTTACGGGAAAGGAAACAGCCTGTTAGACACCCCAAATCAGTTATGATATTCTCATAGGAAGTTAAGATTAGAACCTTAGTCTTATTCTGAATCCAGTGCACTCTTCTTTTCAACAAGTTCTCATGTCATCATCTCTGTGAAGCCATAACATGTACAGTCACTGAAGCAAGTAAGATTTTTAAGGAAAGAGTTCAGTGGTGTGAGGAAACGAGAAATTCCAGAATGGGGCCCTAAGAAATGTCAGCATTACAAATCAGCTATAAGAAAGAGATACTCACAATGGATTCTGAGATAAAGTGGCCAGAAAAGTAGGAGAAAAATCAAAAAAGAGGGGTATCATAGGAATCAAAAGAAGAGAATGCTCTAAAACTAAAATGGCAGTCTACTGGATTTCATCATTCTGAAAGATTGACTAGGAAGAAGTCAGAGCAGATTCACTGGTACAGCAACGTGAAGATCATTGATGGTCTATGAAGAACAATTTCATTGGAGCACTTGGGGAGGAAGCCATATAAAGATGAATTGAAGAATGAATGGGATGTGAAGACTTGAAAATATCACGTGCAGACATCTTGGGGAGAAGTATAACAGAAAAACAAGGTGGTAAATGGAGGGACATGCTACTTTAGGGAGGATTTTTTAATTTGAGATCAGATTTGTTACAGCAAGTTTGAGTGCAATTGAGGAGATAGGATATGCAGGAGGAAGTGATTGAAGGCTTTTAAAATTTATTTTCAGTATCATCTTTTTAATTCATTCTCTCTCTGTGTGTCTCTGTCTGTCTGTCCGTCTCTGTCTCTCTCCACGTTCCTAGTGACTTATTGCTTTTATGCTGTCTCCTTGAAAGCCTAGCGCAATCCACAAAAGCCAGCTAACCTACACCCAGTTCAAACCTTAACCTCTCTCACACTTCACTTTTGTCCCAAATATAGTATTCTTTTTCCCAAAAACCAATTTTTCTCTCTCCAATCACAAAGGAAGCCTTTCAGTACAACAAATTTAGAGCAAACTGAGAGTGGTAAAGCAATTTATGTCTTCTTTCAAAGGATATTAACATTTTTAAAGAGCTAAAATGGGAATAGTAATCACCCTGTATAATAATGTTTTATTGCTTCTTAACAAATTATCACAAATTTGGCAGCTTAAAACGACACCTGTTTATCATCTCACAGTTTCTGTAGGTCAGTGGTCTACCATGGCACAGCTGGTTTCTCTGCTTTGGGTGTCATAGGGCCAAAATGAAGGTGTTGGCCAGCTGGGCTCTCATCTGAAAGTTCTGGGAAAGAAAGAGCTCTAATCTCACTCAGGTTATTGGCAGAATTCAGAACTTGCAGTTGTAGAACTGAGGTCCTCATTTCCTTGCTGGCCATCACCCAAGGGCTATTTCAGCTTCTGGAGGCCACAAGCATTCCTTGGCACATTGTTTCTACTCTCTCTAAACACAGGGATGGCATGTCAAATTGTCTCATGTTTTGAATCTCTGAATTCCTTTTCTGCTGACAGAGAAAAAGCAGCTTTTAGCAGCCTGGCCTGATTAGCTCAAGCCCACTCATGTAGTTTCCACATCTTAAGAGAGATACATGATTGGCTTAAATCCCTTCTCAGCAGTACCTGGAGTAGTGTTTGGTTGAACAACCAGAGGATGGGAATCTGGGGAGTCATCTACTATACCCTGGAACTAAAGAATCTCCTGAATTCTTCAAGGAACCTCTCCACCATACCTACAGCCACCTGTAATAGACACTGCTCTGTCCACAGCTCCCAGGCAGCTGTGGTTTTGTGTTGTTGTTCGTTTGTTTGTTTGTTTTGAGATGGAGTCTCACTCTGTCACCCAGGCTGGAGTGTAGTGGCACAATCTCGGCTCACTGCAAGCTCCGCCTCCTGGGTTCATGCCATTCTCCTGCCTCAGCCTCCCAAGTAGCTGGGACTACAGATGCCTGCCACCGCACCTGGCTAATTTTTTGTATTTTTAGTAGAGATGGGGTTTCACCGTGTTAGCCAGGATGGTCTCGATCTCCTGACTTCATGATCCACCCATCTCGGCTTCCCAAAGTGTTGGGATTACAGGCGTGAGCCACCGCACCCAGCCTAGCTATGTTTTTATTATGTGACATCAGAGCCATCCCCTACTACAGCTTACTGGATTAAGTGTGGGTCGCTGACCCATGGAGCACACTCAACCTCTTATAACTTTCAGTTCTTAGTGCTAGTCCTTCAAAAAAAAAAAAAAAAAAAAAACCCATTTGTAGGTGCTGCCCATGAGTTAGGTAAAATAAGTTAGTGTTTTGCCATGTTGTGGAAGCCAGTTTGGGCAGGTGTTCATTACTTGCAACCCAAAGACCACTAGATGATGGGCTGATAGATGCAGCAAACCAGCATGGCACATGTATACCTATGTAAAAAACCTGCACATTCTGCACATGTATCCCAGAACTTAAAGTAAAATAAAAAAAAGAGTGGCTAGTGGATCTGAAAACTGTTATTGGATTGACATTACTGGAGACTATCACCTGTGTGACATACCAATAGAGTTACAGGGCTAAACTGAGAAATCAGGAAAAGAGACCATCAAAGATGATCCTGATTAAAACCACTGTCATGCCATGGTGACTTCGTGTATATCCAAGATGTGTCTTCTGAGAAGTGAAATCAGGGAGGTATATATACTTCGCTGCCATAATCCAGCCAGGTTAATAAATAAACAACTAAAGAAAAACAGAAAGGCCTGGGGATGAGTAAAGAAATTAGAATCCAAATATGCCAACTTATATTATCTAAATGTAAATTTTCAATAAAACATGCCAAAAAAGAGAGAGAGAGAAACCAGGGCATTGTTAGTGACACCCTCAGGTCCAACCACTCATTTATTTATTTCAGAACCTTTAGCATCTTTTATGTCCAAGGCATCCTCCTAAGTAAACATTAGGAAAGAAAAGAAAACCGTATCTGTCTTGAGGAAAGCTATCACCCTGAAGTTGCAGGGAATCATTATGTTTTGGAGAGTGAGGAAGACTGATTGAAATGATAGCCTGGTAATGTCCTTCCTGTGTCTTCCTGTGTCTGTTCCTACTGTGACATTTGGCTCAACCACGTGACTTGCCTGGACCAATAGGATGGTAGCCGACTTGACAGATGCAGAGGCCTGGGGAAAGGGGCAGCACATTGTTGGTTTCTCTTTTGGAACCCTGCAGCCACAAGAGAAAAAGCCCAAGCAGTCCAGGGGAGGACGAGAGACGACATGAGGTAGAGCTGAGCCAACCCAGCCGTGGACGGACCCGCCAGTCCCCAGCCAACCTGACAGCTGCACACAGACACACAAACAAGCCCCATGCAGATCAGCGAACTACCCACCCAACCCACAGAGTTGCAAAAAAAATAATAGATGGTTGCTGTTTCCAGGCACTAAGTTTTGGGGTGTTTTGTTATACACCAATAGATACGTGATACAGAGAGAACCAAAGTAACTTCAGAACTGTGGGCCAGGTATTTCCTAATGGGCCAGATATTTTCTAATTTGGAGAGAAGGGAAAATCAGTTGCCTAAGATTTATGGCTTTATTCAATGGAGAGAATTCAAGGGTAAAGGGGCCTCAAGTGCTTCAAGTGCCGTCCAGCTCTCCCTCTGTTAGGATTTTAACAAATTTGCCAGCCTTTTCTGGCATCCGCATCAGGTCATTTAATTAAGCAATAGAAAGGTAATTAAGACAGAAATATGATTATTTGGGTTAGTCTTGTGCACCCACAGAGGAAGAAAAGCAGAATGTGCCAGCTGCAAACATCTGCAGTGAAAGAAGTCTGGGACAAAAAGCAGTTTCTGCTCCTGCCTCCTCCTGTTCTTTCAGAAAACACCAGGCTTCTAGGGCAGTAAATCAGTAGTGAGTCACTAGCTGTATAATATGTGCTGCTCATCTCGTGAGATATTAAACCGAGGTCCCTTCTGCTCACATCCTGCACCTGTCACCAAATGTCCAATAAAAATCCTGTTCTCCGAGGGCATGTCAGGAAGGAGCAGGGCGAAGACTTGCCCAAGCCTTCCTCAGCAGTCCAGGAGAGCCCCCAGGCAAGGTACTCCCTGTGGCCTGCCCCAAGGCTGAGTTATCAGAGGCCCTCATCCGCAAATCCCACCTGATCTTTGGCTGCTGGCAATCACACACAGAGAAATGAGCACAAAATAAGGGCTGTGTGTGACACACTCAAGTTTCCTCCCTCTCCGAGGCAGTCTGGGGAATTTCTGGGGTAGATCTCACCTAGGTAGTGGGGAAGAATGGGCATGAGCCAGAAGTCAGGAGACCTGGGTTCAAACCTTTTGTCATGTAGTCAGTCTGTGACCCTGGACAAGATTCCCCACTTCCCGGATGGCTCTGCTGCATTATCTCCTTTAAAATAGGAACAGTGATAGCTGTTTGTCAATCTCACATATCCACCTTAATTTTTTTTACACTGGATAGTGTATCGGAAAGAGGGCTTGAAATGGTAAGCAACACTCAAAATTTGACATTCTCATTCTTGAGTTATGTGATGTAAAAGCATAATGTCTAGGGCCAGGTGACCTGAATTTAAGCCTCTGCCTCTTACTGACTGCATGACCTTGTGCAGGTTACTTAGTTCAACTTTCCTCTTCTGCAAAATGGGGCTACTAACAATACTTCTAAAAGTTTTGAGGATTAAATAGATTGTGGGTAAAGCCATCAGAAAAGTGAATAGAACATAGTGGTGAACAATACATGTTCATGCATTATCATAACTTTGTTGTTTTCATTATTATGAATCTCTACCCTGTACCCATGGCATTTCTATTTACAAACAGGTACATATTTGGATTTATATTCCAGATCTTCAGCTTCTGAATTCTATAACCCGGGAAATTATTCAACTTACCTGTTTTTTTTTTTTTCTCTCACCTGCCCAGTGATGGCACAGAGAGGGTTAAGTGACACCGTCCACATAAAGTACCTGGAACATAGCACTAGTGCAATATTAGTTGCCTCCCTTTTTTCTTTTAATTGAGATTTTAAAAACAACAACATAACAACATTTGCCATTATAACCATTTCCAAGTGTATAGTTCAGTAGTATTAGAGTCTTCACTTTTTCGTCTAGTCAAACGGAAACTCTAAACCCATTAAACATGAACTACTTGTTCCCTCCTCCCTGCAGTCCCTGGTAGCCACCATTCTATTTGCTTCCATAAATCTGACTACTCTTGATACCTCACTTAATGGCATCTTAGAGTGTTTATTATTTTGTGACTGGCCTATTTCACTTAGCATAATATCCTCAAGGTTCAGCCATGTCATAATATGTGAGAGGATTTCCTTCCCTCTTAAGACTGAATAGCATTCCATTGTATGTTTATACTACATTGTGTTTATACATTCATCCATTGATAGACATTTGGGTTGCTTCCACTTCTTGCCTATTGTGAATAGTCTCACGGCTGTGAGCATGGGTGTGTAGTTGCCTTCCTTTTATCCCCTATGCTGATGCAAATAATTGAATAACAGGCAGGTACACTTCCTTTCATGTTTGTCTCTTCGTAGTCAAGGCAAATTAATCTTGAATATCACTAGCATTATGGATGTTATGTTTCTCAAGTTGATTTCCTAATATGGAAATTAATATTTTCTATATTAATTTATTAGCATGATTCTATATTAATATTTCAATATTAATATTGACATTCTTTTTTGTTTTCTGCAAAAATTCACACTTCATTCATGGCCGGAAGATGGCTCAACTCATTTAGCAACAATCTTCAGGATTTTGGCCAGCAAAAGTACCTCTTGCTCTCACCTGAGTGAGAAAGGGTGTTTAAACCCATTCATGCCTGAGGCTGCAATTGTTTGAATTTTTTTTTATTATAGTTTAAGTTCTAGGGTACATGTGCACACCGTGCAGGTTTGTTAAACATGTACACATGTGCCATGTTGGTGTGCTTCACCCATTAACTCATCATTTACATTAGGTATATCTCCTAATGCTAACCCTCCCCCCTCCCCCCACCCCATGACAGGCCCCAGTATGTGATGTTCCCCTTCCTGTGTCCACGTGATCTCATTGTTCAATTCCCACCTATGAGTGAGAACATGCGGTGTTTGGTTTTTTGTCCTTGCGATAGTTTGCTGAGAATGATGGTTTCCAGCTTCGTCCATGTCCCTGCAAAGGACATTAACTCATCCTTTCTTATGGCTACATAGTATTCCATGGTGTATAAATGCCACATTTTCTTAATCCAAACACTGATGGACATTTGGGTTGGTTCCAAGTCTTTGCTATTGTGAATAAGGACACAATAAACATACGTGTGCATGTGTCTTTATAGCAGCATGATTTCTAATCCTTTGGGTATATACCCAGTAATGGGATGGCTGGGTCAAATGACATTTCTAGTTCTAGATCCTTGAGGAACCACCACACTGTCTTCCACAGTGGTTGAACTAGTTTACAGTCCCACCAACAGTGTAAAAGTGTTCGTATTTCTCCACATCCTCTCCAGCACCTGTTGTTTCCTGACTTTTTAATGATCGTCATTCTAACTGGTGTGCGATGGTATCTCATTGTGGTTTTGATTTGCATTTCTCTGATGGCCAGTGATGATGAGCACTTTCTATATTAGCATGATTCTATGTTAATATTTCAATGTTAATATTGACCTTCTTAACATTTCAAGGTGAAATCAACAGAAGTGAAAGAAAGGAAGCAAAATGGAAAGAAAAACACTCATTCTGCATTTATATATTTATTATCAGAGGCATAGTAGGCTGTTGGCTCCTACTATGTGGTTGGTATTAAGGGAGATAAAAACAGTCAGATTTTCTTAAAGTGAGATAGCCTACACTCTTCTATATTGTTAACAGTGGTGAGTTATTTTCAACACCATCCTTTCAAAAGTACAGTTCACTTCTGACTTCTCATTTCATGTCTCAGCTCAGTGTAACTTCCTCCAGGAAGGGCCTTCAGACCCCCAACTGAGGTCAGAGCCCTTTGGATTATGTTCTCATAGAACTGTGTTCCTTTTCTTCAGGACACATCTCAGTTTTACTTGTAAGTTTATTACTGCAATTTTTGGTGAATATTTGTCTCCCCCATTAGATTGTACATTCTCTGAAAGCTGGGACATTGTCTATTTTTACTCTCTCTTAAATCCGCTGCTCCTTGTCTGGTACATAGCAGACACTCAACAAATACTGTTAATAAACCCCAGGTGAATGAAGTTCTCCTAAAGAAGCAAATCACTACGACAGGGAGATATCAAATCTCAGGGCGGAAAAGGGAGATATTTTATGTTGGAAAATTAGAAGAGGAAAAGAATTACTTTTCCAAGGAAAAAGAGCAGAGTCTTGATGCATTAGGTCAGCAGTGCTTTTCTATATCGAAGATGATAAAATGGTGTTTTTTTAGAAAAAAATTCTTTCTTGAGCTAAGCACTTTTCCATCAAAGTCTAAATGGAAGAAGGCTATTTTGTTGATGCATGTGACTTATACAGTCCATGCATTTTCTATAAGTTACCAAGCAAAATTACAAGACTCTTCACTTTTCTGCATTGGCTTTTTGTCTGAAAGATTCCACACCAATAATTATTTAAACACCATATCACAAATCCTCCTACCTGGTTGAGATCATAGGCTAGAAACAATAACTCTTTTGGAAAACACAATGCCACAACTAATAGTTCAATTAGTTGAAATGCATGCTGAAGCAGATTGCCTTATTAATGTGCCTCAGGCATGTCAGGGTAAAAGAGAAAAGACCAGCAAAAGCCGACTGCAGAAGGGAATCCCTATTATCATTCTCATTGCCCCATGCCCTCTTGGTTCTTGAACTCAGTGACTGGGACTGTGAATAACAGGTCCAGGTTGGGGCAACCTTCTGTGGGCATTGAGTCTCCCTTAAAATTGACATTAAAAGAATCATAAGAGAGATGTAATTATAGGCTAGGCACGGTGGCTCATTCCTGTAATCACAGCACTTTGGGAGGCTGAGGCAGGCAGATTGCTTTGAGTTCACGAGTTCAAGACCAGCTTGGGCAACATGGCAAACCCCCATCTCTAAGAAAAACAAATTTACCGGGAGTGGTGGCATGCACCCGTGGTCCCAGCTACTTTGGAGGCTGAGGCTGGAGGATAGGTTGAGCCCAGGAAGCGGAGGTTGCAGTGAGCTGAGATTGCACCACTGCACTCCAGCCTGGACAACAGTGTGAGACCCTGTCTAAAAAAAGAAAAGAAAAGAAATTATATTACATTGTCATAAGATAAACACAGATATAGTCCAGATCCATATCTCATGGTAAATCTACACTTCATATTGGATAAAGTGCTAGATTACCTCTAAAAGCCTTTCAGCTAACTAGAGTATAAACCTACAGTTAAAGAATTTGGCCTTCTTTTGAAAAATGTCTGTTCATATCCTTTGCCAACTTTTTGATGGGTTGTTTGTTTTTTTCTTGTAAATTTGTTTAAGTTCCTTGTAGATTCTGGATATTAGCCCTTTGTCAGATGCATAGATTGCAAAAGTTTTCTCCCATTCTGTAGGTTGCCTGTTCACTCTGATGATAGTTTCTTTTGCTGTGCAGAAGCTCCTTAGTTTAATTAGATCCCATCTGTCAATTTTGGCTTTTGTTGCCATTGCTTTTGGTGTTTAGGTCATGAAGTCTTTGCCCATGCCTATGTCCTGAATGGTATTGCCTAGGTTTTCTTCTAGGGTTTTTATGGTTTTAGGTCATACATTTAAATCTTTAATCCATCTTGAGTTAATTTTTTATAAGGTGTAAGGAAGGGGTCTAGTTTCAGTTTTCTGCATATGGCTAGCCAGTTTTCCCAACACCATTTATTTTATGCAGCCAACAAATGAATAAAAAAGCTCATCATCACTGGTCATTAGAGTAATGCAAATCAAAACCACAATGAGATACCATCCCATGCCAGTTAGAATGGCATTCATTAAAAAGTCAGGAAACAACAGATGTTGGAGAGGATGTGGAGAAATAGGAACACTTTTACACTGTTGGTGGAGTGTAAATCAGTTCAGCCATTGTGGAAGACAGTGTGGCAATTCCTCAAGGATCTAGAACCAGAAATACCATTTGACCCAGCGATCCCATTACTGGATATATACCCAAAGTATTGTAAATCATTCTACTATAAAGACACATGCACATGTATGTTTATTGCAGCACTATTCACAATA
Organism: Piliocolobus tephrosceles; assembly: GCF_002776525.5. NCBI lineage: Eukaryota > Metazoa > Chordata > Mammalia > Primates > Cercopithecidae > Piliocolobus > Piliocolobus tephrosceles. The sequence continues at coordinate 80,701,527 of NC_045447.1, read as the reverse complement.
GCAAAGACTTGGAACCAACCCAAATGCCATCAATGATAGACTGGATAGAGAAAATGTGTCACATATACACCATGGAATACTATGCAGCCATAAGAAAGGATGAGTTCATGTCCTTTGCAGACACATGGATGAAGCTGGAAACCATCGTTCTCAGCAAACTAACACAGAAACAGAAAACCAAACATTGCAGGTTCTCACTCATAAGTGGGAACTGAACAATGAGAACATATGGACACAGGGAGGGGAATATCACACCGGGGCCTGTCAGGGGGTTGGGAGCAAGGGAAGGAATAGCATTAGGAGAAATACCTAATGTAGATGACAGGTTGATGGGTGCAGCAAACCACCGTGGCATATGTATACCTATGTAACAAACCTGCACGTTCTGCTCATGTACCCCAGAACTTAAAGTATAATTAGAAAAAAAGAAAAATTGTCCAGGGTTACCACAGCTAGTAAATGACAACATCAAGTCTTGAGCTCAAGCTCAATCTTCCGACCCCAAATACAAAACTATTAGATTTTTAATTAAATTGATGGATGGATGCATATATCTATACTATTACTGAGACTTTATGAAAAAGAAAAAGAAACAAGATCTCTGGTCACATTTTGCCAACCAAATATACTACCCTATCCTTTGAAGTTTGGCTCCTCTTCTCCAGTTATTTTCTTTTTAAAAATGAAGTGCCAGGTTGATTATCCAGCTCCTCAGTATGATAAGCTTGAACATTAAGTGCTCTCCTATCAGCCATCTGCAGGGCTCCCCCGCCTGCAACTGGTCTATCACAGTCTTGAGCTTTTGGTGCCGAGGTCAATGACACGCGATGTGTGACGAGATGTCCAGCACCCCATCTGACAACATCATCCTGTGCCTCCATGAAGGGGGGAAAGGAGCCAGCCAGCGAACCCTCTGGAAAGGCATTTGCTAACTGCCCACTAGCAATTGTTGGGCGATAATACATGCAGTTCCCCACATGTTTATGCAGAGTCTCAGATTTATCTGACAGTTTTACACCCTCAGGCATGATACACAGTAATTAAAATTAAAAATGTTTTGACAGCCTAAACAAATGGCTATATAAATTAGAAAGCTGTAAAAAGCCACAGTAGCCAAAAATAAAGATACATAGATAAATCATAAAATTATAAACAAGGAGAATGTTTTAATACAGGCATGTTTATATCCAGACACTTAGAAATACAGGCTAACTTTTGCCTGAAGGAACATGGTGGGGAAAAAGAACAGTGGAGACTAGCAAAGCCATTCTCTCCTGCCTAGCAATTCTTACCTCTACCCTTCTCTGGTAACTAAAGAAAGGAAGAAATTTGCCAAGGCTGGCCAACTTCCTCAAATTCTATAATCAGCTGTAGGATCTTCAAATTTTAAAAAGCACCTAAATCAGTTGCTTAGAATTTTACTATTAACCTTCCCAAATGTGTAAAATGATGCGGGCTGTACAAAACTTGGCTTGCCTTCACGTTTCTCAAATGCATGGCAAATGCGTGTATTTATGAAATGAGCCAAATATATGATCTGCATGCGAATATAATTCCTTTAAACTAAATATGCACAAATGTTTAAGTGTCATCTTTCACTTAAACCAATCAGGTCATTGTCTCAAGAGACCATTGTATCACCTGGCCTTGATAGTTTTTCCCTTTCTCCCAAGGAAGCCTGCTCACCACGGCCCTAGTGCATTGAAATATCAGAACATTTCAAAGGAAGAAACAAAAAAATTGGAAGTAATCCATGAGATTTTCTGTACCTAGAAGAGCTGGATTGCCAGAAACCAGTCATATCATGTGGATAGTCTTTATGATAAATTTTCAAAGCAGTCCTTTATCAGAGTTCCTAAAGATCCATCGCCACATCATTATCATGTCTCAGTATCCATGGATTAAGAAGAGAGAACTTCAGAAACACCAGAGCTTTTCATAGCAATCATCCTAGACTCCTTTTGCTTCTTCCTGACCTCCTACTCTCAATCCTTTGTCCTCTTGGCTCCATTTCTTATCCTTAATCCCATCCCTGTCCCCCTTGACTTGGCATTGTTATTTTGTCTTCCCATTTTAATGCTCTACTCCCCCTATACCTCCTAAGGACCTGTTTCAGATCCACTCTGCAGGATCAGCCATTGTGAATCACCTGCTCCTTGTACCAAACCCCCATTCCACACTGATTTTTATAGTCTTGCTTCAACTCCAGAAGGAAGGGAGAGAGAATTGGATCTTTCTTTTGAAATATAAAGATATAATCATAAAATAACCACATTTGCCATAATCCATGATTGGAGATCTTTACATTGTAGGGTTTCCCAGATGTTTCTAATGAGCAGGCAATTTTATGGCAGAACCCTTTCGTCTAGTGAAATCTTAAGATAAATAAATAAATACTCCTATATTCAGAAAGAGAGCTCCTGATAAAACAAAGAAATTATAAGATGAGTAAAATCATTTCTTGTTAGATGAGTTTGGACCAGAGGTAGCAAAATCGAATGCCTAGTGGTATTTAAACAAATGGAATAGACCACGTCCAAGGCAACAGAGTCATAAGAATAGGGCTGTGTTATGAGATCTTTTTCTTTTTTAAAGAAAGTAAGAAACCTCAATTTTTAAAAATCTTCCAAATGTAACTGTTGACAATTGATTGAATTTTTAAAAATGCTCTTTCTTCCCTATGAAACAAAATCTTGTCAGCATACCAGAAGTTTCCTCCAGTCCTCAATTTGCAACCTCCAGTTCAGACTTTTGTTTTAGTTCTCTATTGCTGTGAAACAAATTTTCTCAAAATTTAACAACTTAATACAACAAACATTTATCTCACTCAGTTTCTGAAGGGCAGGAATCCAGAGATGGGTTAACTGGATGGTTCTGGATCAGTGTCTCTCACAGGTTGTAGTTAAGCGTTCAGCTGGGGCTGTAGTCATCTCAAGGCTCCACTGGGATTCAGTCCTGTGGCCATTGGTGGTCCTCTGTTCTTTGCTGGCTATTGGCTGGAGACCTCCATTTCTCTTCATATGGGCCTCTCCATTGGCCACCTGAGTATCCTTACATCATGGCACTTGGCATCCCTCAGAGCAAGTGACCCACAAGAGAGAACAAGGCAGACACCACACTGTCTTTTAAGACATAGCCTCAGATCATATTTTACACTTTTGCCTTATGCTATTGGCTGCACAGACCAGCCCTGGTACAATGTGGGAGTGGATTGCACAAAGGTGTGAATACCAGGAGATGGGGATCACTGGGGGTCATCTTGGACACTGGCCATTACAGCTTTCAAAATATAAAAATGGCCCTAATCTTAGCTGTTCAAATTTGACTCAGGAATACATAGCATAGTCTTGGGGCCTCTTTTTTTTTAAGCTCCTTTCCTTTGCTATTTCCCCCATTTTCTATCTTCCCTTATCATAAACTTGATTCACAGGAAGACACATACTTTCCTCTTCAATATTCTCTTCAGACTGTGATTCACCAGTTAGTTCCTGCCCTTCTGGTCCTCCAATCCTGATGCAGTAAAATGCTTATATGTTTGAGTTTGGGCTCCAGCTGGTAATTTTTAGTGCCATATGTCAAAGGTCTAGGAGGCAGAAAGTTTAAATTAGAATTAGGAGTCTGCAGGTAACTGTGGCTCAGATACCAAGACTCTGTTCAGCAAATGTTTATAGAGAACCAAGTGTGCGGCAAACCCTGGGCTGGTATTTGTAATTTAGAGATAAATCCAATACAGCAGATATATCAGGAATTAGGAACCCAGCTGGTTACACAGAGGGATGGGGAATCAGACAGGAAGCATAGTGATGAATAGGAAACCACTGAAAAGATCTCAGAGACTTCCAGTGAATATGTTTACAGAGTGATAAAAAGACAAGAATGCATAAATTGGAGAGAGTTGAGGCATAGCATAATTATCTTAAAGCAAGTTATCTGATTGTCTAATGAGTGCTTTCTATAGGAGCTGGTGTCAAGATGTGGGAGAAACTGGATCCAGATGTGAGGGGCAACAAGATAGCAGTTATCTAAAAGAAAGGCCACTGTGGCCATAGTGGAGTAGCTTAGATGATGTTTGACAGCTGAAAGTGAGAGGTGAGAATAGAAATTAGAGATTTATTTTTATTCCCAGGCATCTTTTTCTGGAGAGTTGGTTGACTGGATCAGTAGTTCTCGATCCTGGCTGTGGCTATATATTAGAGTGGTGGGGAGGAGGGGTGAAGCAGCATATGTACCTTTCTGGACTCTCCCACCCACAAGATTTTGATTCAGAATGTTTGAAGTTTTGATAGACAAAGATATTCTCCTAAATGGATTACACACATCTCCCTATTTCTTAAGTAAATTATTCTGAATATGATATAATTTTTTCTTCATTTTGAAGGTTATCATGATTGTTGATTGATATGGCAATAATACCTTTAGGGGCTTTTATTATATAAAATGTTGACTCCGCCACTAAATGACCCCAGACTTCTAAATGTTTTGAGTAATCATATTCACTATTATGTAAAAGAGTCAGTAAAACTACCCTGCTAATGGTGTCCAGTCACTGGTGCGATCAGAATCTCTGCTTTAGATAGTGGCTTCCTTCTTTCCAATTTGCTGCTTCTGTTTGTCTCTTGGGGTTGCAGATGACTAAGCTCATTAGGATTATCTGTAAAGACATAGATAGATTCTGTGTAAGAGCCTGACAATTCTTCCTATAAATAAAATGTACTTGGTCTTTATTTTATCTATTTAAGTTAATTAACAGGTCTTTTCTTGCTTCTAAATAGTTGATATATCCTGATAATTGACTGCATCACTCTGGGGATTTGAAATGGAAAGAGGTTTATTACAGGAAATTAGAAACTTACACAATGATAGGAATAGCTAGGGAGTACACACCAGGAAGATCTCGGGAGAAATCAGGAAGTATAAGGATCATAGAGAAGCTGCCAACAATAATCTCGACTGCCTGCAGCACTGGTGTGTGATTCTCATGATGTTAGGGGCCCAACAGAAGCTAGTTCTGGTGATTTCAGGTATCTGCAGTACTTCAATGAAGATTCTTCAAAGTCTGACTGGAATCCACGGAAAGCACCGTAAATGCCTGATTTTAGGAAAATTCCTCAAAGTCAAGGGAAGTTGTTGCAGATCATTTTGGCTGTCTATTGCTGCTGCGGAAATAATGACTTACCTTTCTCTTCCACTCTCAAATCTTTCACAAGTGCTAGAATCACATAAGGAAAGTAATTCTGTGAAATGCAGAGCCAGACTTCTTCTCTGCAGTTCAAAAGAAAATATAGAGGGTATTGAGGGTGATGTATAGTTGAAAATAGTCTGATGCTGTGCACCCCTTTATCAACTTAGGAATTATACACATTTCTCTACTCATATATAAATTTTCAAACAACAACAACAAAGGCTTATGGATAACATATACAACTATACCTTGTATAATCAAAGATGTGCTCATTCTGTTTCCCAAAATGAAAAACAAAACTTTCTTAAGTTATTCTATATTTTCTCTCTGTTTCCCAAAATGAAAAACAAAAACTTCTTAAGTTATTCTATATTTTCTCTGAGTAATTCTCATTTCTTTACTCAATGAGTCCTCTTTTGATATTCTGTAATTTAAGCAAGAAGAAATAAATTATTGATTAGTATATAAAATATACATAATAAAGCTAGGAACAAAATATGTATAGCTAGGACATTCCTCATTTCTGAAGCTGGTCATGAAACCTTACTGATTATATATATTCTTACATGGTTTGTCAGGTTCTGCTTATCCCAGCTAGGATAACTAATCCTGTCCCAAGCTGTCTCTGTCTGTTCAGGCTGCTATAACAAAGTATCTTAGACTCAGTAATTTATAAAGAACAGAAATTTATTTCTCACAGTTCTAAGGGCTAGGAAGTCCAAAATCAGGGCACCAGCAGATTCAGTATCTAGTGAAGGATTGTTCTCTGCTTCCAAAATGGTCCCTTGCTACTGTGTCTTCATATAGTGGAAGAGCAGAGGGGTTAAAGGGGTGAACACACTTCCTCAAGCCATTTTATAAGGGCACTAATTCTCACTCACGAGGGCTCTGAGCTCAGGACTGAGTGACCTCCTAAAGGCACCACTTTTACTATTGCACTAGGGATTAAGTATCAACCTGAACTTTGAAGGGACACAGACATTCACATTACAGGATTTTGTCCCCACCCCCCACCCCCCACATATGTCCTTCTCACATACAAAATACATTCATTACATCCCAACAGCCCCATGGCCTTAGCTCATTCCAGCATCAATTTTAAGGTTAAAGTCCAAAATCTCATCTGAACAACATCTAAATCAGATATGGGTGATACTTAAGGTATGATTCATCCTGCAACAAATTCCCCTCCAGTTGTGAGCCTGTGAAATAAAAAAAGTTATGTGATTTCAAAATACAATAGTTGGGACCAACATAGGATAGATATTTTCATTTCAAAAGGGTGAAATAGGCAAGACGAAAGGGGTAACAGTTGCCACATAAGTCCAAAAGCGAACAAGGCAAAAACTACTAAATCTTGAGGCATGAGAATAATCTTTTTGAGTCCATGTTCCACCTTCTGAACACAATGAGGCAGGGGCTGGGCCCCCCAAGGCTCTGAGCAGCCCCGCCCTATGGTTTTTCTGGGTGCAGCCCATGCAATAACTCTCATGAGTTGTAGTCACATGCCTGCAGCTCTCCTAGGCTGGAGTTACAATGTTGGTGGCTCTCCTAGTTTGATGTCTGCATGGTGGCCCTCTCCACATGGCTGCACTAGTTGTTGCCCTAATAAGGGGTTTCTATAGTGGCCCTGACCTCATAGCTCCTCTGGGCATTGCCTTAGTGGGTATTCTCTGTGGTCACCCCACACCCAAGACTCCGTAGGCATTGGCCTAGTGAAGGCTGTCTGTGGTGGCCCCAACCCCACAACTCCTGCACTCTGCACACCTACAGAGTTAGCACTACATGCATGCCATGGAAGTTTATGGCCTCCACCTTCCAGAGGGGAGGCGACGGCAGAATGCACTGCACCTGGGCCCGCTGGACTCACACCTGGGGCAGCCAATGCACATGACTCCAGAATGTGTGAAGCAGAAAGCTGGGCAGTAATTTCTGAGGTCCTATGGGCATGCTGGGCCCCTCCCCGAAAATATTCTGTCCTCAAGGTCCTAGCACTCTGGGTTTATGATGAAAATGGCTGCCTTGAAGATCTCCAAAAATGTCTTTGGGGTCAGTCTTCCATTGTCTTGATGAATAATATCTGACCTTCTTCTATCCATACTGTCTTTTTATCAAACATTTACTTGGCTATGCCTTTGGTGTTCTCTCCTGGGCTTGCTTTTTCATTCTTAACATGGCAGGAATGAAAATTTTTAAATCTTTAAGTTCTGCTTCCCTTCAATTATAAATTTCATCTTTGTTTCTCTCTTTATCTTTTTTACTGTAAGCAGTCACAAGAAGCTATGCTTCACCTTTAACACTTTGCTGAGAGATTTCTTCTGCCAAATATCCAATTATATGTTGCCATTAGTTTTAATAGCAAAAACCACAATTACTTTTGCACCAACTAATAGATTTCTTTTAAGTTCTGCTTCCACAAGTATCTAGGACATAAACACAATCCAGCCAAGTTCTTTACCTCTTCATAACAAAGATAGCCTTTCTTCCAGTTTGCGATAGCATGTTCCTCATTTTTATGTGAGACCTCATTGAAATGGCCTTTATTGTCCGTATTTCTGCCAACATTCTAATAATAATCACTTAAGTAATCTCCAAGATTGAGGCTCTGTCTACAGCTCTCTTCTTCTGAGCCCTGACCAGAATGCCCCTTTATGATCCGTTCATGGCAATATGGGATTTTTCTAGCCTGCTCTTCCAAATACTTTCAGCCTCTGCCCATTACCCAGTTCTAAAGCAGCTTCCACATTGTTAGGTATTTGTTACAGCAGCACTCAACTTCTTGGTACCATTTTCTGTCTCAGTGCATTTGGGCTACTATAAAGAAATGACTTAGAATGGGTAATTTATGATAGAAATGTATTTCTCACAGTTCTGGAGCCTGGGAAGTCCAAGATCAAGGTGCCAGCAGATTTAGTGTCTGATAAAAGCTTGTTCTCTGCTTCCAAGTGGCATGTTGTTGCTGCGTTGTTAAGTGGAAAGGCAAAAGAGGCAAACAGATTCCCTTAAGCCTTTTCACAAGGTCACTACAGCTATTCATGAGTGCAGAGCCTTCATGACATAATCATCTCTTAAATACTCCACCTCTTAATAGTAACGCTTTGGGGATTAAATTTCAACATGAATTTTGGAGGGACACAAACATTCAAACCATAGCACAAACCTTCAATTCTAGAGCCATCAGTGGTCCTCCCAGGATTGCATTGCTGTAGTCTCCCAATAAATTTGACTCTATAACCAGTAAGTTCTAAGAGTCTCACAAGAGAGTGTTCTGATTTCAGACTACTCCTTTATGCCCTACTGTACAACATTAGGAAACTGCCCCCATTTTTCCCTGACAACCCAGCAAAATTGATATCTCCAGCCCACCCATATGCTGCTTTTCCTGAAGCATTAGATATATGACATTATGGCTAAGTAGCATAAGAAGCCCAAGGTGCCCAGGGAATATCCTCAACTTCCAGTTAATTGCAATTATTGTTGTGCCACTAGTGGAAACACGTCTTCCTTGGGAATTTATATCTTTAAGTTAGAGAGTCCAAAGCTACAAAAACAGGAAGCAAATGGTTTTGAGGTGGGTTATTAGAAGATAACAGATAAAGAAAGCCACTTTTACCCCTTTAGAATTGTATATACTGGCTATAGGAAAAACTGTGCCATTATTGGTTGCTGACTCAAGAAAATGTATGGAGTCATATTACATTTTTCCGGATTCACAACTGTGCGTGCACCATAGCAGGGCCATCAGTAGGTTGTTCCGCTCTTCTATTAGATCAGTTACATTGGGGTTACAAGGCTGGACAAAACCAGTTATTATCATAGTTGTGTATCTATTATTTTGCTATTAAGTGAGTTTCTTTGTCAGAAGCAATGTCGAATGTAATGCCTTGATGATGCAAAGATATTCAGTAATTCTACAGATGAAGTTTCTGGTAGAATCACTGTATGGAGAGTAAGCAAATAACATATAGATTAAGTGTTTATTCTAGTAAGTAAAAATTGCAGATTTATTTATGATAGTCCATTTTAATTCAATTACTTGACACCAGAGGATTGGCTAGTCTCCTCTGGGAATGACACTATATTGAGTCCTCATGTTGTCTCTGCTGTTGACGTTTTGGGCACTCAACAGCGACTGTTACTCATGTTGTTAAGCCCATTATTTAACTTTAACTTCCATGCTTCCTGCCAAGACCACTTTGTTCATAAACCCATGGCTAGAGAAAGAGGTTTTCTGAGACCCACAGGACAGTCTATCTTGTCCACTTGATTAACAGGAGACTCCTTTTGAAGGAAAGCTCTTTGTGAGCATTCGCATGGGTACAAATGTTCTCATGCCTTATGTCGATTCTGAGATTATTCCATCTATGTATTTCTTCCTTAATTTTCCATGTTGGTGCTCCTCAAATGCACTCCTTTTGACCATCTGGCCAAACCATTAGTCATTGCCCATAAATTGACATACACTTTTACTTCTGTATGTCTATCCATCCAGGTAAAAATAACAAGTATATGCACCACTAAAAGTTCTGCTGAAAGTATTTCCTTTCCATCATTATCTTTCAGGGTCATCTCAGAATATCCCCATAAAACTGAAGTGGTCCAATTTGGAGTTGTAACAGCATTTTATGTGGAATTATCTGTGTAAAGCAGGCCTGAGTTTGTTCTTTCTTATAACCGTTGATGTGAAATTCTACACATGGATTAAGGAAGAAGTGACTATGCAATAATAGTAGGTACCATAAGAGTCAGCTGCCTGCACATGAACTTACTTGTGCCTTCAGTTCCTGTTAAAATCCAGTCTCATATATAGCACTTCCATTTGATGATGAGAGTTGGTTACACATGCCCAAATTTATGTCTTGGTGGAGCAGACCACACCAAGTTCATGAGATGTACCTCAGGTGGCATAGTCACGTGGTATTATAGGTCAGTTGTACAGTATTCACTAGGGCCTAGCAGAAAGCCAGTACTGTGCTTTCAAAATGAGAATATTTCTTTGCAAAACAGCACATGGATTTCTTTCCAAATTCTAGAGTTACAGTTTGTAATTTTCTCATTAGGTTTACCAGAGATACCATATCAAACCCATACGACTCATAGAAAACTATATTACAATTGAATCTGATGGTCATATGGCTAAAATGGAAAATAGCTTTCACTGGACCTGCCACAAAACTTCCTCTTGCTCTGGGCTCTAGTCACAATGGCAACTGGGTAAACACTCAGTAAATGAGTAGAATAGCAGAAGATCTTCCCTAATTATTCTAATTCTATCTTAGCAGTAAGAGGTGTAAGGTACATTGACTTGTCTTTCTCTTTAAACAGGCTCTCTCAACATTCCTCAGATTACTGGACTCCTAGAAACCTCACTGAGGTAGCAGGCCCCTGAATTTTCATAGGATCTTTTTAACCACCCTCTAATATTTATATAGTACTTCACAAATTCACTTTGAGTATTTGTTACCTCCAGGTCTAACCAGCCTTCTTATCTGTTTAGTGGACCAGTGTGACACTCTCTATGAGATGGTGATGTGATCAAAGTCACTTTAGACAAGATCAGTCCTTCTCAAACTTTAATGTGCATAGAAAAATTCAGTAGGTCTGCAATAAGAACTGAGTTTCTGCATTTCTAACAATCTGCCAGGTGATGGTAACACAGCTGATCTGCAGATCACACTTTGAGTAGAAAGAGACTGACTGGTTTCTGTGAGAGGGCCAAAAAGTTGACATACTCCTGAGGAAAGTCAATAATGGTATAATGCTGTCTCTTCCAAGTGAAAGCAAACTGCTTCTGGTGATTCTGCCGACTGGTATAGAGAAGAAAGCAGATGCCAAATCAATATCTGCGTATCAGTTTGCAAGGTGTATACTGGATGTACTCCAGTAAATAGGCCACAGTTGGAATTGTAAATGCAATTGGAGTCACTGCCTGATTAAGTTTGTGATAATATACTTTTATTCTCCAAGAACTTTCCATCTTTTGCACAAGCTATATAAGGAGACAAAAGAGAATGTAATAGAAATCATCACCCTGCAAATCTTCGGTAGTGGAACTAATCTCTGCATCTCCTTCAAGAAAGCATTAACATTTTTTATTTATTGTTTTGCTAGAAAATGCATTCCAGGTGGTTCCACTTGGCCTTTCCTACCATAATAGCCCTCATTGCATGGCTGAAGTGGTAACCCGAGTATTCAACGTGTATATTGTGCCGGTTGCCGAGTATACCTGCCTCTTCCTTCTATGCATTTAGTAAATGGGAAAATAGCTACAGAGTGGGGTTGTAGATTCACTGGCCTTACTCAAAATTGACTCAGGCTTAAATTTTATTTATCAACTGACTTTCCTAAGTCCCTGATAGATCAGATCCACAAATACGAGTGTTTGCATTAGTTTATAAGCAGTACACTGTAATTTCTGAAAAGTCTAGGTATTTCTATTTATCCAGTATGGAGCCACCATCCTGATAAATTGCCACTTTGGGGAAATGCTTAGAGGGAGATGTATAGGTCATACTTGCAGCAGTCTTGTACAGTCTTTCTTCAAGGATCCCAGGCTTACCCTTTATTCAAAAAGCTCTACCTGTACTGCCTCTAGTTTGGGACTTGAATGGAGTTGTGATTTTCTTCTTTGGTGTCTGAAGTCAGATCTTTATTAGGACTAGAGATTTATACATACATTATGTATATCTTTCTAAGACTGTTTGTCTTCTTTAGTCATAGGGCCATTGTGACCACAGTGAAAGATTTCTACAGGCTACATAGGACCATTCTGAATTTGGTTGTAGATCTGATATCTGTTGCACAAATATTGATCATCTCTTAGGCACTTAAGCCCTGCTACTTAGCCATCTCCCACTGCTGGTTGCCATGATCCCCCAGTGAAATCAAGGAGCCTTTTTCAGGGGCTGCATCTCTCTCTCTACAATTTCTGGTTTACAGAGGAAAACCATACAAATCTTTCAAGGATCCTGATGTCATCCTTCTCACTGCATTTCTTAATACCATAGTGAAAAGTACATCCTCTAACCCTCCAGAGTGCATAGTGATGGTGGGCTGTGTGTGAGACTTGATATGATAAATCAGCTTTATCATTCTGATCTTCATAGACTTTGGACCTCTTCTCTACATCCTACCAGAAGTTCTAACAATTCAAACCTCACAGGAAGAAGGCTAATATTCAGTCTTATGTCACTTAAATAATTAAGCAAAGAATTGAATACTAGCTTACTGAGATAACACATTGAAAGGAAAATCTCTACTGAGTGCACCCATATTGATACATTATTTCTTTTTCCCTTCTTTTGTACTCTTAAAATCCATTTATCTGTACATTCCCTAAGTTCTGCCAATATAAAAAGGCAACATTCTTTTTTCAGTGGATATGCTACCTCTTCCAGAGTCAGGCTTTATAACCATCTGTCTGGAATCTGTAAGGATTTGTTTCAGGTTATGAGTCTGGAAGCAAAGAGAGTAGTGGGCATGAGTGTTAAGGATTATTGGTATCCCCTTGCAAGGCAACTGTGTCAAATGAAGTCCTTAAAAATGTCTTTCAGCAAGGGAAGGCTAACATTCTTAGTGACCTCTGGGTGGTAAGGCCAGTGATCACAAATGCATTCCTGGAAACACAGGGAGTCAAGTCAATCAGCCCCATTTATCCTGGGGCCTCAGACAGACATGCCTCACTTACGAAGACGACATTAAGAGCTTCCTTGTGGTGAAGCTAAAATTTGCATACTTTAAAGAAAATGAATATTTAAATGCTATATATTCATTTATTACTAGGTGTTGGTAATGTTTGTCATTGTGTCCACTATTAAAATTTTAATTATATAATAATGATCTAACCTAAAGTATGGTAAAGCAAAGAGAAGAGAATGTAGTAATCACTTATATATTTTGCTTTTAAATTTATTTCATTTGCAGTTTCTTTTGAGCATTTCTCTAATTTGTATTTAAATATTATGAATTATGCTTTCCAATAAATTTCCCCCAGAATTGTATGTCTTCTTTCTCTCCCCACTAACAGGATAGGCCCTGATTCAATGGACTTCATCTCAAAGCTAGTGGGAAAACCTGGTTTTTCATAGATTTACATAGAAGAGCTCAAACTTGATATGCCTTGATGACTAGTGAAAAAATTTTTATTTGATTTTTAAATATTCCAATAAAATATTTTAAATATTAAGAAATAGTAAATAATATCATATTTAAATGTATATGAACACATGTGGTCATACTATTGACCAGGATTTCTTCTGGGGAAGCACAAACAGTCATCATTTAAGCCACCATTTACATTATTTTAAGATTAACTTCCATACAGAACAACATTAAAATGCATAATTCTCACCTGCATAACGTTGCTCTGGAAATCACCATCTCCATTTAAGAAGTGCTTCTATTTGGCAAAAATTTTAAAAAGTACCAATGTTTCATTCTCTAAACAGGCACCATCAAATGTATATGTATGTCCCAAATAAGGTGGCAACTTCACTGAAGCCAGTTTTTTAGCTTGTATAGAGTTTATAATGGAATGCTAATTCTCTTGACATTAATGCCTGTTTATTTATATGCAACCAAAAATGATTGAAAATAAAAAGTGTCGAGTAATAAATTATGTGAAATAGACATATTGAAAAAGTGAAATGATATAAAACTGCATACAAAAAATAATCACAGCATCTTGTCTAAATGGATGCCTGATTGCTTTTATATTCTCCCTGAAGGTTTTCCTTCAGCCTCAAAGGACAAATTACACAAAAAGGCCAAGTTTTCATTAATCTACAGGCTGACATTTTTATAATAAAAAGAGAAAAATAAGTAGTACTAAGGGTTGGTCAGAGTGTCAAAAAGCAGGAGACTGGAAAAGGAAGGTTGAAGTTCTATCTTCTTTAATTCGTACAGGCAGAAACCAGGAAATTTACAACTAAAAACTGTGTTCTGCTAGTGAACATTGCTTGTAAATAATAATAATAATAGTCAACCCTTCAGAACAAATTTAGTCTTTCTTAAAATCATCTACATTGAGTTGATGAATTCGCTGCATGATTTATTAATAACCCCTATGTATAAACTTTGGCCAGGGATTCAGAAATTTGGGGAAGGGCATTAACTTTGTGCAGGTCTAGCTGTTTGTAGACACCAATTATGTTTTAATGGTTGGAAGAATCAACGCCAGAATCATTGAGAGTACAAAAATGCACATCTAATGGTTCATCAGGTAACAGGAGCCCTACTTATGACCATGAGTTCTAGCTATCAAAGAAAATGCAAGCAATCAGGAAAGAGCAAACCACCTCAACTGTGATCTACCCGTGTCTGTATCTCTATTGCCTGACAGCTGTCCTGTGAGTAAGGGTAAACTGTACACATGCCTAACTAATGTCACCCCATCCCATCTCCTTTCACTGGCTCAAGGACATGACTCCAGCAATTGCCCCTTCTCTCCTGCATCTTAATTCCACCCTTTCTGTGAGATCATCTGAATAAATTCAAAACATCCTGTCATATGAGCATCTTTCAGAAATCCCCTTTTGACCCCACATTCCTCCCAAAGTTCTGCCCATTTTTCTATTCTTCTATATAACAAAACTTCTCAGAAGAGTTACCTGTGTTCAGTGTTTTTTACTTACTCATCTCCCATTGTCTCTTGAGCCCTTCCCATTGGGACTTTGTGTCCATCGCTCCCAAATAGCTCTTGTCAAGACAATTCAAGACCTCTTTGCTGCCAAGTCCAAAGGAAAGTTTTTGGGCCTGTTTGCATCAATCTCCTGAGCACTGTACACCCGGTCACTCCCTCCTACAAGATGCCCACTTTTTCCTTGATTTCTAAGGCCCTTTTCTCACAGATTCCCCTCTGCTGGACTGGCCCCTCCTCCTCAGACTCCTTTGCTGGTTTCTCCTCACCTCCTCAGCCTGCAAGTTTGGGATAAACTCACTCCTGAGACCTCTTCTCTGTCTAGAATCACTCCCCTGTCATGACTGCTGAATACTCCTACAGGTAACGTTCTACTTTAGGCCCCATCCCTGAGTTCCAGATGGAGACACACTGCCTGCTTGACATCTCCAGTTGGATATCCAGTCGGTATCTCAAACGCAACAAAACTGAATGTCTGATGTCTCTCCCCAAACCTGCCTCTCCACTCTCTTCCCCCATCTCAGTGTGTGGCAACTCCACCCAGTTTCTTAGGCCAAAAACTAGAATCATCCCTGACTCTGTTCTTTCTCACATACCTCCATCATCCAGTCCTGTTAACCATATCTTCAAAATAGTTTCAGGCTCCAGTCACTTCTCACATACTCATCACTACCATCCTGAACTATTGCCAAGCCTCAGTGGTTCTCTCTGCTTCCACCCTTTCATCTTGCAGTGTAATCCTTAGAAAGCGTAAGTCAGATGATAAATTCATTTGTGTGGAATTCTCCAATGGCTGGTATCTCAGAAGCAGACCTGAGGTGGGATTCTTGGTCAAATGATGGCGGAGAGACCACCAAGGAAGCAGAGAGAGCAGGGCAGGGAAGGGCCAGAAGCTAAGCAGCAGGATTGAGTTCAGGCACAGTATTTCCTGCTTCCCACTCAGCCCGATCCCTCAAGGGAGAGCTAGGGTATAAATTTACCTGTGAATTTGTTCCCTACAAAGCATGAGACCCAGGCGTTCATACTCCCCCACCAGTTTATTATTTGTTTTAGACCACTATTTTGCTGTTCCCCAAAGAAGCCAAGCCAGCTCCTCTATTTCACCTTCCCTCTGCTTGAATGTTCATCCATCCATCACTGTGGTCTTTTCACTCACTCCTTCTGGGCTCTGTTCTAACATAATCCATCAGAGGCTTCACCCGGCCACCCTAGTCAAAGGAGCAGGCCCACCCCTGACTCTGGCTCTCTTTATGTCCTTTAACTTATTTTGTATTTTTTTTAATCACTCATGGCATAAGTATATATCAAGTTGACCTTCCCCACTAGAATGTAAACTCTGTGAGGGCAGAAACTCTGCTTCACTCGCTGTAATACTGCAGAGCCTAGCACCTAGCATGCCCTCCATAAATATTTGTTGAAAAGACAAATGAAAACATCATACAGCATCAGGGAAAGATTCGTCTTTTGGAAAACCTAGACCCTTTCCTTTAGGATAGAAAGGAAGATTTAACTGCTTTGTTTAGATCAGATTCTCTGCCCAAAATATAGGAAGCGACTTTCCACCAAAGTCTTTAAAAAGAAACACTCAGTGCCCACACAGCTGTGAATTTTTAGCTCACTCTGCAGGTTGGTGGATCCTGCCCCTTACCCCTTTGTGGTTGAGGGTGAGAGCCTCTTTCAGTTATTGTACAAATATTAATAGTTCTTGTGACAAGAGATCCTGCCACCATAGGAAACAGAGAAAGGGGAATCAGAACTCCTATGAACAAAGTGTGTTGGACACCAAGAATGAGCTGCCTCCAGGTCTGACATATCCCTGTCTTTCTCTCTCTCTTGAAAACCCCAAGATTCTGAAACCAATTATTAGGGACTGAAACAAGAGTGAAGTTTCTCGGGAAACTAAAGACTTCTTCCCACTCCTGTTAGCTATGACTCTCCTCAGAGTCTTTTCATGTAGACATTTCCAAATGCTTTAAAAAAGCTAGTTAAAAAAAAAAGAATTTGATTTTTACAAATAACTAAGAAAATAATTAACATCAATCAGTTATCTTTGACAGTCAAAGGGAGGGGAAGAAAAGTACAGGTCCACAAAGCAAGGCTCGCCCTTCCACAGGGATGTGGAGGCCTCCAGCTGCAGGCTTGTCTGTGCACCAAATCCAAACAGAGATGATAAGAAGTGCATTCACATAGCCCTGGGCGGGGGGAGTATCTTCATTATGCTTTCATATTTCACATAGTTAAATATTAAATAAGTATTCCCACATACAGTGTCCTCTATAAATTAGCTCCTCTCTTCCTAAAACTCTCAGATTCTCTAAAATGCCATGCTTAAATAAAAGAAGTGGCATAATAGAGAAAATTGGGATGATTAATTACCATCCCAGAGCTAAAGCATGACATTGCCATTCTTCTGATATCTGCCATTCTTCCGATATCATTAAAAAGAGAGAGATGACAGCTGTCTTTACCCTGCACATGATGTCCCTCTGGACAGACCTTGATACTTGTCTGATATACCTCTGTACTTTGGGCTTGAGCCTCTTCCAGTAGGATGACTATAGGAAAAAGTCCTGGTCCTTTTATAAACTGAAAGGGGTGCTAAGAAAATGCACATCTTGTGAGGAAAAGAGAGGGCAGAGGAGCAAGCCTATTCCTGGGAGAAAGGATGTATTAGTTTCTGGACACACCATAACAAAATATCACAAACTGGGTGACTTACACAATAGAAATGTATTATCTGATAGTTCTAGAGGCTGGATGTCCAAGATCAAGTTGTCAGTGGGGCTGGTCCCTCATGAGAATGTAAGAAAGAATCCGTTCCATGCCTCTCTCCTGGATTTTCGTGATTTGCTGAAAATCTTTGGCATTAATGGGCTTGTAGCAGCAAAACTCCACTCTTCCCATGGCGTTCTCCTTGTGTCTCTGTCTCTTGTCTAAAATTCCCTTTTTACTAGGAATATTCATATTGGATCATGGCCCAACATAATGACCTCATCCTAACTAATCACCTACATATTGGATCATGGCCCAACCTAATGGCTTCATAGGATCATATTGAATCATACTGGATCATGGCCCAACCTAATGACCTCATCTTAACTGATCACCTACAAAGACCCTATTTGCAAATAAAGTCACAGTCACAGGTACTGAAGGTTACAGTTTCAATATCTTTTGAAGAGACACACTTCAACTCATAACAATGTCAGACTCTTTGGAAAGGAGTGCAAATTAGACCTGAGAACCTCCCTCACCCTGCTCCCCTGTTCCCCGAATCCTCCGATCACATTTTCATCCAGGTATCTATAAAATAATGGGGGATGGAATGGGGTAGGAAGTGGATTTCATTTAAAGGCTTCTTTAGGGGGCTCTGCAATTAGATTGAGGTCCTAGCTCACTCTGGATGAAATGCAAATGATTGACAAACATAAGATACTCAACCTCACAGGTAATCTGGGAAAAAAAATTAAAGTAGTAAGATACACAAAAGGACTTTAAATAGGGGAGTGAAATGGCCTAACTGCTTTCTAAAGAAAAGCACCATTCTGTCAAAATTTCAATACTGAATACAGGCAGGTATCAAGATTTAAACAATTCAGATTTAAGATACTTGAAATTCCAGAACACTGAGACCCCAACAATCCTAATTGGAATTACATGCCCTAATTGAGACTAACCCAAAAAAACCCCAATTCCAACGATTTCCAGGACAGCTTGGTTGGAGTCAGAGTAAGTGGATTTTTAGAATTAAGCCCTTTGAAAAGAGATTAGGTTTAAATTAAAACTACTTTAAAGAATTATTTCTGAAATGACTGGACTCACCCGTCTTACACCAATGAGGAGGTGTAGTCTGTAAACACCCAGCAGGCTAGTCACCTAGCCTGTCCAGGAGAGGTTTTCAGCTGGAGGTAGGCAGTGTAGTATAGTGTCTAGTACTTGGCCTATGAAAGCAAACAGATCTCAGTCCTTATCTGAGTGCTACCGTTTACTAGCACTGAGTGTTGGCCAGGTTATCTCACCTTCCTGATCCTGCGTCCTCATCTGTAAAACAAGACTGACGGATGCACAGCTTCTAGAGTCCTGGTGAGGATAAAATGAGATGAACATTGAGCTGTGAAGCACTAGGACCTTGCCCAGCATGTTGTGAGGGCTCGATAAACAGGGAGCATCGGTAGAAAAGAGCCCAGGAGAGAAGCTCCTTCAGCTTCTTCAGCTCCATGTGAGGAAAACTGTGTGATGTATTAACTATAAATTGGCACATCCTTTACACTACCTTTTGTACCACTAATGAAAGGATATGCCTTTTTTTTTCCAAATGCGAAAAAAATCCCACAAAGGAAATAACTGAAAATTACATACTCACACCACCATTACTATCCCCGCCCTCCAAAAAAAGATAACAGCTTTTCATTTATAACCACTGGGCATCTTAATCCAAAAGGAATCCTTATGTTATAGATGGATGTCATTTGAACAAAGCTTATTACAAATCAATACCACAGTGCATCTTTCCTAGTTGTCCCAAATTTCAAAGGGCTCGATTACCCTGCTGTGTATTTCTTCTTCCAGTTCAAAGCTTACAAGAAGCTGACAAGAGAAACTGGCCCATATAGTTCAACTGACTTTAGTGAGAAACAGCATGTTCTCTGGGTAAATATAAAAATGAGACTCAGACCTCCCAAGGCCCAGGATTTCCATGCTAGTTGACCTGTCAGAAAATACATACCAAAATAAATATCATATCTGGATTTAAAAAATACATATACAACACTCCACAACATCCATAGGGAATAAAGGTATCCAAAATTAAAGTGGTGCAAAGGCCAAAACATTTTAAATAAATTGTTAGGAAGCAGACATCAAAGTTTCACATTACTTTAAATCCAGTATGCCATCTCTTTTTTATGTCTTGTATCTGTTCTGATTCTTCAGTTTAGCTTCAAATGTAACTACTTTCTGACTCCTACCAGCTCATTTATTTTCAACAGAAGGTTATCAAAAGTCAAAACTCTCTATAGAGCTAATTTGGTTACATTATAATACAACACATTCCTCTACCTTGAAAAATGGGTTGGCTTACCATCTCAGTATTAGGAATATGCATTTTGAGGTAGCACTGGATTGGCTGAATTATTGGAAGGGCTTTGTTTTCCAAAGGTTCATCAAGTAGGAGTTGCCTTTTGAATGAGCAATCAATCAATACTATTACATTGGTGCAAAAGTAATTGCAGATTTTGCCATTGAAAGTAGTAATAATATGTTCTGGGCACCCTGGGTGATGCAAAGATGATAAGACACAATCCATTCCCTTGGGGAACCAACAACATAAATGGATGGTAATATAGTTTGGATGTTTGTCCCTGCCCAAATCTGATGTTGAATTGTAATCCCCAGTGCTGGAGTTGGGGCCTAGTGGGAGGTGGTGGGATCATGGTGGGAATCCCTCATGGTTTGGTGCTGTCTTCAAGATAGTGAGTTATCTTGAGATCTGTTTGTTTAAAAGTGTGTGGCACCTCCCTCCTCCTCTCTCTTGCTTGCTACTGCCCAAATTTGCCATATAATGTGCCTGTTCCCCCTTTGCCTTCTGCCATGGTTGAACCCCCCTGAAGCTTCATCAGAAACTGAGCAGATGCCAGCATCATGCTTCCTATGAAGCCTGTAGAACTATGAGACAATTAGGCCTCTTTTCTTTAGAAATTACCCAGTCTCGGGTATTTCTTTATAGAAATGCAAGAACAGACTAATATAGATGTTCAGAGAATACAAAGCCAAAAGTCATTGTATGGTAAGTATTATATACTGCTGTATCAACACACATTCTGTGTTCACAGGAGAGGAAGGTCCTCTGATTGGGCGATGAGGAAAGCTTCAGAGTTGAAGGAGGATTAAAGGGTGTTCAAAGTTTAGGGTTGAGAAAGAGCGAATGTCCTGAGCAAAGCTGTGGAGATGGATATGGCTACGCATTACTGAAGGAGGAAACAGCCTACTTTAGGTTGTTTAGCAGACACCACTGAAGTTCTGCCTCCTATGCCCTTCCCACCGGAGTTCAGCCACACTGGCGAGAGACAGTTTCTTGCACACAGTCAGCTTCCCACATCAAGCTCCTCTTCTCTGTCTCGCTGCCTGAGCAAAGGGAGGGTGCTCAGCAGCAGCAGGCATCATGTTCTTCATTAAAATGTAAAAATGTGTGATTGCAGGGGAAAGGATTAACACCCCCAGAAGGAGCCTCAACCCACAACCCATGGGAGATGGGAGCTGTGCATTAAATGCCCCAGCCATGAAGCATGCTCCTTGCTTTCCCAGGTGATTCCAGTGGGATGGATGGAGCCCCAGGTGCTCACATTAGTAAACCACTCGTTCATTTCGCCTCCATTGACTTCTCTCCCTTCTTTCCTTTTCTCATTTGTGATTCATAAACTACCTAACCCAAGTCCTTGTCTCAGGGTCTATTTTGAGGGATACTAAAAGAAAGGTTGGAAGAAGAATGGCATTCCATGATCTGTCCCTGCAGACATCTCCAGGAAAATCTCCTGCTTCTTTGCAGTATCAAGTCAGTTGTTAGTCATAATCAACTTGTGCTATTGCCATAACCAACTACTGCTTGTACATTAGTTCCCCAATTGTGCATGCTGGTTTGTACCCTGGGTCTTGTGCTTGGCTTGTGCTCTGCCCACTGGGAGAAATAATCCCTGTGCATGCTCCACCCCCAGTCTCCTATACAAGTACTATTATCCGTCAAGATTCAGTCCAGACATGACCTCCACTGTAAAAATCCTCCTCTACTCCACTTTGCCAGCCCCTTGCAGGGTTGGATGTGCCAGGCCTCTGTCATAGCATGGATCACATAATTTGGAAACAGCTAGCCTAGCTGTCTGTCTCTGTGACTTAACTGTGAACTCCTTAATGGCAAGCAGGGACTTCTTCCTGCTTTTCTGTGCATTCCCAGCAATGAGCCATGGACCTGATAAATAAACAAATATGCAGTATTTGTTTGTGTAGAATAACAGTGTCCTGGGGAGGTACCCACCTAGTGGATTCCTTGTTTTATAGTTTCCTAGTGGGAATTCGAGCAACTAGATTTTATTATCAGAGGCCTCCATTTGCCCTTATTTTCAGCCTAAACTTTTCAAGATTGGGAAGTACAGAATCTGGTTAACATTTTGAAACTAAGCAAAATGTATTAATCTACTGAGGCTCAGCTTAATATTTGGCCTTGCACTCCGCTATAGCAGAAATGCAAGAAAAGCCTACTTGTGTATTTTCACCCCCATTGTGACAGCGGATCATCTGGAGACTATATTTTCCTTCTTACAACATATTTTGTCATGATAGCCTCGTTCTCAAAATTTCCAGCTGCTTTCGTCCGTATTTTAATGCCATTCATTTTTTCTCATCTCATCAGTTTAATTCTTGTAGATTTTTCCTCGTGTTGCCTGATCTCCGGAGTCAGAGCTTTTATTTGATTTCAGTTCCTGAATTTTCTACTTGCTGCCTAAGTAAACTAAAAACTCCGACAAAGGATGAGGCCTTGGTTGATAAATTCCAAAATCTATCTGATAGCCTTCAGTTGGCTTAAGTTAGATCTGTTCCCTTGTTTTTGCTAACTTGTCCTGGTTTTCCATCTTTATTTTGGAATTTTATCTTCCCTCCCCCTTTTTCTCTCTTTTCTTCCTCCCCTTATATGTAGGAGTTCCAGCATTCTGTTTTTCGCCTCTGCTTGTTTCTGTACTGTCTCTGCAGCAGCCACTTCCATTCAGTGCTCTCACTACCCGTGCTCAACAGACGAGTCCCTTCTTTATCTTTGGCCCTAGGCTTTCTGACAAAATTTGAGTTCGGTCACAATAGTTTCCTGTTCGGTGTCTCCATTTTGTGTCCAATTGATGGCACGAACTCATATTAAGATCTAGATTCATTGGCTTTTTATTTTTCAATTTTCTACTTGCTCTAGACTTTCTGATCACCTACCATCTTATCCATCTGTGTCCACCTCCTCCTGCTTCCCCCATAATCAATCAGACACAAACTCATAAATATTCCACCTCTGAAAGATCTACTGCACTCTAGAAGCTGCTCTATCCTCACTGCCATTGCCATTTTTAAAGGCCCTTCTTAGCCTTACTTGGTACCATTGTACTAGCTTCCTACCTGGTCTTTCCATTTGGATCTCTCCTCTTCAGTCCACTCTGTTCATACCACTAGGAGAATTAGTTAATGCCACTCAGCATCATGTGTCAGGGAGAACCCTTGAATCCAGGCCCAGAAACCTTAACACTAAGCAACTGGGTAATAATCATCATCTCCTTCTAGCTCTACAGCTTTGTTTTTGTTTCTGTTTTTGTTTTGAGGTGGAGTCTCGCTCTGTTCCCAGGCTGGAGTGCAAGGGCATGATCTCAGCTCACTGCAGCCTCCACCTTCCAGGCTCAAGTGACTCTCTTGCCTCAGCCTCCCGAGTAGCTGGGATTCCAGGCACGTGCCACCACAGCCAGCTAATTTGTTATATTTTTAATAGACACAGGGTTTCACTATGTTAGCCAAACTCCTGACCTCAAGTGAGCTACCCACCTTGGCCTCCCAAAGTGCTGGGATTACAGGCATGAACCACCATGCCTGGCCAAGCTCTATAGCTTTTTAACACCTTTATTAGAATATAATTTACATACTTCATAAAGTTCACCTCTTTTAAGTATACAATTCAATATTTTTACTATATTCACAGAATTGCACAACCATCATAATAATGTAATTTTAGGACGTTTTCATCTTCCCGAAAAGTGACTTAATAGGAGTCCCTCTTCATTTCTCCCAACCTCACCCTCTAACCCTAGGCAACCACTAATCTGCTTTCTGCCTCTAGAGATTTGCCTCGTTTTGACATTTCTTATAAATGGGATAATGCAATATGTAACCTTTTATTTCTGGCTTCTTTCACTTAGCTTAATGTTTTCAAGGTTTATCCATGTAGTAGCATGTATCAGTACTTCATTTTAATAACTGAATACTATTCCATTTATGGATATCCACATTTTTTAATCCATTCGTCAGTTAATGGGCATTTGTCTTGTTCCCACCCTTTGACTATTGTAAATAATGCTGCTTTGACAGCTCTAGAGTTTTAGACATTATCCTTACCATCATATCAAGAGAGAAATATAGCAATATTCCAATTTTCTTTATTCTTTACAGACAAGCTGTAAAGTAATCTTTACATGAAGATTCTCAAAGCAAGTCTACTAACAAAAGTCTAAGGAAGTGTCCTACCAGCAATTAAAAAAAGAAAAACTTGAAGAAGTTTCTGTTGCTGCTTTCAACTGTGTAACCATGTCTATTAAAAGCCACTTGTAAATAGCTAACTTCAGCTCTGGCATGCCATAGATTAGGCATATTTGTTTTCCAGGGAAGATTATAAATAGAGGGGGGAGGGGGGAGTGAAACAGAATGTATTTTGCAAATGAGCCCAGATGGAAAACTAACAGATGGCCATGCACTGTATTTTGTGTGTTCAGACCTACATTTAAATTAAAAATTTTCATAATTATGATTAACGTCTGTAGCAACACTAGTTTTCCTGTGGTAGCATCATATATCATGTATTGGAGGTATTGAATAGAACATTTGCATGAAAAGGTTTCAGACTTTATACAAATTTTGGTACTTGCCTGCCCTACACTTAAGAAGGAAACAAAACAAAACCTCATTCAGCCACGATGGAGAATGCTGAGAAAACTTCAGTACAAGTGGACTTTCTATAATAAGCCCGTCTGCCGCCATCTGGCTTTTCCTCCCATGTTAAAACTCAAAGCCAGTCATTCCATGCAGAGGGGGAAATAATGGGCCCTTATTTGCATGGCTATTTTTTAAGATTCTGTTGTGAAGAGTTTTCTCTTGGATCACAAACATTTCTTGATTTCTATCAATACAATCAATATATTTCTTTCTAAGGGTGTTATGTCTTATCTTGTATGTCATCCAGGCTTCTTTGCTTCTCCTTTTCTTTTTCCCTTGATGATTCTGTGTTTATTATTTTCCCAGTCTTCTTAGGGGTGAGCATTGCTGGAGAAGTCCATGAAATGTTTGTCTATCTAGAATCACGACTTTGGAATCTTCACCATGAGAACATAAAACCCAACTCACTCTTTCTAGGGCCGTCGGTCAATTGTGTGGACTTCAAGCAGGGGAGTTGATCTCTTTGTGCCAAGTCAGATTCTAGATGTGTAAAATGGGGGAATCTTCAGAAGGTGTCTGATCTGCTCTACTTATTTTTGCTCTGCCATGGTGCCCTGCTCTGGGACGTTTCCAGATTGCCTCTCATTTTGGTGGTTCCTTACTCTTGCCTCCTGCTCTTCTGATGTATTCATCAACTCAATTTGGATTTTTACCTCCAGCACAACTGTGCCCATTTTTGACTTGCTACTCTGGCTCAATGTAGACCTTTTGTCTTGAGCAGGAGTTTTTCTCCCCCAGCATAACTTACTTTTCTGGTTATAAGAACTATCAGACACAATTCTGCTATTTGACTCCAACATAAGACATTCCTTCTGGCACTCATCAGGTTATTCCTCCCAGGCCCTCTTGTAGCCAGGCTCCCCCACCAGTGGAAAGATCTTGGTATGGAGCTCCATCCTGGTGATACCACTGACCATGGCAAGCAGGTCAGCACTTAGGAGGGGATTCTACATTATTGACATCCTACAGCTGCTGCATTTTGGTCAAGGCGGCCAACAATATTGATAAACTTCATGAGTTTATGTAGTAATAAGGCCCAAGTTTTACTGTTGGGAGAACAGTGTATTCATATCAGTAGCATCCCTTGATTGAGTCTGGAAAGTGGAGTTGAAGAAACGTTCTTTTAGACATTTTCAGCTGTCAAAAGGTTGAAGGGTGGGGATGAGTGGGACAGAAAACCTAAGCTCAGGCGTTCCAGCCCTTTAACTCTTGCTTTCTGATTTGGTATTAGAAATTTTACCCTCTAAATATAAAAATACTAGAGAGAAGAGGATGAAAGGTGAATAGGAGAATGTGGACAAAATGAACAAGCTTTAGGATATTGAACTTACAATTTTGAAAAGTTAAGTTGAATGTTTTTACAAAAGACTCATCCATCCCTTTTTAGGTTCTCAGATATATGATGAAAGGGATAAAAACAGCAGCAGCCCGTTTTATAAGTCAAGCTAGCAGCCGTGTTCTATGAACACTTTAAAATACCATAGGTGCCCATACACTGGAGAATGAGCATATTTAATGTCAAAAAATAAGTCTTGGGAGAGCTGCTGAGCACTTAACAACATCACTAATTATTTGTATAACATTTGGCAAAAAGTCAAAACCATAATTTTTTCCTGGTAAACATATTTTTACACATTTGTCCTCCCTACAAAAATAACCGGTTGAGATGCATATATTTTCACTTGCATATGTTTGCATTGCTGAGGCATAAACCAATCCTCCCTTAAAAGGTTCATTTCAAAGTTATTAGCTAATTCATAGGCCCGGTAAGCCTGCAGATCCACAAGCATATGCTTTGCATTGAAACACCAGCTTGGTAATCAAACGAGGAGCAATCTAATATGAGCTTTCAAGGCAGGTGAATTTGACTGTAAATCATGGTTCTGCACATAGGTTTGTATTTTCTATTCTTAATTACATCTGTGCAAATCTCCATTTGTTTATGGTTGCCTAATAC
Organism: Piliocolobus tephrosceles; assembly: GCF_002776525.5. Lineage (NCBI taxonomy): Eukaryota > Metazoa > Chordata > Mammalia > Primates > Cercopithecidae > Piliocolobus > Piliocolobus tephrosceles. The sequence goes on along the minus strand of NC_045447.1, from coordinate 80,675,028 downwards.
ATCGAGTGGGCTATTTGCATTCCCAGAAGCACATTTTCCATGGTGTGCACTTCTCTGAGAAAAAGAAAAAAAAAAACTGGTTCAGCCATTAATTCAAATATTAAGTGCAAAAATGATATAGAAGTGAATGCTTTTCAATTCAACTCCAACAAATACTTCTGGAGTACCTGCGCAAGGCACTTATAGGGATACATAGGAAGGGTATTTTGCCTAAACTCATTGAAGCTCAATTTCCTCATCTATAAAATGGGAGTAATAGAAAAAAAGAAAGTGTTCATTTAAAGTGCTGTATAAATATGAGCAAGCAGTAAGTAGTGGTGGTAGTAAATTGCAATCCAATATTTTTTTTTCCTGCCAGCACCACTTAATTACAGATATTTTCCTGTGGAAAACTTTCTGAATTTGACACGAACAAATACAGAAGGCAATTGTTCTTACATTCAAGTTACCTTTTTTTCACTTTTTTCAATCCTATTGACAAAAGTAACATATAAAAATATTTAAGAAAGGATTTACAATAGTCAATGCCGATCAAAAATGTGTTCAATGTACAATGGAAAAGCAGTATGTCCTTGGGGCATGCCTTTTAGTTTGGATTCACTCTCTGTTCTGTAATAACAGAGAAGGTAAGGCCTGGCTAGCTCTAGGTAAGTTCTAGAGAATGAACAAAAAAGACCTTCAGGTTGCTTCTAAGTGATGCAGTGGATTTCCCTGGATATATAAGAAAGCAAGGAATACTAGCAGATGATTTATCTGGGATTGAAAATGATAGGTCTGACTGTACCCTTCCCCCAGAACTGTAGCTATCTGTTAAATGGAAATCTACTTGTCCTACCTACCACATCATGTCCTCATGAAGATCCAAACCCATAATGTGTGTGAAAGCTCTTTATAAAACCAAGCAGCCAGGTCTTTATAGTTTTCCTCTCCATCTGAGTTTAGGGAATGAGAAATAAGGTGTTGAAGAACCCCAAAGAATATGTTTCCTTAAAGGAAAAGGAATAAATGAGTAAACCAAGAGGCACCTTGAGCTCCACCTGACTCTGATATTTACATTCAAATTAGTCACCATGTTGTCTCCTCCAGGCCATCTGAGTACTGAGGGTTATGCAGTGGCACGACTGAAGCTAGATCCAGCCTGTCAAGGACAAAAGGGGAAAAACAAAGGGACGCCTCCTGAATTTCCTTAAGAAAAATCACCTTCTCTCCTCAAGCTTGCAGCTCCTCGTCTGTAATGTGAAGGGGCCAGGCAGGTCAGATGCTCTCTGAGGTCTCTTCTGACTGTGATCCCTAAGTCAGAGAACACAGGAGCACTTGTATGCATGTCAGCGGACCTGGGTGATACCGTGGGGACCTTCTCTTCAGTACCATGAAGATCTAGCATCAGAAGAGTCTCCTAACACGAGAGAAAATGTACTTTACTGCCTGAGGTGGCCTCATCACGTGTTCACTAAAGCCTAGAGAGGCTTGTTCTGAAAAACTGAACCGTCCGCTAGCCTAGCTGATTGGCCAAGAACTGCCACTCATTATGTCTGTTTCCCTAGTTTCCCTCACATGGACTGCAAAGGTGTGATTTCCCCAGGTAATCCCGGCCACTGCAGTGACAGAGGATAATATGGCAATGGCCTTTCAAGAGTGTTTCAAATTAGAAGTGACCACAATTTATGTCCTCAGAAGCCACAGGCAATTGATACTCCGCATTTAAGAATCTCACTTGAGAAGAGGCAGTAAGTGCCTCCTCTCATGCTTTCTTTCTGCTATGCTTGCTCTCGTCCATCCCGCTCCTCCTCTCCTTTATTCATCCATTTGTTAACTCATTAAGCAACAACTTCAGTAATGTTTTTCCTAATGAGCCATTTGCTGTTTAAACCATGATCAGTTTAGTAATTGCTGATTGGCTGGACAGCTGTGTCAATTTTGGAAAATTTCCCCCTAAAATGGCTTTCTCTTGCTAAGGTATAAAGTCATAGTTAGAAATGTAAGCCCTGAACCAAGCCGAAGAGGAAAATATGGGTAAAAAAAACTATTAATTTTTAAGAACCGAGATGTTAAGTGATGTGCCTAAGGTCTCTGTAAGTGTTAAGGCTGGAATCCAAACCCCAGCCTTCCTGGCGCCAAAGTCTACCTTGTTCCAGGGCCTGGAACAAGGTAGGGCTCCTTATGAGCCCCCACACCACTGGAAGGAAAACTATCCAGCAAGGATGAGCAGCCACTCACTAAGAACTTCCGTTCTCCCTGAAGAGTTCCCAAAAGACACCACATCCTCAAGCTTTTAGCCCTGGTGATGCTCTCTGTGACCCAATCAGTCTAGCATTGAGTGTTAGATCCTAACCTGCTGGCCTCAGCATTTTTACATGCCTGAGTTCCACAGTCATTCCATTATGTGGCCCTATTTTAACATTTAGGATACCTTGGTTTCCTCGGAAATTATGATGAAGAGGCTTCATCATGATAGTGAGTTTGGTGCATTTAGCGCTTGGGAGTTGAAGCATCAGATGTGCATGTTCTGAAAGCTTCCGTCTCTATTGTTGAAGGACCTTCTTCTTGGGTGGCTTTGGCAATGGCAGCAGAAGCTTCACAGAGCATAGTAAATCCCTCCACAGCATCAGGTAGTAGAGCTGGAGATGCTTTTCAGTATTCCCATGTGGAATCAGAGCTGTGGGTTGTGCAGAGAAACTTTTGGGTTTTAAGAATTAAGTGGCTTGCTGTCCAGTTGTAAGCTAACATTCACTAGAGCAGGTTCTATGTGACAGGATTTTAATTGATCTCAGGTGTATTTTGGGTTGTCCTGTCCCATTTTATTTTGCCAGCGTTGCTGTACATAGTAAAAATCCTAGGTAACACAAGTGTGTGATAACTATTTTATCCCTTTATATTCTTTGAATTAAACTATTTGAGTTCTCTTGTGTTAGGGTTGTGAGAAACTTAACTTCAATTAGGGTCATGTCACGATTTCAGAGGTTCATGCATGGCCAAAATTTTGCAGAAGAGAAATGGGACATCCTCCTTTGCCGTGTTCTTAGTTTTCTCTGGTTGTGGTCAAACCATATGAAGCAGATCCACATGTCTCCTTTAGGCTGACAGCGATCTGTGCTTTCCTAGCTATGGTTGCATATAGGTCCCTTGGTGTCCCATCTGCCTTCATTTACCACTGGGCTTTGCTCCACAGGGACTTGCTGTTTCCATGCTAGCCCTGCGAGGGGGTAGGGCTGAGATGGTTCATTTTATGTGTCAGTCTGACTGAGCCACAGGTTGCCCAGACATCTGGTCAGATACTATTTTGAGTGTATCTGTGTGGGTGTCTCTGGATGAAATTATCATTGAACTGGTAGACTGAGTAAAACCAGTTGCCTTTCTTAATGTGGGTAGGCTTCATCCAATAAGTTGAAGGACTAAATAGAACAAAAAGGCAGACCCTCTGGTGAGTAAGGGGCAACTTCTCCTGACTGACTCCTTATGAGCTGGACATGATTTTTTTTCCTGCTTTCAGACTCAAACTGAAGCAGCAGCTCTTCCTGAGTCTAAAAACTGTTGTCTTTTAGACTGGAGCTACCACTATTGGCTCTCCTTGTTCTCAGGCCTCAGAGTCAGCCAGTGTGGTATTCTGTAAGAAACCAATCATGGCTGTAATTATAACAGCGAAGCTCACTCAGTCATCTCATTGGGCCTACACACTATGTTACTTAGCAGGATAGTGCAGCCTGCCCTGGGGATTTGCAACCCAGGCCAAAGGGATTTCCAGAAGACAAGGCTACCTTGACACAGAAGTGAATTTCATAAACCTTAAAGCAAAGCTTACCTTTACAAGAATAGTTTGGACTCCCTTCATGAAAGAAACACCTGGTAAGTGACCCAGACTGAATATAAGTAAAAGAACAGGAAAGGATCCTTCAAACTCTGAGAATTATCTTCAGACAGAGACCCTCTTGGCCAGTCAATTCCTGTTTCTGGCCCAGAACCCTAGCCTACTCCAACTATTCATCTTGTAAGAGAACTACCAGAACAAACTGCTTGAGCATCATGGTCTAGGGCGTACCTTTCATCTGAGTTGGACCAAATGGGAGGAGTTGCCCCTGGGGAACCTAGTTACCTAGGACTACCCAAAACCCCTGAACATGACAGACTGGAACTACATCACACCATTGGCTTTCCTGGATCTCCAGCTCGCCAACTGTATATCTTGAGACTTGTCAAGCACCATAATTGCATAAGTCAATTTCTTATAGTAAATCTATCTGTCTGTATGTATGTCTATCTGTCCATCCATCTATCCATACTATTGGTTCCTGTTTCCCTGGAGAACCTTAACCAATACGAAGGCATAGCTCTTCTTTGCTGCTGGCATCCACAGCTCTCTCTGTGTCTTTCTTCATTCCCTTCTTCTCTTGTGAAGCCTTCCATCTCTACTCCTGTCAGACTTCTGGCCAAGACAATTGAGTATTTATGAGTTTTATATTAGTTTCCTGGTACTGCTGTAAGGAAGTACTACAAACTGGGTGACTTAAAAGAACAGAAATTTATTCTCTCACAGTTGTTGAGGCTAGAGGTCTGAAATCAGGCATTGGCAGGGCCAAGCTCTCTCTGAAGGTCCCACGGGGAAATCTTTGCTGCTTCCTCCAGCTTCTGAAAGTTTCTGGTGGGCTCCAGCAACCCTTGGTGTTCCTTGGTTTATAGCATACTGCATATTGCTAACTGAAAGAAGCCAGGCTGAAAAGGTGATATATTTTATGATTCTGATTACATGACTTTCTGAAAATAGCAAAATTATAAAGACAGCAAAAAGATCAGTCATTTCTAGGAGTCTGGGAAGAAGAGTGGAGGATTTGAGTAGGTGAAGCACAGCAGACATTTTAGGGTGGCAAACCTGTTCTATGTGCTACTGTAATGGTGGATACCTTACATTATGCAATTGTTAAGACCCATAGAACTTACAGAGTAAACTGGAACATAAACAAATTTTTAAAATCATTTCGGAGGTCAGGATATCACAGGAAGAAATCCAGACTGTGACAGAAGAACCGTATTAAAAATACCTGAAACAACCTCACTGAAGTAGGTGAGGGAAAAGTCACTGACATAAGCAACTTGGGAAATGAATGAAGTCCAAGACTAAGGACAAAAGGAACTGCATGTAAGCATCGTACTCTAGTTAATGGAATTTCCCATGAAATTTCCATGAAGGTGTGGCTTAACAATTCTGATACTGCTATATATGTATAGTGAAACTGAAAAAATTAATTAAATGTGTGGCAGATGGTCGAAGCCAGGTTTCTCACTGTTAGAGTGGGAATTTACAGTTAAGTGAGGTGAGGAAGCTAGAATGATCACTGTGGTAATGGATTGCAGTTGAAGACATTACTATGCACTTCTGTTTAACTTAATATAAAGATGGTTACATATAAAATAACTTACATATGTATGTACACGTGGGTTAGTATACATATACAAATATTCCCTTGTTCTGTCAGCTGAGGGACACTAGAAGCAACAATATCCTAGTGGCAATGAACACACTTAGCACCCAGATTGTGGTTTCTACTACCATTCTCCAACAGAAGAAACCAAGGCTCTTTGGAGAAGTGGCTGATTCTAGGACTGAAGTGGAACATACACAAGATGCACCTGGGACATCTTATAGTGACAAAAAGTAAGAAAGTGATAACAAATATTGAGGAAATTTTGTCAAAGGGACACAGGACAATTTAGTCCAGTTGAAAGTGTTATTAATGACCAAAGCTAGAACAATTTGAGCAAGAAAATTAAGTCGTGTTGGGTTATTACCCAAAGTATAAAATAAATATCCATGAGTCCATACTGACATAAACGAATAATTGAATTAAATGGATAAGTGGAGGAAGAGACAAGTCTCATATGAAATTCTAAAATAACTTATGTAGATATTTTTTCCTCCAAAAGGGGATGGATTCATCACCACTGCTTAATTGTGAGCTGTGCATAGTGACTTTCTTTCAAAGAGTACACTATGGAAAGGAGAGAAAGACTAACTTTACACCTCTGTAAACATGATATATACTACCTCAGCAGGTAATTAAGGTCAATATCAACAATGATAAATCATGTTGATAGTATGTACCCTTGTTATGATGAGATGAGACTGTCACTTTACCTCTTTGTTTTCCTCCTCCAAACCCATAGCTCCAGTCTAGATATGAAGAAAATATCACAAAAATTCCAGTAGAGAGGCATCCTACAAAACACTTGTCCAGTACTCCTCAAAACTATCAAGGCCATCAAAACAAGAAAAGTTTGAGAAACTATCACAGCCAAAAGAAGGCGTGACAAGAAAATGTGATGTCTTTTCATTCTGGAAAAGAAAAAAAGACATTAGGTAAAAAGTAGGAAAATCTTGATAAATTATAGACATTAGTTAACAATAATGTTTCAGTGTTGGTTAATTGATTGTAACAAATATACCATACTAACAACAGATGATAATAATAGGGGAAATTGAGTGAAGGGTTATATGGGAACTGTCTGTTCTATCTTCTCAAACATTCTATTAATCTGTAACTATTCTAAAACCTAAAGTCTATTTTAACAAAATTTAAACAAGGAAGAAAAGCATCTTATCTCAATCACCTTCCCAAGTATTTCAGAATGTAGTTTGTCTTCTATATCTCCAAAATAATTTGTTTTTGTGCCTTACTTTTCAAACACCTGACACTTCAGCAGTCATTCCCTCCCTTATTCATTGACTCCATTGTCATGATAGATTATATTGATAGATTACCCTAATATACCCTCAAAGCCAACACCAAACTATTTAAAAAGTTATCTCAATAAACCACCACCAATGCATCTATGCTTCTTTCTACTATAGTGAAGGGAGAAACTAAATATTTTATGTAAATGTCAGCTTCAGATTACAGCAATATAAGCACTTATATTCTTGAAAGAAATGCTTAACTAGAGCAAAAATATTTAGGAAGATATTAATTCGAATCCTAGGACTTTTTTCTTTAAGTGATCCTTTTCAAGTGACAAAGTACAATAGGAAAACAAGGCCAGACTGTTTCTAGCTGGAGGTAAATTTTTGCAAGTAATGTTCCCTACAATTAAAGTTGTAGCCATTTCCATTAACTAATCAAAAACATTTATTGAACACCGATTATTTAAAAGATATACAAATTTCTAGCAGCAGCTAATTAATGTGATTTCATTTCTCCCTTCCTTCTTCTATCAAGCAGGTGCTTATTCTATAAAGATCATGTGCGAGCCTGAAGCTCAGAAGAAAGGCCAGGCCTGAAAGCAGATTTAGTATGCTTCTCCCTAACGGTGACAAGTATAGTAACAGGAGTGGAAGACAGCTTCCACTAAAAGTCCCTAGAAGCTGGGCATGGTGGTGCACACTTGTAGCACTGGCTACTCAAGAAGCTGAGGTGAAAGGTCCACTGGAACCCAGGAGTTTGAGGCCAACCTTGGAAAATAGTGAGACTCTGTCTCTTAAAAAAAGAAAAAAGTCCTAGAAAAGACAAGGAAAATAATTAATTTTAAAAAGTAAGAGGAATAGGAAAATACCACCATAATGTTTCATAACAAATTATCCCAAAACTCAGTCATAAGTCATAGGTCAAAATCATGAGGATTTATTCTCATGCTCAGCTTGACTGGGACTGATGTATACATTTTGTTCTAGAGCCCAGGATGAAGGGAGGCTACCCAGGAGAATCTCTTCTTAAGGCAATGACAGAAGAATAAGCATGTAAAGCATTTGTTTAGGTTAAGCATATTCACATTGACCAAAGATTGGGGTTACTAAGAATAAAGCTATAATGAACAGTCATGTACAAATCTTGTGTGGGCATATATTTTTATTTCTCTTTGGTAAATATCTGGAAGTGTTATTGCTGAGCTTTATGAGTTTATGCTTACTTTATAAGAAATTTTCCACGTGTTTTCAGCAGTAGCTCTAATATTTTGTATTCCTGTCAGCAGTGAAGGTTCCGGTTGTTCCTAATACTTGTCAACACATGATACTGTCTGCCTTTTTTATTTTAGCCATAATAGCAGGTGTATAGAGCTCCAGCATTGTGGTTTTTATTTCTACTTCCCTAATGACTAATTAAGTTAAAGTTATATCATGTGCTTATTTGCCCTTTGAGTATCTTCTTCAGTGAAGTTTCTGTTCAAATATATTGCCCATTTATTAATTGACTGTCCCTCTTCTTGTTATTTAGTAGGAGGTGTTCTTTATAGAGTTCAAACAAAAGGATTTTTTTTTAATCAGATATGTGTTTTGCATATGTTTTCTCCAAGCCTGTGACTTGTTAACAGTATTTCTTAAATAACAAATGTTTTAAAATTTTTTATAAAGTTCAATTAATCAATTATTTTTCTATTTTTTGTGAATTTTACGCCCCAGTTAAGAATTATTTGTTCAATCCAAGTTCTCAAAGTTTTTTTCTATGTTTTTATCTGGAAGTTTTACAATTTCATCTCTTACATTATGATCTAAAATCTATTCTGTGTTTTTTTATATATATATAAGGTTTAAGATTCATTTTTACAAAAATATGAACATTAAATTCTAGTACTATTTGTTGAAAAGACTATTCTTTTCCCTTGGTATCTTTGTCAAAAAAGAATTGGCCAAATATAGGTGGGTCTTTTTCTGAATTCTCTATTTTGTTACATTGTTCTATGTGTCTATCCCTATGCCAATAATAATCACTGACTGGATTATTGTAGCTTTATAATAAAGTCTTAGATAGTGTAAGTCCTCCAACTTAATTTTTTTCTAATTTGTTTTGTCTATTCCAGATCCTTTGAATTTATATATATTTTAGAATCAGCTTGTCGATCACTACAAAAAAAAAATGCCTGCTGAAATTTGTATTGGGATTGCATTGAATATGTAGATCATTCTAGAGAGAATTAAAATCTTAACAATATTAGTCTCCTAATTGATGAACGTGATATATCTCTCCAATTATTTAGATGTTCTTTAAATTCTATCAGCAATGTTTTGTGGTTTTCAATGTATAGATCTTTCACAAATTCCTATTTCTAACTTTTTTTTACAGTTTTTGATACTATTATAAGTGTATTTTATTAATTTCCGTTTCCAATTCTTCATTTTTAATATACAATTAAATTTTCTATTTTCTATATTTCTATATTCACCGTGTATTCTCTGTGAAATATACTTGTAAAACTTATTAGTTTTAGTAGTTCTTGGGTAGAATTCTTAAAATGTTCTAAACAGATAATTGCATTGTATTTCTATTAGCAGTTTTACTTTTTATTTTATAAATTGTATGCCCTTTCTTTTCCTTTTTTTTTTTTTTTTTTTTTTTTTTTTTTTTTTTTTTTTTTTTTTTTGCCTTATTGAACTAGCTGGAACCTCAAGTCCAATGATGAATAGAAGTGGTAAGAGGAAATCCTTGCCTTGTTTCCACTGTAGGAAGAGGGCATTTTAGTCCTTTACTGTTAAGTATAATTTTAAGCTGTAAGTTTTTGTAGCTTCTCTTTATCAGTTTAAATAAAATTACTTTGTATTGCTAGTTTCTATCATGGATAGGTGTTGAATTTTGAGGAAAGCTTTCCTGCATTTATTGAGATGATCTAATAGTTCTTTTTGTTGTTGTTTTTTTTTTATATGATGGATAACATTGATTTTTTTTTACTGTTACTTCAAAATTATATTTTTATACGTCACACAATTTGATTTGCTAAAATTTTATTGAGGATTTTGCAATTATGTTCATGAGGTATTCCTTGGTCTTTCTTACAATTTATTTTTCTAATTGTAAATGAAAGTAATTCTGGCATCAAAAAATGAGTTTGGAAATATTTACTTCCCTTTTAAGTCTGGAAGAATTTGTATAGAATTAGTATTTCCTTATTAAATATTATTAAATTTACCACTGAAATTATCTGCACTTGGAGTTTTTGTGGGGTGGTTTTTACCTACAAATTCAATTTCTTCACTAGGTAAAGAGTTAATCATGTTATGTATGTCTTCTTAGTTTACTTTGGTAGTTTGAGTCTTTTGAAAAACTTCTGGCCGGGCGCGGTGGCTCAAGCCTGTAATCCCAGCACTATGGGAGGCCGAGACGGGTGGATCACGAGGTCAAGAGATCGAGACCATCCTGGCTAACACGGTGAAACCCCGTCTCTACTAAAAATACAAAAAATTAGCCAGGCGTGGTGACGGGTGCCTATAGTCCCAGCTACTCGGGAGGCTGAGGCAGGAGAATGGCATAAACCTGGGAGGCGGAGCTTGCAGTGAGCCAAGATCGCGCCGCTGCACTCCAGCCTGGGTGACAGAGCAAGACTCCATCTCAAAAAAAAATAAAAATAAAAAATAAGTGGAAGCTAAACACTGAGTACACATACTCACAAAGAAGAAAACAATAGACACGGGGGCCAACTTGAGGGTGGAGAGTGGGAGGAGGGTGAGAATTGAAAAAGTAGCTAGCATGTATTATGCTGATTACCTGGGTGACAAAATTATCTGTACACCAATCCCTGTAACATACAATTTACCTGTGTAGCAAACCTGCTCACATACCCCTTGAACCTGAAATAGAAGTTGAAAAACAAAACATAAAATTAAAAATCCAAGGAGCTTTCAAAGAAGAGAAATATGTTGGATGAGTTTGTTTTTTCATTAATTGAAAATTTGTGGCACAGAACAGTTTTGGTTTGTTTGTTTAGTGAGTGGTCATTTTATGTACCATACATAGATTGTCGTGGAATAAATGCTGAATGTTATACCAGTTATGCATGTAGAAAGGGAGAGCATCACCAGACAAAGAAAATGTTTGCCCCTCAATGCCTAATCACAGAGTACTTTATCACAGAATGCAGGTGGTGACCACCCATATTGCTTGTAATATTTTTTTGGTTTTGAGGAAAATAGTGACATTCTAAATACAACCAAGTTGCAGTCTTTTCAGCTTTGTTTTTTGGCAAAGAAAATGGCAGCCGTGTAAAATGCTGCTTTTCCATACACTAGAACACTTTCTGTCAAGAAAAGCAGTGCTTGCATGAATTTTTATTAGATGACGAATGAGATTAAAATATTTTTAAGAAGTTGATATTTCTGGCCACAATTGTCTCTATGAGTGGCTTGCTTAAATTGTATAATCCAGAATGAAAGCATAGCAGTTAAATCTTAAGGAGATGGGGTCGGATTGCCTGGGTTCAGAGCTTCACTGGACCATTGACAAGCTATATGACTTTAGACAAGCCACTTAATCTCTCTAGGACTCAATTTCATTATCAGTAAAAAGCATTATAAATAACTCCTACCTCAAAGAATTGTCCTAAAAATTCCACAGGAAAATTCATATAAGTACTTACGCTGCCTAAGAGTTCTCATGCAATAAATATTAGCTATTTTAACAATTACGATTATATTCTGAACTTACCTAGATTTCAATTTAGCATATTAGATTACTGAGGAAGTCATAATTGTGATGAAGATAGCTCAATCACCATGATTTTGACTCTTTCCCAACACTGAATTATTTCCTTTGTCTAAGGATAAATAATCTATAAGCTTTTATTGAGTATATTTTAAAGCTGTATCTATAAACTGTTATAGAATATGAAGAAAAACTTAGCTGAACCAAGTGAAACAAAATGGTGGATTAGGAATCCTTCACCCCCTCTCCCCATATAAATCACTCAACTTTCCAGCTTTGTCGTAGGTGTGCTCATCAACTTAAGGTATACAGGAGTGCTATAATTACGCATTCGTGAGGAATCTATCCCTAATTTCTGGCCTATGTTCAAGTTTAATGTCCAGAACTATCTACGAAAATCATCTACCATGAGCTAGAGTTTTCAACTTTAATCAGTAATAGAAAATGAGGAAAAAGATGACTGGAGGAGAAAACTGACCTGTGAATGAGCTATTTGTCACTTAGCTGGATATGACCATATTGCTGAAATATTTCAACATTTTCCCTCTCTTAGGTATGAAATGGCAATTATTTTTTAATTTTTAAAATATTGAGTTTTAAAATTAAATGTTTTTAAATTCTTTTAAAATGGGTGCTCATTTTGAGAAACACCTAATGGGCATTGGTCCACAAAAGCTGAGAGTCGAGTAATCCTGCTGCAATGGGAGACATGCTAGAGCTGTAATGTACACACAAGATCCGTAAGACAAAACAGGAGATGCAAGTGATAGAAATTTGGAGAAAGGAGAGAATGCTTTGGGGAAAGAGGTCACCAAAAGCACTACAAAAGAGATGAAATATGAATCCTTGAAGGATAGTGGAACTTTTAGACATGTCAGTGGAAGGGCAACTTTTCAGGCAAGTAAAACAGTGCACACGATAGCAGGCAAGTAGGAAGGTTTAGGGCATGACCCAGGGATGGGGACTAGAATTACTTGACTAGAACGAACGAGTAAGGAATAGAGACTTTGATTAGGGTGATCTAGTGAGGTCCATCAAATACTTGGCACCAAAGCTCACATAAAGCATTCATTTATACACTATATTTAGAAAGAGTATAAAAAAGCAAGAGAGTGGGAGAAAGAAAGTAACCATAAAAAGCATTCACACGGACACGGCTTATTTCTTTGTCTTATTTCTATTCTTTGGTTTGACGTTCCATATTGTCAAGATACACATTTTTACTCTTCTGAAAAATAATCCATGAAGGATGTCTTTCACTGTCAGAAAGAGAGACTTTTCTTTGTATAATAAAAGTGGTGTGAGGAAATCATTAGTTAAATTGTCATGGTGTTGTTTTTGCTATGAAATAGCAGATTTACAAGGCTTCACTGTTTGTATTTATGACTGTGATGGGGAAGACAACCAAAGTGGATATATATCTCCGTGACTTTGAGTAAAATTCAAAAGTCATTTCAGCGGTTTGAGTTAACAGAATACAATGCTATTCAAGAAATGTAAACGAAGGCTTTATTTAGTCCCCTTCTCTGTTAAAAGTTGTGTTCATGGCTTAATTTTATGGATTCAGAAAATACTTATTCCTATATGATAAACAATTCCTCAAGCAGGCTGATCTCTTCATCTTTTACAGCCCAACTACCTGACTTTATTTCTCTTTAAAGAAAAAGACTTGACCTTACTGTTTTATTTCTTCAGGAAAATTTATCCTTTCATTTTTGATGGGTTAACAGCCGTTAAACTAGTGATTAACAGCCTCCCCGCTTTCCCATCCCCTAAAACACAGGATTCAGACAGAATATTGGACAATAAATGCTTTCACTCTTCCTCATGCTTTCAGAAGAAAAAAATGTTCTTGAGAGAAATATAAACTCAGACAAAAACTGCTGCTTCCCAAGTGGTGTCCCATGGTGGGGAGTAGGATGTAGGGTGGTTGTCAGAGGACACACATTGTACACGTATGTAGTGGTTTGTGGAAGAAAGAGGAGCTAGAAGGTTAAGATGTTGAGCCAGGGCAGCATGGATGATAGACAGACAGTTTTTCTAGGTTAGCTTCTTGAGGATATTCTAAAAACATCAACATTCTGGATAATAGGAGAGGGCAGGGGATTTTAATGGGTTTCTGTGACTTCCATGTCATAATGGCTCACTCTATCAACTCATTTATCTCCCCTCTCTCCTGGCACCCCATGTAAATTATAATGATAGATTTACATTTCAGATAAGCTCATACAGTATAACAAATAAAGGGCCATCATCAGACAACATATTTCAGCAAATGTCTCAGATATGAAAAGCAAATGAAAAAATGACTGACTGAAAGAAGTAGAGAAAGCTTCAGTCTAAGAGTTTTGCAAAGGGACCCAACATAGAAGAAACAATACTTCTCAGAAGAATCTCCATGAGACTGCAGACCTGGCAGCAGCAGATATGGAATGGGAGGAAGAAAGAGCGAGCAGGCTGAAAACAATCGGGCTTGGCACAAAACATACCCTCTGTGTCTCCATTGGCATGGCCAGCAGTCAACTAGATATTTACCCCAAAACAAAAACAAACCCTGAGAAGTTATCTTTTTGAAGAAATGGAAAAGACTACAGACTATATAGTGAAGAATTAGGAAAGGTAGTGTAGTTGCTGGAATTCCAAATAAACACTTAATTTTGGCCTCTGTGGACCAAACCCCTCCCAGATTAGTGTCTGGCTCCCTGCTCGTCATACCAGCAAATGTTCTCAGTCTCACAGCCCCACTACCATATCCGCAATATAAATCCTTCATTCACAATATAAATCAACAACCAAGGACTCCCAGATATTTCATCAACACTTTCAGCATGAATGAAAGACCAAATTGAACAAATATAAAAATTGAGATGAAACAGAGATAATATAGGAACAAAAGGGAACCTTTAAAAAAATCCCTCTATTTTTTCTGAGAGATTTTAGAAAATATTGCATCCATAAACCAAGAACAGGAGGCTACGAAAATATGAAACAACCAGAGAAGAAAAAATAGTTCTCAGAAATTTAAAAAATATAATTACTGAAAAAAACAGATTCAAAAGAAAGATGGGAGAGTAAGGCAAGATGCTCTCCTAGAATAAATTGTAAAAAGAGAAAGAGAATTATAGAGGAGATTAAATGAATTTCTAGAAAGAAAGAGAACTAAAAAAATGAAGAGGAGGACATTTACATAGACATAGTAAAATAAAAATTTTCAGACCTAAAGACAGATACACGTGTCTTCTAACTGAAATGGCTACCCTAGATATAGATTCTATATATTCTTTTTCTCCTTTGCTCTCCCTCAGCCCCTTCCACTAAATAGGTGATATAAGTCAAATCTTTATAGAAAATTCATAAAATGTCTAAAGTGGACAAAAAGAATAGAATTAAAACCAATAAGGCTTGTCTCCTAGAAAAGAGATTTTGACTGGGCAGGGATGGGATGATGGACAAATGTTTTCTGCTTTTTTGTTTTGTTTCCTGTTATAAGCTATCTATGCCATTTCATGTAAAAATTAGGCATATGTTTATTTTTTTTTTAAGTAATAAAAATCAAAATAAGAATCATGGACTATGCACTTGCTAAGGCAAACACCTGATTAAAATTGCAAGGGAGGTGAAGAGAAATGGAAGAATCCCTGGCTCCTTGTTCTCACTCCTGTTCCTAGACGTGGTGGTCACTCGTTTTCCTTCCTACTTTCTCCATTCAGGTCCCCTAGGTCTCCTCATCTGCCATCTGATATCAAGACTCATTTAAGCTTCTCCACAACATTTGAGCCAATGGAAGAGGAAGAAAAATAACACTTATCAAGCATGCATTATGCTTACACATTTACCATTTAATTTTCCAACACCTCCATGAGGTCAGTGTTAATCCCATTTTAACAAGGCCAAAAGAGCAAGGAATCAAGCTAGTATTCAAACTGACATCTGTCTGGTTTGAAGACCCATGCTCTTTCTAGTATATTATGATGCCTCCTTGTTTATTCATTTAGTTGTTAGGTAATTAATTGTTTCCACTGGGGGAGAAAAGAGTAAATTCTGTGAGGAAGTCATATGTTTTGCTATAATGATTTTCATAGCAAGAAAGGTGACCACTATACTATTCTGAGTGCTCTATGGGATTAAAGTGCAGTGATGTGAGAACTCAGAAATCTCCATCATGAGCAAGCAGTTGAGAGAACTGCCCAAGAGTTCATGAGCTACTTGGTACTATCTGCCTTCAGTCTATGATCAGTAGGGGCTCAGACTCCATAAAACTAGAGAAAAGAAACAAAAATGGAAGGAACTTGACACATTGAAGGCATAGTTCATTTATTTAGAAAACTTCAAAATCAAGACTCAAGACTTCTATCTTCAGCATAAAACACAACTAAAATGGATTTGCCAAAAACAAGAATAAAGTTGCCAAATGGGTCTGAAATCTCAATAGTGCCCTCTTAGCAAACACAGCATCAACTGCCCCAAATACTTTCCTGGGCATCTAATTTGTATTTGAGGTGGCCAGTCCCTTGACTATAGTATCCTAGCTAGTTTTTCTTACCACACTTGTTCTTTAAGAACTACTAAAAGTAATCAGTTTGATGACCTGAAAAATCACTCTTAAAATTCTCCCAACATTTTGTAAAACAAAATAGCACATGAAAACCTTTAAAACTGATAAATTCCTGATTTACAACTATTTACCCCATGTGTTCCTTCTTCTTCTAGCAAAATAAATAAATCTGTAGTCAGGAATATGTTTTAAACTCTTTCATTCTAAGAGTAGGTTTGTTTTGTAGGTAATCAAGCTTTTACACAACTTGGGCGAGAGCATGAAAATTCAACTGTTAGTCAGCTGGTAAATCAACGTGCATTACCTATAAACTTAGGTTACCGATGAATTTAAATATACTATCTTGTCTAACCTATCAGGTGAAGGATGCATCTTTTCTACATTTTCTTGCAGGTGATTCTTCTTTAATTTATTTATTTATTTATTTATTTATTTATTTATTTATTTATTTATTTATTTATTTATCTATCTATGTTTTTGAGACAGAGTCTCTCTCTGTCACCCATGCTAGAGTGCAGTGGCACGATGTCAGCTCACTGCAACCTCTGCCTTGCCTCCCGGGTCTCATTTCAAACAATTCTCCTGCCTCAGCCTCTGGATAGCTGGGATTACAGGCACACGTCACTATGCCCAGCTAACTTTTGTATTTTTAGTAGAGGTGGGGTTTCACCATGTTGGCCAGGCTGGTCTTGAATTCCTGACTTCGTGATCCGCCCGCCTCAACCTCCCAAAGTGCTGGGATTACAAGCGTGAGCAACTGTGCCCGGCCTCTTCTTACTTTTAATACTGCCTAGAGTAGGAAGCTCAGTTCCTTATAATTATTTATAAAGGAGACGTTAGATTGAGAATGAAAGCAATGTTTATGCTGGGATACAGGTGTGGTTGAACATGTCTTGGAGAGACTGCTTGGGTGGCCCAATAGAAAACTACTCACTTGAATGTCTGAGGAGCCTCCCAAGAGAAACTCATCCAAAGGGAAGAAAGTAGGAGTATCTAAATTTGGTTCAAGATTAGTAAAGCAAACACCTATTATGTTGTCTCCCCATGTTATGTCTTCTCCTAGAAACATTCTTCACCCAAATACTGTTCACGCTACTTCCTAGAAATTCAACTTCCATGCTTGCTAATAAGGCAATGAGCCACATGATCTATGGCCACAGCTGATGGGACCAGGGACAGATACCTAACCCCAAATGTGCCAGTTTGATTATCTCTCCTGGGAAACTTAAAGTAGCACCCAGAGACTCTGGTTAATATTCATTGAATAATCAGAAAGTCAATGTCAGCTGAGGCAGCCATTCTCTAAACTGTACATAAAGAAGTAAGGAAATCTGGTCTTAGAGAATGAAGCATGAAGCAAACTTCCAAGAGAGAGATCTGTGGCTCTAGAAATTGAGAGAGTTGCTGTCTTGGTTCCTGATGCTGTTGCAATTCTTGGTTGTAATCCTTTGTAAGAATTGAAATACCCTTGCATCTGTACAATAATTTTCCCATTCGAAATACTCCTGCTCCTGTACCATAAATGTCCCATTTTCACCTTAAATTAACTGGAGTTAATTTTAGTTACTTGTTTAATTCCTACGGAGAAGGACTGAAGTAGAAGTGGGAGGAAGGAAGGGATGGAGGGAGGAAGGGAGTTAAACAACAAAAAGAGTCATTTTGCCAATCTATAAAATATTGAAAATAAAAGTCTATGTAACACAGGGTGGCACAGGGTGACATAAACTAACTAATTGGAGTGATGGCTAAATCACATTTAGCCGCAAGTGGACCCAGCAGGCTGAGTAGTAAGAAAATCCATACTCAGAAGCTAAAGAGGATGAGTCTTTGTGGCAACGACTTCATGGTGGGTTGTGCTTTGGATCATGAGGGTACAGTAGCATCTTTGGTGACATTAGCAGTAGTCAGCCAGAGACAGAAAATGATAGATATGGGAGCTAGTTCTCGAGGACGTGTGAAATACTCACTGACTTCCAGAGCATTTGGAGGAGGGTTGATGTCCCCACACATAAGAGTGGCGTATGTCCATAGGTATATTATTTTGTTACAGCTACATGGAACTCATTTTTAACCCTCAGGTTCATGTAGCCTGGGGTAACTTGTGATACACAGTGGGCCCTCTATATTTGTGGATTCCGCATCCATGGATTCAACCAACTGAGAATTGAAAGATTTTAAAATAAAATGCATGGTTGCATCTGTACTGAACATGTATTGACTTTTCTTGCCATTATTCCCTAATCAATACAGCATAACAACTGTTTGCATAGCATTTACATGTATCAGGTATTATAAGTAATCTATAGATGATTTCAAGTCTACGGGAGGATGTACATACATTGTACGCAAATACAGTGCCGTTTATACCAGGGACTTGAGCATTCCCAGATTTTGTTATCTGTGGGGGTCCTGGAACCAATCCCTCATGAATATTGAGTGGAAGACAGTGTGTATGTATATCATATCTATCTATCGATTGATCAAATGATAGATAGAGACAGAAAATTGATTGCTGGAAACTTTTTGTTGGCTTCTAGCGTCTACCCTTTTATTTATTCTGTATAATTCCAAAGGGTAGTCATATGACAGCCCTTCGAATATTTGAAGACAATCATCATGCCTTCTCTAAATCTGTGATTTCCACTATCTATACCAATCTTTTATCTCAGAAACTTCACCATTTCCTTATCCTACCTGGGTGCCATACATCAGACGTGTCCTGTGCATCAGAATCACCTGGGACACTTGTTAAAAATCATATTCTTGGTCCCATCTCCAGAGAATCTGATTTAGTAGCTCTAGGTTGGAGACCAGAAATCTCTATTTTTAAATATGTGATTTTTATGTCACTGATCAAGCTCTGGCATTGGTATTGACTGCTTTACCTTATTGGTACCTTTACTTTAAAACTAGGCAATTAGTCATCAATTATGAGGTATCCAAAAAAGAAAACTGTTCTCCATATATGACTCACCTATTAAAGTAAAAAAAAAAAAAAAAAAAAAAACCTTACTATTTCTTTACCTAGAATCTATCAATGCAGTGTTGAATTGTATTCGCTTTTTATCAGTCTCTGGTGAATCATTATAACTTTATAATCATTATAACCTTATAATAAATTAAAATTCGTATGTTGCTTTGCACAATTTTTGGCTTCTTCATTCTGTACTTACACAATTTTTATCTGGAGCCTAAAAGTAAAAGTTTACATTTCCCTTTGATTTGATCCATAAATATCTTATAAAATTATTAGTTGAAACAATATATATGCATTCTTTCCAGCTTTGTATTATATGAAAATTATAGAAGCATGCCTTCTATGGCTGCGTGTAAATCATTAATAGGAGGTTTGTGTAGGTTAATACCAAGAGCATACAATTCTGACACTCATTAGAGAAAAGTTTGCCAAAAGATACTGTTAGTTTCCTATTGTGGCTATAACAAAGTACCATAAACTTGGTGGCTTAGCATAACACAAATTTCTCTTATTTTTATTATTTTATTATTTATTATTATACTTTAAGTTTTGGGATACATGTGCAGAATGTGTAGGTTTGTTACATAGGTATATACGTGTCATGGTGGTTTGCTGCACCCATCAACCCATCATCTACATTAGGTATTTCTCCTAATGCTGTCCCTCTCCCAGCCCCCACCCTCCAACAGGTCCCACTGTATAATGTTCCCCTCTCTGTGTCCATGTATTCTCATTGTTCAACTCCCACTTAGGAGTGAGAATATGCATTGTTTGGTTTTCTGTTGTTGTGTTAGTTTGCTGAGAATGATGGTTTGCAGCTTCATCCATGTCCCTGCAAAAGATATGAACTCATCCTTTTTTATGGCTGCAGAGTATTCCATGGTGTATATGTGCCACATCTTCTTTATCCAGTGTATCATTGATGGGCATTTGGATTGGCTCCAAGTCTTTGCTATTGTGAACAGTGCTGCAATAAATGTGTGTGCATGTGTCTTTATAGTAGAATGGTTTATAATCCTTTGTGTATATACCCAGTAATGGGATTGCTGGGTCAAATGACAGTTCTTGTTCTAGATCCTTGAGGAATTGCCACACTGTCTTCCACAATGGTTGAACGAATTTACACTCACACCAACAGTGTAAAAGTGTTCCTATGTCTCCATATCCTCTCCAGCATCTGTTGTTTCCTGACTTTTTAATGATTGCTGTTCTAACTGGCATGAGATGGCATCTCATTGTGGTTTTCATTTGCATTTCTCTAATGACCAGTGATGATGAGTTTTTTTTTCATGTTTGTTGGCTCTATAAATGTCTTCTTTTGAAAAGTGTCTGTTCATATCCTTTGCCCACTTTTTGATGGGTTGTTTTTTTCTTGTAAATTGATTTAAGTTCTTTGCAGACTCTGGATTTACTGTCAGACGGATAGATTGCAAAATTTTTCTCCCATTCTATAGGTTGCCTGTTCACTCTGATGGTAGTTTCTTTTGCTGTGAAGAAGCTCTTTAGTTTAATTAGATCCCATTTGTCAGTTTTGGCTTTTGTTGCCATTGCTTTTGGTGTTTTGGTCATGAAGTCTTTGTCCATAGCTATGTCCTGAATGGTGTTGCCTAGGTTTTCTTCTAGGGTTTTTATGGTTTTAGGTCTTACACTTAAGTCTTTGATCCATCTTGGGTTAATTTTTGTATAAGGTGTAAGAATGGGGTCCAGTTTCAATTTTCTGCATATGGCTAGCCAGTTTTCCCAACATCATGTATTAAATAAGGAATCCTTTCCCCATTTCTTGTTTTTGTCAGGTTTGTCAAAGATCAGATGGTTGTAGATGTGTGGCATTGATTCTGAGGCCTCTGTTCTGTTCCATTGGTCTATATGTCTCTTTTGGTACCAGTACCATGCTGTTTTGGTTACTGTAGCCTTGTAGTATAGTTTGAAGTCAGGTAACATGATGCCTCCAGCTTTGTTCTTTTTGCTTAGGATTGTCTTGGCTATGCGGGCTCTTTTCGGCTCCATATGAAATTTAAAGCCATTTTTTCTTATTCTGTGAGAAAAGTCAATGGTAGCTTGATGGGGATAGCATTTTATCTATAAATTACTTTGGGCAGTGTGGCCATTTTCACAATACTGATTCTTCCTATCCATGAGCATGCAATGTTTTTCCATTTGTTTGTATCCTCTCTGATTTCCTCGAGCAGTGGTTTGTAGTTCTCCTTGAAGAGGTCCTTCACATCTCTTGTAAGTTGTATTCCTAGGTATTTTATTCTGTTTGTAGCAATTGTGAATGGGAGTTAACTCATGATTTGGCTCTCTATTATTGGTGTATAGGAATTCTTGTGATTTTTGCACATTGGTTTTTGTACCCTGAGACTTTGCTGAAGTTGTTTATCAGCTTAAGGAGATTTTGGGCTGAGACAATGGGGTTTTCTAAATATAGAAAACTCTTTTGCATTTGCTGAGGAATGTTTTACTTCCAATTATGTGGTCAATTTTAGAATAAATGTGATGTGGTGCTGAGAAGAATGTATATTCTGTTGATTTGGGGTGGAGAGTTCTGTAGATGTCTATCAGGTCTACTTGGTCCAGAGCTGAGTTCAAATCCTGAATATGCTTGTTAATTTTCTGTCTCTTTGTTCTGTCTAATATTGAAAGTGAGGTGTTAAAGTCTCCAACTGTTATTGTGTGGGAGACTCTTTGTAGATCTCTAAGAACTTGCTTTATGAATCTGATGCTCATGTACTGGGTGCATATATATTTAACATGGTTAGCTCTTCTTGTTGCATTGATCCCTTTACCATTATGTAATGCCCTTCTTTGTCTTTTTTTGGTCTTTGTTGGTTTAAAGTCTGTTTTATCAGAGATTAGGATTGCAACCCCTGCCTTTTTTTTTTTTTTTGCTTTTTTGCTTTCCATTTGCTTGGTAAATATTCTTCCATCTCTTTATTTTGAGCCTATGTGTGTCTTTGCATGTGAGATGGGTCTCCTGAATACAGCACACTGATGGGTCTTGACTCTATGCAATTTGCCAGTGTGTGTCTTTTAATTGGAGCATTTAACCCATTTACATTTAAGGTTAATATTGTTATGTGTGAATTTGATCCTGTCATTATGATGCTAGCTGATTATTTTGCCTGTTAGTTGATGCAGTTTCTTCATAGTGTTGATAGTTTACAATTTGTTATGTTTTTGCAGTGGCTGGTACTGGGTTTTCCTTTCCATGTTTAGTGCTTCCTTCAGGAGCTCTTGTAAGGCAGGCCTGATGGTGACAAAAATCTCTCAGCATTTGCTTCTCTGTAAAGGATTTTATTTCTCCTTCACTTATGAAGCTTAGTTTGGCTGGATACGAAATTCTGGGTTGAAAATTCTTTTCTTTAAGAATGTTGAATATTGGCCCCCACTCTCTTCTGGCTTGTAGGGTTTCTGCAGAGAGAGCCGCTGTTAGTCTGATGGGCTTCTCTTTGTGGGTAACCCGACCTTTCTCTCTGGTTTTCCTTACCATTTTTTCCTTCATTTCAACCTTGGTGAATCTGACGATTATGTGTCTTGGGGTTGCTCTTCCTGAGGAGTGTCTTTGAAATTTATCTTATTATTCTAGAGATCAAAAGTTAAAAATGCTCACCAAGGCTAAAATAAAAGTGTTGGCAGGGCCACATTCTTTCTGGATGATTTGTTGATTTGGGGGTATTCCAGTTTTCTTGTCTTTTCCAGCTGCTTGGATTCCTTGGCTTGTGGCCCCTTGCATTTTCAAGGCCAGCAATGGTTGGTTGAATCATTATGCTATCTCTGTGGTTCTGATTCTTCTTCTTCCCTCTTCCTTATTTAAAGAACCTTGTGATTACAATGGGTCCTAGATTATCAAGGATAACCTGCTTCAAAGTCCATCTGCAGCCTTAACTCCCCTCTTGCTGTGTAACATAACATATTCATAAGTTTTGGCGATTAGGATGAGGACATCTTTTGGTATTCTGCCTATGACAGGTATCAATAATAATAGTTCTATGAAGGTCTTAAACTTTTCTGATTGCAAAACCTATTTCTATATATTGACTTGTTTGATGCTTATTCATCCCCGTGTGGTAACAAAGTCAGCTGTTATTAGATCCACTTTAGAATCCAAAGCTCAGAGAGAGCATGTAACCTCCCTTAGGATAAAAGGTTAATAAATGATGGAGTTAGGACAAGAAGCCAGGTGTTTTATTCCTGTCCCAGTGATTTTCGTAAGCATTTAAGCAGCTGTGAATCCGCCTGATATCTTATGATCTGACATTTCCCATGTCGGTCACAAGAACATCATGAATGACATGGTCAGATACACTTTCTCTCTGTCACTCTTCTGGTCTGCAGGTCAAGTAACTTATTAAAAAAGGAAATAAAGTTTAATTTTTCAACATATCCTTAGGGAATTCATGTTACCTCCTTGTGACAGCAGCTTTCTCTTTATTTTTTGAAGAATATAAAAACAACTAAAAAGCCAGTCCTGGATGTTTTTAGAGCTTGACAACTAACCTATTGGCTATCGATTCTGCAATGCACCTGTTATGCATTCGGATGATATTCTCTTCAGAATTCCTCAACCCACCTTGAAGCTGAATCCTCCTTACCACTGTGTGATGGAGGTGAGATGTAATTGTTTCAGGAGGCTTAAAATCACCAAGTTTCAAATCTATTGTCTGTCTCTAAAAATGCCATCTCTTCTCTCCTTCAGTTTCTTCTCTTTGTCACTATTTTTCACTTGCCAACTCGTTGATACCAATTTTAATTCTTTTCTGCCTGTTGAAAAACTCCCCCTTACTGGCTTCCTTTCTGTATTATTTCTTCCAACCTATCCTGGAAACCTTCAGCCTATTTAATAAGCTCCTCCATGGAGACATGTACTTAAAGTGCTTTCTTTTCTCATCAAGCAAAGAGAACAGATTGCACTCACAGCAAGCAAAATTGTGTGCTCAAGAGCCCCAGGTAGGAAGACACAAACAGCTGCAGCCACCGCAACAATATTATTGTTTTGCATATTGAGGACACTGGGCTAGGTACTTTGTATTATCCCCATTTTGTAGTGTTTTCTACTTTTGGCCACCACAACTTTCCAAACTCCTTCATTTTTCTCAGTGATCTGGTTCAGCTTCTCCAGAGGAGGAATCTGTCTTTTGCATCTCTCTTTTCAGTTTCCCTCTTTCCCCTGCTGCCCCTAAATGTGAGCATCTCCCAGGGCCCTACCCTCTTCTTTTTGTGTGGTCCTTCTCCAAGATGTTGTCTCTTCTCATGATTTCAAATACATCCCATGTGCAGATAATTCACCATCTATATCTCCCAGTCTAACCTGTCTCCTTTGAGCTTGTCCTGAACATCTTACTCTCTGAAACTTTCCACTCTTGACTGGATCTTAATGTACCTGAGATGGAAAATTTTACCAGCCTAGGATTCTTTCTCCTGAATTGAATTGAATCTTTAAAAATTTTATCAGAGCTACCCATTTAACATCTTTGTTTCTCCTTTTTCCTCTCTACCTGTAATAATTTCTCCCCAAATATTATAGTGATTACTTCCTCCTTTACTGCCATAGTGCCTGCTCCATTTGATCATTTCCCCTGCTATCATCCTAGCTCAAAAACTTATTATATGCTGCATGATTGCAATCATCTAACTCAGTGATTCTCGACCCCGGTTGCACATTAGAATCACCTGGGGGAGCTTTAAAAACATTCTTACATCTCATCCCCACCTCAGAGATTCTGATTAAATTGGGCACGGATGGGACCCTGACACTGGCATTTTTTTAAACTCCCCAGGTGATTCTAATACACAGCTAGGCTTGAGAACCACTGAGCAAACCTTCCATTTATCCTCATCTTTAATCCCTTTTGCCTATTAGATTATGACTCTAAAGGATTTCTTCTTCATACACTCACCCATTTAAAACCTTTAGTTCATTAACACCTCTCTGATAATTTTCAAACTCATTAGCTTAGCTTCCTGCGCTCTGAGTAACTGACCCCAATTCACCCTGCTAGCATGAATGGATAAGCCACTCTACCTCATCTCCTGAATCTGCCTTGCAATTTCCTGCCTCTGTGCATTGTTGACTCTCTTTCCCCATACCCATTTCTGCCTACTGAGAATGTGTTCAGCATTTCTATGTTCAACCCAATGCCTTTCTCTATTCAGCAACCTGACCCCACCCTTCCCTAAAATCCAAATCCTTTGCAGTTTACACTGGACTCAAAGCACTTTTCACATAGCCTATTGGTTGAAGGGTCAGGCTTTTGCATTAGAAGGAACAGGTTCAAATCCTAGTTTCTCTGCTTCCTGCTATGTGACTTTGGGGTATCCTGGAATTTCTCTGAGCTTTATTTCTACATCTGTTAAATGAGCGTGATAGTAGTACCCAGCTCCTAAAGTTGTCTAAGAAGTAGATTAAGTAAAATCATATGTGGAAAATGTCTAGCAGGTAAGAGGAGCTAGATAAATGTTAGCTACTTTGTTACTTTTATTATCATTTTTTGTAAACATGTACTACTAGCCCCAAATAGATTGTGCTACATTGAAGTATAAGACAGTCTTATAAAACCTCTTATCTTCACGGCGTCTAGTGCTGTTCCTTGAACACAGTAAGTGCTCCACATACTTGCTTAATGAATAACTTGATAAATCCAAATATATCAAATCAAATTCAAGTGACTGTGACCTCTAGTCTGCCTGTATTGCCCTTTGGTGGTAAATGGACTTAATAGAAAACTTTCATTAAAAGCTTATCTTTTTTTAGCATAGCCTTAGAAAGAGATGAAAATGCACCTTGAAGCCTTTTAAAATGTTTACGATTTCCTGGGTCTGGTTCTAACGTCAGTCTTTAAGCGTCTCCAAATCTCCTGAGATTCTGCTAAATGTATTTGGTCCATCCTTCCAAAAATGAATGTTTATATAATCTTAACAAAAATGGACCAGCAACACAAGGTGAAATTAATTCTTTTGAATCCAATTTTCTTATTTTTGTTCCTTGGCCAGGACAGCCTTTGTAAGTAGTGCATTTCTTGTTTGACTATATCTATGATTAAACTTTGTCTGTGCAAACATATTTCCAATGGTATTACATGAAGAATACTCGAGGTTTGACTTCAAACATTGCAGAGATCATCATGCCAACTTCATATTTCATAAGGTTTTAAGTCATAGAGAGTCCAGTTTAAGATATTTCTCTGTTCCTGCTTATTCTTTTAGGATTTTCTCTTCTTTTCTTATGCAATTTTCTCCTAATCCATATTTAAAAAGCTAATTCTGAAAGGTTAATCCAGAATCAATTTCCCTTTTAAGGAAATAAACATTATAACAATTGACAGGAAAATTCTGCTCAAATGCCAAAAGCAATCAAACCTTACACACACCAAGCCCCCCAACACACACACACACACACACACACACACGCATGCACACACACACTGTTTTGAATTATACTGTGTCCCCTCAATTCGTATGTTAAGGTTCTAACTCCCAAAATGACTGTATTTGGAGATAGGGTCTTTAAGAAAGTAATTAAGATTAAATGAGGTCAGAAAAATAGAACTCTCATTTGATAGGACTGGTGTCCTTATAATAAGAGGAAGACACACCAGAGATCTCTCTTTCTACACATGCCAGAGTAAAGCCTATGAGAGGACATAGCGAGACAGGAAGGAGGCCTCACCAGAACCAACCCTGACAGCACCTTAATCTTCGACTTCCAGGCTCCAGAACTGTAAGAAAATCAATTTCTGTTGTTTAGGCTATCCAGTCTGTAGTACTGTGTTATGTCAGGCAGACTAATGTACACACTCACACCCACAACCCACCCCACCCCCCTCACCACACACATAACAAATGCAGATTTTTTAAAACCTTATTTACTGGAAGGAAAATACTGATTTTCTTCCTCTTCCTCTCTATTCCTAGTCCGTCATTACTATTGGTCCTCTCCTAGCCTCCTTGACTCTCTCCCTATTGCCCTAAGATTTTACCATTGGCCACAGTAAACTTTAACAATTCCATATAAACTATTTTCTTGTCTGGGCGTGGTGGCTCACACCTGTAATCCCAGCACTTTGGGAGGCCAAGGCAGGCAAATCACCTGAGGTTGGGAGTTCAAGACCAGCTTGACCAACATAGAGAAACCCTGTCACTACTAAAAATACAAAATTAGCTGGGCGTGGTGGCACATGCCTGTAATCCCAGCTACTTGGGAGACTGAGGCAGGAGAATCACTTGAACCCAGGAGGCAGAATTTGCAGTAAGCCAAGATCATGCCACTGCACTCCAGCCTGGCATCAGAGCGAGACTCCATCTAAAAAAGAGAAACATACACACACACACACACATACGCACACACACACACATATATATACACACATATATATTTTTTTCTTATTAAACCTAGAGTACAATGAGGACTTGGCTATCCAAACCCTGGGGAAAGTTTTTCTGAAACACTGCATTTTTCTAGACAATTCACTGTTAACCCTATAAGCACTGGCTTGTTATCCTTGGAGGAATTCTTATATTTTAAAATCTTTCTAAAAGCACTAATACTTTCACACCATCTTAAACATTAGGTGAAACTTTTCATTTCTGTCTCTTGTTTGTTCTAGGTTATCATTATAAAGTGCTGATAATAAAGCTATAGATACATACAGAGGCAGATGTTGGAATTTCAACAATAAACCCTTATGCAGTACTTGTATGTCAGTGAATGTTTTAATCCATTTATGTATATGAAGCCATTTAATCCTCAGAACCACAGATATAAAGTAGGTACTATTATTGTCCTAATTGTACAAACAAGGAGACTGAAGCACAGAAAGGTCCTTAGAGTTGGCAAAGGAAGAAGCTGGGCTTTAAAATGAGGCTCTGATGGCTCTAGAGCCCACAGACTTAACCACTATTTCTTTCCTCTGCTGAAGACTGAGACATGAAGCTTAAAGGGGCCAAACACCTGATGCCCTATCGTCTAGTTTCTTGACAAATTCTTTGATGTCAGCTCTTTATACTGTTGACTCCTTTTTGTAAATATCACATAGTGCCTGTGCAGGAACGTCAGCTTATGTACACTGTAATGGAGCCAGGTTTCTGCAAAAGACATGAGTGTTTCAAAAGCTGGAACACCTTTCTTCCAGGTGGGGTTCACGGCCTCTGAAATACCATTGTCTTCTGAATTTTGATATGGATTCTCTGATCTGTGAGAATAACGTAAATCATTATCTCATGCAGCATCCCTGATACACTGGCTCATGTTGGAGTGCGAGAGTGGAGCTATCAGAACTTTAGTGAGGTCATACTGCCTAGCACCCAGACTGTGGTTTCTAATACCATTCTCCAATAAAAGGAGCTGGGATTCTGTGAAGAAATCACTGAGTCTAGGACTGGGGCAGGACATATATAAGATAAGCCTGAATCGTTTTATAGTGTCAGACAGAAAGAATGTGCTAAAAAGAAAACACACACACACACACACAATGGTGGGGGTATGCCAAAGAGTACAGGAGCCAATTAAAGAGCTACCAGTGGTCAAAGCTACAAAAATCCGAGCAACAAAACAAATTAAGTAATGTTCAATTACAGCCCAAAGTATAAAATAAATGTAATAAATATGAGTCCATATTTATTTATTTAAAATAAATGAGTAACTGAATGAAGGAATAAATAAATAGGGGAGTAGAGACATTTGCTATGCAGAAAAAATTC
Source organism: Piliocolobus tephrosceles (assembly GCF_002776525.5). Lineage (NCBI taxonomy): Eukaryota > Metazoa > Chordata > Mammalia > Primates > Cercopithecidae > Piliocolobus > Piliocolobus tephrosceles. The sequence continues at coordinate 80,646,407 of NC_045447.1, read as the reverse complement.
AAATAAATTATGGAAATATTTCACTCTCCGCTCTTTATGGATTGTGCGTGGTGTCTTTCTTTCAAACACTACTATATAAAAGAAAGAAAACTTAAAAAAAAATAACCTTACACTGGAGAAAGCTGAAAATCACCACCTCAGCCAGGTGATCAAGTCAACATCAACAGTGGTCAGTCACATCAGTAGTATCTCCCATGGATGTAATGTGATGAGACTGGCCTCTGTGGTCTTCTTTCCAAAAACATACTACCCTGTTACTCCATTCTGATCATGACAAAAACAAACAGATCCTAATTGACGGACATTCTACGAAGTCCCTAACCAGTAATCCTCAACATTGTCCAGGTCATCAGAGAAAAAAAAAAAAAAAAAAAAAGTCTGAGAAACTGTCACAGCCAAGAGCCTAAGGAAATATGACGACTAAATTTAATCCTGGATGAGATCTTGGAACAGAAAATAGACGTTATGTAAAAACTCAGAAAGTCCGAATAAAGCATGGACTTTAGGTAATAATAGTGTATCAGTATTGGTTCAATGACAAATGTACCATGTTAATGTAAGATAATAGGGGACACTGGATGTGAGGTATAAATGAACTCGCTGTACTATCTTTGCAATAGTTTTATAAATCTAAATCTATTCTAAAATTTAAAAAAATGTATTTTAAAAAACAGTTCCTGCAGTACAGCTACTGCCCAGGCAATGTTGGCTACAGATGCAGTTGCATGATCACCCACGCTCCAGCTAGCAGCTCCTTGGATTCGGATGTACCAGCCTTTTCACACTCCTCTTATTTGCCCTCTTCTTGGCATGCTATGACCTGGATATACCCTGCCCTTAAAGTCCCTGGGACCCTTGACTCATACTTTGTGTTTTGCTAGCTGTTTTGTCCTCAATATGAATGATATAAGTAGTTATTTAGATCCAATAACATTCGTATTTCCTATATATGCCACCTGCATTATTCTTTATTGAGGGCTCTGATACTTAACACCTTCACTTCTGCTCTAGCAAGATAACACACATGCAAATTCTTACTTTCACTCGTTAATGCATAAATATTATGTGTAACACATCTTTCACTGGATATTCAGCATGTGAATTCCACATCATTTCCAAGCATTTGAGCTCCAGGACTATTTATTGCAAAGCACACATAGGTTTCCTCACCTGGGTTACTCCTAGTCCTCCAAAAGAGATGCCAATATTGGGTTAAATATACAAAGTTTTATTAGTAAAGCAAAAATAAATGGGGAGAATTCAGAAAAGGGCTGGAGAGCCATTAGACCTTGAGGTAAGTCTGACCCCAAGTGAATGTTGGGTAAAAGTGTCCTAGATCACTATGCAGACTAAGAATGGTTGGGCAAGGCCGATAGAGACTCCTCAAAACAAGACTGGCCATCAGAAGAGTCTCATGTCTTTCAGAAAAGGCCTGCCTTGGTATTCTTTCTGTACTCAGTCATTAACTGGGAGCAGCAGTAGGAAGCCTGACCTCTGCACACAGCAGCTGGAGTCCCAGAAGTCAGTTATGCTTACTGTAGTCGGAATTTGGAGAGTCTGATTCTCATAGATGCCACATAGAGGGAAAGGAAATGCTGTGCAACACGATATTATCTACAATGTCCACCCAGCTTGTCTTAATGTTTGACTTAGAAGAGCATTTGAGGCACAAACAGCATGAGATATTGCATATTTTGTATTGTAGTGAAATTTAAAGTATCTGCAAATTGTATTCCCAGCAAAAACATTCAAATTATGAATGATGCCTTGATCCATAGGTAGATTCCAGGAGGTAATAATAGTGGGAAGGTACTATGAGAAAATAACAGTGGGATGAAGTTAGTAACAACCTTGTTATCCTTCAGTAAGCCCATACCTTTTAGGTGCAAACTTATGGTAGAACCAGTTTATTTTCACAAAGTGATCCAGTATCTACTTAGCTTATACCCTAAAATCTATGTGTAACATCAATAAAACCATTTAGATTGATGACATATGTCACTTCCCAATTACTTTAGTTTATAAAAGAATATAATATTTGCACATCTAAGAACGACCAGCATGTCATTATTCTGCTTGAAACAAGGGTGACTTTATTTGTTAGCACCTAACTAGGAGTGAAACAGGCAAGCATCACCAAATTACACCAAAGCAATCAATCAGCACAAAATTGATCAGAGACTCATTCATCCTCAGAAATGCATTGCATAAAGCAGAAATTATTAACTGTTTACTAAAATTCTATCAGGTTGGTGTAAATGTAATTGCAGTTTTTGTCATCACTTTAAATCTTTTCAGTTTTTGTCTTAGCCTTTAGTTATTATAACTTTTTACTGCTCTGGTTCAATTTTCGATGCCAGGACTAACCTTTCAAAACTCAGAAAAGAGATTTGGCCCCTTGGAAAAGCACTGAATCATGAAAAGGAGTGTCCACGTCACTTTTTTTTTTCCTGATAACTACTCAGATAATAGATAGCATTCTAATTTAGGCATATTCAGTAGGAGAGGCAGACCCACAGTTTTCCATGACACCAAATCCACAAAAATATTTGACAGCTTCTGATCATTGTTTCTTCGTCCTAATATTATTCAAAGTCAATTACTCTATCTTGACTCTGCCAGGCCAGACTCAGTAATGTGACATAGAGAAGGGTCCTCACAAGTTACGAGGTTGGTGATAGATAATGTGTTAACAACAAAAAGTGCATAGTTTATGATTTACTTTTTCGAATACAAAAACAATTTAGATTCATGATCATTTTTATATAATCCATCATTATGCTATCATATTTGAGAGGAGGGACAGCAAACTGCATTGACAAGAAAACTTACTATCAGCAAATCAAGCATACCCTGATAATGCAGGGGAATGTTATAAAATCTCTTGCTTTGGCTCCTATCTTCTAAATTATGGAGAGTCCACAATGTAGTGCATTTTGTCCCTGCTCACCTACTTAGTAGGGATAGATGTCCCACTCTGGATTTTGTGGGCCCACAGCCCACATTCGCATGGCTACCCCTCTCATAATCATAGTTCTCTGTTCTCTTCTTGCCAAATCCCCACAAACACTCAGATTTTTGTGTTCCTCTTTTCTCCCCTGCAGCAAGCATGGATCATCAGACATGTCCTTGTACATACTTTCATTGAAGGTGTGTGTGTGTATGTGTGTGACAGAGGCTGAGTGGGTAGCAGATGGGATCTTTGTGTAGAGCAAACATTCCGCATTCCCAACATAGGCCTCCTCTATATTATACTTAAAGAGTCTCTGAGTCTTACTCAGCCTTGAGTTACTTCACCAAATGCTGCCTGTGTTCCTCCTAGCTGTCATAAGTGCTGACCCACAAGAGGACAGAATTCTTCCTGCTACGTGGATACTAACATTACTATTCCGTGCATTCTAACATGCTTTTTGAAAAAGCAAGAAGGAAGTGGTGGCAGGGCCCCACTTCATCTATCATGTACGTCACAGAGAGAAAAGTTTAAGAACTCATATTCTAGGTCCCTATATTGGGATGCAAATGGTTCCTCCTTATACACAGAGTGGAACTGACCTATGCTTTAAAGGACTCCAGTACTGAGACGGGGGCACCTCATTCTTCCTCTGCACCATGCAATATTCTTTCATCTTCTCTTCATCCCTGGCTCTTTGCTTCCCACAGAGAGCTCATGCACTACACAATGTCCTTGTCCCTGAATATAATTTCTGTGCGACATCTGCACTGACTATAGCCCCTAATGTTGCGCTGGTTTCTTTTGCAGAAGTTCTCTGTTTGCCTTGATCCAATTTTCTACATCCTGAGTTTCGTAGTCACCATCCTCCAATCAGAGTGCTCTTTTTTTTTCTGCTGGCAACACCCTCCAATCAGAGCGCCCCTTTGTTCTGCATGGCTGACTGACCCAGCAACAGTGCCCCCGGATCTCTGGTTTTTCTGGCTTCGTTTTCTGCTGAGAAAGGATGGATTTTCTTGGCCACCCAACATTTTCCTTCAAGCTGCTTCTATATCTGTAACAATTCCAAAAGCTTTGGGTTACTTTTAATCTCCCTTTCTAGATCTTCCTTTCTGTCTAAAAACTCAGAAATGCCCAAAAGTTCAGATACTGCAGTTAGGTGTAATAATGCTGCCTGGGATGCGAGCTAGGAAGTCTTTATTGGCCATTGACAGTTATATCCTTGAGGAGCGTGTCATGCTAGCCTGGACAAAGAACAGAACACACAGGAAATCAGACACAGGACAGGATTTTTAGGGGAAATGAGTGGTTGTCAGTACTCAAAAAAAATTGTTAATTAATGAATAAATAGGCTGTGGGAAGTGTTTTATAGTCATGAAATTGACTAAGAATTATAATGTCTCTATCAGAAGCTTGCAAGCTACAAAATAGTCACAAGCTCCTTTGTTATATAGTGACTGCAAATAACAACTCTAAAGATATATAACTACAAGTACCCTTAGTCTAAGAACAAATCATGTTTCAGTACCATTGGCTAATGGTTATGTACCTTGAAGGCTAACAAGATTGTAAAAACAGGCTAAGATAAAGTTTTAGACAAATTGTGTGTTTAGCCATCTGTCTTTGTATCTTCTAGCCTTCATTTTTCTTACTATCATGGACTTGAGAAATGACCCCTGAGGTCCCTTCAGATTTTAAGATGTTGTGATTCTAGGAAACGTTTTTATCAGGGCTGCCTCACAAGTTGCAAAGATCATTAGTTACTGAACAAATAGAAGAATGATCTGATCTGAGTTTAACCTCTACTCTCTGTCCCAGAGCAGCCCTCAATAGATGTGCTGGAGAGTAGTGAATGGCCAAAAGGAAACCATCAGAAAATAACAGGAAAAAAAGCAACCAGACATTCATCAAGAGTAAAATCGGGGCAAGGTGCTGCGGCTGACACCTGTAATCCCAGCACTTTGGGAGGACAAGGCAGGGGGATCACCTGAGGTCAGGAGTTTGAGACCAGCCTGGCCAACATGGTGAAACCCCGTCTCTACTAAAAATACAAAAGTTAGGTGGTGGGTGCCTGTAATCCCAGCTACTCAGGAGGCTGAGGCAGGAGAATCGCTTGAACCCAGGAGGCAGAGGCTGTAGTGAGCCGAGATGGCACCATTGCACTCCAGCCTGGGCAACAGAGCAAGGCTCCGTCTCCCCGCAACAAAAAAAAAAAAAGTAAAATTGGGTCCACCAGTAATATTTTCAAGACCTGGGGAAAGAATAGAAATAAAACCACACAGCCTGACCCCACTTTTCTTCCACCCTGTTCTACTCTTCACTGTGTACCCTCCCCACCCTGTTCTCTCCTACACTGTGAATGGCCTTTTGCATGTATGTATAGACACTCTAACCTGAATTTCCAAGGTCTGCCTGCCATCACACTCATGCCCTCTACCCACCCCTCTCCTTGGTTATCCCTCATGCCTAGGCTTTTGCATGCCAGCAGTATTGTCTACCCTAAGGAAGAGAAACCTGATGAAGAAAGCACACCTAGCAAGAGGACATCAAATGCTGCAGTCATCTAGACAGGGAACTCCAAGGTCTCAGGTTCTCAGAGTGTAGTCTAAAAGGAGAGGCTAGAACTCTGGTAGGCATTTCCTCTTTACTCCTGGACTCCTCGCCCCAAGGTGAGAAATGTGACTAGAGGAAAGCCAGAGAAGGGCACTCCAAAACACAAGCCCAGGGTAGGGTCCTTTCTTGCCCAGGCTTTAGGTTGTGTCAGCTATACTTACACTTGCAATAGAAATGTGGGAATGTAATTGTTCAAACATTATCCTCCTTACACCATGTATTCAAAAATATAACAAAGGTGACAAACATCAGGCATCTAAACTCTAGAGTAGTGGGAATGATTAGCCAACTTGAGTAATTATTGCTAAACCATTTATGGATTGGCTTTGGAATATCTTTAGATAGCTATATACTGTTAAACTGGATTGTAGCTCCATCTAAGAGTAAAATCACCTTATTTGACATTAAACTGTATGGTTAAACGATAAAAATCTCCCTTTGGAACAACAGGGCAATAGCCCAAATCTCCATAGTGTGTCCCTCAGTTTAAATTTCTTGTGGCTTCCAGCTCTTCCAGCTCTTCTCTTTCTGAGAAGGGAGAGGCAAGATTATGTATGAATTCTTTTCTAATGCTATGATTCTCAGATTTAAATTTAACAGTCTAGTAGCATTTGCTATTTGTGTCATGCCAGACCATTTCATGTACATCTTGTCAATTTAACCATATCTGTGAAATATCGTTAGCCCCACTTTGAGGTGAGAAAATGAAGATTTGGAAAAGTAAAATGACTTGGTATAGATCTCATGACCGACTTTGAATACACAGGTGATTCTTGAACGCAGATCTTTTATCTGCAAGTCCAAAGGCCTTCACACTATATCAGGGTGGTCTCCTGAGGTCATCCTTGATATCACTGCCTAAAATGAACAGAGTGAACTCTTTAAGAATGAGCATTTTGTTCATAAATGTATCACCAGTACCTAGAACAGGGCCTGGAACATTGCCAATGGTTCAAAACCATAACTAGTTAAATGAACAAACAAATAGAGGACTAGCTACCCATCCACTAAATAGAGAGAAGTAATGAAATATTTTGACTTAAACACTTTCTTTCTAAATATATCCTTATTTTCTATAACATTCTGGGTGACAATCAACACAAATCCTGGCTTTGTGGAATGAGTTCCTCTCCTGCCTTGACTATCTGTCTTTTAAGTTAATTTTTTTAAAGGACATTTTCTCCCAGCATTCCCCCATCAATATCCATTATATGCTGCTTTTGCCAGTCTTTTTCTGGCTTAACAGTGTCAGGCATTAATGCATCTATCTACAAGGGAAAACACTATTAATCTAAAAAAATTATAGCATCTCTGCCATGCCATAGATCCAAATTTTATCAGAATCATCAGCTGCTCTTGTTTCTTTCGTATCTACTTGAATTTCTTTCATGGGCTTATAGCTTTAGAATAACTCTTCACGATCATCTAGGCCATTTTTCCCCCAAATTGGTACATGTGCTAATCATGGTGCTTGAGATGACTTTTAGGTGGTGTATAAGTAATGAGTACTTTTTTCTAATAATTTTATCTTTCCTAATATACTTTTCCCTTTTCATTTTCCTTTAATGAAAACCTGAAATGTTATGAATATTATTGTTTAGGTTGTTTAGGACCGGGCTATCGTAGGAAATACTCATCGCCATGTAAATGATTTATTAACTTAAATAAATATTTAAATATAAATGTTACGGTAAAAATAATGTACATGGTTCTCAGATATGACAAAAACCAGTAAGGGAATGATTGAAGTTTAGAAAACATTTTTCTTTTTCTTTTTTTTTTTTTTTTTATTATACTTTAAGTTCTAGGGTACATGTGCATAACGTGCAGGTTTGTTACATATGTATACTTGTGCCATGTAGGTGTGCTGCACCCATCAACTCGTCAGCACCCATCAATTCATCATTTATATCTAGTCCACCCACATCATTTTTTGGCTAAGGCACAGGGAGGTGAAATCACTTGCCGAAGGCCCCAGGGTTAATTAGTAAAAAAGAAAATGAGGACTAGACTGTAAGTCTCCAGATTCCAGGTAATTTGTTTATGTCAGTAATGCCCCACTTTTAGAATTGGAGCACCATTAACCTGCTTTTATATGATTCCTATTGTGAATAAATTTTTATACACTTCTGACAAACACGTAAGATTCTAACTTTTGTAATTGAAGCTTCCAAGACAGAAAAGCCCTCTGGCTCTTTCAGAGTAAAAAGCATTCTTAGATATAATTACAATCTCTGTTTATAATGCACTTTTCATTAGGGGACCTGAATGAACTCTGAAAAATTGATCTGATGTCTGGTATTATCCTTGTTTTATACACTGCGAGACTATGGCCCAGACAGATTGAGTTGTCAAGGATCAGCCAGGATGTCAATCACTGAGAAAGAGACAGAATTAAATCTCTAATCCCAACCTCACCTTTCCCATTCAGTTCCTAATCCCTTACCAGATTTGGAATTACAAGGATCTAGTCTAAGAGTTGCACTGTGAACCTTTCCGAAGTGACTGTGGTGGTGGGTGTCCGTTTTCAGGCTTCCTAATTTAATGGCCTTGTTTTGTTTTATTAATTGAGCATATAACTGGGTTTAAATCTTTTGCTTATTGTTCTCTTTGGTTGTTTTCAGATTATTTCTGTATGTCTGGAGTTCTTTGTCCTGCCTATTCCTACACAGATGAGGAAATAGCTATCATTATGGCCGAGTATGACAAGACACACCCTGAGATATTTGTACTCTACCTACTCAGAATCCCTAACTCAACCACCTGACTAGCTACTGGACAAAATAAACCAATAAATACATTCATTGCTTGAGTCATTTATGTCCTACTTTTGCACAGTGGATCATACAGAATGTGTGGCCTTTGGTTGACCACAGGAGGTCAGTTCCTATTGATCTAATGTCCTTCAAATGCCCTCTAGTGGTCGAAGGCCCACATGGGCTTCGCTTTCCCTAATGTGAGATACCACAAGCTCTGAATAAATAGAACAGCTGTCCATTGAAAACTTGTGTCTAAAGGATCCATGTGTATCCCAAAGAAGTCAGTCCTCTCTTCTTCTCCCTTGGCCCATTAAGCTAACTCCCCAGTAGCAGATTCAGGGCATAGTAGTCACTGCTCTGTAACCTTCAGAATAACTGCTTTTGAACACCAGCTCTATGGCACACATGGTTATGAGTGCATTGTACACGTAATCTTTGTATTAGTTTCCTAGGGTGATAGTGACAAAGTACCACAAGCTGACTAGCTCAGCAACAACAGAAACTTAGTCTCTTACAGTTGTGGAGACCACAAGTTCAAAATCAAGGCGTTACCAGGTCCATGTTCTCTCTGATGACCCTAGAAGAGGATCCTTCCTTGCTTCTTCCAGCTTCTGCTCGGTGCAGGAATTCCATTCCTTGACTTGTGGCAGCATAACGGCAATCGCTGCCTTCATCTTTACACGGTTGCCTTCCCTCTGTATCTGTGTCTTCACATGATAGTTTCCTCTATGTATATGTCTGTGGCCAAATTTCCCTCTTATAAGGACACCAGTCATATTGGATTAGGGCCCACCCTAATAAGCTCATCTTAGTTTAATTACATCTACAAACACCCTATTTCCAAGTAAGGTCATATTCACAATGACTGGGGGTTAGAACTTATCTCTGGGGGAGGTATAATTCAATTCATAAAAATCCTTTGAGGTAGCTACTCTTGTCCTCATTCCAAATGAAGAAATTGAGGCATGGAAAAGTTTCACCTTTTGCCCTGAAGTAAAAAGGCTGGAAAATGGTGGTGCAGTGCCACTGAGTTCAAAGGCCAAGTCTACTCCATTGCCCTTTACAACTAGGAAAATAACTTAATAGCTAGCAGGGGCCTGGTAACAAGGGGTGCTGTTCTGACATCTAGTGAAGAAACTTCAAGGAGTAGAAAGAACATTCACATGATACAGAATTACAGACAAAATACTGAGCGTTAACTTTCATTACATTCTCACCAAGTGCCAGGCACTGTTTTTAGCCATTCCTGTTTAAGTCCATTAACTTCTACAGTGACACTGAACTCTTTTTTTTTTTTTTTTTTTTTTTTACAGCATCTCTGTTGCCCGGGCTGGAGTGCAGTGGCGTGATCTCAGCTCACTGCAACCTCCGCCTCCCAAGTTCGAGAGATTCACCTCCCAAGTAGCTGGGATTACAGGCATGCGCCACCACGCCCAGCGAATTTTTGTATTTTCAGTAGAGAGGGTGGTTTCACCATGTTGGCCAGGATGGTCTCGAACTCCTGACCTCAGGTGATCCGCCCACTTCGGCCTCCCAAAGTGCTGAGATTACACATGTAAGCCACTATACCCAGCCACAGATATACTCTTATTATACTCATTTTACAAATGAGAAAACTGAAGCAGAAGAGTTATATAAAATGCCCCAGACCATGCTGCTTATCAATGGCTGAGCCGAGATTCAGCCCCAGGCAGTCTGATCCCAGAGTCTATTGTAATGCCTGAATAGGAGTTTCTTAACTTTCTCTTCCCCAGTCCTCTAAAATAATTGTTTCATATGTGTTAGTGCTGTCTCCTTTTCTAAAATGTAAGCTGAAAATATCTCGTAGAGAGCAGAACTGATAGCTTCTATTACTAGGTACCCTTCACAACTTTGGGTGCAGTGCTGGTCCTACGTGTAGCTTTTGGAAGAAACTTCACTCTGAGGTACAACCAGGGCCACCTCGGCAGTGCTATTAAAGTGGATTAGGCGAATGCTGGACCTCAGCTGAGTGTCCTGCTAAAAGGCCCTTCGCCCTTCATAACCCACCGGTGAAGCTTCCTGTACACCTTAGAAACAAGTGCAAACCCCAGAGTGGAAGAAAGTCACAGCAATGCCCCTTTAAGGTTTGGTTAAACTCGTGTGAACAAATCTGCCTCTGGGAAGTCCTTTCTCCCCAGTGAAATCACCTGAAGAGATATTTAGCTGTTCTGCTTCAAGGTTTGTACCTTGAGAGCAGGGTCAATTCCCTTATTTAATACAATCTCTTGCACAAAGCTATAAATCCTAGATCTAGTATTACAACTAACTCCTCCAAGGGGCCTGAAACTCATTTAAAAGGAGTGATTAAAGGAGTGAGACGCTGCAGATACAGGCCCTTCATCTTCCTTATGAAAATTCTAAATAATCTAAGAAGAAATTCTGCCAGTCCCATTTTGGAGGTCTTAGAAATCACACTGTTCAAATCTTCCACTGGGCTGCCTCAAGCCTTGAAAAACAGCCAGCTTCTCTCTAGGCTGGAATGTGTCTGCAACTTCAACCCTGGGTGCCCGTGGAAGAAGAGAATGGCCTGCTCAGTGCTATATGTGGATGTGTAAATTACAGCAGATGATGCACTTAGCAATTATGTTCTTTGCATACATAAGCAGGAACAACAGCTCCCAAACTGCCAATATCCTTCTCAATTCTCACAGAATGACTATGTGTCACACGGTCACGCAGCATGGGGCCTGGAAATGAGATGAAGGAATGGCACAGTATGAAGTTTCAATTTTGGAGAAGCACCCCTCCTGCGGTCGCGAACGAGCAAACAAGAAAAACTTCAGAAGGTGTGATGGCCTGGCTGCCTGCCTCAGCCCTCTAGAGTCTGGACATGGCATGCGGAGGAAATGGAAGAAGGGAAGCAGGGCCAGAGGCTCCTAAGCTACCACACCTGGCGCAGCTGCGACTATGTGGACGAACCGGGGAACGCTGCTAACTAGTTGCAAACTGAGTGAAAGCTTTAATGAAACAGCTGAAGCTACATCACAAATCCAAATGCCTAGATGGGACAGGCAGATCATGTAAACAAGGAAAGTGGGTCCAATGGCGACTCTGGGAACTCTACAGCGTGCACGTGCCCCATTGATTCATCTAAAGAGTGGCTCCACTCCATCTCATGCAACTGTGGCTAAGCAGGAAGGGCCAACTCTTTCCTTCTTCAGGAAAAGCTGAAAATCCTTGTGTGGAGAGGAGTGTGTGGGGGTGTGTGTGTGTCCTCTCCCAGTTTATAACTATTAGCAACAAATTAAATTATTCTAAAACACTGTCAAGATTTATATTAGTTATCTATGCAGTAACAAACAACCCCAGAACTGCTGGCTTAAAAAACATTTTATTCTGCTCATGACTTTTGATTCAGGAATTAGAGAAGAGTTTGGCCTAGTGATTCACTCCCGATCTACCTGGCATCAACTGAGGCAGCTGGAGCTGGTGGTTCCACTTGTAACCTGGATTCTTTCCCACTTACCCAGCACCTCTATATCTATGCTCCTTGGCACCCCCATCCAACCCCCTGTCTCTCTTCATCCTGCAGGGTGCTTCATCCTGCAGGGTCTCTCCACATTCTTGGCTTTCTCACAGCATGGTGGTCTCAAGAAGTTGTACATTTTATATGGCAACTGGCATCCAAGAAATAGAAAGTAGAAGCTCCCAAGCCAGTTAAGGGCCATGCTTGGACCAACCACAGCATCACTGTCGTCCTATTCTATTGGACATAGCAGTCACAGTGCCCACCCAGTCTCATGGAGGCAGAGAAATTGACTCAATCTTTTGATGGGGAGTGACAAAGTCACCCCACACAAGAGCATGTGGTGTGATAGATGTGGTTGCCTTCTACCTCAAGGTCAAATACAACACATATGGAGTGAATATGACCTAAGTCCACCAGTTTGCAATCTTTAAGTTAAAGGGCATTTATTGGGGTAGTATGGTAATTCAGAGTATTTCGAGCCAGATTGCCTCGTTTCAAACCCTGACTCTACCACTTACTATTGGAGGCATCTGGGGCAATTTACTTCTCTGCATCTCAGTTTCTTCTCCTAACATAATAATATTATTGTGCCTATCTCATGAAGATTTTATTAGCCTAGAGGAGTTAATATTGTAAAGTGATTAGAGCAGAGCCTCACACAGAACTGGTGCTCTATATGTAATGGATCATGTGTTCCTTTGCTAGGGCTACCGTTTAAAAAGTACCATAAACTGGATGGCTTAAGCAACAGAAATGTATTGTCTCACAGTTTGAAGGCTAGAAGCCCAAAATTAAGGTCCTGGCAAGATTGGTACTTTCTGAGCACTGTGAGGGGAAGATCTGTCCCAGGCAGGCCTCTCTCGTTGACTTGTAGATGGCCATTTTCTCCCTATGTCTCTTCACAACATCTTCTCTCTAGGTGTGTCTGTCTGTGTCCACATTTCTCCTTTTTGTAAAAGGACACCAGTCATGTTGGATTGTAGCCCACCACAAGAACTTCACTGTAACTTGATTACCTCTCTAAATGCCCTGTCTACAAATAACATCACATCCTGAGGTACTTGGGGGCTAGGACTCCAATATACCTTTTTGTGAGGGACACAATCCAACCCCTAACAGACAGGACTGCGGTGATTCATTCATCCAATGGATATTTCTGGTGTGGCTAGCAGATGTATATAGCACAGTCACATGCACTAGAAAGATGTGTGCACATATATAGATATTTTCCATATACACATATTTCTCTGAGGACTATATATAATGTATATATTGTTACATATACATGTGATGGTCTCAAAATGCACACAGGAAACATTTACCAGCAGTACAAAGGTATACATGATAAAATAGCAAGTGAATAATGACGCTAAGCATGTATACTAGTAAAATTTGAAGGGGAGAGATTATGTATCTGGTGTCCCCAAGGTAAGACCTATAACCGGGGCGTAACTCAACTTGAGCAGTTGCTTCTGATGTCCTGCTGGTCTTGCTCACATTGCCTGTTTGACTCTCTGGCCCTAACATGGGTATCACTTGACATCACCAGATTTCAAGCTCAGCTGCATGCTCATCTCAGACTCCCCAGTCCCCAGAACTGTGAGAAACACATTTCTGTTGTTAAAACCTCCCAGTCTACAGCAATTTGTGATAGCAGCCTGAACAGACTAAGATACCCAGTGATGCCATTTTAGAATAACTACTCTATATATAGCTCACCAGGTAACTCTGGTTGACTGGGAAGGGGTCTCCAGAATCTTTTTTTTATTATTATTATTACTATACTTTAAGTTCTAGGGTACATGTGCACATCGTGCAGGTTTGTAACATATGTACACATGTGCCATGTCGGTGTGCTGCACCCATTAACTTGTCATTTACATTAGGTATATCTCCCAATGCTATCCCTCCCCTGTCCCCCCACCCCATGACAAGCCCTGGTGTGTGATGTTCCCCGTCCTGTGTCCAACTATTCACATTGTTCAGTTCCCAACTATGAGTGAGAACATGAGGTGTTTGTTTTTTTGTCCCTGCAATAGTTTGCTGAGAATGATGGTCTGCAGCTTCATGAATGTCCCTACAAAGGACATGAACTCATCCTTTTTCAGGGCTGCATAGTATTCCATGGTGTATATGTGCCACATTTTCTTAATCCAGGCTATCACTGATGGACATTTGGGTTGGTTCCAAGTCTTTGCTATTGTGAATAGTGCCGCAATAAACATACGTGTGCATGTGTCTTTATAGCAGCATGATTTCTAATCTTTTGGGTATATACCCAGTAATGGGATGACTGGGTCAAATGACATTTCTAGTTCTAGATCCTTGAGGAATTGCCACACTGTCTTCCACATGGTTGAACTAGTTTAAAGTCCCACCAAGAGTGTAAAAGTTTCCTATTTCTCCACCTCCTCTCCAGCACCTGTTGTTTCCTGACTTTTTAATGATCGCCATTCTAACTGGTGTGAGTTGGTATCTCATTGTGGTTTTGATTTGCACTTCTCTGATGGCCAGTGATGATGAGCATTTATTCATGTGTCTGTTGGCTGTATAAATGTCTTCTATTGCGAAGTGTCTGTTCATAACTTTCACCCACTTTTTGATGGGTTGCCTATTTTTTTCTTGTAAATTTGTTTAAGTTCTTTGTAGATTCTGGATATGAGCCCTTTGTCAGATTAGTAGATTGCAAAAATTTTCTTCCATTCTGTAGGTTGTCTGTTCACTCTGATGGTAGTTTCTTTTGCTATGCGGAAGCTCTTTAGTTTAATTAGATCCCGTTTGTCAATTTGGGCTTTTGTTGCCATTGCTTTTGGTGTTTTAGACATGAAGTCTTTACACATGCCTATGTCCTGAATGGTATTGCCTAGGTTTTCTTCCAGGGTTTTTTATGGTTTTAGGTCTAACATTTAAGTCTTTAATCCATCTTGAATTAATTTTGGTATAATGTGTAAGGAAAGGATCCAGTTTCAGCTTTCTACATATGGTTAGCCAGTTTTCCCAGCACTATTTATTAAATAGGGAATCCTTTCCCCACATCTTGTTTTTGTCAGGTTTGTCAAAGATCACATGGTTGTAGATGGGTGGTATTATTTCTGAGTGGTCTGTTCTGTTCCATTGGTCTATATCTCTGTTTTGGTTACTGTAGCTTTGTAGTATAGTTTGAAGTCAGGAAGCATGATGCCTCCAGCTTTGTTCTTTTGGCTTAGGATTGTCTTGGCAATGTGGGCTCTTTTATGGTTCCACATGAACTTTAAAGTAGTTTTTTCCAATTCTGTGAAGAAAGCCATTGATAGTTTGATGGGGACGGCATGGAATCTATAAATTACCTTGGGCAATATGGCCATTTTCACGATATTGATTCCTCCTATCCATGAGCATGGAATGTTCTTCCATTAGTTTGTGTCCTCTTTTATTTTGTTGAGCAGTGGTTTGTAGTTCTCCTTGAAGAGGTCCTTCACATCCCTTGTAAGCTGGGTTCCTAGGTATTTTATTCTCTTTGAAACAATTGCGAATGGGAGTTCACTCATGATTTTGCTCTCTGTTTATCTGTTGTTGGTGTATAAGAATGCTTGTGATTTTTGCACACTGATTTTGTATACTGAGACTTTGCTGAAATTGCTTATCAGCTTAAGGAGATTCTGGGCTGAGATGATGGGGTTTTCTAAATATACAATCATGTCATCTGCAAACACAGACAATTTGACTTCCTCTTTTCCTAATTGAATACCTTTTATTTCTTTCTCCTGACTGATTGCCCTGGCCAACACTTCCAACACTATGTTGAATACGAGTGGTGAGAGAGGGCATCCCTGTCTTATGGCAGTTTTCAAAGGTGATGCTTCCAGTTTTTGCCCATTCACTATGATATTGGCTGTGGGTTTGTGATAAATAACTCTTATTATTTTGAGATACATCCCATCAATACCTAATTTATTGAGAGTTTTTAGCATGAAGGGCTGTTGACTTTTGTCAAAGGTCTTTTCTGCATCTATTGAGATAATCATGTGGTTTTTGCCTTTGTTCTGTTTATATGCTGGATTATGTTTATTGATTTGCATATGTTGAACCAGCCTTGCATCCCAGGGATGAAGCCCACTTGATCATGGTAGATAAGCTTTTTGATGTGCTCCTGGATTCAGTTTGCCAGTATTTTACGAAGGATTTTTACATCCATATTCATGAGGGATATTGGTCTAAAATTCTCTTTTTTTGTTGTGTCTCTGCCAGGCTTTGGTATCAGGATGATGCTGGCCTCATAAAATGAGTTAGGGAGGATTCCCTCTTTTTCTATTGATTGGAATAGTTTCAGAGGGAATGGTACCAGCTCCTCCTTGTACCTCTGGTAGCATTCAGCTGTGAATCCATATGGTGCTGGACTTTTTTTGGTTGGTAGGCCGTTAATTATTGCCTCAATTTCTGAGCCTGTTATTGGTCTATTCAGGGATTCAACTTCTTCATGGTTTAGTCTTGGGAGGGTGTATATGTCCAGGAATTTATCCATTGCTTCTAGATTTTCTAGTTCATTTGCATAGAGATGTTTATAGTATTCTCTGATGGTAGTTTATATTTCTGTGGGATTAGTGGTGATATCTCCTTTATCACTTTTTATTGTGTCTATTTGATTCTTCTCTCTTTTCTTCTTTATTAGTCTTGCTAGAGGTCTGTCAGTTTTGTTGATCTTTTCAAAAAAACAGCTCCTGGATTCATTGATTTTTTGGAGGGTTTTTGTGTCCCTATCTCCTTCAGTTCTGCTCTGATCTTAGTTATATCTTGCCTTCTGCTAGCTTTTGAATGTGTTTGCTCTTGCTTCTCTAGTTTATTTTATTTTATTTTATTTTTTTTTTTTTGAGACGGAGTCTCGCTCTGCCACCCTGGCGGAAGTGCAGTGTCTGTATCTCAGCTCACTGCAAGCTCCACCTCCCGGGTTTACACCATTCTCCTACCTCAGCCTCCTGAGTAGCTGGGACTACAGGTGCCTGCCACCTCGCCCAGCTAGTTTTTTTTGTTTGTTTGTTTGTTTGTTTGTTTTGTATTTTTTAGTAGAGACAGGGTTTCACCGTGTTCGCCAGGATAGTCTCGCTCTCCTGATCTCGTGATCCACCTGTCTTGGCCTCCCAAAGTGCTAGGATTACAGGCTTGAGCCACCATGCCCAGCCACTTCTCTAGTTCTTTTAATTGTGATATTAGGGTGTCAGTTTTAGATCTTTCCTGCTTTCTCTTGTGGGCATTTAGTGCTATAAATTTCCCTCTACATACTGCTTTAAATGTGTCCCAGAGATTCTGGTATGTTGTGTCTTTGTTCTCATTGGTTTCAAAGAACATCTTTATTTCTGCCTTCATTTCGTTATTTACCCAGTAGCCATTCAGGAGCAGGTTATTCAGTTTCCATGTAGTTGAGTGGTTTTGAGTGAGTTTCTTAATCTGAGTTCAAGTTTGATTGCACTGTGGTCTGAGAGACAGTTTGTTATAATTTCTCTTCTTTTACATTAGCTGAGGAGTGCTTTCCTTCCAACTATATGGTCAATTTTGGAGTAAGTGTGATGTGGTGCTGAGAAGAATGTATATTCTGTTGATTTGGGATGGAGAGTTCTGTAGATGTCTATTAGGTCCACTTGGTGCAGAGCTGAGTTCAATTCCTGGATATGCTTTTTAACTTTCTGTCTCGTTGGCATGTCTAATGTTGACAGTGGGATGTTAAAGTCCCCCATTATTGTTGTGTGGGAGTCTAAGTCTCTTTGTAGGTCTCTAAGGACTTGCTTTATGAATCTGGATGCTCCCGTATTGGGTACATATATATTTAGGATAGTTAACTCTTCTTGTTGAATTGATCCCTTTACCATTATGTAATGACCTTATTTATCTCTTTTGATCTTTGTTGGTTTAAAGTCTGTTTTATCAGAGACTAGGATTGCAACCCCTGCCTTTTTTTGTTTTCCGTTTGCTTGGTAGATCTTCCTCCATCCCTTTATTTTGAGCCTATGTGTGTCTCTGCATGTGAGATGGGTCTCTTGAATACAGCAAACTGATGGGTGTTGACACTTTATCCAATTTGCCAGTCTGTGTCTTTTAATTGGAGCATTTAGCCCATTTACATTTAAGGTTAATATTGTTATGTGTGAATTTGATCCTGTCATTATGATGTTAGTTGGTTATTTTGCTCGTTAGTTGATGTAGTTTCTTCCTAACATCGATGGTCTTTACAATTTGGCATGTTTTTGCAATGAATAGCTGGTACTGGTTGTTCCTTTCCATATTTGGTGCTTCCTTCAGGAGCTCTTTTAGGGCAGGCCTGGTGGTGACAAAATCTCTTAGCGTTTGCTTCTCTATGAAGGATTTTATTTCGCCTTCACTTATGAAGCTTAGTTTGGCTGGATATGAAATTCTGGGTTGTTTTCTTTTTTTTTTTTTTTTTTTTTTTTTTTTTGAGGCGGAGTCTCGCTCTGTCGCCCGGACTGGAGTGCAGTGGCCGGATCTCAGCTCACTGCAAGCTCTGCCTCCCGGGTTTATGCCATTCTCCTGCCTCAGCCTCTGGAGTAGCTGGGACTACAGGCGCCCGCCACCTCGCCTGGCTAGTTTTTTTTTGTATTTTTAGTAGAGACGGGGTTTCACCATGTTAGCCAGGATGGTCTCGATCTCCTGACCTCGTGATCCGCCCGTCTCGGCCTCCCAAAGTGCTGGGATTACAGGCTTGAGCCACCGCGGAAAATTGTTTTCTTTAAGAATGTTGAATATTGGCCCCCACTCTCTTCTGGCTTGGAGAGTTTCTGCCGAGAGATCTGCTGTTAGTTTGATGGAATTCCCTTTGTAGGTAAACGGACCTATCTCTCTGGCTACCCTTAACATTTTTTCCTTCATTTCTACTTTGGTGGATCTAACAATTATGTGTCTTGGAGTTGCTCTTCTCAAGGAGTATCTTTGTGGTGTTCTCTGTATTTCCTGAATTTGAATGTTGGCCTGCCTTGGGGAAGGGGAAGTTCTCCTGGATAATATCTTGCACAGTGTTTTCCAACTTGGTTCCTTTCTCCCCATCACTTTCAGGTACACCAATCAGATGTAGATTTGGTCTTTTCACATAGTCCCATATTTCTTGGAGGCTTTGTTTGTTTCTTTTTACTCTTTTTCCTCTAAACTTTTCTTCTCACTTCATTTCATTCATTTGATCTTCAGTCACTGATACCCTTTCTTCCAGTTGATTGAGTCAGTTACTGAAGCTTGTGCATTTGTCACCTAGTTCTTGTGCCATGGTTTTCAGCTCCATCAGGTCATTTAAAGACTTCTCTACACTGGTTATTCTAATTAGCCATTTGTCTAATCTTTTTTCAGGGTTTTAGCTTTTTTGCGATGGGTTCAAACTTCCTTCTTTAGCTCAGAAAAGTTTGGTCATCTGAAGCCTTCTTCTTTCAACTTGTCAAAGTCATTCTCCATCCAGCTTTGTTCTGTTGCTGGTGAGGAGCTACATTCCTTTGGAGGGGAGAGGCGCTCCAATTTTTAGAATTTTCGGCTTTTCTGCTCTGTTTTTTCCTGATCTTTGTGGTTTTATCTACCTTTGGTCTTTGATGATGGTGACGTACAGATGGGGTTTTGGTGTGGATGTCCTTTCTGTTTGTTAGTTTTCCTTCTAACAGTCAGGACCCTCAGCTGCAGGTCTGTTGGAGTTTACTGGAAGTCCATCCAGACCCTGTTTGCCTGGGTATCAGCAGCGGAGGCTGCAGAAGAGTGAATATTGCTGAACAACAAATGTTGCTGCCTGATCGTTCCTCTGGAAACTTCATCTCAGAGGTGTACCCAGCCATGTGAGGTATCAGTCTGCCCCTACTGGGGGATGCCTCCCAGTTAGGCTACTCAGGGGTCAGGGACCCACTTGAGGAGGCAGTCTGTCCATTCTCAGATCTCAAACTCCATGCTGGGAGAACCACTACTCTCTTCAGAGCTGTCAGACAGGGACATTTAAGTCTGCAGAGGTTTCTGCTGCCTTTTGTTCAGCTATACCCTGCCCCCAAAGGTGGAGTCTACAGAGGCAGGCAGGCCTCCTTGAGCTAAGGTGGGCTCCACCCAGTTCAAGCTTCCAGGCTGCTTTGTTTACCTACTCAAGCCTCAGCAATGGCAGGCGCCCCTCCCCCAGCCTCACTGCCACCTTGCAGTTCGATCTCAGACTGCTATGCCAGCAATAAGCGAGGCTCCATGGGCATGGGACCCTCCAAGCCAGGCACAGGATATAATCTCCTGGTGTGCCATTTGCTAAGACCATTGGAAAAGTGCAGTATCAGGGTGAGAGTGACCCGATTTTCCAGGTGCTCTCTGTCACAGCTTCCCTTGGCTAGAAAAGGGAATCCCTGACCCCTTGTGCTTCCTGGGTGAGGCGATGCCTTGCCCTGCTTTGGCTCACACTCGGTGGGCTGTACCCACTGTCCTGCACCCACTGTTCAACAAGCGCCAGTGAGATGAACCCAGTACCTCGGTTGGAAATGCAGAAATCTCCCGTCTTCTGCATCGCTCACACTGGGAGCTGTAGACTGGAGCTGTTCCTATTCCAGTTCTCCAGAATCTTAGAGTGTTTCTATTCTTCTGTTAGATGTGGTTATGTCTATTTAACAGAATGCTAAGATTAGACTACACCTGCCTCAGTTGCACCTGAGCCACTGGTAGAATACAGAGGAGGAACACAGTGAACGTGAGCTGAATGCTGTATGCTGTCTTTTCTTTAATTCCATAGCTTCTTATTAAGCACCAAGTTTGTCTCCATCTCCACCTTGCCTGTATTCCCTAGAAGGCAAAGATAAAACAGAATGGCAGAGTTGCTGTGAGCTTGGACCTCAAACCAGACACAGCCTGAGCCCAAATTCTGGGTCCATGTCTTACCAGCTGTGGGACCTTGAGAAAATCACTTTAGCTTCTATGCCTCTGTTCCCTCGGCTGTAAAGTGGAGACGGTGATTACTTGTACATAGATTAAAATCACATAGAACAGTAGATAAGCACATAAGCAACAGGTAAATATTAGCTTTCATTAATATTGGCTACAGGAACATGTAAATTACACAGTGTTTAGAGCGAGTGTGAAAACTCCAAGAGTCTGAGGGTTCTTTAGGGAGAGGAGCCTTCAGCCATGCAGAAAACCAGAACTAAGAATGCACCATAATTAGCTCCATAATTAATTTCCTCAAAGGAATACACTTTGGGGTGCTACAAAGGTGAAATTATATCTGATCTGCCCTCCAAAAAAGAAAAAAATGTTGGATTTGGCAGAGGGACAGCCAAGATAAGAACCCCAACTTTCAGTGCTTTAAGATTCCAGGTGTAAATCAGTAGGCAGCAAGCTCTTCTAGTCATCAGATCCTGTTTTCACTTCCTTCCACCACTGAGCCCTCCCTGCCTTTCCAAGAAAAAAGTGGTATAATCAGGGCTCATAGCGAATAGGCTCAAGGGATGCACTGTGAAAATTTTTCAACACCTGAGCAAGCATTACCTTCCTACTATTACTGTTCAACCTGAATTAATATGGCATATATCTATAATTATGAAATATTTGTATATCTCTTTATATTTTATTTATACATATAAACATATATATGCACACATGTATACTATGTTGAGTGCTTCTTAACATCTTCCTTATGTGTCCAAAATGCATCTCTTGCCCTTCCAAATGGTGCCTTAAAATAAAATTATAGTTAATTCTGCAAAGAACTTGACAAAGTCTAGAATTACTGATAATCTCATTTATCATTATTTTATATAAATTACTGATAAAGCTATGGAAAGGAGATATTGAGGTAATGTATGTTATGTTCAAAATAAAATAAATATAAATCAACCTATAAAACTTTATTTTCCACATTCCTGGAAGGGAGGTGGGAGTACTTTAGAAACTGTTATCTAGGGGACAAAGGAATTCAGAGTGAGACAGGGCAGCACAGTGGCCCAGAACTACAAGGTTTATAGAAAAGGGCATAGTTTTAAGCTCCAATTCCACTTGTTCGGCCTTTGGCACCCCATTTCTTTTCAACAACACTGCAGACCTGGGAAAAATATCTTGGCTTAAGTTGCATGTGTAAATGAATTTGTAGGTCTCAACCCGGCTCTTGTGGCTGAGTGTAGCACTGCATAATTTGACACGATTCAGCCTGATTGACAGTGGGAAGCAGACTGCAAGATCTCACAGGTCAGGACAGAAAAGGGGCCTGGCAGAAGGGCCCAAGGCATGTTGGGTAGCAGCCTGCACTCCCCCAAGCCCTCCCTACACATGAAACAGAGCAAGAGTTCATAAGTTCATCTGAAAGGCCTTGGGTTGTCCACAGGGCAACCAAGGAAAAAGCACACTCCAGCTGGCCAAAATGAGGTCTTTAATGCCTGACCAAACTCCGGCGGTGGAAGAATCCCCCAGAGAGGAAAAGCCCACAGCGAGATGGACCTTCCCTGATGGCTGTTCATAGGCAGGAAGGAAACCATGAGAATTCTGACAGCCCCAAAGATCCTATTTCACGGGTACCTTTCATCACCAGCCTATCTTCATTCTGATTGGAGCCATCTGTGCAGTCCCATCCATACTTTCTCCAACCCTGTCATTCATCTCCAAAAGCCTAATGATTTTTAGGGTAGATTGAATTTATTGGCAGACATCCTTTACTCTGAGCTTTCCAAAGTCATTATCATTTGACAGATACGGCATGCTCAATTAGCAGATGTCACTGGGTACCTGTCCTCCGAATTTGGTCCTGCATTGCATTTCTCCACCACGACCATGTGCTCCAGAAGGTAACCTTATCTCTGGCTCAAGAATGAATATTGACTAGTCTAAGGCACTCTTGTTACTACCATTCTCCTGGCAAGGTATTTATTTTGGGACCAAGTCTTGACAAAAAGGACATGAGAGAAAGTATTCTTGGATAACTAGAAAGAATTTTCCAGACAAAAGGAAAACTGTCTCTTGTTCTTCTGTTGGATATTGCTGTGTCTGTGTAACTGGATGTTAAAATAAGACTATCCCTGCCTCATCTGTGACTGAGATACCAGGAGGATACAGAGCAGATATGCAGCAGAGGTGAGCTGAAAATCCTTTATATGGCATTTCCAAAGGACCCTAGTGAAAAACCAGCTCCACAGCTCTAGGGGTAAGATGCGAAGGGAAAGAGTATTTTGGAGATGGTATTTTGTTAGAGAGAATTGTTACCATGCTGCAGTCTCCTCTTCCTCCAGAGGAAACAGGGAGGGAGGAGTATTGACTGCTACATCTTAAGCCTGGAGAGGCTGGGCTTCCTGCACTGTCCCTGAATTTGGAAGAAGTTGTAGAGTTAGGTTTGTCTCTTGCCTCTGGAGCAGTGGTCCTCAGCCTTTTTAGCACCAGGGAACTGTTTCATGGAAGACAATTTTTATCATGAACTGGGATGGTTTGAGAGCCTGGTTTTGAGATGAAACTGTTCTACCTCAGCCCATCAGACATTAGATTCTCACAGGGAGCAGACAACCGAGATCCCTTGCATGAACAGTTCACAATAGGGTTCACACTCCTATGAGAATCCAGTGCCACCACTGATCTGACAGGAGGTGGAACTCAGGCGGTAATTCTCACTGGCCTTTTACTCACCTCCTGCAGTGTGGCCCAGTTCCCAACAGGCCAGGGACAGTCTGTGGCCCAGGGGTTGGCGACCCCAGCTCTAGAGGATCTGAGAAGGACTAACAGGTCCAGCAGAGCCAGGACAGAGCTGATACTTTGAGACTGACCTGTATTCCCAGAGTTTGCCAGAATGAATGACACATGATTCTCAAATACTAGCCATGCACTATGCAGAGGAGAGAGAGCACCGGGTCATCAAACAGCACCTTGAGGGTCAGAGGGACTCCAACAGAAACACCCTAAAAGTGAACCTTAGACTCCTGGAGCTAAGGAAGGAGTTGTGACTGACCATCAAAAAAAAAGAGATACATCTACCCACATTAAGAAAACAGCAATCCCATTACTGGGTATATACCCAAAGGATTATAAATCATTCTACTATAAAGACACATGCATATGTATGCTTATTATAGCACTGTTCACAATAGCAAAGTCTTGGAACCAACCCAAGTGCCCATCAATGATAGACTGGATAAAGAAAATGTGGCACATATACACCATGGAATACTATGCAGCCATTAAAAAAGATGAGTTCACGTCCTTTCCAGGAACATGGATGAAATGGGAAACCATCATTCTCAGCAAAGTAACACAAGAAGAGAAAACCAAACACCACATGTTCTTACTTATAAGTGGGAGTTGAACGATGAGAACACATGGTCACAGGGAGGGGAGCATCACACACTGGGGCCTATCGGGGATGGGGAGCTGGGGGAGGGATAGCATTAAGAGAAATACCTAATGTAAATGATGACTTGATGGGTGCAGCAAACCAACATGGCACATGTATACCTATGTAACCTGCATGTTGCGCACATGTACCCCAGAACATAAAGTATAATTAAAAAAAAAAAAAAAACTGCAGGTGAGTGGTCCCATGGATGAAAGTGTCCTATGAGCCCACAAAAGTGCCCTGGGTTAGTTAGTTTTAAACAACACTAAGAAATAAATAAAAGTAATAGATACATGTACAAACAGATAAATAGATGTCAGAGCTTTCCTATCCCCCACCACTCCTGTGTGAGCCACTCACTGGCTAGCAAGCAGGGAGGGTGGTCAACACTCCCTTCTCCCAGAAGTGAACTGTAAGAGGGTCCACGGGAGTGGCACATTAAGGAAGCAGGAAAACGAGGCCTGCAACATTTTTGGAGAATTTGGGAACAGTAGTAATACTAACTAAAATCAGTCTCAGTCTGTTTTTCATGATCACTGTGCATTGACAATTCTAAACAATGCCAGTGATGAAATACCCTCCCCACAGGGCCAACCATGGACCACTGCCACCACATCCCACCTCCCTCTTGACTTTTCTCACTGTGAGCTTCCAGCCTGGAGCTAACATAAGGTGGGGGACAGCAGGAGGAGAAAATCTTATGTTAAATCAAGTTCAGAGTTTTCGATAATATCCTCTACTCAGCATTCATATTATCGAATCAAGATTGTGTTTGCAGCTTAACACGATTGTAGGCTTGTCTATTAACTAAGAGTGAGTAGAAATTTATGAACCTTTTGGAGACTTCATCTAGAGAATGGCAGAAATTACCTGCATTGAATAAGGTTCTAAGGGACAGAGGGTTGGAAAGACAAAGCAGTTGCATTTTCATTGCTCATGAATTGTGCTTGGTCAGCATAGCACTTGGTAAAAGCACACATGGCCGTACTGAAACTACAAGAACAATCAGCCTGGCCGGGCGTGGTGGCTCATGCCTGTAATCCCAGCACTTTGGAAGGCTGAGGCGGGCAGATCACCCAAGGTCAGGTTTGAGATCAACCTGGCCAACATGGTGAAACCCCATCTCTGCTAAAAATGTAAAAATAAGCTGGGTGTGGTGGCTCATGCCTGCAACCCCAGCTACTTGAGAAGCTGAGGCAGGAGAATCACTTGAACACAGGAGCTGGAGGTTGCAGTGAGCTGAGATTGCGCCATGGCCCTCCAGGCTGGGTGACAGAGTGAGACTTCACCTCAAAAAAAAAAAAAAAAAATCTATCAGCCTAAGGACAAGCCAGCATGCTGGCAATGGCCAAGGAGAAAGAAGGAAGCACTTGAGTCTTTGACAATGTTGTTGAGCTACTGAATATGTCAATCCCAAAACTTCCATATCATCAGACTCTTACGTGAGACAATAAAGGTTCCCCAATGTTTAAGCCATTTGAAGTTGATTTTTTCTATTACTTGAAGTAAAATGTATTGAGCTAGACCTGGGGCAAAGTAAGTTGTTTGCCATCAAGAATGTTATAATTTAAGTCAGGTCTGGACTGACAGAAGTTTTTCTGGGGTGAATTTTACACTCAATTCAAGTTCTGATACCAGCCAGTCATTTATTGTACAGACAGGGAAAAGACATTTGAAGCTGTTAACCTACTGAATGGAAGCTAGCTCACTGGAGAAGGACAGGAAAGCTTCCTTCCCATGTATAAGCACATAGTAGCTGTCTTACTTGGCTGTCTCCAGGTAGGAAATAAGAATCAAAAATTCCAACTCAATACGAACTTCAGGGCCACATTAAGTAAGTCGATGATCAAAGCCAATGCAGGAGTCTTCGTGTCCTTTGCCACATAATTGCTTTTCACTTTCTTCTTCTCATCCCTTTCCCAACAACTCAGGCCAATCCTGGATACTCCCAAGTGAGTTGCCAATCATTCAATAAACACCTATGAAGAATCTAGTGAACTCCCAGCATTGTGCTAACCACTGGATCACAGATCTAGATACAATGGTTTGCCAGAAGCTTTTGCAGAGAAGGAAATTGAGCTTCCAAATGACTAAGTGAGATTCAAAACAAGTTCAGTCCAACTTGAAAGTTTATGATCTTTCCACGTGGCTACTCAACTTCTCAGAAGCATAGAAGCATAAAACTTGCTCCCTGCTTCAGTGAGCTCATAGTCAAAAACATATAATGTGAGACAAAAATAGAGAAAAGGAAGAGGAATTTATAAGTGACAAATAATGCCTAGATATGCTAGAAGATAAAGAAAATGGATATCCACAACAGGAAGGGAAGTATGGTGACAACAGAATTACTTCTGTTTTGTCCCTGAGCAAATGCTTCTGGATTTTAACTTCTATGGCCTAATTCATTACCAGAGCTTA
Source organism: Piliocolobus tephrosceles (assembly GCF_002776525.5). NCBI lineage: Eukaryota > Metazoa > Chordata > Mammalia > Primates > Cercopithecidae > Piliocolobus > Piliocolobus tephrosceles. Next base: position 80,619,891 of record NC_045447.1, on the reverse strand, counting down.
ATTTTAGCAACATAGCAATATATATGTCTTTGATCCCCTTACAGGGCTATCTTTAAGGGCCATTTTATAAGAAGCCCTGCAAATACAGCTCCCTTGAGTTTCCAATTTTTTTTCCTTCCAGTGATATTTTCATTCTGATAGGAATAAGTTCTCAGGGAAGAATTTGTTGGCAGTGGGTAAGATAAGAAGTTTTAAGCAGGGGCTTTTCCTGGTGTCTCCCAATATGAATATAGGCTTTGGTCAATTATTCCCAAACCTCTTTGTTAGAGAAAGCAGATGTGTTAAAGAATACAGTGAAACCATTTTGGTGTTTTTCTGGGCAGAGAGGATGAGTCAAATGAAAATGGTGTCACTGTTCACATATATTTTATACTCATATTTAGGCTGATTGTCAGAATGTATATTCCCCAGGATGTTTTTTGTTTTTTGTTTTTTTTTGTTTGTTTGTTTGTTTATTTTTAGTTTCTGAGTGTATTTTCTACCAATGATCTTTTTGCATTATGTGTGTGTGATAAGAATACTTAACATCATATCTACCCTTTTAGCAACTTTTAAGTACTTGTTAACTATGGGCACTCTATATTATAGTAGATCTCTAGGACTTACTCTTCTTCCATAACACCCTGAATTCTTAACTGTCTTCTTTTCCTTGCCTGGGAGTGTGTACCTAGAGAAAAACTGGCAGGGATGTAAAGTTCTTATTATTTCGTTGGCTGGTTTATCTATATAAATAAAAACTTGGTAGAAAAATAGGAGAAGCCATTTTTTGTTATCTAGGCTACTCTGCCGTTATTTTTCCCCATGTTTTTATCATATGTATGTAAAGGTTGTCTGCATTTAGAACAATCTTTATTCTACTTAAAAGACAAACATGTATTAACCTGTGCTAAATCTTCATAGAATCAAAGAATCTCAGAGTTTAGAAAGATCATAGAAAAATTTCCCAGACTCCAAACGAATACTTAGATGTCTTCTACAAATATCTCTAATCTTTGCTTGCAAACTTTCAGTTACTAAGGTAGCCTTTTTTTGTTGGGGGAAAGGAAAATTAATAATGAGAAGTAACACAATGTTTCCTTTCTTATTTGCTTTTGTACTTCAGCAATTGGACTCCCATATATGGTTAGGATGTTTTGTCCCGTCCAAATCTCATGTTGAAATGTGACCTCCAATGTTGGAGGCAGGGCCTAGTGCCTGGTGTTTGAGCCATGGAGGCAGATTCCTCATGAATGGCTTAGTGCTGTCCTTGCAGTAAAGAGTGAGTTTTCACTTTGTGAGTTCACATGAGATCTGATTGTTTAAAAGAGCCTGGAACTGCTTCCCTCTCTCCCTTCTCCATCTCTCGCATGTGACATGCCTGCTCTCCCTTTGCCATCAGCCATGAGTAAAATCTTCCTGATGTTCTGACCAGAAGCAGATGCCAGCACTGTGCTTCTTATACAACCTGCAAAACTATAATCCAAAATAAACTTCTTTTCTTTAGTTCCACAGGTTTTTGGGAAACAGGTGGTATTTGGTTACATGCATAAGTTCTTTAGTGGTGATTTGTGAGATTTTGGTGTACACATCACCCAAGATACTGCCCTGTTTTCTATGACAGGACTTCAGATACTTAAATATAAATCTCGTGACTTCTTCTAAGTCTTCTCTTTCCCCAAATAAGCACATTCTATTAGAAGTATCATTTTCTCCCTCTGCCATGTTTCTGTCCTGGCCCAAAATAGGAATTTTCACTTTCCAGAGGTATTGAGAAGGAATGTTTTCCTTGCTCCTGGTCCCTTCTTGTTATTCTTCTCAAAGGCTGAGGAGCACCGTATCTAACTAGGTATATTCATAAAGTCCTGAACATGTGAGGCTGAGCCCTTGATCAGCCATCTTTTTGGCTAACCTGCTAGAGAGATGAATGTGTTCACTTCTATTCCTGGTTCCATATGATGATACCTGGTCAGGGCCTGGTGCTGCCTTCTAGAGGCATGGTTAGAGAAACTTCTCTGTCATTGCTTTTGATGTTAAACAGATACAAGGCAGAATACAGATGGGCTTCAGAGAGGCTGGGTCAATGTCTTTCCTCTAGGTTCCATCCTTGCAAGTATAGCTCCCAAAATACAGATGCTGCAGGTCCAAGTCATATCCATGAATCCAGTATTGCCAACAATAAAAATAATAGTTTTTACTCCTCTGTTTGTATTTCTCAGTTGTGTCGAAACTTGAATGAGGAAAGAATGTAATTATTATTCACCGAGGAAAACACAACATATTGCAATATACCACATACGTCATGGTTTCTAGTCTTTTGACACTCTCCAGTGTGTCAAAGTCCCATCTCAGTGAGGTTGCCAGAACTGAACAAAACAATGAAGTATGGACTGACAATATAGAAAATTCCCTGTGTTCTAGATATTAAAGCTTTTCAACTAAATAACTGAGTCACAGATACTTTAAAAACACAGAGTCTGGATAATTTATAAAGATGTCATATTTTACTTGACTAGGATCTCCCAAAGAAAATTGGGAAAGCAGCTCCCCTGAAAGCCCAGTGGGCTACCACTAACTTCCTCCCTGCCCTGACACTTTCAAATAGGCCTCTCACTTCTGAAAGCCAGGTATTAACAAGGCTTTTGGTCCCCACTGTAGAGACCAGTACAAAGGAAAGGGGCAGACCATACAGTTCTGTCACTTCTATTTCTTGGGAGCTGGCTCCAGGGTTCTTTCTGATTCCACAACGTTGGACGAAGCTGTTTCATTTAGTTTCCAAACCACAGGGAACTGGAACTTTGGGGAAGTTTTTGATCCTGTGGTTTATCAATTGTATCATTCTCTTTTCTGGACTCACTGTGCCATGATGCAAGAGCTGCTGTCTGTGTTCAGGAAGCTGGTATTTTCTGTTACTCGTTTGACTAAAATATCGAGCAAGTTGTGGAATCCCTCAGTCTTGGAATGGATTCCTTTAATAAAACCAAAACAAAAGTATGTAGGGGGTGAAGGGAAGGAATTATTCTGTTTAGTGAAGGAAAACACAGTGATTTCTAAAATCCCTGAGGTCTAGATGGAGAGTGCTCAGTGTAGAGGGGATTCTCATCTGATTTAGAGTCTCCTCCCTCTGTTTTCCCTGGGAGCCCTCCATATTGAAACTTCCTGCTGCCACCACATTCAACTCCAGGGGTACATGTGCCCCATTTTCTAAGTTCTAGTTTAGTTTCCCTCAAAAGCAGAGTCTGGGGCAAGAACTTGAATGCAGTTAGTTTATTTGGAGACAATCCCAGAAAACATACATGAGGGATTAGGAAGTGAGACACAGAAGGGAGAAAAGCCAATAAAGGATGTGTTAATGAGCAAGTTACTGCTGCAGTTACATTGGTCTCCATCCTACTGGATATCCTCTAGAAAACTGTGAAATACACCTCCAAATTCACTCACAAGTCAAAAGAGGCTGGGGCATTTTCCCAGTGACTCTCATCCCCGTGGGCCCAGAGCTAGCCTGGAGGAATTAAATTCCCTGACCATCCAGATTGTACCTCGTTGCATGGAGCAAGTTCCTTTGATGTCACTAGAATGCCCTGTCAGTGAAGAAGGGAGCAGCAGGTATCTGTGCTGGGAAGCTGTGATGGAATGCCAGGCATCATCTTCTCTGGTAGCAGGTACACTCAGATAAGGCTAGCAGATGAGGTGGAGCATCCATGGTGACTGATGTAGAACCGCAGGAGCCTACATGAAGGCAAAAAAAAAAAAAAAAAAAAAAATCCTGCTTTACTTGCTTTCCATTAGTCCAGATGAAAAAGGCTACTATTTAAAAACCTACTCCTCCAAAATGCTAAGAGGGAATAAGAAATAAAGGAAATAAGAACATACAAAGAAACATAGTAGACCAGGTCCTGAAATACAAGTTGCTGATCCCCAGTAACTGCACACTGTCTTCAAGGGGAGTACCAAACTGCCTCCTTCCCTCTAAGCACCTATCTATCTCCCCATGGTGAACACATTCTAGCTTTTACCACACAAGATGACAGATACTTGTCATTTTTATTGTCAAGGTCAAATGGACCACTCGGTCTCCTTCTTTGGCTGATTTTCTTGTCTGAGAATAACTTGTGCATATTTTTCTTTTTTTTTTTTTTTGAAGACAATAAGATATAATTTTATTCTCTACCCTGATTTTTTTATTATACTTTATGTTCTAGGGTACATGTGCACAATGTGCAGGTTTGTTACATATGTATACATGTGCCATGTTGGTGTGCTGCACCCATTAACTCGTCATTTACATTAGGTATATCTCCTAATGCTGCCCCTCTCCAGTCCCCCCTCCCCACAATAGGCCCTGGTGTGTAATGTTCCCCTTCCTGTGTCCAAGTGTTCTCATTGTTCAATTCCCAACTATGAGTGAGAACGTGAGGTGTTTCGTTTTCTGTTCTTGCGATAGTTTGCTGAGAATTATGGTTTCCAGCTTCATGAATGTCCCTACAAACGACATGAACTCATCCTTTTTTATGGCTGCATAATATTCTGTGGTGTATACGTGCCACATTTTCTTAATCCAGTCTGTCATTGATGAACATTTGGGTTGATTCCAAGTCTCTGCTATTGTGAATAGTGCCGCAATAAACATATGTGTGCATGTGTCTTTATAGCAGCAAGATTTCTAATCCTTTGGGTATATCCCCAGTAATGGGATGGCTGGGTCAAATGATATTTCTAGTTCTAGATCCTTGAGAAATCGCCACACTGTCTTCCACAATGGTGGAAGTAGTTTACAGTTCCACCAACAGTGTAAAAGTGTTCCTATTTCTCCACATCCTCTCCAGCACCTGTTGTTTCCTGACTTTTTAATGATTGCCATTCTAACTGGTGTGAGATGGTATCTCCTTGTGGTTTTGATTTGCATTTCTCTGATGGCCAGTGATGATGAGCATTTTTTCATGTGTCTGTGGGCTGCATAGATGTCTTCTTTTGAGAAGTGTCCATATCCTTTGCCCACTTTTTGATGGGGTTGTTTTTTTCTTGTAAATTTGTTTGGGTTCTTTGTAGGTTCTGGATATTAGCCCTTTGTCAGATGAGTAGATTGAAAAATTTTCTCCCATTCTATGGGTTGCCTGTTCACTCTGATGGTAGCTTCTTTTGCTGTGCAGAAGCTCTTTAGTTTAATTAGATCCCATTTGTCAATTTTGGCTTTCGTTGCCATTGCTTTTGGTGTTTTAGACATGAAGTCCTTAACTTGTGCATATTTTTCATATAACAGCTTGTAATATTTGGTCACCAAAACCATGTTCTCTAGAGTTAGATCTCTCAGTTGGAATTCTGGCTTTTTACATGTTGTGCAAATTTGGGCAAGTTACTTAATTGCTTTATACCTCAGTTTCTTCACTTGTAAAACAGAGATCATGAAAGAATCCAATCATTAAAATTATAAGGGTTTAATGAGTTAATGTAGAAATAATGCCTGGTATATAAACACACTATATAAATATTGAATGTTCTTCTCTTTATTATTATTAGGCTGTAGTTTACATGTAGGTAATCTCTCCCCTTTCAGCTTAACATAAAGAAGTGGACGTCCATTTCAGAACCACTCTGTAATGCCATAACTACTCAATAGACACAACCTGCAATAAGAATCAGGGCATACAGAGTAATAAGAAGGTCTTTCTAATGGTGAGAACATTACTAGGCTGGAGTGAGTTGCTAGGGTTTTATTTCTTTCTTTAATGTATGTGAATTTAGCCAAGTCTAGCAGAATCTTTTCTAGCCTTTCCTAACACCCTTAAATTGGAAGATAGATTTGCCAATCCTGGACTGGAACTGCTTGCCACAGGCAGAAATTGCCATCTTTAAACATGTTTGTCTCCTCTGTGGCTTCAGGTAGGCCAAACTAGAACTTTTCCTTGATGCTTCCCAAAGAAAGTACTATGATTGAGATGGCTGACTACTCAGCCCAGCACTCTCCTCCTCCACAAGAAAGGAACAAAGCAGCAAATAGACAACTATATGTTGAATAGAGTGTCTAAGGAATTATTGCTGGAATTTAGCAAGAAAGTGACAAAAATCCTCTGAGGCACAGAAACTTGGGATGGTGGCATAGAGGGGGAAGCAAAGCACATAGCTGGGATTGACTTAGAGCCAAGAGGAATTCACCATTGTTAGGAAAAGGTAAACAGGAGATTCTTGACAGTCCACATTGCCACCACAGATGCCCACAATACTAGCTACAAGAGAACCCCACAGCCCTTACAGGTCCTAAGCCCAGTAGAGGGAACTGCCTGGAATCCATGTGACTGCACTCTTCCAGTAAAGAAAATTTATACTGTGTGCTCCCCACTCCCTGGGATCCAGGCTGCTGCACCATTGTACAATTTTGAGAGAGAAGTCACCAGAGTACATCCTGACCTGGAACTTAACAACCCCGTATCTTTACATCCCTAGGGTGTCACTGACACCTCACCCAGAGGGCTGCAGCAACATAACACCAGCTGAACACAGAAATGCAGCCATGACACAGCATCTGAGCTCACACAGGGCCCTACACACCAGTCACAGGCCATCCAGCACAGCGGGAGGCTGCAGTTAGGGCAAAGGAAGCCAACATATGCACTCCCCAGAGCCTAAAACTTGCCCACCTGCAACCTTGCCCCCTCCAGCAGCAGAGCTGCTGCACATGTGCATGTGCCACTCAAGGGCCTGAGGGCTAGCCTGCTTGAGGCCCACTGCTGCTGCTGGCAGCAAACCCATTCCTCGAGTGGCAGAGTCACTACCTATGCCTGTACCCCATCCCAATACTAGCTGCTCAGTTTCTCCACCCCAGCAAAGCTGCACCACAGCTTCCAAGAACAACTGCAGCCTAAGCCACTGAGGTACTCACAGATACCAGTGACATTTATTACAGCAAAAAAATCATATAGAGAATACACTACTGTGCCCACTCAGAACCAAAGCCAAAGCACTCTACCCAACCAACACTATAGGACACATCTACAGGAAAAGGTCTCCCTACAGAACTATCTCATACAATTGAAAGAAGCAACTGCCTCACCAGATGCACATATATTAACATAGGAACAGTAGAAACAAGAAAAAGCAAGAAAATATGACACTTCCGAAAACACAATGATTCTCCAATAACAGATCCTCCAAAAAAGGAAATCTTTGAAATGCCTAAAAAGGGATCCAAGATAATGATCTTAAGTAAACTGAGATACAAGAGAACACAGATAATTCAACAAAATTGGAAAAACAATTCATGATCTCAATAAGAAATTCAACACAGAAATAGATAAATATCATTTTTAAACATGAAACAGAAATCTTGAAACCAAAGAATATAATTACACACACACACACACACAAACACACACATACACATATATTAGAGAACTTCAACAATAGATTAGATCAAGCAGAAGAAAGATTTTCTGAACTTTAAAATTGGTTTTTTGGAATAAACCAGTCAGACCAAAAAATAATAGTAATAATAAAAAGTAAAAAGATTTAAAAAGAATGAAGAAGGCCTATGGAATGCCATTAAGCAACAAATGTTCACACAATGGGAATTTCAGAAAGAGAAGGAATAGAAAAAGGCATAGATAACTTATTTAGTAAAATAATAGCTGAAAATTTTCCAAGTCTTGGAAGAGATATGGACATCCGGATATAGAAAGCTCAAAGATTCCCCAAAAGACTCAAGACAATCCTCTCCAAGACACATTATAATCAAACTGTTAAAAAATAAAAAGGACCAGGCACAGTGACTCATGCCTGTAATCCCAGCACTTTGGTAGGCCAAGGCAGGTGGATCACTTGAGGTTAGGAGTTCAAGACCAGCCTGACCAACATGGCGAAACCCCATCTCCACTAAAAACTACAAAAATTAGCTAGGCATGGTAGCATGCACCTGTAATCCCAGCTACTCGGGAGGCTGAGACAGGAGAATTGCTTGAAGCTTGGAGGCAGAGGTTGCAGTGAGCTGAGATCACACCACTGTACTCCAGCCTGGGCGACAGAGCAAAACTGTCTCAAAGAAAAAAAAAGAGAGAATTTTGAAAACCATAAGAGAAAAGCATCAAGTGACATAGAAGGAAATCCCCATCAGACTAGCAGCAGAGTTCTCAGAAGAAACATTATAGTCCAGGAAATAATGGCATGATATATTCGAAGAGCCAAAAGAAGTAAAGTACCAGACAAGAATACTAGACCCAGGAAAGCTATCTTTCAGAAATCGAGGAGAAATAAATCTTTTTTAGTGAAACAAAAACTGAGGTAATTCATCACCACTAGACTAGCCGTATAATAAATGGTTAAGGAATTCCTTCCTCTGGAAATGAAAGAATAATATCTACTCTCTTGAAAAAACACAAAAGGATAAAACTCACTGGTAGAGCAGATGTACAAATACAAAAGAGAAAGGAATCAAATATTGTTACTACTAAAGATCATCAAATTGCAAAGATAAACAGTAAGAGAGGAAAAAACAAGCAAAGGATATATGAGACAACCAGAAAGCACTTAACAAAAAGACAAGAGTAAATACTCACATATCAATAACAACCTTGATTGTAAACCATTTAAATTCAGAATTAAAAGATATAGACTGACTAAATGAATAAAAAAAAAAAAAAAGACCAAACTATATTCTGCCTCCAAAAACTCGCTTTACCTCTAAAAACACATATAGACTAAAGGTGAAGGGATGGAAAAAGATATTATATTCAAATGGAAACCACAAGTAAACAGGAAGAGCTATACTTACATCAGATATAATAGACCTTAAGTCAAAAAAGACAAAAAGAGACAAAGAAGGTCATTATGTAATCATAAATTCATCAAGAGGATATAACAATTATAAATATACATGTACCCAACACCAGAACATCCAGATATATAAAACAAATATTATTAAAACTAAAGGGAAAGATAGACCCCAATACAATAGTAGTTGAGAACTTCAACATCCCACTTTCAGGATTGGACCAATAATCTAGATAGAAAATCAACAAAGAAACATTGGACTGAAACTGCACTATAGAACAGATGAACCTAACAGAATATTTTATCCAACAGCTGCAGAACACACATTCTTCTCACCAGGATATGGAATGTTCTCAAGGCAAAACCATATGTTAGGCAACAAAATAAATCTCAACAAACTTTTAAAAATCAAAGCAATATCCAGCCAAACTAAGCTTCATAAGTGAAGCAGAAATAAAATCCTTTACAGACAAGCAAATGCTTAGAGATTTTGTCACCACCAGGCCTGCCTTACAAGAGGTCCTGAAGGAAGCACTAAACATGAAAAGGAACAACCGGTACCAGCCACTGCAAAAACATGCCAAATGGTAAAGGCCATTGATGCTAGGAAGAAACTGCATCAACTAACGGGCAAAATAACCAGCTATCATGATTACAGGATCAAATTCAAACTTAACAATATTAACCTTAAATATAAATGGGTTAAATGCTCCAATTAAAAGACAGAGACTGGCAAATTGGATAAAGAGTCAAGACCCATCAGTGTGCTCTATTTAGGAGACCCATCTCACATGCAAAGATGCACATAGGCTCGAAAACAGAGGGATGGAGGAAGATCTATCAAGCAAATAAAGAGCAAAAAACAGCAGGGGTTGCAATCCTAGTCTCTAATAAAACAGACTTTAAACCAGCAAAGATCAAAAGGGACAAAGAAGGCCACTACATAATGGTAAAGGATTCAATTCAACAAGAAGAGCTAACTATCCTAAATATATATGCACCTAATACAGGAGCACCAAGATTTGCAAAGCAAGTCCTTAGAGACCTACAAAGAGAATTACACTCCCACACAATAATAATTGGAGACTTTAACACCCTACTGTCAATATTAGATAGATCAATGAGACAGAAGGTTAACAAGGATACCCAGGACTTGAACTCAGCTCTAGATCAAGTGAAACTAATAGACATCTGCAGGACTCTACACCTCAAATCAACAGAATATACATTCTTCTCAGCACCACACCATACTTATTCTAAAATTGACCACATAATTGGTAGTAAAACACTCCTCATCAAATGTAAAAGAAAAGAAATCATAACAAACTGTCTCTCAGACCACAGTGCAATCAAACTAGAACTCAGGATTAAGAAACTCATTCAAAACCATACAACTTCATGAAAACTGAACAACCTGCTCCTGAATGACTACTGGGTAAATAACGAAATGAAGGCAGAAATAAAGATGTTCTTTCAAACCAATGAGAACAAATACACAACATACAAGAATCTCTGGGACATAGCTAAAGCAGTGTGTAGAGGGAAATTTACAGTACTAAATGCCCACAAGAGAAAGCAGGAAAGATCTAAAATTGACACCCTAATACCACAAGTAAAGAACTAGAGAAGCCAGAGCAAACACATTCAAAAGCTAGCAGAAGGCAAGAAATAACTAAGATCAGAGCAGAATTGAAGGAGATAGAGACACAAAAAACCCTTCAAAAGATCAATGAATCCAGGAGCTGGTTTTTTGAAAAGACCAGCAAAATAGATAGACTGCTAGCAAGACTAATAAAGAAGAAAAGAGAGAAGAATCATATAGACACAATAAAAAGTGATAAAGGGGATGTCACCACCAATCCCACAGAAACACAAACTACCATCAGAGAATACTATAAACACCTCTGTGCAAATAAAATAGAAAATCTACAAGAAATGGATAAATTCCTGAACATATACACCATCCCAAGACTAAACAAGGAATAAGTTGAATCCCTGAATAGACCAATAACAGGCTCGGAAATTGAGGCAATAATACCCTACCAACCAAAAAAAGTCCAGGATCAGATGGATTCACAGCCAAATTCTACTAGAGGTACAAAGGGGAGCTGGTACCATTCTTTGTGAAACTATTTCAATCAATAGAAAAAGAAGGAATCCTCCTTAACTCATATTATGAGGCTAGCATCATCCTGATACCAAAGCCTGGTAGAGACACAACAAAAAGGAGTATTTTAGGCCAATATCCATGATGAACATTGATGCAAAATCCTCAATAAAATACTGGCAAACTGAATCCAGCAGCATACCAAAAAGCTCATCCACCATGATCAACTGCGCTTCATCCCTGGAAGGCAAATATGGTTCAACAAACGCAAATCAATAAACGTAATCCATCACATAAACAAAAACATAATTATCTCAATAGATGCAGAAAAGGCCTTTGACAAAATTCAATAGCTCTTCATGCTAAAAACTCTCAATAAACTAGGTATTGATGGAAGGTGTCTCAAAATAAGAGCTATTATTGACAAACCCACAGCCAATATCATACTGAATGGGCAAAAACAGTCAGCATTCCCTTTGAAAACTGGCACAAGACAAGGATGCCTTCTCTCACCACTTCTGTTCAACATAGTGTTGGAAGTTCTGGCTAGGGCAATCAGGCAAGAGAAAGAAATAAAGGATACCCAATCAGGAAAAGAAGGAATCAAATTGTCTCTGTTTGCAGGTGATGTGATTGTGTATTTAGAAAACCCCATCATCTCAGCCCAAAATCTCCTTAAGCTGATAAACAACTTCAGCAAAGTCTCAGGATACAAAATCAGTGTGCAAAAATCACAAGCATTCCTATACACCAATAATAGACAAACAGCCAAATCATGAGTGAAGTCCCATTCACAATTACTACAAAGAGAGTAAAAGGAATCCAACTGACAAGGGATGTGAAGGACCTCTTCAAGGAGATCTACAAACCACTGCTCAACAAAATAAAAGAGGACACAAAAAAATGGAAGAACATTCCATGCTCATGGATAGGAGGAATCAATATCATGAAAATGGGCATACTGCCCAAGGTAATTTATAGATTCAAAGCTATCCCCATCAGGCTACCAATGACTTTCTTCACAGAATTGGAAAAATCTAAAGATCATATGGAACCAAAAAAGAGCCTGCATAGCCAAGACAATCCTAAGTCAAAAGAACAGAGCTGGAGGTATCACATTACCTGACTTCAAACTATACTACAAGGTTACAGTAGTCAAAACAGCATGGTACTAGTATCAAAACAGAGATATAGACCAATGGAACAGAACAGAGCCCTCAGAAATAACACCACACATCTACAACCATGTGATCTTTGACAAACCTGACAAAAACAAGAAATGGGGAAAGGATTCCCTATTTAATAAATGGTGCTGGGAAAACTGGCTAGCCATAGGTAGAAAGCTAAAACTGGATCCCTTCCTTACACCATATACAAAAATTAACTCAAGATGGATAAAAGACTTAAATATAAAACCTAACACCTTAAAAACCCTAGAAGAAAACCTAGGCAATACCATTCAGGACATAGGCATGGACAAAGACTTCATGACTAAAACACCAAAAGCAATGGCAACAAAAGCCAAAATTGACAAATGGGATCTAATTAAAGAACTTCTGTACAATGAAAGAAACTACCATCAGAGTGAACAGGCAACCTACAGAATGGGAGAAAATTTTTGCAATCTACCAATCTGACAAAGGGCTAATATCCAGAACCTACAAAGAACTCAAACAAATTTACAAGAAAAAAAAAAAGTCAAAAATTAGGCAAAGGATATAAACAGACACTTCTCAAAAGAAGACATCTATGCAGCCACAGACACATGAAAAAATGCTCATCATTACTCGCCATCAGAGAAATACAAATCAAAACCACAATGAGATACATATCACACCAGCTAGAATGGCAATCATTAAAAAGTCAGGAAGCAACAGGTGCTGGAGAGGATGCAGAGAAATAGGAATGCTTTTACACTGTTGGTGGGAGTGTAAGTTAGTTCAACCTTTGTGGAAGACAGTGTGGCAATTCCTCAAGGATCTAGAACTAGAAATACCATTTGACCCAGTGATCCCATTACTGGGTATATACTCAAAGGATTATAAATCATGCTGCTATAAAGACACATGCACATGTATGTTTTTTGCGGCACTCTTCACAATAGCAAAGATTTGGAACCAACCGAAATATCCATCAATGATAGACTGGATTAAGAAAAAGTGGCACATATACACCATGGAATACTATGCAGCCATAAAAAAAGATGAGTTCATGTCCTTTGCAGAGACATGGATGAAGCTGGAAAACATCATTCTCAGCAAACTGTCACAAAGACCGAAAACCAAACACTGCATGTTCTCAGTCGTAGGTGGAAGTTGAATAACGAGAACACATGGACACAGTGCAGGGAACATCACATGCTGGGGCTTGTCAGGGGATGCGGGACTTGGGAAGGGGTAGCAGTAGGAGAAATACCTAATGCAAATGACGAGTTGATGGGTGCAGCAAACCAACACGGCACGTGTATACTTATGTAACAAACCTGCACGTTGTGCACATGCACCCTAGAACTTAAAGTATAATTTTAAAAAGTAAAATTAAAAAATATATATGCATACATTTTCAAAAATATGCATAGAAAAATATTTGAAAGGATGTACACCAGACTTTTTTAAATGGTCATTTCTTGATGGCATGTTTATATGACATTTTTTTCTTTTTATTTACCTATTTTTTTAAACTTTGCATTATAAACTCATGTTAATCTCTGCCAAGAAAAAAATACCTTTAATATCTATAATATGAATTATATAACTTCTAGAATTATTAAGCTTAAGAACTAGTGTGCAGAAAAGAGTTAACATAGCAGGTCTGACTACCATGCTTCAAAAGATCTGCTTAAAAGATGCCCCTTAGCTGGCATTTGCGAACTTAGATTTCAGAAGAGTTCCTACCACTGTAACTGAAAAGGATGACTCACTGTACCTAAATAATATGGTTTATGCTGAATATTTGCTTTCCTTCTGGGAGTTTGGAATTTCAGGGCATACTAGGCAGAAAATGTCTGTGTAACCACCCTCAATAAAAACCTATGTTTTGAGTCACTAATTATCTTCTCCTGTAACACAGAATTTCACATGTGTTACAGTTTGTTGCTGCAAAAAAATAAGTACACCCTGTGTGACTCCACAGAGAGATGACTCTTCGAAGTCTGTACCTGTTTTCTTGGGACTTCACCCCATCATGCACTTTTCCCTTTGCTGATTTTGTTGTGTATGCATTCACCGTAATAAATACTGCTATGAGTATGACCGTTAAAAAAAAATCAAAGCAGTATCCAGTATCTTTTCAGACCAAAATGGAATAAAACTAGAAGTCAATAACAAGAGTAACTTTGGAAACTGTACATAAAAATTAAATAACATGCTCTTGAACAACCAGTGGGTCGATTAAATAAATTAAGAAAGAAAATGATTTCTTGAATCAACTAAAAGTAAAATTACAGCATAGCAAAATCTATGCGATACAGCAAAAGCAGTACTAACAGAATTTTATAGAAATAAATGCCTACATCAAAAACTGGACAGCTTTAAAATAAACCTAACAATACATCTCAAGAAACTAGTAAAGCAAGAACAAACCAAACCCAAAATTAGTAGAAGAAAAAAATAATAATAAAGATTAGAGCAAAAGCAAACAAAATAGAGACTGAAAAAATATGCGAAAGATGAATAAAATGAAAAGCTATTTTTCAAAAGATAGATAAAATCAATAAACCATTAACTAGATTAAGAAAAAAAGAAGAATATCTAAATAAAATCAGAAAGAAAAAAGGAGACCTCACAACTGATATCACAGAGATGTAAAGAATCATTAGAGGCAATACACCAACAAACTGAAAAGCCTAGAGGAAATGGATAAATTCCTGAACACCTATAACCCACCAACACTGAACCCAGAAGAAATAGAAAAGGGAAACAGACCAATCATGAGTAACAAGACTGAATCAGTAATAAAAAGTCTCCCAAAAAAGAAAAGCCCAGAACTGGATGGCTTCACTGCTAAATGCTACCAAACATTTAAAGAAAAACTAACATTTACATCCATGTAGTATGGGAAATTAAAGTAAAAACTAACACCAATTCTTCTCAAACAGTCCTAATGAAGTTGACGGGTAATTTCTCCTAACTTATCCTCTGAGGCAAGCATAATCCTGATACCAAAACCAGACAAGGACACAGCAACAACAAAAAAAGAAAATGCTAATGAACATAGATGAAAAAATTCAAAGCAAAATACAAGCAAACTAAATCTAACAGGACACTTAAAAGAGAACAAATACACAACATACCAGAATCTCTGGGACACATTTAAAGCAGTGTGTAGAGGGAAATTTGTAGCACTAAATGCCCACAAGAGAAAGGAGGAAAGATCTAAAATTGACACCCTAACATCACAATTAAAAGAACTAGAGAAGCAAGAAGAAACACATTCAAAAGCTAGCAGAAGGCAAGAAATAGCTAAGATCAGAGCAGAACTGAAGGAGACAGAGACAAAAAAAAAAAAACGCTTCAAAAAATCAATGAATCCAGGAGCTGGTTTTTTGAAAAGATCAACAAAATAGACTGCTAGCAAGACTAATTAAGAAGAAAAGAGAGAAGAATCAAATAGACACAATAAAAAGTGATAAAGGGGATGTCACCACCGACCCCACAGAAATACAAACTACCATCAGAGAATATTATAAACACCTCTACGCAAATAAACTAGAAAATCTAGAAGAAATGGATAAATTCCTGAACATATACACCCTCCCAAGACTAAACCAGGAAGAAGTTGAAGCCCTGAATAGACCAATAACAGACTTGGAAATTGAGACAATAATTAATAGCCTACCAACCAAAAAAAGTCCAGGACCAGATGGATTCACAGCCGAATTCTACCAGAGGTACAAGGTGAAGCTGGTACCATTCCTTCTGAAATTATTCCAGTCAATAGAAAAAGAGGGAATCCTCCCTAACTCATTTTACGAGGCCAGCATCATCCTGATACCAAAGCCTGGCAGAGACACAACAAAAAAAGAGAATTTTAGACCAATATCCCTGATGAACATTGATGCAAAAATCCTCAATAAAATATTGGCAAGCCAAATCCAGCAGCACATCAAAAAGCTTATGCACCATGATCAAGTGGGCTTCATCCCTGGGATGCAAGGCTGGTTCAACATATGCAAATCAATAAACGTAAGCCAGCATATAAGCAGAACCAAAGACAAAAACCACATGATTATCTCAATAGATGCAGAAAAGGCCTTTGACAAAAGTCAACAGCCCTTTATGCTAAAAACTCTCAATAAATTAGGTATTGATGGGATATATCTCAAAATAATAAGAGCTATTTATGACAAACCCACAGTCAGTATCATACTGAATGGGTTAAAACTGGAAGCATCGCCTTTGAAAACTGCCACAAGACAGGGATGCCCTCTCTCACCACTCCTATTCAACATAGTGTTGGAAGTGCTGGCCAGGGCAATCAGTCAGGAGAAAGAAATACAGGGTATTCAATTAGGAAAAGAGGACGTCAAATTGTCTGTGTTTGCAGATGACATGATTGTATATTTAGAAAACCCCATGGTCTCAGCCCAAAATCTCTTTAAGCCGATAAGCAAATTCAACAAAGTCTCAGGATACAAAATCAATGTGCAAAAATCACAAGCATTCTTACACACCAATAACAGATAAACACAGAACCAAATCATGAGTGAACTCCCACTCACAATTGCTTCAAAGAGAATAAAATACCTAGGAATCCAACTTACAAGGGATGTGAAGGACCTCTTCAAGGAGAACTACAAACCACTGCTCAATGAAATAAAAAAGGACACAAACTAATGGAAGAACATTCCACGCTCATGGATAGGAAAAATCATTATCAAGAAAATGGCCATACTGCCCAAGGTAATTTATAGATTCCATGCCATCCCCATTAAACTACCAATGACTTTCTTCACAGAATTGGAAAAAAAACTACTTTAAAGTTCATATGGAACCATAAAAGAGCCCGCATTGCCAAGACAATCCTAAGCCTAAAGAACAAAGCTGGAAGCATCATGCTACCTGACTTCAAACTATACTACAAAGCTACAGTAACCAAAACAGCATGGTACTGGTACCAAAACAGAGATATAGACCAATGGAAAAGAACAGAGCCCTCAGAAATAATATTACACATCTACAACCATGTGATCTTTGACAAACCTGACAAAACCAAGAAATAGGGAAAGGATTCCCTATTTAATAAATGGTGCTGGGAAAACTGGCTAGCCATATGTAGAAAGCTGAAACTGAATCCCTTCCTTACACCTTATATGAAAATTAATTCAAGATGGATTAAAGACTTAAATGTTAGACCTAAAACCATAAAAACCCTAGAAGAAAACCTAGGCAATACCATTCAGGACATAGGCATGGGGAAGAACTTCATGTCCAAAACACCAAAAGCAATGGCAACAAAAGCCAAAATTGACAAATGGGATCTAATTAAAGAGCTTCTGCACAGCAAAAGAAACTACCATCAGAGTGAACAGGCAACCTACAGAATGGGAGAAAAGTTTTGCAATGTACTCATCTGACAAAGGGCTAATATCCAGAACCTACAAAGAACTCAAACAAATTTACAAGAAAAAAACAACCCCATCAAAAAGTAGGTGAAGGATATGAACAGACACTTCTCAAAAGAAGACATTTAACAGCCAACAGACACATGAAAAAATGCTCGTCATCACTGGCCATCAGAGAAATGCAAATCAAAACCACAAGGAGATACCATCTCACACCATTTAGAATGGCAATCATTAAAAAGTCAGGAAACAACAGGTGCTGGAGAGGATGTGGAGAAATAGGAAACTTTTACCCTGTTGGTGGGACTGTAAACTAGTTCCACCATTGTGAAAGACAGTGTGGCGATTCCCCAAGGATCTAGAACTAGAAATACCATTTGACCCAGCCATCTCATTACTGGGGATATACCCAAAGGATTAGAAATCTTGCTGCTGTAAAGACACATGCACACATATGTTTATTGCGGCACTATTCACAATAGCAGAGACTTGGAACCAGCCCAAATGTCCATTAACGACAGACTGGATTAAGAAAATGTGGCACATATACACCATGGAATACTATGCAGCCATAAAAAAGGATGAGTTCATGTCCTTTGTAGGGTCACGGATGTAGCTGGAAACCCATCATTCTCAGCAAACTATTGCAAGAACAGAAAACCAAACAGCACATATTCTCACTCATAGTTGGGAATTGAACAATGAGAACACTTGGACACAGGAAGGGGAACATCACACACTGGGGCCTGTCATGAGGTTTGGGGAGGGAGGAGGGATAGCATTAGGAGATATACCTAATGTAAATGATGAGTTAATGGGTGCAGTGCACCAGTGTGATACATGTATACATATGTAACAAAACCTGCACATTGTGCACATGTGCCCTAGAACTTAACGTATAATTTAAAAAATTTTTTAAAAAGAAGCATAAAAAAAGATTATTCACATGATCAAGTAGGATTTATCCCAGGGATGCAATGATGGTTCAACATACATAAATCAATAAATGTGATACGTCACATCAAGAGAATGAAGGACAAAAAACATGATCATCTCAATAGATGCAGAAAAGGCATTTGATAAAATTATACATTTCCTCATGATAAAAACTCTCAAAAACTTAGGTAGAAAAAACATACCTCAACAAAATAAAGACCATATAAAACAGCTAATGCCATACTGAATGAGGAAAAGAAAGTTTTCCTCTAAGAACTGGAACAAGACAAGAATGTCCACTTATATCACTCGTATTCAACATAGTACTGGATGTCCTAGCCAGAGAAATTAAGAGAAAGAAAGGGCATTCACATTGGAAAAGAGGAGGTCAAACTGTACCTCTTTGCTGTGACATAATCTTATATAGAGAAAAACCTAAAGACCTCACCAAAACACTCTTAGAGTAAAATTTCAAAATACAAAAATTAGTAGCATTTTTATACACCAATAACAAACTAGCTGAAAATGGAACAAAGAAAGCAATAACTACAAGAAAAATCCCATGTTCATTAATTGGAAGAATTGATATTATAAAATGACCATACTGCTCAAAGTAATCTACAGATTTAATGTGATCTCTTTCAAAATACCAATGACGTTCTTCACAGAAATAGGGAAAACAATCCTGAAATTCATATTGAACAACAAGAGACTCCAAATAGCCAATCCTGAGCATAAAGAAGCAGTTGGAAATATTATACTACTAGATTTCAAAATATTCTACAAAGCTAAAATAACCAAAACACACGGTACTGGCATGAAAACAGACACATAGATAGATGGAACAGAATAGAGAAGCCAGAAAGAAATTTATACATTTACAGCCAACTGATTTTTGATAAAGGCACCATGAACATACACTGGGGAATGGCAGGCTTTTCAATAAGTGGTGCTGAGAAAACTGGATATCCACATGCAGAAGAATGAGACTATACCCTTATTTATCACCATAACAGAAGTTAACTAAAAATGGATTAAAGACTTAAATGTAAGGCTTAAAACAATAAAACTACTAGAAGAAAACAAGGGAGAAATACTTCATGACGTTGGTTCTGGGCAAAGATTTTATAGGTACAACTTCAAAAACACAGGCAAAAAAGCAAAAATAGACAAATGGGATTATATCAGACTAAAAATCCTTAAGCACAACAAAGGAAACAATTCGCAGACTGAGAGACAACCTGTACAATGGGAGAAAATATTTGCAAGCTATTAATCTGATGAGGGATTAATATCCAGAATATTAAAGGAACTCAATTTAACAGCAAGAAAAATAATCTGATTTAAAATGGGAAAGGATCTGAATAAGTATTTCTCAGATGAAAATGTCTCTCAAATGGCCAAAAAGTATATTAAAAATGCTCAACATCACTAATCAGGGAAATATGAATCAAAACCACAAAGAGTTACCTTCTCAAGAGGATACCTTCCCAGTTAGAATGGCTATCATTTAAAAAGACAAAAAATAATAATAATAACAAATTCTGGCAAGGATGCAGAGAAAGGAGAGCTCTTACACACTGTTGATGGGAATGCAAATTAGTACAGCTATTAAGGTCAATAGTACAGAGGTTCCTGAAAAAAACTAAAGATAGAACTACCATATGATCCGGCAATCCCACTACTATGTACTTAGCCAAAGAAAAGGAAATCAACAAATCAAAGAGCTATCTGTCCCCCTTCATATTTATTGAAGCACTATTCACAGTAGCCAAGCTATGGAATCAACCTAGGTGTCCAAAAACAGATGAAGGGTTAAGTAAAACGTGGTCTGTACACACAGTGGAATACTATTCCGCCATAAAAAAGAATAAAATCCTGTCATTTGTGGCAACATGAATGAGTCTGTAGGACATTATGTTAAGTGTAGTAAATCAGGCACAGAAAGATAAATACTACATTTTCTCACTCATATGTGGGAGCTAAAAAAGTTGAGCTCATAGAAGTAGAGAGTATAATTGTGATTATTAGGGGCTGGAAAGGGGAGGGAGGAGAAGAGAATAAGAAGTTGTTGGTTAATGAATCCAAAATTGCAGCTAGATAGGAGGAATAAGTTCTAGTGCTCTGTAGTACTGTAGGGTAACTAGAGTTAAC
Source organism: Piliocolobus tephrosceles (assembly GCF_002776525.5). Lineage (NCBI taxonomy): Eukaryota > Metazoa > Chordata > Mammalia > Primates > Cercopithecidae > Piliocolobus > Piliocolobus tephrosceles. The sequence continues at coordinate 80,599,396 of NC_045447.1, read as the reverse complement.
AACGATTTATTGTGTACTTTCATATAGCTAGAATAAAGGATTTTGAATGTTCCCAACACACAAAAAATATGTTTGAGGTGATGCATATGCTAATTTTTCTGATTTGATCATTATACATATGTATTGAAATATCACTCAGTATGCCATAAATATGTATAATTATGATGTCAATTTTTTTTTTTAAAAAAAGACCACTATGAAGCAATTATTAGGCTAGGCACGGTGACTGAAACCTATAATCCCAGTACTTTGGGAGGCCGGGGCGGGCGCATCATCTGAGGTCAGGAGGTCAGGACCAGCCTGGCCAACATGGTAAAAGCCTATTTCTACTAAAAATACAAAAAATTAGCCGGGCATAGTGGCACATGCCTGTAACCCCAGCTACTCATTCAAGAGGCTGAGGCAGGAGAATTGTTTGAACCCTGGAGGCAAAAGTTACAGTGAGCCAAGATTGCACCATTGGACTCCAGCCTGGGTGACAGAGTGAGACTCTGTCTCAAAAAATAAAAATAAAATAAAAATAGAACTTATTATACATTTGTCTGATTAGACTACATCTTTTTTCATTCTGTCCATTTTTTGAAAGTTTATAAGCATCTGCATTAGAAAAAGATAACTGAAACCACCTTCATCAGTTGGGCCACTTGCTGTAGCAAAAGTCTGAATGGTCCAGTTTCTCAATAGCTAAAGAAAGCCATCTATTTATGTGTTCCTTGCTATGGATAAATGGATATTTAATTTTTCTATAGCCAAGAAGCCATCCTGTATCATCCTTTCTCCCTAGACTTCTATTTCTGGAAAATTACCACAATGGTGTGAGACTGCAAGGAGTTGCTTCAGGTTCACAGGGAGAGCTCAAAACTTGAGTCATTCTACGTAGATGCCACTGCTATGGAAGATGCTGTAAGAATAGGACACCTTGAATTTGCATTGGTCTAAGTCTTGCTTCCTCTCTCCTTCCTCCCCTTAATTACAAAACACAAATCACTTCACCTCCTCTGGTACAGAACAAATTGACCTCTACTCCCCCCTGGTGGATCATTACAGTATGCTGGGCGAGTCACTTCTGAAATCGCCACATGGGCCCTTAAGACTTCATAAATCAAGGGCCACCTCTCGTGAGCCTTACATGTTCTAGTTCAACGTACTAATTATTTAGAGCTGAAAAGTAATCTGCCCCCATATTGTGCTAGTACTTTTGGCTTGTGTCTTCCAAGTTGTTCCCTTATTATTCAAATATAGCGTTCTTTATTGTGATTGCCTAGTTACTTGTCTGTCTCCCCAAATAGACCATAAACCACAGAAACACAATAATGTTAAGTGATTTTCTTGAGGCCGCATAATCAGGAGAGAATCCCAATATAGAAATCAGGTTTCTCTATTCATGGGCCATTGTGCTGTTCATTCACAGCAATGTTCTGTGTTCTGAAATCTCTTTCTCAGAAGAAACATTGAAATGACAACACACCAGGGCTCAGAAAACAGATCCTGCTGTCGGCTCCATCACTTATCTCACCAAGCCCCTAATGTTTCTCACCTGAACACCGATGGTAGTTTCTTCAGACCATTGCTAGGGTTCAGTACGACTTCAAATATTTAGGATTCAACTGGAAAGAATTGCCATTCATCTGCAGTTGTAAGACATTGAGAGAGAGAGAAAAAAAAGAGAAAGAGGGAGTGTTCATCTATTAAACAAATATGTCTTCATTTTACAATTATTCAGCATCTGCAACGTGCCAGAGTGGATGCCAGATACACTGGTGAACAAAAAATACAATGACCTTGACCCTGAGAACTTATGTCTTGATCCTTGTGGGGTCACTGGCCAACACCTCTCACTGATGATCCCAGATAAACAGATTGGCAGGCCTTTGATCAGCATGCTATTTTGAAGAATTCTCTCATGGATATGTGTTTGTGTGATGGGGTGGGAGAGAATGCTAGTGTAAACTGCCACACTTAAAATGAACATATCTCAAATTCTTGAAACAAACAAAAACAAATAAACAGCAGCAACAAAACAGATTGGGTATGTCCAGCACAGGTGTCCCCTGCCTATAAATGTGCAGTTTCCCTAAATCAAGCCGTGGTTGCTCTCTGCTGCCAAGATGCCAACGGGAGTGCCCAATTAGTGCCAATTTGTTTCTGGCAATACGGACACCTGTCACCAAAGAGCTTGATAAAAATAACCATCTCAGTCACTGCAGATCCAAACTGGGCTCTAACTAATCAACTAGAGGTAAATAGGAAGCCTTCAAATCCCACTGCAAATTCTCCAAGGGACCCCATCCCTCTGACGGTGGACAAATTTATGCTGCATTTCTGAGTGATGGCAAGACACCAACTGGCAATTGATTTTTTTTTTTTTCTTTAAATGCAAGTTATCAGCCTTTCCTCCCAGTAAGCTACAGGCTTCCCCCTGGCAGTTCAAGACTCATAGTGATAATGGATTATCTTTTCTTTTAATAGCAAACCACCTTCCACTGAGATGGAATGAATGTTGCAGGAGAAGGAGAACAGATTTCACCAAGAAGTCCTTTAACTCTCTTCAGGAAACATCTCTAGTTCAAGCATTTAAAAAATATATAACCTTTAAAAACTAACCAGGTTTCTGCTGCGTGGTTGAGCCAGCCACGAGGGTTGTGCTGGTTACATCTGAATTAGCCCTGCTTGACAATCACTTTCAAACTCTGTTCTACTTCATGCCAGCAGTTTCACTCCCTGGGTGTGCAATCGTATGGGGCAGATGCCTTCGACGGAGCTATCGGACCCAGATTAAGAACATATAATATACCATAAGCAAATGAGAAGGCAAGCCATTTTTACAAAATCACCCAGGCAGGAAAATCAGCACGTCCTGCTCTTCAATAGTGGGCCCATCTAGCCTACTGCTTTATGGAGAGCAGAAATGCCTGGAATCTAAATCTGCCACAGGAGGGGTTTCTTTGCCTCCTCACGATGCTGTGAGCTGAATGGTAGATTGCATCACCTCCATTGTAAGGCAGCTCTCATTATGAGAAACCAAACATAGAGCCTGGCTCCTAACTGGAGTATTAATAATGAAAATGGATTATGTGCATCCTGTTTGCTAAGCAATTATCCCAAGGCAGGGATTGAGTCCAGATTTTTTGCCTCACTGCCTGAGTGGCAGAATGTGAATAGATAGACAGGTATTTGCATGCAGTGTCTCTGACCTGGAGAAAATGTCAGGAGCTTTACAGACTGCAGAGAGAGCTGCAGATGCATATTCTTTTCAAACATGGCTGGGTTTTGCAGTCTATTCTTGGAAAAGGCAAAGAAAGGGGGAAAGAGTTGAATTTGCTGTTACTGTTTAAAGATACCCTCCTGAGTCAAGGTGAGATTATTTTATTTTGCCCACCTTAAGTTTTTCATTAACTGGAAGTGACTTCAGCTCCTACCTTCTCAAGGAAATGAAATGAGTTGTATTTAGTTGATGGTGAGGAGTACTTTCCCCAGATGTTTTATAGACCTGGGTCTGATCTGCTTTACCTAGGCACATTTTAATGAGAGGAGGCATTTCTCTAATGCCTCAGATGTGCATTTTCTTCTCCTCCTCTTTCACTTGCTGTGATCCTGCAAGGTGGCAACTGACTTCCTCTCTCTGATGCTCATGCTCTGTTCCAGGGCTATATTTCCAGCGTAAAATGAATCCTGCATAGGTGTATGCAGTAATTTAGAATCCTTCAGAGTAAGCACTGCCAACAGCTGTGTCACCTCCAATCTCTGCTCACCACCCTCCTCCTTTGTCTTGCACTCACATGTTTTTTGTTTTTTGTTTTTTGTTTTTGTTTTTTTTTTTTTTTTGAGACAGAGTCTCGCTCTGTCGCCCGGACTAGAGTGGAGTGCAGTGGCCGGATCTCAGCTCACTGCAAGCTCCGCCTCCCGAGTTTAGGCCATTCTCCTGCCTCAGCCTCCCAAGTAGCTGGGACTACAGGCGCCAGCCACCTCGCCCGGCTAGCTTTTTGTATTTTTTAGTAGAGACGGGGTTTCACCGTGTTAGCCAGGATGGTCTCGATCTCCTGACCTCGTGATCTGCCCGTCTCGGCCTCCCAAAGTGCTGGGATTACAGGCTTGAGCCACCGCGCCCGGCCGCACTCACATGTTAAGTTGAGGGATGGAAAGATGGTAGTGGAAGTTCATGCGGACAAGGCTCATTATTTTCACAGAACCACAGAGAGTAGTGCTACAAGACACAGGCGGGTAGCAGGGGCAGCATACCCCATTCCCATGGGAGAGGCACTCAAACCCTAACACAGATTTTACACTCAGATAAAATTGTCTGGGGAATGGATAAACAACTGTAATATATCCATGTGGTAGAAAACTACTCAGCAATAAAAAGGAACAAATTACTTACATATACAACACCATGAAAAAAATTATCTAATTCGTTATTCTATGTGAAAGAGGTCAAACTCGAAAGACTACATATTGTACCGTTCCATACTGGAAAGGTAAAACTATAGGGACCAAAAACAGATGAACAGTTTCAAGGACTGGAAGTAGAGGGAGAGGCTGACTTAATAGGATGAACAAATCATCTTCATTTGCTTGGAACTGTCCCACTTTTAGCTCAGAATGTCTCCATCCCAGAAACCCCTCAGTCCTAGACAAACTGGGACAGCTGGTCACCCTGGAACTTGACTACAAAGGGACACAGAGAACTTTTGAAGGGGATAAAACTGTGTTTTTAAAGCTCACAGAACTGTACACTTATTTAAAAGGGTGAATTTTATTCTGTGTAAATTATAACTTAGTAAGTGACTGGGAAGAATTGTCTGTGTCCTGTGTCTTTCTGCTGGGCAGTGGGCTCTCTTATGTGCAGGGATTTCAAGTGTCCCATGCCACTGCCCCCCGGCACCTAGTGCTGTGCCTAGCATGGCATAATTTGCTAAAAGTATGCATCATGCTCATTTCCCTCAGACGCCACCCATCATATCCACACCAATGGAGTCTTTAAACAATCCAGTGGTGTCTGAACATGACACTTTCTTCCAGGAAATGCTCGAATTAAAATTTTCTCTATTTCTTTTAGGTTTTCAGTTGATTGACATGCCCTTAATATGATATAACTATAGTCATCAGTGTTTTCTAAGTATATTGAACATAACAAATTCCTGGAGTGTTTAAAAAAAAAAAAATTCCTGGAACCCTACCCAGGTTGACCACAGCTGAACTGCCAGGGGAATGGCCTGGGAATTTATGTATTTTAAAAGTGTCTCAGATGATTCTTATGATCAAATAAAGAAAACAGAAAGAAAGAAAACTGTGGTGTCACAGAGACCTCAGCACTGGCCTTTAGGGCTGGTCAACACATGTCAAATGTGATCCTTCTATCAGAGTCTTTCCCTTGAGGAATCACTCATTCATTGATTCCATCTGAGAACTATTTATTGAGCAACTACTCTAATACTACAGCCTGAAAACAGGACAAACAAATACACAAGTTCAATCCCTGCTAGGTGATGTGAAGGAACTGCCACAGGGCCAGGTACCACTTCAACAGAACAGTCAGGAAGGATGCAGCGCTTGTTGAGTTTTGGCTCTAACCTCATGCTGGTTTCCCATGGGGAGTGTAGTTGGAATCCCACAAACATGTTCCCATCCCAGCATTGCCAAAAACATCTGCCACAGACTAGCCTCAGTGTCTGCAAACATGAAAGGAAAGACCTAGACGTTGATCCCCAAGGTCCTCTTCTAGGCCTGACATTGTATGTTTCTGGAGTTTATGATTGCAATCAAATAAAACTAATCTGATACATATTTAATGACATACATAATTGTTATTATGTTGCATGATAATTAGCTATCAATGGTAAGCAGTTCACAGAAATGATTGTAATTAGTATTTCTTATATGCAGTCAACCCAAGTTTGGGGTTTTTCTCTCGTCTCACTTTTTTATTCTGTAATTAGCATCAGAGTTCTCTGTTCTTCTACACTATGTATAATTCCAGGATAATCCATGTCCTTCTCTCACACACAAACACTTAGGGATATTGACACTTGAAAACATCAAGGCCCAGAATATTCTCTTCAGAAGCTAACCAATCCTGAGAGTGCTATGTTACTGCATTCCCTGCTACCTCCAGGAGACCTTCCAGATACTGCTTTCTTGGCCAGGTGTGGTGGCTCATGCCTATAATCCCAGCACTTTGGGAGGCTGAGGGGGGCAGATCACTTGAGGTCAGGAGTTCCAGACCAGCCTGGCCAACATGGTAAAACCCCATCTCTACCAACAAATACAAAAATTAGCCAGGTGTGGTGGGGTGTGCCTGTATAGTCCCAGCTACTTGGAAGGCTGAGGTGGGAGAATCGCTTGAACCCTGGAGGTGGAGGTTGCTGTGAGTGGAGATTGCACCACTGCTCTTCAGCCTGGGCAACAGAGCAAGACCCTGTCTCAAAAAAAAAGAAAAGATGTTGCCTTCTCTTAGCTTCTTCCTCTGCGGTCTCGGGTGCAGCAAGGACCTAAAGGAACTGCAAAAAGTTTAGACAATCAGAATTTTTCTGTGAAGGAATGGAAAATCCAACAGGAGAGACAATACATGAGGATGGACCCGATATCTTGGTTTCTGAGACTCTGGCAGCAGAAGGGAAGCTGTGTTCCTTTCCAAGGCTTCCACGACAAAACACCACAGATGAGGTGGCTTAAACAACAGAAACTTATTCTCTCACAATTCTGGAGGCAAAATATCTGAGATCAAGATGTCAGCAGGTTTGGTTTTCTCTGAGGCTCCTGTCCCTGACTTGCAGATGGCTGTCTTCTCACTGTGTCCTCACATGGTCTTCTGCTATGCACACACATGTCTGGTGTGTGTGTCTCTCTCTAGGTCCAAATTTCCTCATTTCGTATGGATGCCAGTCATATATGATTGGGGCCCACCTCAAAGCCCTCATTTTGACTTAATCATCTCTTTGAAGACCTCATCTCCAAATATACTTACCTTCTATAAGGTACTGGAGGTTAGGACTTCAGCATCTGAATGGGTACAGGAACGTAATGCAGCCCCTAACAGAAGGGAAACTGTGAGGAAGAGCTAACTCTCCAAATACACAAAATCCAGTCTCTCTCCAGGTCTAACAACTTCCAGAGCTTTCTCTCTGAGGCTCCGTAACACTAAAGCCATGCTCCCAGCTAATGACTAGCATCTAGCCACTTTGCACAAAATCTCCCTTTCCACAAGCAAGAATGAAAGTCTTGTAAGATGTAAATACCTGGGAAAGTGAGCATTTGAGTGAGAAATAATTTCTGACAATTTGTCAAGACTCTTTCCTGTTATGATAAGGGAAGGGCAGGAGGCTGAGGGTGAACTCGGGGAACTTTGTGGTTGCTGGGCAGTCCCCATTGGTCTTCTATGCTGGCCAGTTGGTGGCTGGATGGATAGGATCATGGTCAGCTGAGTGAGCCAGCATGCTTTGGGCCCCAGTGAGCTTGCAGATTCTTGTTTCCGCTGCACTCTCTGTACTTGCCTCCCACCTCCATCCTCCCTGCCTTCTGAAAGCCAAACTATGATTCTAATTGTGAGATCTGAAAACAGAAACTTCAGAATGATAGAAACTTGCTAGAAAAGCTTTAGTAATAACAGTGGCAATGGGGAAAAGCCCCAAAACCTCCTAAGATAGTTTTCTGAGGGCAAAGAGCAGCAATGTGGACTCCTAACAGGCCACATGTCTTTCTCTCACTCTGCCCAGCCCCTCACACAGCAGGAGAAGCATAATAGCACTTGGTCAGGAGTAAAAATAGAAATGGACACAAACAAAAGCAGACCCAGGGACAGAATGGAAAAACTATGAATATATAATTCTGGAAAAGAATTTTACTTTAACTTGGTGTTTTCACATGATAGGCCTTCTCTATTCTCTTTCTAAAATCTCGATCTAAGAACAAGATGCCCAAGTTTCAATTTTCCTTCCCTATTACCATGTCAATCAACTGGTCATATAACCTCTCTTGGTGTGGATTCTGTATCCTTAACTTGAAGGGCTTAGGAAACACCATCTCTGATCCTGCTTAGATATTTTCTTCTGCAAATATATTTTGACAAAACAAGACTGATCCAATTAATTAACAGGGCAAGACTTAGTTACAGTTGTACCTCTTTGGTTAGATGTCTCAGCTAACCTATATGTACTAAAATTTCATTCTGTTTCTGATGAAACTTGTAATTTACTTGTCAATAAAATGGGGATAATATTTGTCTCACCGGGCTTTGTGAGAATTTGATTATATACAGCATGTGAAGGAGATAATGGCTGCTGTATAATAGATACTGGGTGTTAGTACTTATAAGCCCTGGTAACCCCCTTTGCATCTGACTTGGTTGATATGCAGTAAATATTTGACTGTATATTTGACTACTTGTGAAAGTAAGTTAGAGACACCACTTGGGGAAGAACTAAACACAAATACAAACCGAAAGGACTAAAAAATATCAAAAATAGCAGGGAAAGAGTTATCTGTCCTTTTTCTCTCTGAAACAATGCTCAGTCCTAAGCACACAAACTCGGGATTTCCATGAACATATATTCTATTTGTCATGTTTTAACCTGTTTGAGGCATAACCTTGAGAACCTCAATGGAACATGAGGGTCTTGGAAGGGCCAAGGCCTAGAACAGATGGTCCAGGTGATTCTCAGTAATACCGGGAGTAGAACTGTGCACAGAGGCGGGCCGAAAATGAAATCAGCAGCAGCGCTGGTGGCGCTATTGAGCCCTTAAATGCTTTACTAGTTATTTCATTTTATCAGCACAACTCTTAGATGTGATACTGATAGTCCCATTTTTTTCTGATAAAGAAACTGTAGTTGTGAGTGGCTAAGAATCTTGCCCAAGGTCACAGGAGTAGTGAACAGTCCTTCCTGGATTTGAAGGCAAGACTGCTTTCCTCCAAAGCCCTTGTACACTCCACCTCAGTGGCGGACAATCCTGGAGCAGGCTCTCTTCAGAATTACAGACCCACATTAGGGACACTGGCCAGGTGGGAACTGAGGGACCAAGGCATTAGTCTAGGGTCAAGACAAAACTCCAGAGGTGGATAAAAGCCAGGCAAAATAAACAAGGAGAGTGCCCTGACAGGTTGCCAAGGTGGATCTCAGGCACAGAGAACAAGGCAGAGTTCCCAAGTGTAGATCGGGGCATAGGGAGAATCTAGGGACAAGGCAGAAATTTTATCTTAAGAATTAAGATGAAAGGTCTGAGGCAAATAAGTGGCCCAAATGACTCAAAGGTCCAGCATATTGGGTAGAAGTCCAAGACTGTAGTTTCTCCTAGAACCTGGAGTGGGGCTGAATCTACAAAAGGATGGGAGAAGAAGGAGGAGGTCAAGGGAGACAGAAATGTTCTGGCTCACTGGGTGTGTTGGTGATCAGACCAGACACGTTTCCCAGAGGATTCAACTAACCACTTTTGGTGCCCTCTGTTGTCACTGATGTTATCTACAAGACTCAGGAAGTTTGTGCACATGGCAGACAATTGCCCAAGACAAGTCTGTGGACATGCTTTGTGTTAAAAGGACTTTATTTTTTTTATTTTTATTTTTATTTTTTGAGATGGAGTTTCACTCTTGTTATCCAGGCTGGAGTGCAATGGTGCGATCTTGACTCACTGTAACCTCTACCTCCTGGGTTCAGGCTATTCTCCTGCCTCAGCCTCCCGAGTAGCTGGGATTACAGACATGCACCACCAAGCCCAGCTAATTTTGTATTTTTTAGTAGAGACGGAGTTTCTCCAGGTTGGTCAGGCTGGTCTTGAACTCCTGACCTCAGGTGATCCGTCTGCCTCAGCCTCCCAAAGTGCTGGGATTACAGGCATGAGCCACCATGCCAGGTCTTTTTTTTTTTTTTTAAACAGAATTTTGCTCTTGTCACCAGGATGGAGTACAATGGTGCGATCTCAGCTCACTGCAACTAAAGAGGACTCTCTAAACAGCCTCATTGAAATCTTGGTTTCCTAGTATTACACATAACTAAAACGGAGCCTTTCTAATGCCATCTCAGCATGAGTATCCTACAAAAAATAAAAACTGACATTCATATGAGCATTGACAAGTGATTTAAATATTTACTAAAATCTCCGAGGCACCAAAGAAGCATATTACATTTTATGATACAAAAAAATCCCAATGATCTTCTTCAGTTATTTTTCTCCCGAAAGTTTCACTCATTACTGCTATTGCTTGCCGTTTCCCAAAAATTACTTCACTCTTTCTCTTCGACTATCTAAAAAATCCCCACCTATGACAGAAAGCAGAAGTAAGAAAGCTACAATTAATATGTACCATTCGATATCCTATCACAGACTTTCTGGTTGAATTGTAAAAAGAAAACCAGTGTTGGCTATTGTTTGTTGCTTGCTTTGCTACTCATATTAATACTTTCCAAGTGTCTCCTTCCCATCGCCACCAGCGGGATACACTCGTTCATTCTATCAACCAAAATTCAAGACTTGATTTCACACAGTGCATAGTGAAGTAAGAGACATATAGGACACAAGTCTTGCCTTCAAATAACCTAGAATTGAATTAGGGCAATAGAGCACACACCCAAATTACTACAATACAGTAATAGTATTAAGTGGCTGATACATAAAATGTGGATTAAGATCCCAGAAATTCTGGGAGATGAACTGACACAAATCATACAGTGTAATTACTGCTTTCTTCCATCTCTCTCACTAATAAGACACAACCCCCAGCTCCTTCTCTGGTCACATGATCCAGACAGATTTCTCCATAATATTAGCTTAAAGGAAAATACAATCAGATCAACAAGGACCTAAGTCCTAGACTGAAAGAAAAAGAATGTGCTAAAAAGGAAAGTGGAGTGTTTGTAGAATGAAAGAACAATCTGACAGATGGCTTTGTGGGGGCATAACCTAGAACCCATAAGAATTCTGTTATCAGTAGATCTTACTGATCTAAACTGTACAGTGACTATCACAAAGATAATTTCTGAAAAAACAATCTGATTATGTCTTATTTGAAATATCTCATCACTTTTGAGATTTCCCCTTGTCCTCTGATTATGACTCACAAGTTCATTTTTGAGTAGACTCCTACCTATCTCTCCAGCCACATATCATACTCCTCCTCATGCCTGTACATTCTCTGCTTCAATCTGACTTTACCACTTGCAGTAATGGGTAATACCTGCATCCCAAGACTACCCCTCTTCATATCCTTATATAACCCTATAATTGTATTTTCCCAAGTTATTCAACTACCAGACAATAAGCAGACACAGGCCAGGGTCTACTATATTCACCACTGCATCCCTAGATCCTTTCTCAATGCCAGGCAAATAGTAAATATTTAATGAACATTGCCTGAATGACTAACTGAAAACATAAGGAAATCACTGCCTGTCTTGAGTTGGGTTCCCTGAAGCCATACTCTGAGATGGAGTTTTGAATTAGGTTTACTGGGGAGTAACTGAAGTAGGACAGTGCAGAGGGAGAAGTGGAATTGCACTGTGGACTCCATAAGAAGCTCTGAAGCTGAAGTGACCCTTCAGTCTTGTCTCTATTGTGGCACAAAGCCCAGGCCCTTATACCCCTAATGAGCTGATTATCAAATGCTGGTGCCCCGAGGGAGAAGGTGTCAACTTGGGTAATTTATGTCCCTTGAACAGGGGAAATTCCTTGAAAAGGACTCAGCCATCAGCTGTTAGCATCCAAGCCTGCTGGCAGCTAGAGAAATGAGTGTCTTGATCCTGGAGGGGAATTTGAACAACGCACTACAGTGTCTATGGCATTTCCCTTTAACCAACAGCACACAGCATGCATACCTCAATGGCTAAACTCTAGAAATATCTCCCTGCTTTGAAATCCATTTAATTAACAACCCCCAGTGCTCAACATTTTTGGAGTGATCATCAATTCTGCCATCACAATCAAGGATCCATTCAGTGAGTTTTGCAGAGCACCTATTATGTGCTGGGCATTATTCTAAGTGTAAGGGATTCAGCAGTACATCAAACAGGCAAAAGGTCCTGACTTCACTGAGCTTTCATTCTAGAAAAGAGACAACTAGTAAAGATAAAATATGCAGTTGAGGGTGATAAGTACTAAGAAAACAGTAAAGAAGAGACAGGAAATACGGAGTGCCAGGATTTTGGGGAGGATGGGTGTTGGGATAGTAAATAGGGAAGGCCTCACTAGGAAGGAACATTTAAGTAAAGCCACTTAGATATTTGAGGGAAGAGTTTTCTAAGCATTGAGATGAACTTTCATCAAGGCCTTGGGTGGGAGCAAACCTGTATGTTCGAAGATAGCCCGGAGGCCAGTGTGCCTGGAAAGGAGAGAAGGAGGGAGAGCCCAGTGGTAGATGAGGCTAGAGAGAAGCGGGTAGCAACCTCCAGGCCATGATAAAAACTGTGTCGTATCCTGTCAGTGAGCTGTGAGGCCAGGGAAAATTTGAAAAGAAGAATAACAAGATCTGACTCACATTTTCAAAGACTACTCTGCTTGCTACTGAAAATAGGTATTTGCCATTGAAATAGGTATTTGCTGTTGCTATTGAAAACAAGAACAAACAGATGCAGGAAGTCTAGTTAAGAGGCTATTAACATATTCTAGACACCAAATGATGGGAACTTGGGCCAAAGTAATAGTGGTGAAGATGTTGTGAAGTGTTTAGATTCTGGAAATATTATTAAGATAGGGCTGACAGCATTTGCTGGCAGGCCAGATATAGGTTATGAGAAGAAGACTGGAGTCAAGGATTTCAGTCTGAGCAAATGAAAGGACACAGTTGTCACTGATTGAGATGAGATAAAGCATCTTGGTGAGGTAAGCAGATTTGGGGGAAGATGATTAGGAGTTCAGTGTTGGCCGTCTTAAGTTGGGGATGCCTATTGGACATCTGAGTGGAGATGTTGAGTATATGTGAAGTGCAGGGAAGCAGTCCAGGATGGGGATATAAACAATGAGAGCCATCCACACACACATGGCTTTTTAAAGCCATGGGAATAGATGAAATCACCAGAAAAGTGAGAGGAGGAGAGAGGGGAAGGGAGGGGAGGAAAGGGGAGTAGAGGGAAGGAGAGGAGAATTTTTAAGACTGAGTCCTGGGGCACTGCTCAAACGGTCTTTCAATGCCTCCCACACCCTCACACTTCATTCTCCTGCTGTACCATCATAAGTTGCATTGCACTGAAGTGCTTCCTCACCATACTTGGCATGGCCAAAAGAACTTGGGCTTGAGAATTTGAGACACACCTATGTTAGAATACAATCTCTGGCATTCACTACGGTAATTGAATTACTGCTTCCAAGTCTTCTCTTTCCCACAGAAGTATCATATACTCATTCCTTTGTCACAGCCCAGTGATAGGAGGCATGTACTTCCCTGCTCCCTCAGCCTTGGCCACATGACTTGCTTTGTCCAACGAGATTTTAGTGGCCATGATGCAAGCAGAGGTTTGCAATGTGCTTGTGTGATTGGGTTTACCTGCTTCCGTTTCTGCCATTCCCATGAGAATAAGTAGTTTTGGTAGCACACATATCCAGCCTGGGATTCAGAATGAGATACATGGAACAAAGCCACCCCAGACCCCTCACAGACAACTAAGAAATAAAACGTTTATTGTTTATGCCACTGTGATTTTGTAACTGCTAGTTACGTAGAAATAACTGACTGATACCGTACTGACTTACCAGCTGGGTAAGTTTGTAGCCTTTGTTCCTTCATCTACCCAGAGAGATATGAATATGCCCTCTCTCTGAGTTGTAATAAAGATGAAGTAATGTAGCATATGCAAAATTCCTGACATAGTGCCTGGTGCAATATAGATGCATGTTAAAAGTTAATTAGCATCTTCAGATTCCTCCCCTCCAGAGTCAATGGTCAGCAATGACTTTCCACCCATAGGTTTCAAGAGCAATAATATTTTTGTCAAAGAAAGGTTACCCCTGCCAAAGAGAAGGAGTGGGGGTCCAAGTTGCTTTTGCCAATTGCCTTTATCATTTGGAATTTTAACACAAGCTATAGTAATGCACTTTCTTAGGTTTCCTGATAAACAACTAGAGCCTGAAAAGCCAGCAAATTCAGTTTCATCATTTCATCATGTGACTCACTATCTTTAGAAATATAAGCCCCTTTCAGCAGTGCACTTAGGATACCCTATGTCCCTTGAGAAATAACTGGCTTTTGTTTATGACGAGCCAGAATGCGTGCACATGTGCACACACTACGCCATACATACTGCCCTTTATCATTCCAGGCTTTTGTCCATCAAAATAATAGCAAGTAGTGGCATAAAGTCATTTTCTGAGAAATAATTCATTATAAACAAAATCATCCAAATGCCAGTTCTTCTGACCAGAATGACCTTCAACAGGATGGCTTCTGTAGACTCACCTGTAGCAGTCGGTGGCAGTAACATAACATTAAGTTCAACAATGCTATTGCCTCACCAGGTTGTCACTAGCTTTGGCTAATTCTTTTCATGCCTTTACTGACCTTTAATCCTTACAATCAGAATACAAACAGTTCAGCAGCTCAAGTAGCGTTCTTTGAGGCAGTGGTGATGAACTGAATAACACCTCCCTAAATGCCCCCACCTCCTTAGGGAAAGCGAGAAGAAAAAGTCTAAGCAAGGCCATGGGGGTGTCTTTGTATAGATCTGGGGCAGCTGAACCACAGAAAAATTTAATCAACTACAGAAAAAAAAAAAAAAAAAGGTTTTTTTACAGGTGTGAATCCCAGTCCACAAAAACAGGATGTGTGAGGAATGTCCATTTCTTCGTTTTCTTGAATCCACACAGTGTGGCAAGCAATTAGTGCAGCCAATATTGGACCCCAGGATTGGGATAAGTTCTTGGGGTATTACCTAAGGCCAAGGTATCAGGAAGATTCTTCCTGATATGGGTCCATGCTAGGTACCACCAGACTGCCCACTGTATCAGCGTTTGTTCCCTTGAAGCATTTGTTCTCAGTTGCCATACATACATGATGTCTTGGAGTCTTTACTGAGGCTGGCACCCCAGTGCCCGGGACCAGCCTTCCAAAGCACGTTGTACTTTGCTCTGAGGTTGGCCACAAAGCGGGCATGAGTCCCACCCTCCTCTCATGTCACTCCCACAGTTGTTTCTTAGCCTGACCTCTGCCCTCTCTCTTTAGTATCTCAGCAAAGTTTGCCCTCTCTTCTGCCAAGTGTTCTCAAAGACTTCCTCTCTTTTCTGACTGCCCTAAAAGTGCTTAGAAACTCTTCAAAACATTTTGACTTTTGAAAATAAATGAGAGAAAAGTAACTTCTACTTTTGGTAGAAAATTGTGTGTGCAGGTTTGGGTTGATGGTGAGAAAAACACACACACACACACACACACACAAATTAACATCCCAGAATATTACCCTGCCATAGGTTGAGTATTTTAATATTTCTAGAACAGTTGCTTCCTTTCAAGAAGGAATAAAGTGGTGGTTAAGTTGTGGACATATGGGAGTGAAAAAGAAAAACTAGATGTAGAACCTGCACCCGAAATCAAACATTAGGGGTTGCCTCAGCCTGACTTTTCTAGAAAGTAGATCCTGAGGCAAAGGCTTGGACCGATAATGTACTGGGAAATCCACGCCCAGGACCCAGGGTGAGTGGAGCAGGGAAGGAGGCAGAACCAGTATGAGCCAATATTGAGCTGGGCTGGTCACCTCTAATATGTCTGAGGGCACAACCTCACTGGAGCATCCTCTGGGAGGTGGAATAAACATCTCAGCAGCATCCACCTTACCGAAGGAAGCTATGGCCACTTGCCATAGCCACTTGCCATAGCTCACAAATCAAAACTCGCCCCATAGTGTTGCTGTGGTCTGAATGTTTGTGTTTTCCCCCAGATTCATATGTTAAAACCTAATCCCTAATGTAATGCTTTTAAGGAGGTGGAGACTTTGGGAGGCGATTAGGTTATAAGGGCTCATAAGGGATTTGTGTCTTACAAAAAGGCCTCAGAGACCTGTCTTTCCCCTTCCACCATGTGGAGACTTAGCTGGAAGGTACCATCTATGAACCAGAAAGCAGGTTCTTACCAGACGCCAGACCTATCAGTACCTTGATCTTGGACTTCCCAGACTCCAGAACTGTGAGAAAATAATTTCTGTTCTTTATAAGACACCCAGTCTATGGTATTTTGTTACAGCAGCTTGAGCAAATTAAGACAGGCATGTAACTCCTCTACTATTCCAGTTATATGTGCCTAGGTGACAAGCACAGTACTGCAGGGGTCCACACCTCAATGTCAACTGAGAAGCACTGGGGCTGGGACCAAGAGGCTTCCAGGTAGCACGTGTATAAAGTTGCTTGGAACCCACAAAGCTGGTCATCTCAGAGACATCTGGAATTGGAAACAGATGAAGCCAGGAGCATATGAAGGATTGCTGAAGGGGTGTGTGATAATGCATATAATGCATGAATGTGCACTAAAAGGCACTATAAGTGAGCTTTTGGCAAGCATACTAGGAAAGCTTTGTTAAATATGCAATATATTTTATATAAATTATATACACAGTATATAATTTGTGTATGCAAATTATATATACTATGTATATAATTTGTATAAAATATATACACAGATATAATTTGTGCATGCAAATTATATATACTGTGTATATAATTTATATAAAATATATTGCATATTCAACAGTGAGCAAAACAGGTGTATAAATTGTATATTGTGTATATAATTTATATACAATTATACACACAAAGAGGTGTATAAATTATATATTGTGTATATAATTTCATTGTGTATATAATATATTGTGTATATTTATTATATATTGTGTATTATATTATATACAATATATAACATAATACACAATATATAATTTATATGCCTCTTTTGCTGAATACAATATATAATTTATACACCTATTTTGCTCATTGTTAAATTGATTATACAATATAGAATTTATATGATATATATAAACAAAATAATGTGTAAAAATAAATACAGTATATAATATGTAATTACAAACATTATATTAATACAT
The DNA here is from genome assembly GCF_002776525.5 of Piliocolobus tephrosceles. Lineage (NCBI taxonomy): Eukaryota > Metazoa > Chordata > Mammalia > Primates > Cercopithecidae > Piliocolobus > Piliocolobus tephrosceles. The sequence goes on along the minus strand of NC_045447.1, from coordinate 80,582,393 downwards.
TTATATACATATAAAACATTCTAAATCTGAATTAGCATTGTTCTTATCAAAGTTGCCATTCTTTCATTTGCTCATTCATAAGTATTTGTTGGGTTAACAGGTTAACACTGAGCAAAACAGGTAAATTCCCTGTTCAAGGATGATGTAATTTAAAAAAATATTTGTGAAACTTTTAAAATCATCTTAAAAGTCAGCACTGAATACTTTTAATATCTTTAATTATCTCAAATTATTCTTTTTATGGATCCATTTGATTTGGGAATTACCAGCAACCAAAACATTCAGATCAAGAAATGGTCGACCTGGGTAATGAAGTGATTGGTCAAGAGAGAATATAAAAAATGAAACTATATTTCTTGTAGGTGTGTCTAGAAAAATGCAAGTGTTATTAGATGGAGTATGTACATTTTTTAAAGTAGATTTTACTTATATCTTCTGAAACTACCTTTTTTTTAATGTGAGAAGCATTAGTTTGGAAGAGACAGCAAAATAAGTGCTAAGTTGCTTCTTTGTAATCTTCCCTCTTTTTCTATGACATATCAGGAAGCTATGACAATCCTAAAAATGCTGACATTTTTCTCAAGAATGATGATAGAAATAAAAAAGATTTCTTCTTCTTGCTCAGAAAGTATACAAGCAACTCTGTAGTCTCCTTCTAAAATGGAGAATTGCTTGAATTGGAGACTCCAAGTGAATGCTCACCATCTTTGCATGTACATACACAAAAATTAGCAGAGATAATCTACCCTATCCTCTCCCTAAAACTCTAAAATTTAACAATTGTATCCACTGTATATTTTTTGCTCATCAATCATTCTATTGGTCTGTTCCACAAATATCGAGATTCACTTCAAATAATCTCCAAACTTGCGTGCTCCCATTCTACAAATGAGGAAACTGAGGCCCAGAGAGATTAATCTTAACTAGCATTACTCCATTAATTAATGACTGCAGACAGTCTGTAATGCAAGGATCTGATTCCTCAGACTGGGATTTTTTCCTATGTATAATCCCTCACAAAGGGGACATTAAAAGGAGCTCAAATGTATTTTAACTATTTCCTCCTTTGCCATACAAGGCCATCTCTTTTATTATGGAATGCAATTCAACTCAGCCTTATGTTTGCTTATGCCCATTATTTCATTGTTCAGCCAGACAAAAAATAATCCAGTTCTTTAGAAAAATAATCTAGGTTATTTAGAAAAAACTACTTATCATCAATTTTTACCCAGACATACCATTCGAGACCTCAGCTCCGTATGCCACTGCCACCCTAACAGCTTCCACAACCAGAGTATTGAAATGAAAAATATTATACCAAGTGTGGTTTTCTCTTTGAATATATTAATATTTTTATATGAAAAATAGCTTATACTCTTCTAAACCTCCATTCATTGACGTATTCAAATATTTAGTAAGATCCTACTTAATGTGGCAGACTCTGTTCTGATCAAAATATTATAAACATCTCAAGTCACAAAATATAGTTCTACAACATTGTTTCAAATGGCTGCATGATATTTCATTAGCTAATTTTTCCAAAGTGTCTTTAACGTGTTCCCTGTTATTGAGGAGTGAGATCCTGATAGTCTACCATTCGATAAGTCATCCATGAGGATGATGGCATCTCCGAGCAGTCTTGTCTGCTAGATCAAAATGCTCCAGCACCTCTTATCATATATCCCCTAACTTAATTTGATCAAATTTGGAAGAAAGTTATGGAACAACAATAGGCCTTCAACTTTTTCTAAGTGAAGAAACAGAGGTGTTCATTATTTCTTCAGTCAGTCATTCAACCACAATTCATCAAGGCCCTCTTTCAGGTCAAGTGATGTGATGCAGCTAGCAATACAAGCATACATGAGGCAAAAACACCTCACGAGGGACTATCACGATCAAAGGACAAACTTTTCCTGTAGTTAGACAGTTATCCTCCAGCTGAACCAGAGCAGTGACTAAGCCAGCTTTACCAATTCCTGGTCCAGAATGTAACTCCAATTTGTATATCTTACTCCTGCACAGCTCTTTTCATTTGGTTTTGGGACTTGTATTAGTTATCCATTGCTGTATAACAAATTACCCCCAAAATTAAGCAGCTTGAAATATCAGACATTTATCATTTCACAGTTCCTGTGGATCAGGTACCTGGAGTGGCTTAGCTGATAGTTGAGGTTCAGACTCTTTATGGCTGGATCTGTATCATCTGAAGGATTGACTGGGGCTGGACAACTCACTTCCAAGAGGGCTCATTCACATGACTGTTTGCAGGGAGTCTCATTTCCTTTCTGATTTTGGCAGGAGACCTCTGTTCCTTGCCAAGTGGACTTCTCCAGAGGGCTGCTTGAATGTTTTCATGACATGGCAGCTGGCTTCCCCCTGAGTGAGTGGTCCAAGAGAGAAAAAGATAGATCCATTAAGCCCTTTATGACCTGGCCTTGCAAGTCCAATCACTTCTGCTGTATGTTATTCGTCATCCAGACCAACTCTGGTACAGTATGGGAGGAGACTACACGAGGATGTGAATACTAGGAAAAAGGGCTCATCGGGACCCAGCTTAGAGGCTGGCTTAGATTTTTAGCAATTTTTAAATCCCAGGTAGCCTAAAAACTCAGAGAAAGATGTTAAAGAATATTATATTTATTTTAGTGGCATATTTCATAGGAAGATCACCAAGTAGTTAAAAACTCTCCCTAGCTCCATGAGAGACCACAGAATAAATACTATAAAGCAAGAGAGGAACTTTGAGACTATTTTCCTAGTCTATGAATTTGATGCATCTTTTAGGGAACTTGATGAGGTGAAAAACTTAAAAAAAAAAAAAAAGAAGAAGAAATTATACCAACCACTTCTCTGAATAGAACTGGAGACAGACTATCACTTTAAAAAGATTTTCTTTATTACAGAAAAAAAAGTTGCTTGTTTCTTAAGTGTAAGGCGAGCAGATACCCAGAGCCCTGGAAAAAAAATGTATAACAAATCCCTTGTTTCTTGTGTGCCTTCCCAGACTGCCTGTCCCAATCAAAATCCCTTGCTATGCAGAGCTCTAGGGAGGGTGACACATATTGCCTAGAGATTCTGGGGCCTTCTTGGAAAAATCTATCAAAATCCTAACCCCTTTCCCGAAAAGTGATGGAAACCTGTCTAGATAGAATAAGTGATTTTGACAAAGACCCAATAGTAAGAAGGGCAATGGGGTTCCAGAAACACAATGACCATGAGGGCATACCCCAGTACCAGGTTGGCAAGAAGCAGTGTGGGGCCTGAGTCTCTGTCTGTCAGGTGGAAGCCCTGAATGTTATCTGTATAGTGTAATGGACACGGAATACACAGTGCTCTAAGGGCAAGGCTCTTACCTTGGGAAAATGAGTGAGGAGTGAATCAGCAGAGTGTTGAGCACCCAGAGCAATCATTTGAGGGAGTCCAACCCCAGGGAGTACAATTGTCTCCTGGAGAGACAATCCACAGGTTTGTCCAGACAAGCACTGCCGGAGGCCAACCACATGGTGTCTGAGAATTAAGGTAGAAAGCAGAGAATGGAGGTGGTGAGAGACTGACTCTTAGCAGAGTTTAAAGTTCAGGATCCAGTCACAACTGAAGCCTAGGATTTACCATCAAGAATGAGTGTCTGAGTTGGTTTTCTTTCTTGTCTTCCTCTTTTTGGAACAAGTCCACAGAATTGGATTAATTGTAGTCCTTGGTTCATAATAACTGTTAGTCCAAGGAAAATTCTGTTTTAATTATTTTAACAATATAATGAAAACCCATAATCCTTTATCCCAAGCAGGAATTATAACCTGATAGCCACATTAGGGGTTGAACTGTGTACTCCTAAAATTCATATGTTGAAGTCCTAGCCCCCAGTACCTCAGAATGTGACCTTATTTGGAAATAAAAGCATTACAGATACAATTAGCTAAGAGGAGGTCATTAAGGCTGTAATGCAATATGTTGGGTTTCTCTGTAAAAAGAGGAAATTTGAACAGAGACAAAATACCATAGAAGCAAAATGATATGAAGAGATACAGGGACAAGACAGCCATCTACAAACCAAGGAGAGGGGCCTGGAACAGATCCTTCCCTCACAGCCCTCACAGAAACCAGCCTTGATTTTGAATTTCTAGCTTCCAGAGTTGTGAGACAATACATTTCTGCTGTTTAAGCCACACTCTGTTTGAGGTAATTTTTTTTAATGGCAGACCTGGTAAACTCGTATAATTAGTAACTTACATTTCCCCACAGGTTCCTCTCATCCCATTCTCCTGCCTTCCCTTTAAAATTGACATGTCCCAAAATTTGCACTTATTATTTATCATTGTCTTCGTTTATTACTATTCATTTTACACACATACACACACACACACACACACACACACGCAGAGACACACAATTTGTTATTTAAGTATATTTGGTTTCTGAATTCTATAAAAAGGGCAAAAGGGCTTTACTGCACATGCTGTGTTCTGGGACTTACTTTTATGATTCAAAATTATTTACAACGATTATGTGTTGTATGTGGCTATAGTTCATTCATTTTTACTCTGATTAATATTCCAAGGGGTGATGACAACACAATTTTCTTATTGGTAGCAAAGAATGGAAAACCCTCACAAAGGCGCCTCTGAAAAGCTGTCTCACGGCCTCACACCATGAAGTCATACCCCAAAACAATCTATTTCTGATGTCAGTTGTGGCATCTTCATCCTTACGAAGTGGGGTCTGTAGTTCTGTTGTTGGGTTTCTTATTTAAACGCAACAAGACAGAAGAAGCAACAGGAATTCCTGGAACAGGGTTGGCCAAGGGAGGGGGAAGACTTAAGGGAAAGTTTCTGCAGACACTGTGAATAAGATAGCCTAGTATCCCTTCCTTTCTTCCTTAGCTTGTCTCCACAGTAAAGCTAAACTCTGGAATAAAATCCAGTGGTCTCATGACATATCCCACAATAACACAATCACAGGCAAGGGATGGCTCCCATGCTCTGCCCAGCTCCCATCTGTGGGTTGAAGTTTTATTCTTCTTCAGAAGGAAGGGTGTGTGGCTAAGGAAGTGACTTTGAGACTTTCTCAGTTTAGTGGATGGCCAGCTGAATAAGTGTTTCCGTATTGTTATATAACAGTACATATGGACTTGAAAATATTATTTTTGTTCAGCTCAAATCAATGCAACCCTACATCCTGTGCAATTAACATTTTGGACCTCACTAAATATATTATGGCAGAGTTTTGCTGTGCTCATCTTCCCATAAACTAGGACTGGCCAGGTGACAGAATTCTGATCAATCAGACCTGAGCATGAGTCTGCTAGTGATGTTGGGAGAAAGTTTTTGTTCTTCTAAAAAAAAAAAAAAAAAAAACATTCACAGCTGCTATCACATCCTCCCTCCCTCAGCCCTTTTATAGCAGCCTTAAAAGAGGATTTGCTGCCGGTAGCTATGGTGGCCAACTCACCACCAAAGGCGAACAGATAAGAAAACTGCAGAAGCAGCAGTCCTGACATAATTGAGCCACTGAACTGAAGCCAGCAGCTGCCTACCCCCAGAATTCACATTATGCAAGAAAAATAAACATTTATATATTTAAGTCACTGTTAGTCAGAGTTTCTGTTACTTGCAGCCAAAAACATTACTGAGTAACACAGAGATGGACTAGATTTTCTGCTGAAGTGGGTGTAAAAGGGTTTGAGAATTGCGAATTGCGTGTTGGAACTCTACTTGTGGAGGAGAAACTATTTGAATATTCAAACCACTAAATATAAAGTTAAACATCCCAAGCACTTATAGATGGGTAAACTGAGGCTCAAGGAAGGAAAGCGATTTGCCCTGTGGTTTCCTAAGTGTGGCAGGGACAAACCTCATGGAAAAGACTAATATGTGTGCATATTTTTAAAATGGCAACTGAAGCTAAGGATGGCAAATATAGAAATCTCCCAGTTCCCAGTTCTATAACTTCAATTGTCTTATTTCCAACTTAACTTTGAATTCACTAGACTTAGTTTTATCTCAATTTGCCTCCCACTTAACCAAAAGCATCTCCCACAACCAAAAGTTCTGTCTCACTTTCATTATCCTTTCCTGTCACAAAGCAACACCAACATAGCTGGACTGGAACCCTGTAAAACAGCTGTTTCAATTAAGTTAAATCACAAGTATTTAGAGGAAATTCTAAGTGTTGGTGATGGTTAGATGCTGTGTGTGAGGACTGACTCGCTGTGCTTTCTTTTTTTTTTTTTTTTTTCTTCCTTTTACAAACATCCTTCCCCTCACAAACAAGTTCACACTATTCTGGAGTGTATTCTTGGAAGATAAGCAGCTAAGAAAGAAGATCAAGAAAAGACACTTAGTAACAAATGATCTAGTGAACAAATATGGAGTGCTTGGCTTCGTTCGTGGGAGGAAGAAACCGTCATCCCTCTCTCCCTGCATAGACCATGGCTATGTATTTCCCTAATTAAGTTCCTATTGAATGGCCTACACAAAGCTGCATTCTGTTGTCTCTTAACTCAGTCCCCAAAGTGCTGAAGAAAATCTTATACTACTTAATTACCACAGCAAAAGTGATGGAGATCCTTAGTAGCACTGATAATACAGACATTAAGGTTTGGATTACTGCTTTGGAACATTGTTAATGAAACAATGGTTTGCTAGACTGCAGTCATTTACCAAATCACAAGGAAGAAACTTCTACATGTGGACACTGTTGTTGGTATCTGCATTGGAGGAGGAGTTGGCAATGATAAGTTATACCTCAAAATTGTGGAAGTAATGAAATTGTATGAGATAGAGTACAAAGTCCATACTAAATGGGTGGGAGCCAAAGGCACCTCATAGAGAGAATGGTTCCAAGCCAGTAAGACTAAACAGTTGGGAGAATAAGGATAATGACAAATCCTTAGAAATGGTGTCAATCAGGAGGAAAGATGATCTGGAATGGTGGCATAAAACAGAAAGAGTTACAATGACAAGTATTGAACTGCACAGGCAGATTTGACTAGGGGAGAGAAGTCTTGTCTAGTGGGCCTTCAATATTACTATTTTACTGGCATATTCCTGTATGGAGATGAAGACATCAAACTAATATAGTCTGACGTCATTTAATGTTAAGACCATCTACCATCCCTTTTTCTGATTTGATGCTCAAGAGTCAAATTATTGATAATATGGTTGTCCATGGAAATCTGCAAATAGAAAGAAGACATGCCAACATAAATATTTCAGTCCGCGAGACAGGGATAGTTCCAAATATAAGTTAATTAAATAGGATTAGAATTTTCTGGTTTTATACACCAGTATCTGCCAGATTGGTTAGGATGAATCTGCCTCTGAAAATACACCTACTTTCAGTGGCTGAAAACCCAGTTTTATAGACGTGTGAGACTAACAACTGATCCTGCACTGTGGCAAACTTAACATGGTACATCACCGTGTGAGGCATCCTCATGTGGCTATGTCCAATCCTCACCAGTTGTCTTCCTGGTGCAGTTCTATCTTTAGTAAATATGGAATATGTGGAACCAAGTTAATAGAGCTGGATCCTAGAGCTCTTACATTTCCTTGCTCAAGTCTTTCAAGAGGCTATCATTTACGCCTTAATTAAAGCCAAGCTCTTATGTCAGAAGGATACATTAGCAAATGGTCTGATTAGGCTAGAGCTTGAATGGGCATCTATTTCATCCTCTTGCATTCAATTAAATAATCAACCTGTTTTCTTCCAATCTCCACAGAAAGGAAAGATGTCCATCAAGAACCCCCTGAAGGCAAATGACATTTTTTGTTTCAATTTGAAGGGGCAAAATTAAGACAGCTGAACATACAAAAGATAGCAGCTTGAGATTCTTTTGCTGAAGCCACCTGTCCCACCATACATTGTGAAAAATAGAGGATGGGTAAACATTTGAGCTTGAGTTATTCATTGCTGTATTCACCGAGGGATGGGAAACAGCAATGAAAAAAGCAAGGTGGTACACAGATAGGACTGCAGTCAGGGAGTTATAATGCTGAGCTGAGTTCTAGCGCAGCGACTACAGTGGGGCAGAACCTCTGGCCATCTCTTCGCCTTAGTCCTCTCCTTTGCCAAAAGAGAGTGCTCAACTCTATGAGATCTAAAGTCCCTTCTAGTGCATTCTATAATGCCAGAAGAAAAGGGAGGAAACTGCTGCCTAGCAAGAGCACTTGGTTTTGGCACTCTCTGCAACATAATTCCTCAAACCCCCAAGAAGTTTGCAGATGAGTCCTGAGGTGGCTGAACATCTAATTGGACCAGGCTTCCCTAACAAAAACCCCAACCATTCTTTCCTGCCAAAGTAATGTTTTCACTCCCATTGCAAAATGTGTGGATAAGGAAGGTGATGACTAATCTGCATCATTTGGGAACTACGGATCTTGACACCTGATCTTGCTTTAAGCTGAAGGAATCCCATCTCTAGCTGAAGATGTCTGCAGGGCTGTCATCCTCAAATATCGTTATTTATGCTGGTTATCCACTGAGGACACAGAGACTTCAACTGACTGCATGATTACTAAACAGCAAGAATCTATTGATGCTGATGGCAGCTGGGTAAGGACTTGAAACAATGGCAGAGGGTCTGTGAACGGGAAAGAAGATTGAGGTGTGTGGTTAATGTAGGAGGTAAAGGTGTACCAAGGGGCATCAGGAGGAATCTGCAGCAGAAAGACTTCATTGAGAGAACCTATGGAGTTAAGCACCTATTCCCTAAGTTGCCCCTGCAGGGTTCACCTGCAAAGTTAACAGCAACATTTTCTATAGCAATCTTGTTATAGGAAAAACACCAACCCCAAACATTAGATATGACATCAAGCAAGCTTTGTTGGCAAAGAAATTCCTACAGTTTACTAACTTATCTTGCTTTATGTGGGTAAATAAAAAATTAAGCCAACTAGGAATCAGCTAATCTTTGAGCATAGACATATATTGGAATTCATTTTCTTCCTAGCATATAGAAAAGACCAGAAGGTATTGAGAAGGAGACCTTGCATGAGATACCTATGACCCAGAAGTACAATAAACTTGAGATAAACACTGCCCTGAATTTGCAGAGCAACGTCACATGTAGACATACAAACATATGTACATATGCGTGTGTATATTAAAAGGATAACATTTGCTTAAAGAAAAAGTGATTTTCCCAGCATGGAAAAAAAATAAATTCTCAGTGTGAAAAGCAAACGAGACTATAGCAAGAGTCCCTCGCAGAAACACAATTGTTATTCTTTTTTCTTTTCTTTTCTTTTCTTTTTTTTTGAGACGGAGTCTGACTCTGTCGCCCAGGCTGGAGTGTAGTGGCGCAATCTCAGCTCACTGCAACCTCTGCCCTGCGAGTTCAAGCCATTCTCCTGCCTCAGCCTCCTGAGTAGCTGGGATCACAGGCACCTGCCACTGTGCTCGACTAATTTTTTTTTTTTTTTTTTTTTTTTTTTTTTGTATTTTTAGTAGAGGTGAGGTTTTGCCATATCTTGGCCAGGCTGGTCTTGAACTCCTGACCTTGTGATCCACCCACCTCGGCCTCCCAAAGTGCTGGGATTACAGGCATGAGCCACCGTGCCCGGCCAAAATTGGTATTCTTAAAGGGATCAGATAATAGGTATAACCACCTACCATATTTTAATTCAAAAATAACTAAGGTGTTCGAAGTTTTGGAGCTTTCTGGGATAATGCAAGCGGGAATTCAACAGGCCATCTGTCAGTGAATGCCTTCTGGCCCAAGCTGACTGCACCTAAGTTGATGGAAATCCTTTTATAGGTTTTGCTGTTCCTCCATGTTATATCATACAAGGACCTATGGTGGCAAAGGCCTAACACTATAAAGTGAGACATAACGGTGACCTACAGATTGAAGGGGGGTGGCTTTCACTTTGGAAGTGATGTGTATTACTCACCAATATAAAGTAAACGTGGCAGATGGAAGAAAAGGGAATAGGTTCCTTGCCTGGAGGATTCAATGAATGGACAAAGCTGCTCTGCCAGTGAGCTGAATGACTCCAGATAGCTTGGCAAGCCTCTACCAGAATAATCTATAAAAGGCATTAAAAAATAGAGTGTGAATTTTAATTTTGGGACACACTTCATGTCTAACGAACCTGAAAAAATGAGAAGTGATTGGGTTGTGGACATCAGCCCTTTTTAGTATTTTATATGTGCATTATTTTTTAACAAAATACACAATTAAACCTCATGAGTGCTCTCTATCCCAGGCATTTTAGGAGGAAAAATGTTTCTCTCCATTACCCTGAACTTCAAAAAACTCAACATACTTTGTTTCGTTTCACTATGGCCATGTCAATATATGAACTTTTTAAAGTATGTATTTGGGCTTTGCCTATCTCCAATTACATAGTATGAATAACTATAATGCTTACTTGAATTTTTTCTAATTTAACAAATTGACAACCATGGAGCCTAGCCTAGTATTCTCAGCAGTCTTTCATAAATATCTGCTGCATTAACCATATAATCTTCTTGCCTGCTTATGATTAAAACACAGTATTTTGAATGGCTGTCTCTAGGTCTGATCTTCAGGGGAAAAATTGTGGGAATGTAAAGGAACTTTCAAAAGTCTCTTTCTAGAGGAATGCATTCCATTCTTCAAAGATACTCAGTATTTTACAGCTGGAGGCACCTCAAATTATCCATTCCAACTTCTTCATTCTACAGATGAAAATGAAGCTAGGATATGACATTTGTAAATAGGAGCATTATCAGGCCACCCTTATTTTCTAATACAGGGTTTTCCTTTTAAATGTTCTTTTATCAAAGTAATACTTAAACATTAAAATAGTATAAAATAGTTCCACCATTCCACCCCTGCACAACCCTAATTGTGCTACCTAGAAGACCATTCTCTTAAATACTTAACCCTAAATGATATGCCAATAACTGTTGGCCTTGATTTCTTGATTTCAGAAATCATTTACTGACTTCTCACTAAGAGAGGTAAGGATTTGGTTTCATTTCAACTACCCTCTTTCTACTTCAGAATTTTATAGGATTTTACTCTTATTACTTCTTAATAGTGCTTTGTACTATTAAATAATACTACTAGAACATCTTATGTTTTATTTTATCGATATGTTACAGTTTTGCTTGCTTCTCTACTTTTAAAATGAGACTGTTCCTACCCAATTCTTCTCTGTCTTTCCAAACTCCAATTCCTGTCCCTGAATCTTCCCATTTATGTTGTTTTAAAACCATAATTATATATTCTTTTACATTTATATAGATATTCTTTTACATTTTCAATCAACTGATTTTTAGAGATAAAATAAACAAGCACTGCTGTGTTCACATAAAACCAACTATATTCTAGGATTACATTTGCCATCTATGCACAACTAAAGAGATAACTACTACCGTACAAAGATGAATGATCCTAGAATCTAGGATGAATCGAATATCTTATGCTGTATCAGGGCCTCAAAATCATGCCACATTTTAGTTTGCTTCATACTTTGACCATTACCTTTCGATATAGATTTTTGTTTTTCCTGGAGTTAGTAATAATATTTTCTTTTTCAGAAAAGAGTTGCATGATTTCTTTACTATATTTCATAGCCTTCCTTTTCTAATGCTTAGAAATCATTGCGTTCTTCTTGAAGATACTATTGGAGCTCATTTACTTCCCATATAAAATAGCTGAGTTGCTTTCAAGGACAATTGAAATGTCTGTCAGCCTGTGATTTCATTTCATTTGACTACATATCATTCAGTACCCAGTTAAGAAAACAGAAACCACTCTAGATAATTAAAGCATCAAGGGATTCCATCCAGGTAATTTATCACAAAAGTATTAGAAGGATATGAGGAGCAAAAGGTGGTCAGTGGTATTACCTAGGGGCAATAAGTGCAAAAGCCACCACCACCCTTGCAGGAACTTGTGAGCCCATGCTTCCCTTTTCCACCAAGAAGTTCATAAGCCTCTAATCCCCATGATGCTGTGGGAACACATATTTCCATGGATGCTATTGGAAGTCCTGCCAATGTGGCTGATACAGTTGCGCTAATGCCTCTGAAGCCACTGCCAAAGTCAGAAGGTATTTTACCTTCTCTCTACCTTCTAATTTCATTCAAAATCCTCCCACTGCATGAAACAAAGCAGAATCCAACTGGCAATGGAGTCTCAGAAAGATAGTTTTCAGGCTCCTGGCCCCAGCAGTAAAAGGGAAGTACAGAAGATCAGTGTGTGGCTGAGCACCAGCAGAAAATGTCTAGAACAGACTCTTTAATTAGTTCCATCATTTTTTATGGCTTACATCTTCTTTTTGTTTGTTTGTTTACTTTAAGAACTTTTAATTCCTCAACTAATTTCTTGAAAAGTATGCCTGGAAGGTAAACATTCTGTCTTTGCATGTTGAAAAATCTATTTTGTCCTCACATTTGGTTGATAGTACAGAATTGTAGATTCAAGTACAAAATTCTAGGTTCAAAATCATTTTCACACAAAATCGGAAGGCAATGGTTGCTGTCTTCTATAGACTTGTATACCTATCAACAAGTCTGTTACCACTCTGGTTCTCATTCCAGGGTTGTTAACTGTTTTTCTCTTGAAACAAACAAACAGAGAAACAAACAAAAAATCCCTCAAAACCAATTCTTCCTTAAACCATATCTTAAGTGTACTCGCTTCTCTCACCCTAGGGACATCCACCATCACTCTGCAATCGATCCACTAAATCTCTCAGTTGGTTTATTGCAATAGCTTCCTAACTGCCTTCTGTCTCCACTCTTTGGCCTCTCAAGAATACATTTCCACAGAGCAGCCAAAGTTATCTTTTGAAAATGTTTATCAGCTAATGCCATCCTCATAAATTAGAATGATTCAATGGCTTCCTATATCAGTTAGCTTTTGCTGCACAACAAATCACTCCAATCAATCAGTGGCCTAAAACAACAAATATTTCTTACAATTGTATGGACCAATGGGAAGTGTTTCTTGGCTAGTTGAGTTGTAATTGGAGCTGGATGGTCTAAGACAGTCTTACCCATGTGTCTGGCAGTTGGTAGACCAGTTGATCTGAAAGGGTGGGAGTGGTGATAGTGTCTAAGTTGAAGTGGCTCATCATTTTTTGTGTGTGGCTAACTTACCTTCTTCACATGGCAGTGTCAGAGTTCCCAAGACATCTAAAAAGAGAGCCTTAGTGTACAAGTACTCTTCAAGTTTTTGCTAGTATTACACTTACTAATGTCCCATTGGCTAATGCAAATCATGTGGACAAAGTTTCATCAGTTAAAGAAATATACAACTGTAGTTTATGCAGATTTAAGAAATGAAGTGGAAGTCAATGCAATAAAACATTATTCTCTCAGTGGATGGATAGCTCTTTTACTAGAGATTTTTCCAGACAATTCTAGCCTTCATTTACTTCAATAACCCATCATTGTATGTCTACTGTGTGCTAAGTGCTAAATAAATAAATATAACTAAGACATAATCTCTGAATTTAGGAGCCCCCTGGGGTGAGGCAGTCATACACAAGTAATCTGTGATTAAGATAATTGAAGGAATCTACCTGAATTGAGAAAGACACAAATGTGCAAATTGAAAGAGCTCACCACATCATATTTCAGTAGAACCACCAACCCACACTTAGACAAACTCTGGCAAAATTTCTGAATGGTAAATATAAGGAACAAAAACTTTTTAAGCATAAGAAAAATTAAAGACAGGAATCATCAAAGGAGAAGGATGACAAGCTGACCTCACAATTCTCTGAAACATTATATACAAGAATTCATGGGTAATATCATAGCAATAGTTTTTAAAAGGTAATGTCCTGAATATTTTCCCCCAAATTGTCTCTTTCTTTAAAGAAAAAATGTCCTGTTTACAGGGACCTTCCTTTTAAAAAGAAAAATTATGTAAGTAAAAAATCTAGTTAATAGAGAAATGGATTCATACTAGGAATTCTAAAATAGGGAATTCAAGTTATGAAAAGGCTTGAAGGCTACACTTTCCTGTTTGGGCTATAGATTCACAAATCCCTGGACTTTAATTTGACATTTCACCAGTTGGACCTAATAGACATCTACAGAATACCCCACTCATCAATCACAGAATATACATTCTTCTTTGCATGTGGAACATACTCCAAGAATGACCACATGCTTGGTGATTAAACTAGCTTCAACAAATTCAAAACAAATTTAAATCATACCAACTATTCTCTCAGACCACAGAGAAATAAAAATAGAAATCAAAATTGAGAAGTTATCTCAAAACCATACAATTAAATAAAAATTAAACAACTTGCTCCTGGATGACTTCTGGGTAAATGATGAAATTAAGGCAGAAGTCAAAAGATATTTGAAATAAGTGAAAGGAGACACAAAATACTAAAATCCACAGGATACAGCAAAAGCAGTGTTAAGAGGAAAGTTTATAGCACTAAACACCTCTCTCAAAAAGTTAGAAAGATCTTAAATTAATGATCTAACATCACACCTAGAGGAACTAGAAAAACAAGAACCAACTAACCCCAAAGCTATCAAAAGAAAATAAAATCACTACAATCAGAGCAGAACTGAACAAAATTGAGGCCCAAAAATCTATACAAAGAATCAATGAAACCAAAAGTTGATTTTTTGAAAGGATAAACAAGATCAATAGAGCACTAGGTGGATTGATAAATAACAAAAAGGAGAAGATCCAAATAAGCACAATCAGAAATGACAAAGGTGACATTACAGAAATCCCACAGAACTACAAAAGATCCTCAGAGACTATTATAAATACCTCTGTGCACACAAACCAGAAAATCTAGAGGATATGAATAAACTCTAGAAACACTCACTCTCCAAAGATTGAATCAGGAAGAATTGAAAATTCTAAACAGACCAATATCAAGTTCTGAAATTGAATCAGTAATTAAAAAACCTACCAACCAAGAAAAGCCATGGGTCAGATGGATTCATAGTTGAATTCTACCAGATATAAAGACCTGGTAGCAATTCTACTGAAACTATTCCAAAATATTGAGGAGGAGGAACTCCTCCCTAACTCATTCTATGAAGCCCGCATCACCCTGATATCAAAACCTGGCAGAGGCACAGTGAACAAAGAAAATCACAGACACAAAAATCTTCAACCAAATACTAGCAAACCAAATCCAACAGCAGATCAAAAAGTTAATTCACCACAGTCAAGTAGGCTTCACTCTTGTGAGGCAAGGTTGATTCAACATACGCAAATCAATAAATATGATTCACCACATAAATAGAATTAAAAACAAGAAACATATAATCATTTCAACAGATGGAAAGAAAGCTTTCAATAAAATCCAACATCTCACTATGATAAATAAAGCCTCAAGAAACTAGGCATCAAGGGAACATACCTCAAAATAACAAGAGCCCATCAATGACAAATCCACAACCAACATTATATTGAACAGGCAAAAGCTGGAAGCATTCTGCCCGAGAATAGGAACAAGACAAGGATTCTCACTCTCACCACTCCTATTCAACGGAGTACTGAAAGTGCTAGCCAGAGCAATCAGGCAAGAGAAGGAAATAAAAGGCAGCCAATAGGAAAAGAAGAAAGCAAACTATCTCTTTTCACTGATGATATAATTCTATAATTAGAAAACCCTAAAGACTCTGCCAAAGCCTCCTGGAACTGATAAACAACTTCAGTAAAGTTTCTGGATACAAATAATGTATAAAAATTAGTAGTATTTCTACATACCAATCACATTCAAGGTGAGAGCCAAATCAAGAACACAATCCCATTTACAATAGCTGGAGGAATTAAACACCTACAAATACATCTAACCAAGGAGGTGAAAGATCTCTATAAGAATTACAAAACACTGCTGACACAAACAAATGGAGAAACATTCTATGCTCATGGATTGGAACAATCAATACCATTAAAATGGCCATACTGCCCAAAGCAATCTACAGACTCAACACTTATCCTATTAGGCAAATAACCAATGTCATTTTTCACCAAACTAGAAAAAAATTATTCTAAATTCGATATGGAACCTAAATAGAGTCCAAATAGCCAAACAAATCCTGAGCAAAAAGAACAATTAATAAGTGGGACCTAACTAAACTAAAGAGATTCTACACAGCCAAAGACACTATCAACGGTGTAAACAGACAGCCTACAGAATGGGAGAAAGTATTCACAAACTATGCATATGACAAAGAGCTAATATCCAGAATCTATAAGGAGCTCACACAAATGAGCAAGCAAAAAACAACCCATTAAAAAAACAGGCAAAAGACATGAACAGATACTTCTCAAAAGAAGACATATAAGCAGCCAACAAACATGAAAAATGTTCAACATCATTGATCATTGGACAAATACAAATTAAAAGCACAATGAGGTACCATCTCACACCAGTCAGAATGGCTATTATTAAAGAGTTAAAATACAACAGATGCTGTCAAGGTTGCAAAGAAAAGAGAATGCTTATACACTGTTGGTGGGGATATAAATTAGTTCAGCTACTATGGAATGCAGTTTAGAACTTAAAACAGACCTGACATTCAACCCAGTGATCCCATTACCAAGTATATATCCAAAAGAAAATGAATCATTCTACCAAAAAGACACACACATTCATATGTTTCTGTCTGCACTATTCACAATAGCAAAGACATGGAATCGATCTATGTGCCCATCAATGGTGGTATATATACACCATGGAATATTACACAGCCATAAAAAAGAAAGAAAATCATGCCCTTTGCAACAACATGGATGCAGCAGAGGTCATTTTCCTAAGGGAATTAATTCAGGAACTGAAAACCAAGTACTGCGTATTCTCACCTATAAGCAGAAGCTAAACAATGGATACACATGGACACAAAGATGGTAACAATAGACTACTACAGGAGGGAGTGAGGAAGAGGGCAAGAGTTGAAAAACTAGCTATTGGGTGCTATGCTTAGTACCTGCATGACAGAACCAATCATACCCTAAACCTCTGCATCACACAGTATACTCAGGTAATGAAGCTACACATGTACCCCTGAATCTAAAATAAAAGTTGAAATTTTTTTAAAAAAATTAAATTAATTAAATTAACTCAAGAATCCAGTTGGATTGTATTTGTATATGTCAAGAGGATACTATAGCCCAGAGAAAGGTTTGACCCTGTATTTAGCTATTGTTCTCATTCAGCTAGTCTTTATTTCTTTTTCTGCTCTTTTCTCAATTAAAAGAAATATTTTCATAAGCCATTGATATGGTTTGGCTCTGTGTTCTCACCCAAATCTCATCTTGAATTGTACCCCTATAATTTCCATGTGTTGTGGTAGAGACCCCGTGGGAGATAATTGAGTCATGGCGAAGGGGTTTCTCCCATACTGTTCTCATGGTAGTGAGTAAGTCTCACAAGATCTAATGGTTTGATAAGGGGAAACCTGTTTCATTTGGCTCCCATTCTCTCTCTTGCCACTGCCATGTAAGTAGTGCCTTTCACCTTTTACCATGATTGTGATGCCTCCCTAGCCATGTGGAACTTTAAGTCCATTAAACCTCTTTTTCTGCCCACTATTGGGTATGTCTTTATCAGCAACATGAAAACAAACTAATACAGTAAATTGGTACCAGGAGTGCAGTGCTACTAAAAAGATACCCAAAAAGGTGAAAGTGACTTTGAAACTGGGTAGAGGTTGGAACAGTTTGGAGCGTTCACAATGTGATAGAAAAATGTGGGAAAGTTTGGAGCTTCCTAGAGACTTGTTGAATGGCTTTGCCCAAAATGCTGATAGTGATATGGACAATGAAATCCAGGCTGAGGTGGTCTCAGATGGAATTGAGGAATTTGTTGGGAACTGGACCAAAGATGACTCTTGTTATGTTTTAGCAAAGAGACTGGTGGCATTTTGCCTCTGCCCTAGAGATTTTTGGAACTTTAAACTTGAAAGAGATGATTTAGGGTATCTGATGGAAGAAATTTCTAATCAACAAAGCATTCAAGAGGTGACTTGGGTGCTGTTAAAGGCTTTCAGTTTTAAAATGGAAACAGAACATAAAGTTTGAAAAATTTTCAGGCTGATAATAAAATAGAAAATTCTATTTTCTGAGGAGAAATTAAGGCTGGCTGAAGAAATTTGCATCAGTAACAAGGAGCTGAATATTAATCACCCAGACAATGGAGAAAATGTCTCCAGGGCATGTCAGAGACCTTTGCTGAAGCCCCTCCCATCACAGGCCTGGAGGTTTAGGAGGAAAAAAATCCTTTAATGGGCCTGGCCCAGGGTCCCTCTGCTGTGTGCAGTTTAGGGATTTGGTGCCCTGCATCCCAGTCACTCCAGCTGCAACTAAAAGGGGCCAAGGGACAGCTGGGGTTGTTGCTTCAGAGGGTGGAAAGCCCCAATCCTTGGTAGCTTCCACATGGTGTTGAGCCTGTGGGTACACAGAAGTCAAGAATCAAGGTTCGGCAACCTCTGCCTAGATTTCAGAGGATGTATGGAAATGCCTGGATGCACAGGCAGAAGTTTGCTGCAGGGGTGGGACCATAATGGAGAACCTCTGCTAGGGCACTGTGAAAGGGAAATGTGGAGTTGGGGGCCCCACACAGAGTCCCTGTTGGTGCACTGCCTAGTGGAGATGTGAGAAGAGGGTCACTGTCCTCCAGACCCCAGAATTGTAGATTCACTGACAGTTTGCACCATGCACCTGGGAAAGCCACAGGCACTCAGCACCGGCCCATGAAAGCAGCCAAGAGGAGGGCTATACCCTGCAAAGACACAGAGAGCTGCCCAAGACTGTGGGAGCCCACCTCTTGCATCAGTGTATCCTGGATGTGAGACATGGAGTCAAAGGAGATCATTTTGGAGCTTTAAGATTTCACTGCCCTGCTGGATTTTAGACTTGCATTGGGCCTGTAACCCCTTTGTTTCAGCCAATTTATCCTATTTGCAATGACTGTATTTACCCAATTCCTGTACTACCATTGTATCTAGGAAGTAACTAACTTTCTTTTGATTTTGCAGGCTCATAGGTGGAAGGGACTTGCCTTGTCTCAGATGAGACTTTGGACTGTGGACTTTTGAATTAATGCTGAAATGAGTTAAGACTTTGGGAGACTGTTGGGAATGCATGATTGGTTTTGAAATGTGAGGACATGAAATTTGGGAGGGGTCAGGGATGGAATGATATGGTTTGGCTCTGTGTCCCCATCCAAATCTCATCTTGAATTGCATTCCCATAATTCCCACATGTTGTGGGAGGAATCCAATGGGAGATAATTGAATCGTGAGGGTAGTTTCTCCCATACTGTTCCCATGGTAGTGTAGTGAATAAGTCTCATGAGATCTAATGGTTTGATAAGGGGAAACCAGCTTCACTTGGCTCTCATTCTCTCTCTTGCTACTGCCATGTAAGAAGTGCCTTTTGCCTTCCACCATGATTGTGAGGCCTCCCTAGACACATGGAATTGTCAGTCCATTAAACTTCTTTTTCTTCCCAGTCTTGGGTATGTCTTTATCAGCAGTGTGAAAATGGATAATATAGCCGTATTCATCCCTGCATCCTACAGAGGGAATCTCTTTCTTTTCTTTTTTCTTTTTTCTTTTTTTGTTGTTTTTTGAGATGGAATCTCACTCTGTTACCAGGCTGGAGTGCAGTGGTGCGATCTCGGCTCACTGTAACCTCTGCCTCCCCAGTTCAAGCGATTCTCCTGCCTCAGCCTCCCAAGTAGCTGGGATTACAAGCATGTGCTGCCACACTCAGCTAATTTTTGTATTTTTAGTAGACATGGGATTTCACCATGTTGGCCAGGATGGTGTCAATCTCCTGACCTCATGATCTGCCTGCCTTGGCCTCCCAAAGTGCTGGGATTACAGGCGTGAACCACCATGCTCGGCCCAGAGGGCATATCTTAGCATGTTTTATTTATGCTTAAAACAATTGTGCAACCCATCCAAAATGGCTAAACTATTTACATAATTTATACATTGTTGGGATGATTAATTGACAACTTTTTTTCCTGTTACACTAATGTAGAATTGCATTCAATCATTCATTAATTAATTCCTTCATTCATATATCAATTTATTCAATACTTATTAGGTGCCTTTATTTGCCACACATTGTATTACACATTGAAGGTGAAATTGTAAAAATAACAGAGAATTACTTCTTTCATAAGATTTGTGTGTGTGAATAAAATAAGAAAAATATTGTAAAGTCAATTTTTATTGCTAATGATCTGAATCAACTATAAAGTTTATATTTTAAAATACATGTTGAAGGATTGAGCAATTGGAGATCTTGACTGGCATATATTTCCTGTCACCAAAACTTTCTTCATAATATCTTCTAGCTAAGACCTATTAATGTTCTTATGCAAAAATAATGCATAGAGAAAATGGCTCTCCTTAGAGTGAGGAAACACTCTAAAATATTAAAAGTGATCACCTCAGGAGAGTGAAAAAGCAGATTTTTTTCCTTTTACTTTCTGAATTTACCAAATGATCTATAATTGGCACAAATTTTCATAATAGTGTATCCGTGGAGGTAACTATAGCTCCTGGTACAGGAAAAAATGTCAGTAATTAGTCACAACATAAGTTGTTTATTGCTCATATCATAGTCCACTGAAGTTGCTCCGGATTGTATGTCTTTTTTTTTTTTTTTTTTTTTTTTTTTTTAAGTGTGATTCAGACACTCAGAGCTGCTCCATTTTGTGGCTTTGCAATCTTCAATAAGCCACTCCCAAGTTTTCCCTGGGAGTTTTGCTCATTCCTGCGTTCCAGAAGGAAAAAAAGATGCTCCTCTGGCAGTAGTGCATGGAAGTCATCTGTATCACTTTTACCCACATCCCCACGGGCCAAATCTCAGTCACTTGGCCACACTCAGATGTAAGGAAAACTGGAAAATGTAGGCTAGTTGTGTGACCCGTGTGAAGAAAAAACAGGGCTGGTGAACACATAGGAGGTCTTGGCCCTAATCTGCTCTTCTGTTCCATTTGGAGCAATTTACTCCCATTCCCATGCATAGAACACCCTTGCCCTTCCCCAGAGATGACTTGGAGGGACCACTCAATGTCCCAACCAACCACGGCATCCATTTCAAAGCCCTATGTCTCCATAAAATGCACAGCCCGTGCCATCCTTCCAGATGCGGCTCCTCATGGTCCAGGGACCTTTGAATTAGAAAGACAAGTTCTATTCCTTTACCTCTCATCCCAACAAACCCATTCAGTGGGCCAGGGAAAGGGTAACAGCAATAAATGCTCCACATAGACAGTGGATGAATAGAGACACGCACTGCAGACTGATATCTGTCAATAATATACTCCTGCTGGGTTGTCATTGTGAGGTTCTGGTTGCAGCAGGAGGCTCAGTCCTTGATTCCACCCTGGTTCTGCCCTCTGGGAGAAGCTGTTTCACCCATTGCTCCTAGATTCTGGCTCTTCCTTCCGAGACGTTCTTTATTGTTCATTCTTCTGCCAGACCATTTTCAAAGTCACCATTGCAAAGAAAACCCTCCTTGGAGGCTATACATATACCGTTTACACAGCAAAATTCAAGCTGATGTAAATTCAGGGTCCTGAAGGTTGTTTTAAGTCTCAAATAGTTAAGGTTTTTTTTCTGTGCAGACTTATGGTTTTGTTGGCAATCACTGTGCCATAAAAAAACATAGTCAGCTTCTGGTATATATGCTTTCATCCAGTTTTGTGCACCAGTAACCACGCCCAGTGTTATTTCCTAAACGTTATTTTCGGAACTAAATTACGTCTGTGTTTTATCAACCCCACTATGCCTCTCTCACATCAGTGGTGACTTTCTTGTGCTATCTGGGATTATGGCAGGGGTGGGAAGGCCACACATTCCACCTGATGTTTGCCACAATAATGAGTCTTATTGGGCCTTTGTTGCATAAATTTGTTTCATGCTTATCTGTTTCTGTTTAGGGCCTAAAGAAAACAGCTTCTCCAACCTTTTGGTGTCCCAAATTCCTGAACTCTCTAATCCCTTTTATCCTGCTTGAAAACTGGTCAATTCCATCCTAAAGTTTTCTCTTGTTATTTATTATTACTGCAGTAAGGTATTCATAACATAACATTTATCTTATTTATTTTTAAATATATTCATATTGTTGTACAACCACCACCCTCCAACTATCCACAGAACTCTTTATCAACCCAAATGAAATTCTGCACCCATTAAACAATAACTCCCCATTTCCGCCTCCCTCCAATCTCCTGGAAACCACCATCATTCTACATTCTGTCTCTATCAATTTGATGACTTTGGGTATCTCATATCAGTGGAATCATACAATAGTTGTCCTTTTGTGTCTGGCTTATTTCACTTAACATAATGTCTTCAAGGTTCATCCAAGTTGTAGCATATGTGAGAATTTCCTTCCTTTTAAAGGCTGAATAATATTTTATTGTTCTTATATACCACATTGACACATCAGCACCCCATGTTTAAAATTTTGTTATGAATTAGTATCCCATTTGATATCACTTACTTTGCTTCTTAAGACAACTCTTTGGGGCCTGTCAGAGGGTGGAGAGTGGGAGGAAGGAGTTTATCAGGAGGAATATCTAATGGATGCTGGGCTTAATACCTGAGTGATGGGATGATCTGTGTGACAGACCATCATGGCACACATTTACCTATGTAACAAACCTGCACATCCTGCAATGTACCCCAAACTTAAAATAAAAATTGAAGGCCGGCTGCGGTGGCTCACGCCTGTAATTCCAGCACTTTGGGAAACCAAGGCAGGCAAATCACAAGGTCAGGAGTTCGAGACCAGCCTGGCCAACATGGTGAAACCCCATCTCTACTAAAAATACAAAAAATTAGCTGGGCGTAGTGGTGGGCGTCTGTAATCCCAGCAACTTGGGAGGCTGAGGCAGGAGAATCACTTGAACCCAGGAGTTGGAGGTTGCAGTGAGCCTAGATCGTGCCACTGCACTCCAGCCTGGGTGACAGAGAGAGACTCCGTCTCAAAATAATAATAGAAAATAAATAAATAAATAAATATTGGGGGAAAAAAAGACAACTCCAGAGGTTGTAATAGATAAAATATCAATGGCTGTCTTAGCGAGTTCCCCCAAAAGCAGAGGCTGTTAAGGACCTGAGTGCTGGTAATTCATTTGGTAGGTGAGCTCTAGAAGACAAGAAGGAAGGAATAAGGAGACAAAGACAGGGAAGAAGGGAGACACAGTATAAAGCGTGCTATAGAGGTCACTGCTGTGGGTTCAACTCTGCAGAGATTCCTGAGGAGTACATAGAATGCCTTCCAGAATTGTGTACCTGAATGGTAGAGATTGGAGCATTTACCCACTCAGTCTTATCCCCACTGGTTGAGGGCTGCCTCTGGAGATGATAATTTTCTTGCTTGTCCATGATGCATTTGCTTGTGAGCAGGCCAGGCATATTTCTGCGAGGTAGAGAAGACCGGGAGGCAAAAAGCAGGGGATGCACATGGCATATTAGAAGTGGGACACTGTCAACACCAAATCTGTCTAAGTTATTACAGAATTCTTCATGCCAGCTACAGCTGAAATCAGAGGCAAGCTGAGGGGAGGTAAGAATGTGACATATTGTACCGGAAGTGTCTGCTACGATTACTTAACAACATACAAGTTTAGTGCTCATTAATGTCACAGCCAATTGCATGTGTCTCTGGTGGCCCTCCTCTAAATAGCAGGACCCAAGTATCTGTCATCCTGTGTCCTGCCATATCCAACACATGATTGCCAAGGACACTGTGGTTATTTTTTTTATTTTTTATTTTTTTATTCAACTTGGACAGAAACATAGGGAATTGTCCAGGGACATTTTTATGGTCTAGGTCTAGAACAGGCCTGAATCATTTTTATCCACAACCCACTGGCCAGAACTCAGTCACATGACTGCACCTCACTGCAAGAGAGGCTGGGAGATGTAGTCCATTCTGTGTGCCAGACGGTAGAACAAATAAATTTTGGTAAACACAAAGCAGTTTCTACTTTAGGTGTTAAGACTGGTTTTTTGTTTGTTTGTTTGTTTTTGTCTTTGTTTTCTTCACTGAAAGAAAACAGTACTTGATGAACTGTTCAGAAAGGAAGGTTGTTTTAACATTTCGTAACCGGATATCTGTTTGGCCCTACATGTGCACATGGGGAAAGAAACTTCTGCAATCTTCTTCTGTTTACCTACAAACACCTCTTGGTGTTAAAATCTTTGATTCATTGAAAGAAAGAAGTGCATGAAAAACTGCTCAGAAAATAAGTTTTTTTTTTTTTTTTTTTTTTAACTTTTCAGTGCTAGATATCTATATGGCCCTACAGCTTCATATTGGTATAAGAAACTTCTGCCACCTTCTTTTGAATGTCTGCCTAGAAACTCCTCTTACTGTTAACATCTTCCATTCACTGAAAGAAAACAGTACATGATGAACTCTTCAGAAAGGAAGCTTGTTTTTGCTTTTTGGGGCAGAATATCTTTATTGTTCTATTGGCACCTATGGGTGTAAAAAACTTCTGCTAGTTTCTTCTAAATAGGACTGTCCTTTTTATAAAGAATAAGATCGAAGGCAATATATATTAAATGTGTTAAGCCTAATCACACCCTTTGTCCTAGAAATTGCACTTGTAGAAATCCTTCTCTGGTGAATATTCTCCATTTGGTCCTCCAGATCCATCCTCCACCCTGCTTTCTCCCTGAATCGAGGCTCCCTAGTCTTCTAACCTCTGGTTGAATTGGGCCAATGGAAGGCACCAGCAGAATGAGTAGACAGGTAAGACAGAAGTGGGAGTATATAGTTCCCTGGCTCCCCCTAGTGAGGCCACGTGTTAGAAATGGCTGAATTCCCTTAGCACAGGCCATGATTTCTATTGGGAAGCAACCTCCTGCAGCTCTAGCAATTGCCATGGCTTCAGCTCCATTTGTCTCTCTCAGTTCCAGTCACTGCTTCCTCACTTTGCCCCTTTGGGTCACTGGTCTCCCTCAGTGATGCTCACACTTTCCTAAATAGTCCTCAGTTACCCCACTTAAGTGTGCTTTCAATTTCTTGTATGAACTCTAACTAATATACTAACTTAGAGAAATAATCAGAATTTAGAAAAACATACAAAGATGTTCGGTATGGCCATATTTAAAATAGAAAAAGCTCTGAAACTAAGTGCCTAATATGTTACAATGAATCCATGATAGAAAAAAATACACAAATATGTAAATGTTCACTGTCTTTTCTGTTTCCTACCACCAATAACCCTGCCTCAACCCCAGGAAAATTCTGGTGAAGTATCTCCCTTGACTTTCCTGTCCTTGAATATGCCCCCTCAGGATATGTTACTGAGTTCAAAAAGGGGGAGAGGAAAGGGGGTTTGTATTTAAAGAAGTAAAATAAATAGGTTTATTTACATAGAAAGCAGGCAAGTGTGCCTGGAAAAAGAGAAACTATTATTCAGTGAGAGGAATATGAGAACCAAAAAAAAAAAAAAAAAAAGGAAAAGAAGATGTGAGGAGACGAATGTGTAGACAAGGATTTTTCCTGTGTGTTTCTTTTTGTAAACTCACCCTGTCAACAAAACTTACAATAAGCACTTTCATTACTTACAACACACTCACTGAAGCCTCTGAGATGGGATTCCTTTGTCTCTGACATTTATTGATTCCTAACTATGTACTACTGTGTAAAGTAAGTTACCTGCATTATTTTATTCAATGCTCTTTAAGGCCTCTCCGTATTCAAGATGAGGGAACTGAAACACAGAAAGTTTAGCTGGGTTTTCATGCCCCACTACTCAGATGATACATTCATATGAAAATATATTACACAGAAATTGTGTTTTGAAAGTTTAAAAAGTCTGAATACGATGAAGTGTTGTCTTTTTAAATTACGTTTTATTTTCTGCTTGTAAAACCAAAATATCTAAAAATCTGAAAAACTATGTAGAGGCAAGAAAAAAGAAAGGGAGAATAAGGAATGAAAGCAAATATAGTATTTATTTAATAAATATTTCTTGAGCTTAGGCTGTAGCAGTGAACCAGATAAAATCCCTGCATTTATAGAACCAGCATTCTCGGAGAGAGACAGACAACTGGACAAAAAGTAATAGGTAGTAACATGATACACCTGTAGCATTGGGATAGTAAGTGAAAGGGGCTATTTTAGATGGGATATTCCTGGAAGCATCTTTACGAATTGACATTTGAACAGAAACCTGAGGAGGCGTTGTTGAAGAAATGAACGTGGTGAGGCAGTTGGCAATGAGACCATCTGGAAGAAGAGCAGTTCACAGGGGAAAAAAAAAGCAAGCGCAGGACTCAAGCGAGAGTGTGGGACACACAAGTGCTACCCTTACTGGAGTTCAATGAGTGAGAGGAAGAGCATACTCTCTGGGGTCTTGGGACAGCATGGATGTCATGTGGGCCTTGGAGGCCACAGGAGGAACTTTGGATTATAGTCCAAACATAATGAGATATCACTGGATGTTTTTGAACAGGGGAGTGACATGATGTGATTCATGTTTTAAATTACTCCATCTACCCTGTGAAGAATAATGGTAAACCCTTGGTTAAACTTTGGGTGTTTTTGTTTTGGTTTTGATTTTCTGCTTTAACAAAAAGCATATTTTAGTTTTGCATGCAAAAAATAAAATGTAACTTTAAAAGACCGAAGGTCAGCTGTATTAATTATTCATTACTGCATAACATATTACCCCAAAGCTCAGCAGCTGAAATCCATAAGCATTTATTATCTCATGGTTTCTGTGGATCAGAAATCAAGGAGTGGCTTAGTTGAGTGGCCCTGGCTCAGGATCTCACAAAAGGCTGCAATCAAGGTGGCAGTTATCTCAACGCCCCAATAGGGGAAGATCTGCTTCTGGGCTCTCTCATGTGGCTTTTGACCAGCCTCAAATCTTCTCTGGCTTTTGGTTCTTCACAAAATGGGTAGCTTCCTTTCCCCAGAGTAAGAGTATCCAAGAGACAGAAAGAATGAGAGCATTCCTAAGACAGAAGCCACAGTCTTTTTATAACCTAATCTCAGAAGGACATCCCATCACTTCTGCCATATTCTACTCGTTAGGAATCACTAGATCCAGTATACATTCAAGGGGAGAAATTACCCAAGAACATGAATACAAGGTGGCAGGGAACACCAGGGGCCTTATTGGAGGATGCTGTCATTTCCTCCAGGCTCTCTCATTTACAGAAGCAGAAACAATCCAGTCATAACCTGGTCTCTACCACTTGCCTTCAGGACTTCACAGGATGGTTGTGAGGATGCCTCTGAAAGGAGTTTGAAAATGGTTCATCAAGGGGGAGTATAGGGGCTTACTTTGCTTTTCTCATTGGCCCATTCTCTTAATATCCAGTCCAGACCTGGTCTATGTTCTTTTACATCCCTTGTATCAATGAGTTGTTTTCATATATGGGTTATAATTTTTTTTACTAGAATAAAAACCTTCTAGTTTGAACAAAAATATACAACAGGAAGGAAGAACACAGTGCCAACTCCTCCAGGTTCAGGAAGAACTTTCTAACTGCTTACCTGCTAGTAATGGCAGTTCTGACAGCCCAATCCCAAAAGACCCACACATCCAGCAGACGTGAGGCCAACAGAATGTGTATGTGAGGCGAGGGCCAATGATGAGCAGGATGTTCTATATATTTGCATTTGACAGTTGTCCTGTGTCTTTCCATAGTTCTCCAAATTTAATTATAAACCCCTTGAAGGCAGAGACCTCATTAGTCTCTAAACTCTGTCCTCAAGCTCCAACATTAAATAATTCCCTGGGAAAAATCTTCCTCTCTTGAAAGCAACTCAGTTTTTTAAAACAGCAACAACAGAAACAACCTTAAATTCAAACTTGCTTAAAGTGTATCATGGCACTCCACAAAGAACATTCCTCAGAACACAGCTTCCACTTTAAGATACAAAGATCTGACTCTGGGCAATTCTCTAAATCTTCATGACTTTTTCACCCCCAAGTGACTTCTCCTTCATCCTCAGCCTTCTCTTCAAGTACTAATACTTTCCTCCTATCCCTACTTTTTATCTGATTTCCCTGAGACAGAAATTCCTTCATACTCTTCATACTACTTTAGTTAAGTATTTGCACAGACACAATTTCTCCCTCCTTCTAATTACAGTCTGGAAGGCTTTTTCCACCAGCTAGAGGAATTCTTAGGCAGCGGCAGGTGGCCATAGGGAGTGTGGAATAAAGGAAGCTCCTGAAATCACAGTAGATCAACTTGTTTGAGCCAAAAATTAAGCAAGAGTCAGTCTCTTTAGGGTGAATGAATTAGGAGGGAGGTGTCAGAATGGACTGCCTATTATCTGAGTTGTTTATGAATACATTAGCATTAATTAATACATACATGAATATGTTTTACATTAATTTGTGTTGTTGAAATATATGTGGGCCGACCATCTGCCTAAGGGCATGCAGGAAGCGTTCCCAGAATTCTCTCAGTAGCCATGAACTAAACAGTTCACCCTTATGTTCTCTGTCCATGTTTGGACAAGGGATGTTTCACTACTCAAACAATTAGGTAAAGACTTGTTTACAGGGAAAAAGGCTAAGACAGGAAAATGATGGTATCAGCAGCTGTTCTATTTAAATAAAACATGAATGATGTATGCTAAATGTTTGGTGCCTACTCTATGCCAAGCATTTTACAACTATGACCTTATTTAAAGAAGCTGAAAAGTGAAGCAACTACAGTTTACTGATTGATTTATGCAGTCTCAGGTACTTGACACACATGATTTCATTCAGTTTTCCATGAAAATTCCAAAGTAGGTAAATTAGACCAATTCTACAGAGGGGAAAGTCGAGGTCCAGAGAACATAGTAAGTCCAAAGTCACAGAGCCAGGCTGTGTGTTCAGATACATTTCACTCCAGAGGCTCTGCTTTTGGATGGCATACCAGCTTTTTGTTTGTTTGTTTGTTTGTTTTGAGACGGAGTCTTGCTCGGTCGCCCAGGCTGGAGTGCAGTGGTGTGATCTCTGCTCACTGCAAGCTCTGCCTCCTGGGTTCACATCATTCTTCTGCCTCAGCCTCCTGAGTAGCTGGGACTACAGGCACCTGCCACCACGCGCAGCTAATTTTCAGTACTTTTAGTAGAGACAGGGTTTCACCGTGTTAGCCAGGATGTTCTCGATCTCCTAACCTCATGATCCACCTGCCTTGGCCTCCCAAAGTGCTGGAATTACAGGTGTGAGCCACTGCGCCAAGCCAGCCTGTCAGCTTTTACACAAAGAGACCCTGAGGTCAAAAAGGCCAAGTCCTCGGAAGTCGTTTTCAAAAGTGAGAGAGGAAAGCAAAAGTAGGCAGAGAGTTGGGAGAAGAAAGGAAAGAAGACAAAGAGAAGAGGCTCTTGGAAAGGATGAAAAGATAGAAAATGAAAAATAAAAAGAGAAAGAAAATGAGCTTCAGAAAAGGAAGAGGGAAAAGAAATGACTACAATATAACGGAGAAATTAACTGCTTTTTAAGAGAGAAACAATCACAATTACAGTGTTCCTTAAGAGTTCTATTGCTGAACAACAGACAATTAATTTGCTTTTATCTTTTAGCCCTCCAAGTAAGTAATGACTATAAAAGAGAGAAGGAAAAACTACTATTTGTTAAATGTCTTATTTGTTAAGTATCTTCTATGAGGGCTTTGGCTAGCACATGGGTTTGGAGAAAATTGGAAAAAAGAAATCCTCTCTTGTTTGAGGCAGCTCCACAAATGTTGTGCTTATTCCCTCCTCTGGAGAACAGCCCGAAGAAATGTGCAAGATGGCTGGTCTGCTGTGTGCTATGACCTTGATGTATTATCACATTACCGTAACACAACAACAATTATCCCCATATTGTAGACTAGAAATCTTAGGAATCTGAGGTACAAAGGAATTAAATCTCACACCATACCACACACCCATGCACACATACCCCTCCCCCAACATCTCAAAGTCTAAAATAGTATTAATTGCAAGTAATTTAAACCCAATAAACAATAAAGGTAATTTATTAGCTGACTTAACTGAAAATCCCAGAAATAGGGTGAGCTTCAGGTTAGGATTGATCAGGAAATGAACTGATTTTTCTACAATCTCAGTCATAAGTCCTCCTTGTGCATCACCTTCTCCTCACACCCTCACACCTCAGCAGTTATAAAAGGCACAGCTACACACCACACAGTTCAAGGCATCTTCTCTCATAGTTCTCACAGAGTGAGAAGAAAGCCCGTTTTCTAGGAGTTCCTAGCAAATATCTCCTCTATTCTCATTGTCCCAAATTGGATTGCATGTTTATACTTAAACTAGTAATTATGCCCAGAGGATAGGATTATGCTAGTAACCTAAGCCTGATCACCTTCCCAATCTCTAGAACTGAGTAGAGCATTAGTTTTCCTAAAAGGTACAATTGCTAAGGAATTGTGGATACCAAAATGAAAATCAAACAAATTACGAAAAGAAGGAATGAATATTTGGGTGGGCACCCATACGTCCATCACAGCAAGTGTGATAGAGTTTATGCTATCACTTAATTATTTTTCATTCCTTCCCTACCTTCATGAGGAGGGTATATTTCCTGACCCCCTGTTGAACCGGGCTTAAGCATGTGACTTACACCTCCTGGCTCTTGGCTTCCAGCTTGTTCATGTGACTTGCATTGGCCAATGGGATATTAGCAGATATGATATAAGCACTGTTAGATTTACCCTCATGCACTTCTGCCGTCTCCGTAAGAACACAAGCCAGGTAGCCCATTTGCCTAAGAGAATGAGAGACACATAGAGCAGACGTGGACCTAATCTGCAGCTTGGAGGCAAGCCCAGGTAGACCTAACCCGGGTCAGCCATCCCCCACCTGACCTGCAGACTTACGAGTGAGATTGAATAATTGTGTGAAGCTGCTGAATCTCAGAGTGTTTTGCCATGTAGCATTATTGTGGCAAGAGTTGACTGAGAGAGCAGCTAAGTCAATTCTAGGTGTGTATTATTTTTTTACAATGCAGTGCAGAGCATTGCTCTGTACGTGTTTTCTTTTCTCCTTGGCTGCAATCTAGCCTGGGTCTCAGCTGAAAATAAAGCCTGTGGCTTTATTCTCCATTCTTAGTTTTACAGAAACATCTGATCCTGTCGGCAGCAGCTTTTGAAGGTCCTTCAAGAGGGTTGACCACGTGAGCTGGTCAGCCCCGTCAGGCAAAACCACACAGCCATCATTTCCAAACCCTGCCAAGCAAAAGCTTGCAACATTGAAATGGCTGCACCTCAAACTGTCATGTGATTTCTGTATCATAGGAATTTTAGAAACAGATGGTGAGCACAGACGACAGTGACGGTTGTACTACGCGTTTGGGGCAAAGGGGAATGAGCGAGCAAGAGGGCGAGAATCAAGCAAATTCTGGAGGAGCAGTGGAAGAAAGGAGGACTGCTGAGAGCTTGCCTTCTGCCAGAAAATACAACCACAGGTTGCAAGAAGTTGGGGGGAAAAATGCCTGACAGGCAGTTTGGGGAGCAGGGTGGGAAGAAGCAAAAAGAGGTATTTTGCTTCTAAAACAGGGTGGACTATATATTTAAACATTTTTTTTTAAGTTACACCAGAAAAATAGGCAGCCAAATTAATCAGTTCACCTAAGCTTGACCTTTTGGCAAATGATTTTGTTGCTTGAGGAAATATGCAGTGTCAGAAGAGTTGAAGATTGAGAGCATGCCTGGAAACCGGTTTTAGAAAAATGACCCCAGACACCCACCCCACATCCACTGCCACCAGTG
The DNA here is from genome assembly GCF_002776525.5 of Piliocolobus tephrosceles. Classification (NCBI taxonomy): domain Eukaryota; kingdom Metazoa; phylum Chordata; class Mammalia; order Primates; family Cercopithecidae; genus Piliocolobus; species Piliocolobus tephrosceles. The sequence continues at coordinate 80,550,698 of NC_045447.1, read as the reverse complement.
CCCAGCTCCCCAGACACCCCCTTTCATTTCGAGGGGGGTGGCGATTTCTGTGGACGTCTCAGATGGCTGCTCTCCTAATTCTATCATGAAATGTATTTCCCCTGGAGCTGGCATTTATCGCTGAATTCTGGCACAGGTCCTGAAATGTTGCATCTGCACCGCTAAACTGAGGTTACTTGTAGTTCATTAATATGCAAAAGGGGCCATGAAATCATTCCTGTTTCTGACAGGAGTTCGTACATGCCTTTCTGGAATGCTTCATTTCTGAAGTGGTCTGGCACTGAGACTTTCCTTGTCTTCTTTTAATCAGCTCCATCTTGTCACTACATAAAGAGTTAAAAAAAAAAGAAAGAAAAAAAATTGCTTTCTGAAATCTCAAGGAAGATGTGGCGCATCTTTCTTTCTCTTTTCTTTCCCTTCTCCTTTTTTCTTTGTCATCTCCCCACCCCCTTCCATGAACACATCAAAGTAAGAAGTGACATGCAGTGCCCTGGAGCTCTTAGCAACATGCTTTTAGGTTTGGAAAATTTCATTTTCTACCTTATGATGATTACATGAGGAAAGATGAAATGCTCGCTTTGAGCTTTATTTGAGAAAGAGATGTAATAAATGTTGTGGCTTCCCACTGAATGGGACAAATCCATTTCGGTCATGTGAGGATATTAAAAATTACATACGTGTGTGCACAGACATAGCCGGTGTGACTTAGGTGGCATTTGTGGTCCCAGATACTGAAAAAGGAGACCTTGGCTGGCTTCTTTCAGAAAATGCTGAATAAAGTTTTTCATTTGATCCGGCTCTGAAAGCATTTGATTCCAAATGAAAATGAGTTCCCGCCCTGTCTGAGCTACAGCAATCCCCTTTAAACCAATCCCCCACCCCCACCAACATACAGACACACACACACACTCATTCATGCACGTAAACACACAAACATACACACAAAGAAATGTAGAATTCACACCAACTGACACAGCTTTCAGAGTCCCCATAGCTGAAACCCACAAGTGTGCCTGCCTGTTGAAGAATTAATCCAATGTCCCCTTTCCAGCAAGTTTATTTTTCCAAACACTGGAGAAAGGCAGAAGACATTTGTGTTTTGTTCCATCTATCATGATTTTTTTGTGTTCGTGTGTTTGTGCTTTTGCCTGAGGAACTTCTCTATTAGCTGGGAGCTGAATGGAAAATGATAAGCTCACCTTGCTCAGGAAACACAGCCAGCAAAGTAGAGAAATAGCCTCATGGTTTCAGCCCTGTGCTCCAAGTAGGAAAGGATGCTAGAAAAGAAATAGAGTATTCACTGAGTAAACCATTTTCCTGCACACAGAAACATGCAATCTCAGGCTCTATTCAAAGCTCTCACATCACATATGCCACTCTTTGTTCAGCCCACAGCTGGACCACACAGGTTGTGAGATGCAGAATTTGCACAAGCTTTGCTTGTCAGCTCTGGCAGCCCATCCGCTGTAGAAAGTCAATCATCAACCACCCTCAGGGTCAGTACCTCAACTACTTGTGATCACGCTGATCATTCACATTTGGAGTAGAACTATGAAATTTTTGCTTTGGCTGCAGGAAGAGGAGAGATCCCGATCCTCTTTCATGAATAACCTGAACTCCAGCTATTCAATGATGAGTAATCTCTGTTTACTCTCCCTCCTAAGGCAAAAAAAAAAAAAAAAAAATCACTTTGATTGAATGCTTACTATGTGCTCTCAGATAGATTTCCTGCCCTTCTCCCACTCTGCTCTATATCTAAAGGGAGATGACAACTTGTAAATATATTCAAATATTTAAAGTTTTTAAGTTTTCTCATTTAAGCCTCACATTCCCTCTAGGGCAGGTACTATTACAATTCCTACTTTATAGGAGAGGAAACCAAAGCTCCTTGAGTCTATACAGTTTCCCCATGAGCACACATGGATGGAGGAGCTGAGATTCAAATCCCCAAGATTTCACTTCAGAGTCCATGCTATCAACCGCCATATTAGACCGCCTCCTGTTGGTGGGAGGGTCTTGGGGTTCCAGGGTCCTGTGCTCCCCTCCTAATCATGAAGTATTGCAATTTCTGCTTACAAGTTCATTTCCTCCGCCGGGCGCTGTGGCTCAGACCTGTAATCCCAGCACTTTGGGAGGCCGAGGCAGACAGATCACGAGGTCAACAGATCGAAACCATCCTAGCCAACATGGTGAAACCCCAACTTTACTAAAAATTCAAAAATTAGCTGGGCGTGGTGGCGTGCACCTGTAGTCCCAGCTACTTGGGAGGCTGAGGCAGGAGAATCGCTTGAACCCAGGAGACGGAGGTTGCAGTGAGCTGAGATCACCACTGCACTCCAGCCCGGCAACAGAGTACAAAAAAAAAAAAAAAAAAAAAAAAAAACCAGTTCATTTCCTCCATAGATTGTAAGCCCCTGGAGTAATTTTAAGCATCAGTTCTCCAATGTCTGACACCTTAAAAGTGTTAGATAAATGTTTGTTGAATGAATTAAAAAACTAACTAATGAGGCACAGAATGTCAGCACATTTAAGGGAAGGCAAGTAAAGAATAAAATTCAGAGGAGAAAAAATTAAATCTCTGGTTGAGAAAAAAGAGATGGAAAGATGCAGGGAGTTAGACTCAAGGAAAACGGAGGAGATTTGGTGCCAGTAAGACTCTTTCTCGATGCATTACGCCGCCATTGTTGGGAAGGTCCCTGAGAAGGGGTGGGCAGGGAGAGTGTGCGCACCAAGGTGGGATGTTGTTGCAATTCCTGATTGAGTCAGAAGGGTCACGGAATAGAAATCAAGAAACTGGGTTACAGCTCCATGTTTACTACTGCCTAGCTGTCTACTTTGGGGCAAGTTCTTGACCCTCTTTGGGCTTCAGGCTCTTAGTTTGCATGATGACAAAACTGGATTAGAGGGTCCTTGTAGCAGTGTAGAGAAGCAGAGGAATATAATTATATTATAAACTGGCTGCACGCATTTTATAAATACAGCATATGCATAACTTATTATTGTCAATAATAAAAATAACACATCAAACGAGTGCTTTTTATGAACCAAGCATGGTGTGTGTGTGTGTGTGTGTGCGCGCGTGTGTGCATCCCTGCTCAAGAAGATATTATAGTCCTCACTTTAATGAAGGCAGAGATTGAGAGTCAAAGAAATTACAAAACATGGTCAAGCTCATGTAGCTAGTAAGTGGCCAAGCTGGGATTTTAATTCAGGTCAGTCTGTCTCTGAAGTCCACACTTAGGCACATAAAGAGCCCAATGCCACTCCATGCCTCAGCAAATGTCCCTCAGAGGAACCTGCTGTCATTTTGACTCAGAAAACCCTGGTGACTGCCCAACTCCCATGTTCAATCCTGCTCTGACCAGTGTGACAGTCGGTGGAGAGAGGGTCCTCAGAGGTCCCTTCGGACCGTTAGAAAACACTTAGCAGTACTACTATAGCGCTGCCTCCACAGCCGCCGCTATGCCTGCTGGTGTCAGACCAGCAGCAGACTGCCTCAGGATGAGTAAACTCTCCCCAAGAAACCAACCTTCCCTGTTCCTCTCCCTTGTACACATTGAAGCAAAATCCCCTTGTTAATTCAAGAGGAAGCAAAATGTGACTTCACTGTCTCTAAGGCTGTCATTTGCCCATTCATTCAGTACTTATTTGCAAAAATTCTTTCTGGATACTATCAAATCTTTTTCCTACAGTGTCTCTCTCCTATATTTAAAATTTGTTTCCAAATATTGTATCAAAGATATCAATAGAAAATCAGTATAGAACATAGAAGCTTTTAAATAAGTCATCCTCTAGTTGTGATCATTATATTCTAAATATCTTTAAATAAACTCTTTAGAGATTATTAATATATCCATAGCCTTTTAAATATAATTAAATCTTCTATATACATGAATATATAAATGTCATATGTGTGCATGTATATACCCGTATGCAAGGTAAATGTCAATATCTGTATATATGTAAGTATCTTAAACACACACAAACAAAAAGCTTATCTTGTTCGATTGTTTGTTGTTGTTGTTGTTGTTTGGAGACAGAGTCTCACTCTGTCACCCAGGCTGGAGTAGGTGACATCATAGCTCCCTGCAGCCTTCAAGTCCTCAGCTCAGGTGATCCTCCCACCTCAGCCTCTCAAGTAGGTAGGACTACAGGCACATGCCACCACACCTAGCTATTTTCTAAACACTTTTTTGTATAGATGTTGCCCAGGCTGGTCTTGAACTCTTGGGTTCAAGCACTCCCCTGGCCACGCCCTCCCAAAGTGCTGGAATTGCAGGCATGAGCCACTGTGCCAGCCTATTTTGTTTTTTGAGAAGTGGAACCTGGGCCAATAACTTGCTCATTTGTTCTCAGATGATTCCACTGCCACCCTAGTCCTGCTCTGCCATGTTTTTAAAGATAAGAACTTGTAAATATTTGTAAATGTTTTAAAAATATTTATTTATGCCACCCTATGATATATTTGTTGGGCCTAGAACAAAAGTTAGGAGCATGGTCTTGAGATATGAGGCTTAAAGGAGCTTAACCACATTTTCTAAAGTATTCACAGCCAACCCTGGTGAATGGACAATTAGAGTAAAGGTTACTTAAGGTACTGGACAAATTTGAGAAAGGTGACTAATTTCAAGAACAGAATATAGTCTGTATTATGCAGAGTCCAGTCAGGTAAATAGAACCCATACCAGGTCATACAATAGAGGGAAGTGAATATGATGAACGATGAAAGGCATAGAAAGAACCGAAGTAGCAAACGGTGCAGCAACTGGAGATGAGACACTGAAAGAAGCCACTCTCATTCTCAGGGCTGGATGGACAAAGAGAGGAGCCCACAAGAGGGGGCTGCTCACAAGCAGCTGGGTCCAACAAGGAGGATGGCCTGGTGGCTGCTGGAGTGATGGAGGGGCGACAGCCACAGCCAGAGATGCTACCAGACACAGAGAGAGAAAGGAGGAATACTCTGGCTTCTTCCTTCCTCACATCCTTCAATCTCCTGCCAGAACTGACCACTGAAGAAATCTAAAAAAAATCAGGGAAGCTCGGGAAACTTATTTTGCAAGGGTCAGCACTCTGCAACACAGGACAGGGCTGGCAAGTTGAGGGATGTGGCCAAGAACAAATGGAAAATGAGTGGCCTTGATTTTATCACTGAAAAACTAGTTAAGACCTTCTTAATAATTGAGATGGATATCTAGATGTAGATTCTGCTGTATATATTGCATAAGCGTACAGACTCTCTCTATATATAGGTTGCTGGTCCGTGTGACTTTCATTGTCCCCTCAGGAGGGGGCATGTTGAACTCGAGTGTGTGACTTGCTTTGCCCAATGAAATATGAGTGGAATTGATGGATGCTTTGTTTGAACAGAAGCTATGAGTCTTACATAGCTCTGCCATGGTCTCTTTCCCTGTGCCCCAAGATCTGTGGCATTCAAGATTAGATAACATGACCGTGTAATTTATTATCCAACCTGGGACACATATTCATTACACTTTTTTCACAAATCCACAACTAAACCCATTGTTTTAAAGGTAGAATTGCTTCATCTGAATAGATGTCTGGAGTTTGAAGGCAAAGATTGTGCATATTATTTGAAAATATAGCTAACATACTATTTAAAAATAAATTCATCCTGTTTCCCAGCTTTTCAGATGCCTGATAGTCATAGGTAAATAGAAGAACACTCAACAATGTATTGAATGAAAATGGTTAAGGCCTCAAAACACAGCCCCGGAGTTCACACAATTAATCCTAGCTTTGAGATGAGTAAATTCTAATGGCACTTGTGGATTCCCAGAAGTGACCGTTAACCAAAAAAAAAAAAAAAAAAAAAAAAAAAATCACTGGCCATATCACTCCCTTGCTTAGAAATCTCCCCTGGCTTCCTGCTATATCCAAACATCCAAGCTTCCCAGAAGATAAAAAAACAGACTCCTTTGCTTGGCATAAAGTCTAACCCCCATTTACTGTCCAGCTCCATTTCTGCACAATGCACCATATATTCCAGAAAACTAACTTCTCACTATTATTAGTGAGATGTTTTGTGTAGATTCATGCCTTTCACATGCGGTTCCCTGCAGACCAAGACTTTCCTCTCTACCTCTACTCACTCCTCTAGCCTCCTCTTGGCAAAATCTTACCCACTTTTCAAGTCCTGGCTCAAAGCCCCCTCTTCTGTGAAGCCCTCTTAAGTGGCTGCTCCCCGTGCTGCTGACTGTAGCCCCTACCACACTTCCTCATATTTCTCCTATTCACCCATCTCTTCCATTTGACCAAAGCTCCCCTACCATTATATCTGCTTTATCTTTGCATGCCAAGCATCTGTTAGGGAGTCCAGTACATTATAGGTCCTCTAAATACCTGTTGAATAAATGAATGAAGAGTTTCTCTATTAACTTTCACATACCGCTCAGAAATTATGAGATTCCCTGGAATCTATTAAGAATTCCACCTGCCCCAGTGTTAAATTCTAGATATTTACCTATGCCAATTACAGATATGGTACTTTATGATACTGTATATGGTTAAGTTTGGCCTGTTTCATGTAGGGTATTTAGAATAATTTAAGTTAAGAGCTAGAAAGAATCAGCGATCAGCCAACTTCCTTCAGATACAGATGAGGTATGTTGGCCAGAAAGAGATTAAGTTAGAAGACCATGCTGCTAGAAGCCCCAAAACTAACCCAGTATTCTTTTTCTTCTACTATATTCGATTCGGGTTAGGGAGAAGTTGGATTATGTAAACATTTGCTAGAGGAAATATAAAGAGAAAATAAAGCATATGGAAAATAATTACGCTTGACAATAATCAAATAAATACAAAGTAAGGTTCACTGATATTATTTTAAACCTGCTAATTTTTAAAGAATAATTATATAGTTTAAGGCTGCAGTGAAATTGGATTCTTATATACTTCTAATGGCATTGGAAATTGGTCTCACCTTTTTGGAAATGTGTAAGAAAATACAGAACAAGAGTCATAATATTCATTCTGTTTTGACTCTGTATTTAAAGTACTAGAGATTTATTCTATGAAATATTGTAGCAGTGCTAAAAATTGTTTGTAAAAAAATATTTATTGCTGCCCTACCTAGTGAGAACAATCTCAATATCCAACAAGATGGGATGGCATATTAAAGCAATGGAATATTTTGCAGTCATTAAACATTATAATTATGCCGGAAACATGGAAAATATATAATACAAATTGGGTATAGTAGAAATCAAAATAGTATGTGCATTATGATAGCTACTCTATAAAAAGACTTTTTTTTTTTTTTTTTTTGAGACAGTCTCGCTCTGTCACCCAGGCTGCAGTACAATGGCACGATCTCGGCTCACTGCAACCTCTGTCTCCTGGGTTCAAGCAATTCTCCTGCATCAGCCTCCTGAGTAGCTGGGATTACAGGTGACCACCACCATGCCTGGCTAATTTTTGTATTTTTAGTAGAGACGGGGTTTCACCATCTTGGCCAGGCTGGTCTTGAACTCCTGACCTCATGGTCCACCCGCCTCAGCCTCCCAAAGTGCTGGGATTACAGGCATGAGCCACTGCACCCAGCAAAAAGACATTCTTATAGAAAAGCAATGGAAGGCAATTTTTTAAACAGTTGCAATAGGGTTAGGATTATGGTTTTCTATTCTTATCAACATTTTTTAATGTTGCTATGACATATTTTCTCTAATAAGAGGCAGGTGGAAAGTAAATTCATTCACCAGTGGGAACTGAAAGGGTATGAAGAGACACTATAAAACAAGTGAGTCATACATGTTTTTGCCTGAAGCATGCATTACCCTGCAATGGTGGGTATGGAGTGAAGTCAAGAATTGTTTTCTTCTGTAGGAACTCTGTTTAATTTGCAGGAAATAATGGACAAGCAAAACTTACTAAAGAAATCTCACTCAATTTTGCTAAATAGGGAGAATATGATTTGATTTATGCTACCTTAATATTTAAGCAAGAGCACCGCTTTTCTTAGATTTCTGCCACCTATCATCAAGTCAACTATTTATTAAGAGACTACTAAGTGCCAGGCACTGATCTTTAGAAACTTGAATCCTCACAACAATTGGGCAATATACCTACCATACTACTTTTTATATTTCCAAGGGCAGATCCTAGAACACTAGGCCTGCTTTCAAAATATCTTTCAGTTGAGTTAAACCATAGGCCAAACTGATATATTGACAAATGATTGTTCCCATTACCTGAGGTAAGGGGAAAAGAAGCTTAAATCACTTGTCTGCCTGCCACATGCAACCACTCTATTAGGCCTCTTACACATGTTCGCCTTAAACCATAGCATGAGGTGGGTATACAACATAACCTCTATTTTGTCTCAAAACTCAAATAGCAAGGTCACAGATAGCTAAGCTATTCCTAGGCTAAACTCGAAGGCTTAGGAGTACTTGGGACTCTCCTAACATTTGAACTTCCTTGCAGTTATTCTCGCAGGGGGAGCGATTGGCATTTTGGACAGAGCACTTCTTTGTGCAGGACTGTCTGATAGATTGCAAGATATCCCGTATCCCTGGCCCCAGTTATAAAAGGCTTGGAGCATCATTCCTCGGCACTGTGACAACCAGAAATGCTCCTCCACTTCCAAATGTTCTCTGGGATGGGAGGATTCCACCTTCATTAGAGAAACATTAAGAGATTTTTTAAAAATTCATATTCATCCCACCGATAAATGTTTATCAAGTCCCTCCTCCATGCCAGGCACTTTGCTGGCATGAGAAATGTTTAGTGGAGAAGACTGGCATTTAAAGTGATGTCATAAAATACAGCAAACTCTACAACAAACCCACATGCTGTGAGCACAGAGAGGAAAGTGCCTCTGTCTAGGACATCCAGGCCAAGCGTGGTGACCTGTCACCGTGAAGTACTCCAGGAGAGTGCCAGATTTGCTGTTCAAAGACCTCCATTCATGTGATCAATCAGAATCTTAATTATTATCTCACTTCAGGCTTCTAGCTTTTTCTCACTAAGAATTAATTTCTTTGTATGAAAGATGGAAACTGTAATACCATCATCTGTCCTACCTACTGAACAGAGTTGATTCGGGGAAAGCATTCGGGCGTGCTACGCACGTTTAGTAATGTAGCAGGGATTCAAGAGCATAATTTGTGTTCTCTGCTGGGAATCAGGCATGTCTGGAAATGTCCAATGACTTGGCAGGGTAGGCAGCCTACTGGCATCTATTTTTAAGAAGTTGGTTTCCCTGGATTCTCATCTGAGCCCTGTGGGGAGAGAGGTTGTTTGCAGAGGCTGAGGAGGCTGTTGTCATAAGGGACTCTGTGAGGCGCAGGGGCTCAAGCTATGCTCTCTGGTACCCAAATAACAAACTAAAGCCCAGAGCTGGGGGCTGGGCAGGGTGGGGATAAGGTAGAAAACCTCTCCATCTCTGCTGTAAACACAGCATGCCTGTAGTACCAGAAGGACTGCTGAGGACTGCAGAGGCCACAGCACCGCTTTAGCCCCCAGGGCCGATACTAGGTCCCTCACTAGCAGCAGCCACGTGAGGAGATGCCCACCTTTCAGTGGCTTTATGGGCAGGAAACATGAACTAGGACAGCCTGGAGTGAAAAATAAAAAGGCAACTGATTGTTAAACATAGGTGAGATAACACTCATGTTATCTGTGTTTTCTGTATGCTGGGTGAAGGTATTAACAACTGCAATGTGATTTATTGCTGTTAATGTGACCTCATTTATTCTTACAGGCTAGGAAACTTAGGTTACTGTTATTTACTACAGTAAGATTATATGTCACTGTGGCAGGAGAAGAGACAATGACTGGCCAGAGGCCTAATCCTAGCACACATCACCTACTCCCCACCAGGCAGGAGATTAGCCCTGACAGGGAGGCACTGATGTGGAAGCCCACTGCCATGGAAACCTGAATTTGGGATGCCCGCCTCTCAGTGGACAGGGTATAGGAGAGAGAAGTCTCCCCCAAACAACATAATTCTTTGTAAATGCAAAATTAACTATGGAGTGTTTATTGAAAGGAGTGGTGCCTGAAAATTAGTGCTTGACTCTTAATTTCTGAAACTTTCCTGAACGCAGTGCCTTCTGGACAGCCCAGGATGCTCGTATGGGGTGGGGGTGAAATCTCACCCTTCAGGGCCTCCACGGGTGTTATAAGAGCTAATAGGTGGTCAATAAGCTTCCAGGCTAAGTAGGTGACTGAAAAAAGGCTTCTCCCTCATAGAAATTTGTTTTTCCCACTGGAGCAGTCTGTATTTTCCCAAGATAGCAACGACAGCATGTCCCATCCCACATGCCCTTCTTACAGCGTGACCTCAGCATTATTTCCGTGGAAGGGTAAGACCAGTACTCTCTCCTGTTGAGTCAGGACAAACCTTCAGGACTGCTTTAAATATTAATATAAAGTGCAGTAGAAGTGGTCTCATCTCTCGGATTTCTAGAAGTCTCCTCCTCTCCATCCCTTCCACCTCCCCACCCCTAATCCCAGAGACATCTCTGAAAATGCTGCCACTGCTGCCTCTCACCCTAGACCTCTAGGGGACCTGTACAGCCAGGTGCCATGGGCCATGTGACTTCTCAGGCTAGAGCATTAGAATGCCATGCACTTCTGCCAGCTCTCTCGAGACACTGACCCTTAGACCCAATCTGGGTGCTCAGAGGAAGTCCAAGCAGCCCGTGATGAGGCCCCCGTGGAGAGAAACCAAGGCTCCTAGCCCCCAGCCCAGAGAAGCTTCCAGACAATGGCCAGAACCTCCTTGCCAGCCTTATGAGTAAGGAGTCCCGAAATGGACCTCTCAGGTTTTGCTGCCATCATTTCTTCCTCCTGCTAACACACTGCTGCCCTCTCCATCGTTGCTGTTTGTGATACAGTCCACCTGTGCTCTGTATCATGTTGCTTTATTATAAAATGGGATTATTTGTTTTCTAAATTCTACTGGTTTGCACTTTGGAATTTGGGTCATCACAAAAAAAATGGATTTGGTTCATTAATTCTGGCCCTTGTTGAGGGAAAAATGCAGAACTTGAGAAACACAAGACATTACTTTGATGTCCATATTGTGAACGTCTTTCTATAATTATCCAAGCCCTAAAGGGGGGCTTTTCTGTAAATGTACCACACCCTAGGAATGGAAAGTAATCCCTTATGTTGGCCTGATGTGTGGTAATGGAGGGTGGTGGGAGAGGTAGACAGAAGGGGTGGGATTTTTGATTTATCGTCTGAGTCTCCTTCTCTTTCCACCTCATTTAATGTGATCCTTAGAAAGATATGTCCTTGTCTTGCACTCATTTAAAATAAAGACTCCTCTCAACAATTTCCCCAATCTTAAGTTTGTGAAGTAGACAAAAAAAAAAAAAAAAAGCTGGTAAGATCTGCTGTTACACTAATTTCACTGATTCTTACCTCGTTTCAGAACCATGTTATTCTTCCTGCTGCATTTCCACCAGCCATTTTCTTCTGCAACCTGTAGGTTTCCTGCAGAGGAGGACAATGGGCAAGTTAAGTGAGAGAGATGATTTACAAGGCTTTTTTCTTTTTGCTCTAATTTATAGGAAAATCGTCCTTGCATGGGAAGACAAGCTAAAGCCCACATCACTGAAGGGTTTGTCAGGATGAAAAAGAAAATGAATAAAAACAGAATATATTTTATATTAGTAATACCACATACATCTGATGATAGTAGTACACACATGCCTTGCATATCAGTAAAGATGCCTTTAAAAAAAAAACCTGAAAGAATATTTGCCTTTATTTCAGATGGTACTTTTCTTCTGTTCTTTTGCAGGTGTTAATTTGTGTGTTTCAGCTGGGATTATATTCTGCTACATAAAATTTTTTTAAAACCTGAAAGAAAACACACAGTTATTTTATTTTATTTTATCTTATTTTATTTTAAGTTCTGGGGTACATGTGCAGGATGTGCCAGTTTGTTACATAGGTAAATGTGTGCTGTGGTGGTTTGCTGCACTTACCAACCCAGCACCTAGGTATTAAGCCCAGAACGCTTTAGCTATTCATCCTGATGCTCTCCCTGACTCCCCACCCTCCCCCAACAGGCGCCAGTAAAAGTTCTATTTTCTCATGTAGAAATCCAGAAATGAGCAGTCCAGGGCTGGTAGGACAGCACTACAAAGAGATCCAGAATCAAGACATCTTCCATCTTCCTGATTTACCATTCTTAGCACACAGTTTCTATCCTCAAGCTGGCTGCTGCTGCTCCAGCATCTTGTCTGGGATCCTGGAAACCACAAAAAGGAAAAGGGAAAGGAAAACCCACACAGTTTTTAGCTGAGTCAGCTCCATTTAGAAGACTTCCCTGGAAATTTCATACAACAGTTCTGCTTATCTCCCAATGGCCAGAATCTAGCTACGTGATGTATTAGTTTGTTCTCATGCTGCTATAAAGACATATCTGAGACTGGGTAATTTGTAAAGAAAAGGAGGTTTAATGGACTCACAGTTCCACATGGCTGGGAAGGTCACACAATCATGGCAGAAGGTGCAAGAGAAGCAAAGGCACGTCTTACACAGCGGCAGGCAAGAGAGCGTGTGCAGGGGAACTGCCCTTTATAAAACCATCAGATCTCATGAGACTTATTCACTGTCATGAGAACAGCATGGGAAAACCCATCCCCATGATTCAGTTATCTTCCATTGGGTGCCTCCAATTTCATGTGGGGATTATGGGAGCTACAATTCAAGATGACATTTGGGTGGGGACACAGCCAAACCATATCACATGACCACCACTAGCTACAAAAAAAGCAAGAAATACATTAATGCCATAGTTATAGAAGTTCTTCCTTTCTCCAACTTACTTCAGTTCTTCTTGTCTGCATAAAGTGATCTAAGACCCACCTAGGGCTCTCTTCTATTGTTCTGTGCTCCATGAACAACAAGAATCCTTTACTAGAAATGTAGTCTCATTGGGTAATTAATTACCATATCCCTTTTACGGCATCTTTCATAGTTCTTGATATGGGGTTAGAACACATTGTCATACCCACAAATTACGGAGGTTCTATCTCTCATGAAAAGAAGGAGAATGGATATTGGATAGATAGCTAGCAATCTGACAAAATATCATTAATGCTTGATGACGAATTCATCATATATATTTCAATTTAATACAATTGAATATGTATTTTTGGAGTGCCTCCTATGTTCCAGATTCAAAACAAGAACTACGAAGGGTATGGCAACAGCATGACACACAGTAATTACCCTCAGTGAACTTACAATTTTTAAAAAGTATTATGTTTGGTCACAGAACACAAAACAATAGAAGAAAGCTATAATTGGTTCATATATTGTATAGTGCAGGCATTAAGGATTGAAGGAAATTGGAAAAGAGAGGGACCTCTGAAGGCTATGGAGCTAACATGTTGCTGAAAGAGATAGAAACTACAATGAAAATCAAAAAATATGATGTACAAGTACGATGGTTAACTTTATGTATCCACTTGACTGGGCCATGTGGTGCCCAGATATTTGGCTAAACTTTATTCTAAGTGTGTCCATGATGCTGTTTCTGCATGAGATTAACATTTGAATCAACAGGCTGAAAAATAGATTGCCCTCCCCAATTTGGATGGATCTCATCCCATCCATTGAAGGCCTGAATGGAACAAAAGCTGAGTAGAAAAGAATTCTGTCTCTGCCCAACCATCTCTGGGCTGAGGACATTGGTCTTCTTCTACCTCTGAAATTGGACTTGGACTGGAACCATATGTCATTTCTCCTGGATCTCCAGCTTGCCAACTGCAGATCTTGGGACTGCTAAGCTTCCATAATCATGTGATCCATTTTCTTATACTAAATCTCTTTTCCCCTCCCGTTTTCAATCATCATCTATTTTCTATTGGTTCCATTTCTCTTGAAAACCCTCATACAATAGGGTGCAACAAAACTTTTAGCACATTAAGCTTGTTCCTAGCTCAGTGACAGGCACAGGAATAGAGATGAAAGATAGATCCCCATTCCTGAAGTCACTCATGGGCCACTGAGGGAGACGGAAGAAGACAACCCACGATGATAGCATGTGAAAGTGCTGTGGCAGAAGAACACATTCACAGAGTGCTGAGGGACACAGGGAGGGGCCATTAACTCCACTGGAGGTAAGGGAGGTCTCCAAGGGATGGGGAAGTGTGTGTCTCAGAAGATTTCTCAGGAAAGGAGTGGTGACTATGTAGGAGTGTTTAGGGTAGACTTCAGGGAAGGTGTTTTGGTTTTGTCTTGTTTTTGTTGGAGAGACTCGCTTGTGTTTAAAGGCTAAGGAGAAAATACCAATAAAGCAGCAGATATTGAATGTAACAGAGGGAGGCAAGATAGTGGGTGAAAAGAGAAGACAGGAGGAAAAGAAACTCAGAGCCCATGGGAAGAGCTTAGCCTTCATTCAGAATGAGAAGTGGTGACAAGCCACTTGGGCACAGACCTCAGAAATAAAGGGGCCCTCCAGGTTCCCCAGATAATCAATCTTAGAGCCATCATGTGGGAAAAAAGAGGCATATAATGTGATAACATGTCCAGGGAATAAAGACTGAATGTGTCGTCAGAGTTCCCTATGCTACATTTCACAGGGATCTGATCATGACCTACAGAAACTCTCCAAACAGCAGGACCTAGGTGAGGCCCCTCCCCAGCCCCACCCTGGGGATCCATCTTGCCTCCTTTCCTCTCGGCTCGTTCCTGTAATGTATTCTGTCCACTACCTGCTTGGTGTCTGACTGTCTCTGTTCCCCTTTCTCACCTACTATTCACTCACTTTGAAGTCTCACAAACCCAGTGGGTTTCCTTTTATCATCACTTTATGTGGATCTGTTTGTCAAGTATTTGTTGTCACTATTCTGAGTAGTACAGTCCGTTCTGGCCCTTGAATGCAGAGCTCAGCCTCCTGAGATCTCCAGCTCCCTAAATGTAAGTCCACGGATGCCTGAGGTCTGGTATCTTTGGAAGTCACAAGGTGGATTTAGGAGTTCCTGCTGGCCCTTGAACTGCTCCATGCAGTTTCTCTGCATCAGGTATAGCCTGAGGATCCAGAGGCAACTGGGAATGTAAGGAGGGTCACAAAGGGATTCAACATATTCCAGCAATACACAGTTTCAGGTTGGGGTGATTTGCTTTGTGTGATTTGTAATAAATGCAATAAGAGTACTATTTATTTCCAACTCTCCAGCAGGATTATTAACTTTTTCTTCCAAAGATAAACTTGATTACATTACTTATTTATACTATGTACATTGCATTAGAAGTAAAAAAATGCATCGAGGAAAAAAATCATATACAGATTTTTTAAATTAGTGTTTTCTCATCCACTGCTAATAACAGCTTAGATTATTAAAAAGAAAGAATCTTAAATATGTAACTAACCTTCAGTTCTTGATACTGCTTGTTTACTTTTACACGTTTTGCAAAACTTGACAGACAATCTAGAAATATCATCTGTACTCACTTTCAATTCCTCATTTTTATACCAGAGTTGAGCTTTTGTGTTGGGATCTATGACATATCAGGACCGGCAGCATAATGTAGGGGGAAAAATGGAAGCTTTGAAGCTGCATGTATCTTAGCTTAAAATCCCAGTAAACCTTTTACTAGTTGAGGATGGTAGTACCTAATTAGAAAACAATTTTAATCGCGGTTTTTAAATTTTCTACATAGGGTTGGCAAATAAATGTAGTGGATAGTTACTGTGAACGAGGCACTATGCTAAACACTTCGCTTTGTTATCACGTTTAATCTTGACAACAGTTCTATAAAATAGGTCTTATAATTTTCTCCATTTTACAGATAAGCAAATTGAGACTTAAATGAGCTAATCTGCTCAAGGATATTCGATGGATAAGTTAGGGGTCAAACCTATGTGTTTGACTCTAAAGACTCCCTTCACCATTGTCCTGTGCTGCCTCCTGTATAGATCACCTCCGATCCCAGTAGCAGCATCTAGGAGGTAGGTGTCATCACCACCTTAAGATGAAGAAACTCATGTGAGGAAAAAATCTTGCCTCCCCAGCTGGCCTCATTTTCTCTTCTGCTGGCGGTGTACAGCCCTGGCCCCATCAGTCCTTTGAAGGATGCTGCCCTCTGTCGGTAGACCAGTAGGAGAGGTCATGCCATTCGATTTAATTTATGCCTTCTTTGTTCCTCCAGTCTTTAAAGCAGGCTTACCAATTACTACAGCGTGTTTCCATGTTCTTTTACCTTTCTCAAAGTGTTATACACATGTTATCTCATTCAAACCTCCTAACAACCTTGACGAAAATGAAATTCAGGGACTTAAAGAGACAGGCACAAGGCAACAGAATAGTTCTCATTAGTGCAAAGGGAATTTGATTGCAAACTCACCATGTTTGTGTTAGTTATAACATTTAGTTATGATTTCTCCCTGAGTGCTTAAATGCAACATGAATGCAATAAGAACTGAGTGCTCAATTATATGATCATAACACCCCCAGCTTGGAAGCCTCTTGGGGAAGTCCATCACTTTTGGAATAAACAATAAACTTTCGCATGACATATGTGGGCATAACTGTCTATCCCCCTCCCAACCTTTCCAGCCTTATCCTTCACTGCCACCCTAGCCATACCTTCTTCACGCAAGCCATGTCAGAGCAGTTGCTCTGACAGAATTACAGAATATGCTTCATTCCTTCATCCATCCAGGCTTGTCCTCTGCCCCATTCAGTGCATGGAAAACACTGACCACTCTTTCGACACCCAGCACATTTATCACCCTCACTACCCCAAACTTTTATCGCCCCAAAAATGATTGCTCAACGCTCTGTAAATACACGCCATACTACATCATAATTGTTTGCTACATATTGTTCTTCCTGCTAGAATACATCTTCTTCAAGAGCAGCAACCGTCCTATTCATGTAATGCCCATCACATAGCTACATGTATCTAGTACATAGGAGGTCCCTGCAAATGAGTTTTTCATATTGCTTTTTAGCTAAATGTGTTGTGTTTACTATGTGCCAGGACATTTATCAATATCTTTTGCCTCACAACAACCCTGTGAAGTGTGTTCTGTCAACTTCCTGTCTCTACAAATGAGAAAACTAGGCACCGGTGAGACAATTTTCCCCCAGGTAATCCAGCTAGTAAGTGGCCGAGGCAAAACTTAGACCAGAGACCAGGGCTCCAGATCTGGTGCTCTTAGGAACTCTGCTGTGAGGACCCTATTTTTTGCTTAAAGGTGTGTTAAATGAATGAACAAACTGCCCAAAGCTTTCACAATGTTAGAAGCTTGCTAGTTTGATCCTATACCTATAAGGAGGGAGATAAGGAAAAATAAATAGTAAGAGAACCTGGATTCTCAGTTCCACCAGAAGCAAACACTGCAATCATTTTCTTCCCCTACAAAGAGTATTGCCACAGTGTTGCATTGTGTCTTTAAAAAGTCTCAGGAATAAATTCTGACCACATCATATCTTCATCATAGTTTGTGACATCCATTGCTTTTCTTTGCCATCCCTTCAAAGACCATGTATGAATCTAGTAAAAAGTATAATTAGATGTAGAACCCCTGGTGGGCTTTTCTTTTTTCTTGGTGACACTGAAGGTAGCATTTAGGGTGGAAAAGGAGGAATTGGAAAGTGCATTCCCTCTGGCATCCTTAGGGAGGTGGGCAAGTACCATAATTAAGATAATTTCTTTTTAAGTGCCTCCTGATGTAAAAAGAAGGATAGAAATTATTTTCTCTTTCTTGAATGCACAATGAAGGATATATCTTTGGGCCAATTCTCCAAATGAACTATGTGCCATCACAGAGCAAAACTGGAGAGTGAATTACAATGAATTTTCCTTCCTCTTCCAAGTCCATGAGAGTACCTTATTGCATTCGCTATCCAAGTCAATAAATATTCTGGGGACCCCAAACATGGTGTTATTGTCTATGGCAAAAATAAATTTGGGCCTTCTTCAAAGAACTTCTAATATATCAGAGAGAGTCATGTAATCCACAGACTATAACACAAAGTATACTTAAATTATTAATAAAATAGACATGAAAGCAAAGTGCTACAATAGTTCATGGGGAGAATTTCTCATAGAAAAATAGGAAATACTTCATGGAGGGTGAGTCCTTTCAGCATTCCATGACTGAAAGAAAAATGAGGTGTGGTGGCTCATGCCTGTAATCCCAACACTTTGGGAGGCCGAGACGGGTGGATCACCTGAGGTCAGAAGTTGGAGACCAGCCTGACCAATATGGTGAAACCTCATCTCTATTAAAAATACAAAAATTAGCTGGCCATGGTGGTGGGCGCCTGTAATCCCAGCTACTTCGAAGGCTGAGGCAGGAGGATAGCTTGAACCCGGGAGGTGGAGGTTGCAGTGAGCAGAGATTGAACCATCCCATTCCAGCCTGGGTGACAGAGCCATACTCTGTCTCAAAACAAAAAAAAAACAACAACAACAAAAAAACAAGATAGAAAAATGAGCTCACTGATCCATTAACTCTTATAAGCTTTTATCAAATAGTTTAGAACCTGACATAATCACACAATTTCACAGAGGAGCATACTATTGGAGGAAATAGAAATTTAGAAAGGAATAGTAGAAGGTATAACGATGATAAACAACATTTAATAAATGCCTACAAAATACCAAATGCTTTACATATTTAATTTAATTTAATCCATATAAGAATCTCGCAAGGCTGGTGTTATTGGTCCCTTGTACAGTTGAAGAAACGAGAGCTCAACGATGTTAAGTAATTTGCCCAGTTCACAAAGTTCCTAATTGCCAATGCCAGGAGTTAGACCAGGAGTAGGTCTATTTTTTACAACCTTGGCTTTTCCTATTTCACTACGCTACCTTAAAAAAAGTATATAAAAGGCAAATAAGTGCTTGATGTCATTCTTCCTGAAGGACATAAAAGGAATGTGCAAACAGCACGGTCATTTTCTATAGTAAAATCTTTTAGTTATGACCCAAATCACAGCACTGCGGTGCTAAGCTGATTGTGAGCTCACCTGAAGTCAAAGCACTTCCCAGCAAGTTCAGTGGCAACACTCGGCTCCTTTTCTATTAGCAAATAGAGAACCCTAGGAAGGTATGTTTTATCCAACTTAGACCAAAATGTTATGGAGTGAAACATTTATAAGGTTGCCAGTGGGAGGTGAAAGAAAAGAAAATGGTAGAGTTTGCAACTTGTTATCTCTAAAACTTCATTTAGGGACCTACTATTATTACCTTTCTGGAAATAAACTACCTGTACATCCCTTTTAAGGACTGTTTTAGAGAATATTCACAGGGAGTACAAAGGCCCTAAATGAACAAGTTGACACAATTGTGTGACTGGGAGCATCCATCTAATTTGATAAGTTTAGAACCAATTCTGCAGCCCAAATGAAGATTCTGTGTCTCAGATGATACTCACGATTCATTAATGGGTTGCTTTTCGTAAGTAACGAGATGACTCCTATTATTTGTTTCCCAAGGTAGGCGATGTTTTCTATCATTACTTTTAATGATTTATTTACCCTTCACCACTTTTAATCATTGAACACTGTCAATACTTATAAAACACATTGGAATCATCTGGACCAAAATATTCTAAGCTTTTCTTCCTTTAAAGTTTAGAATAAAATCAGGCAATTGCTTCACAGAACTTCAGTTTATTGCCTTGCTTATTCTTTTGTATCACATCAGATATACATGTATATATAATATATATGTAATATATATACATATACATATATATATATACACATACGATACAGGAAAATTCAGAAATTAGAATTGAGCAAAGGCTGCCCTGGTTCTGCCTGCAACCCTATTTTCCACGATAGATGGTAGAGAAGAGTATTCTTGAAGATTCCAAGTAAAAATATCTACCAGAACTTAGAAGAGGAAGACACAAGAATAGAAAAAGGAAATATATCCTGGGAAAAAGTATGCTTATGGAAGAGCCAATTAAATACTTTGTTTTAATTAATTTAAATATCCTTTAACTCACTCTTGATAATACATCCCATCTTGGATTAATTTCTCTGTAAGAACATGACATCCAACCTCATCATGTATTGGGGCAAAAAAAAATTCACCAAGACCATGGAATTCATTCATCCACTTCAACATTTACTGAGAACCTATTATTGCTACTCTATGCCCATCACTATACTTTCAGTTTTGAGTGATGAAAATAGAGAATTAGCAAGGCTCAAAAAACAACTTAATTCCCCAAGACTTACAGTTAATCTATTGATTATGCGTATTTGTCACCAATATGGGTACAATTTCTGGCTCTCTAGAATAGATAATTTGCACATTTGGAAAGTTTTTAAGTGTGCTTTAAGTCCTGAAGCAGTAAGTGTATCTCATAAGTCTAGTTAAGCAATAAAGGCATGCTAAGTCACTTTCCTCAAAATATTAATACATAACTGAAGAATATTTGGCTTACTGTGTTGTCTTGTTAAGGAAAATGGAAGAGATGGTGACTTACCATGACAAGGTAAATATCAAAAGATAAATGCTAGAATTTTAATGAAAACCATTTAAGCTTGCCCCATGGGAAGTTTAGCAGATCAATTCTGAGTACTAGGCTTATCCTTCAGAGGCATGTTAATGGTTAAGCAATTTTGTTCGTTTATAAAAGGAGTGGGGGTATGGAGAATAGGAACCCAATGATTGGCAGATTACTTACAAGTCTGCAAGACATAGGAAAATTGCAAAGACAATGTAGTAGTTTTCATGCAGCATTGCCCTGTTACTATAGTTTCATCTCAGCAAAGGGCACTACCAGCACCAAACCCGTGTGTTATACAGCTCCTCAGTCAAAATGGGAGCAAGACTGGACCTGCTAAGGAGGAAGACACCATGGCAGAAGTGCTGGTCAGGCTAAAGGCCAACTATGCCTATGAAATCTGGAACAAATAGTACATACCAGCAATTTGAGGTTGGCTCAAAAATGAAGGGACAGGTATGAAGCAGGAATGCATGAGATATTCTTTGAAGCAAGATGGTATGACTGTCTTTTCCTCCCAGGTTTTAATCAGCATCTCCATGTCCCTTCTGACCAGACCTCTGTGACAGTGGGTGAGGCCGAAAGCCAGACACTGCGCCACTATTTCCTATGTAAGGAGACTACTAGGTACAGAGTACAGTATTTTGTATTTAGGGGTAAAGCGGCCAAGAGCTCTGCAAAGACGACTCTTGATGTGAAATAATAACCACGACATTCTCTTGGGAGCAGCTGGTGTGAACCAGAACCCCTGAGCAACCAGGACCTCAGAGAATGATGTGTTTATTTACATGAAGCTGGGTGCTGATGCTCATCATTTTCATAATTACTGTATTTCTCATCTTCCCCATTTCTATGGGCCAAACATAAAGTATGCAGGAAAGCAACTACCTCTATGTGCCTCTATTTACTCAAGTTTACAGCTATCGTATAGTACTGATTAATCCTCCCTTCTCCATGACACTGAGGCAGTAGCATTCTAATGCCATCTTTATTATTGTTCGGCAGATCCCATACTACTGCATACAGAAATAGTGTAAATCATGGAACTAGTGTTTGAGGTCCATAAAATGCAAGGTTATGAATATTTCATTACTATACATTTTATTTCCCTGTCTATTCTGCATCTCCCAAAATGCTGTTTGTTTACTTATTGGCTCACTGTTCACCAGAAATACTTAATTCTTAATATAAGGTGTGGACTGGATCAACAACCCCGGCCTTGTGACCTGAGCTACATTTGAAAGTAATGATGGATTTTTTTCTCTCTCCTTTTAATCATTCCTTCAACCCACAAATACTTGACTGCCAGGTTACTTCACTAACAGGGGTTTCAGCTTCTTCATCATAATTGCATTGATTTGCAAGCCCCTCAAATCAATTCTCAAACATTTCTCCTGTGAACTATGGCTACGTATTTAAATGTTTCTCAACGCCCCATTGTATCCGTCTTGGCTGAAGTAAGCAGTTAGACTTTCGCTGCAGATCTTGGCAATGAAAGACACATTGTGCAAGTGCAATTAGCTTCACTCCCTGCACTGGTACAAATGATTTGTATGAATCAGCTGGTCCTGCAAAAGATGCAGCCATTATCACCTGCTTCTGAGTTTTCCTTTAACCACAAAATTTATATTCGCAAATAGCCAGGGGGATTCAATCTTAGCAAAATCAGAGTCTGAATCCCCAGTATTAAGGTGATAACTTCTCGCCTGCTATAGGGCATAGTAGATATTAATACAACTCTTTGGTACAGACTGCAAAATATATAAAATGTCATAATTATATCTGCAATTCAGCAATGAAACAATTTTCCTCCTTTCTTCACTGTCATCAGCATAATAGCAGCCTATGGGATTTGTATTTTCTGGCTGTGAGCCCTTTTATGGGCTGTAGGAAAAAATACAAGCAGGTTAGTTTCACAGCTCTGAGAAGGCCTCATGACAGAAATATTGCTTTTAATGTTATTGTCTCTTTCTAGCTTGTAACCCACTCTCTTTGGGTGGAGAGGTTTCTGTGCTGATGCAGCATCACTTATGTTTTTCTGATAAACCTCTATGTTCCCTTCCTGGCTTCCCCCACCCATCTGGACAGAGAAATAATTAACCAGCTTTCAGGATCATGCTATGTTATCTATAGATAAAGGGGAAACATGAGATGGGAGGGGGTTAGTCAGAGGGGAATGAAGTCAGGAGGAAACATGTCTCCAAGGTTTCTCTTGGAGACACAAAAGAACATAAGAAAGATGCATTCTGAGTGAATCTTCACTTCCCGTTTATTTTGCTAGCCAAGACAAATATCACAGCTCGTATCTAACATTTGAAAAGCAGGGCCAAAGAAAATGATGGATTAATAAGTCCAAGGACAGAATAATAGAAGGAAAATATGTGATAGAGAATGATGCGATGCCCCTGTCAGTCTGAAAGGGGCGGGGAAAAAGCTGAAATGGAAGTGGAAAAAAAATGTACCATAGCAACCTTATATAGAAACACCCTCCTGCAGTTATGCTAAACATTAGTTAACATTACTCAAGACCCCTATGGTACTGTTACTTCAGAAACAGGTATCTTCAGACCGTTTGTGATTCTTTTCATTATAACCTACACTATGGGCATTGTGAGTTGAACAACAGGCTAAATGTTCCCTCCACAATTATTGGTAATAATATTCCATGCACATTTCTATCCTCCATCATCATCTGTGATGAGTCTAATCCAGTACTTTCTGCATGAACTGTTATAATACCCAAAGCAGCAGGACGGAGTATTACCAAGCATGGGCTTACCAATGGAAACCTAATGTAACAGAGTTCGTTTCCAGAAAATAGGCTAGGGATGAAATTTGTCGGCATCAGCCATACAGACAGACACCTGTAACACACTCCCAGGCAAGTCACTCAAGTGACCATTTCTCATAATGGTTTCATGTCAGTCACAGGAAGCATTCTAAATACATTTCTATAAAATGAAGAAAATACTCTTTAGTCAAGAGGCAGGTCTTTAATGAGAGGTGAGGTGATCAGAATTCTGCTGTCATCTCAGCCACAGACATTTGGCAATGTTCCACTGACTACTTTGTGGCTCAGTTTCATAAATGCTAAAAGCTAGACTACAGAAAGAAAACTCTTCAGGAGTGTATATAATTTTAAAACCTGTAAGTGGCCCAGAGATCCCCAGAGACAAATAGCTCCTCTATTGTGATTTAAAACTAAGTGATGAGACCAATAGTTTTGCAAGCAATAAATCATTATTTAAATAGAATTGTTCAAAATGTCCTATAAAAGGAAGTAATAGAAGGGAAAACCTAGAAGTTACTAAAAAGGACTCAATTGCAAAATAGAAAAACTGTCATATATGTTAGACCCTTCTTGAACTCTAAGATTATAATGAGGAGACCATGGCTGTGCCCACATTTAAGAAAAAAAAATTGCAGCATATGAAAATTCAGATTTACAAACCAGATCAATTAATGGGTGATTATTCACACTATAAAAGGATTTATCGCTTTACAAATGGATTCCCTGCAGGGTTCCATTTTAATAACTGAGCTCTCTCAGTGTTAGGAGTCACTGCCAATTAAAAGTCAATCAGAAGTGAAGATAAAGCACCTCTGAAATTAAAATGTATGTCAATACAAAATCATCATAGAGTTACAAAAATTCACATTACATACAGCTTTGTGGGGACACAGAATTTATTTCACAAGGATATTGAGCACCTACTATAAACTTAGCTGGTCCTGGGAGTCACTGCCTGGGGATTTAAAGAGTAAAATAAATGGATCCTGCTTTCGGAACTTCTACAGTGTGGTTGCAGCAGTGTGGTGTGGAGGGAGTAAGTACCATTAGCATTCTGGGTGGGACAATGATTTACTGAGGAATTTGATTCTGCACAATGTCAGTTGATATAGTTTAGAGATCTGTTCCTACCCAAATCTCATGTTGAATTGTAATCCCCAATGCTGGACCTTGGGGGAGGTGTTTGGATTACAAGGCCGGATCCCTCATGGCTTGGTGCTGTCCTCATGACAGTGAATTCTCCTGAGATCTGGTCATTTACTCTCTGCCTCTCTCTTACTCTTGCTTTCGCCATGTGACAGCCTGCTCCCCCTTCACCTTCCACAATGATTGCAAGCTTCCTAAGGCCCTCACCAGAAGCCAGGCAGATGGTGGTGCCATGCTTGTGCAGACTGCAGAACCATGAGCCAATTAAACCTCTTTTCTTTATAAATTACTGAGTCTCTAGTATTTCTTTATAGCGATGCGAGAATGGCTTAATACATCGGTTCTCATTTGCTAAATGCCAAGGGAGCTCCCCTGTCATTGTATCAATACAAATTCTCCTATACATTTCCCAACATTTTTGTGTCACTACCCACACAGCATGGTTGAGGGCCTTTGTGGCACTCAGAAAGTCTCGTTGAATCCTCGGAGATCAGTGCTAGAGGACATATTACATTCAACTCTTTCATTTGGATGAGAAGGAAATGGAGGCCAAAAGAAATGAAATGGCCCATTCCACGGATCTTTCTAGTAAACAAATTGCTTTGGAGAAAGTGAGGGCATTTGATGGCCACTCTCTGAACTCAACATTTTTCCACTTTGAATTCTCTCCCTATTTTCCTTGTTTTCCCTCTCCATCTCTGCCCTTTTTTCTCATTTCCAGGGAAGCAATGCTCTCTCTCTTTGTTGGCTTCAGCAAACAAAGCAGGTGGAAACCTGCCGCCTGAAACCTCCTTTCCCAGGGCGTTGCTTCTTCTAATAGCAGGATTCTAGAATAGAAGGTGAATAGGTGGAAATCGAGCCCAGTGACTCCAATGGTACTGTTAGAAAGATTTTCTAATGAAGTAAGGAAAGTCCTCTGCCAGGGACTTAAGGAAGGAGAAGGTTTGAAACAGCTGCGGAGGGTTGATAGGGTGTAAACAAGATGAATAAAAGAAAGTCTTTTTTTATTGTATTCGGTTCTGCTAAGGTTCAGCTGATGAGCATGCACAAAACCTTAACTGACCTAATCAGCGTGTTTTTATTATTTCCTTCAGCAGCTTTCAGCAGTCAAAGAATGAGAAGAGAAAGCCCTCTTGGAAGTGTTCATAACTGATGAATGGTTAAATGCAAAGAGAATGAGGGATTTAGATAGGAGAGCAAACACATCATTGAAATGGCTGGCCATGAGGTTTATGCTAGAGGGGCTAAAAGGACACAACAAGGTGATCTGGATACCCCAAATCGTACACCTTCAAGGAGCCAGAGGCACTTGACATACAAACTCTGGTGATGAGACAATGGAAGAAAGGGACATGGAGTTTCCAAAAGGGAAGGTCAGAGTTTCAGATATCAAATAGGCAAAGGTTTGTGTAACTGTGTTGTCTCTGATATGGCCAGCTCGTGTGGTTGAGGCTGAGTGAAAATGAAGTTAATAAGATAAATGTGAAAGCTCCTAAAAACGGTAGGGAAAGAGAGAATGAGACAGGTGTTGAAGTCATTTTTAAAGTAAATGGAAGTGAATTTGAAAAGAATGACTCAAATTTCCATTAAAATGCCTCTGGGACAAAAGATTACAAGAAGATATGCAACAATTCTCAACTGCCGTCATATTAGTAGAATGCATTTGGGAAACCTAAAATAAGTCTTCGTTTACTCATTGAATTTATACGGATGTCATTATTATTCAATCGATTGGTTGGTATTTTGGATACATACGGTGCCTAGTGTAAACAGTACGAATATCAACCCTGTGTCAGATACTGCACTAAGCACTGTGATACAATTGGGAATAAACAGGTACCTGTCCTTAAGAAGTTTACAGCCTAGTGTAGGAGGAGAAAAAAGATTCTGTCTCCACGGGGATGTCATCATAGGAGGAATGTCTAACCCAGACTCTCCAGTCAAGGAAGGCTTCAGGAGGAGGCAACATCTAGGCTGGGACTTGAAAGATAAAATGAGTTAAAGAAGTCAAAGGTGATACATGACAAGAACAGTAACAGCAGAAAACAACAACACACACAGAAGAAACTGAGGGTATGGTACTGCGAAAGGAAGTTAAACTGAGAGGGAGTGGTAGGAGCAGAATGGGCAAAGACCTCTTGTATCACTTGAAGGAGTTATTTTATCCTGAAAGTATAAAGCCATTAAGAGATGTTTACACTGGAGGAATGGCGTGCTCAGATCTGCATTTTAAAAAGCTCATTCTCGTTGCCATTAGAGTACATTAGTGTGAAGAGGACCGGCCTGGAGATATAAAGTCCAGTTATACCAGGTGGTTGTACTAGTGAGGGAGAGGAAAGATGGGAAGCAGACGCTCAAGATTTCTGGCTTATGCAAATGGAAAGGCAGTGGCACAGATCTCAGACATTTGGTGAGGGGAATAGGAACATGATACTCCTCTTTTAGGCATATTGATTCTGTTTCAGGTGCCAATGGGTTATGCAAGCAAATGTGGTCAGTGGACAGATGGGAAGTGCACCTGGAGGTCAGGCAGGAGATCTGGGCTGGGAATATGAGTGTAGGAATCCTTCCATGTGACTGAGGCCCTGAGGAAGAAGGAGACACATCAGAGCCAGCAAGAAGAGGGAGGAGGCAGGAATCCTTCAGAACTCCATGTATAATGACCCTTGCAGTAACTCAGACCAAAGAATGTGTGAGTCTAATAGGCTTAAAGATCATAGCAGTGGGGAGTGAAAGGATATGGGTGGGTTTCAGAGACATTAAAGAGTGATTCCAAACTCTTCATTTGTGAAGCCCCAGCATGTCTTCAATTACAATAAATGCTTAGTTGACCCAAGTGCTTTAGAAAGTAGTCTTATCATTGTGTTTTTGATTTAGAGGAGGATGAAACCAGTTCAGGTATCCCAAAAGAGAAGACACTGCTAGTGACTCTAACTACCACTATACAAGGGAATTTTCCACAATTACAATTATTTAAGGCCTGAGGCTAAAATCCTGTAGCTTAAGCTGTAAACAAATGAATAATTTGATAGCCAAGGTGAATATTCATTGTTCCTCAATGTATCTGTCAGATTCCATAATGAATTCTTCCTCCTTATCCTCTACTTGGCCTGGATCTGGTTCACTTCTTCACAGCCCCTGGGGAGAGCCTGTCCTTTCTGGAAAATCAGGATTACCTCTCCATTTTTTAACGAAGGCATCATCCATGTATTAGCCTCCTCACAGCCGATTTGCTGAATTTTTCCTCCCCGTCTTTTATCCAGTACCTTTTTAGCAATTCTCCTTTTTCTGAATTAGTTTTTCAGCCCAGAGAAATTCCCTCTTATAGCAGTTTCCCATTCTCAAGTTTTTCCTAATTGCACTGCCTCTGGTTAATAATGTATTCCTATGACTTCCCGTCCTTACCTGAACTGACTTACCTTGATCTTCCACTCGGGGGCACTGTACAGATAGCTTCCCTTACTCTTCAACCTTGCCCCTACTGTCAGCTACTAACTCACTCAAAGCTCCCCAAACCACCTCTACATTTCAAATTCAGCATTTTTCACTTTACCTCATTATTGATAGCAACTTGGGTTAGGATTGTTCTCAGTTTCCTCATGTATAAAATGGGGACAATACATGTTTATTTCAGTATCTGGCAAATGGTTAGAGCTCAGTAAATCTTAACCAACATTTTTATTATTACTGTTGAAGTCCCAGCTTCCATATTGTCTGACTGTGTAATAAAAGGTTGGACACTTAACTCTCGATGAGCCGGTTTTCTCATTTGAAAGATGGGGATTGTAACACCTGTCTAGCTCTGAGTTAAGAGGTTCCATATGAGACAGTATAAACAAAGTCCCTTGCATACTACAGAAATGTATGAGAATGTTACTATTTTGCAGTTTTCTTTGAAGGTAGTACCTTGCCTGGGTTATCACTAGGAAAATCAACAGTAACTGCACAGAATGCTAGCTGGAGCTATAGAAGATGTAGAAAATCAGAAATCTGACTTATTATAATTTTGTCACACATCTGCCCTTGATTACTGATATTTGAAGGATGCTCAAAGATTCTGTAACTTTTATTTTAGGTCAAATTTTTTCAAAACTACATAACTGAGCCATGAATACCCCATAAAATGTCTTCTCTGAATTATTTAATAATGTGAAACTATTACCGTTAAGGCTTAATCTAAAAATGGCTATGGAAAGCATTGTTCTGTCTCATTTATAAAGTTCTCATTGAAAACATTTGTCCATTCTTCTGTTCAGCGTTTTTAAGGATCTACATAATAAACACCACCAAAAACTTAATGTTAGGACTAAATTCAGTACCTCTTCATAAACAATTATTATTCTACCCATAATGCAATGCACACTATGTAACATATTCTTTCATTTGCTCTTAATTTTTACTTTGGTTTATTAAAAGGATTACGTAGATTCTGGACCTGGCCAGCCGACGAGGATTTAGGCTGGCTGAGGAGCAGCTGCTCATTTTCCCCTCTTATGATGCACCTGCATATTCCTCTTGTTCTCTTCTTGTTCCTGTTTTCTACTTATAAATTCCATGGCCCAGCTGCCTCATAACCTTGTTTCAGTTTCAACTCCCATCACTAACCGGACAAATTCTTTCTTTCCTATACTTCAAATTCCTGAGGGAAGAGATGTGATTGCCGAGGCTGAGCACTTGCACCTCAGTTTGTGGAGAGCCCCTTGTGCCAGGCCCATCATGTCTGTAGGCAAACTCAAGAAGGGCCTTTGAAGAACAGGACCATTCCCAGCCCAGCCAGGCCAGGGCAGGGTTGCTGCCACAGAACATGAGATCCAGGCGTTTTCCTTTAATGAGGCTTGCTCTTTTACCTTCATTTGTATTTTTGTTTGTTTGTCTTTTTATGGTACGTAGAAGATGGGTATTGTTTACCTCCAAGCCTTTTTTACAATACAGGTTGTTTTGTCTTTTGAAATGAAGGAACATATTGATTTAGAAATCTTTTTGGGTAAACACTAAATCAATGCTAAATCAAGCCAAGTTACTCTTTCTAAAAAATAAAGTCTAGTTAACTGTGAGGTTGTTTTTAAGGATCCTAATTAATGAAGATTCTACTATAACAACAGGTCCCTCCAACACAATCCTTAAATTATGGAGTACCTGTGTTTTCCAGTGTTAATAGTGGAAAGACATAGAAGACATTGTCTGTTGCTCTCTAGGATCTGATGTCTAACTCGGTTTCCAAAGTGGTATCTTACCTGTCCTGAGATCGGGCATGAGCAGTGGTGTCCTGGAGTCGGCTTACACAAGCTCATGAGAGTTGACTATTAAACTTCAGGAACTTAGTGAACTGCTTGATAACACCACCATCATTAAAATTAAATAGAAGGAACCTACCTCAACATAATAAAGGCCATATATGACAAAGCCACAACTAACATTACACTGAATCGGGAAAAGTTGAAAGCTTTTCTTCTAAGATCTGAAACAAGAAAAAACATATCCACTTTCACCACTTCTATTCAACATAGTACTAGAAGTCCTAGCCAGAGCAATTGAGCAAAAGATAGCAATAAAGGATGCTTAAATTGGAAAGAGGGAAGTCAAACGCTCCCTGTTTGTAGATGACATAATCTTTTATGTGAAAAACCCTAAAGACTCCACCAAAAATCTATTATAACTAATAAATTAATTTAGTAAAGTTATAGGATACAAATCAACCTACAGAAAACCAATGGTGTTTCTATATATTAACAGTGAACTATCTGAAAAAAATAAATCAAGAAAACTATCCCATTTACAATAGCTACAAAAAAGTTAGTTAAATACTTAGGAATAAATTTGACAAAGGAAGTGAGAGATTTCTACAATGAAAATTATAAAACATTGATAAATTGAAGAAAACACAAACAGATGGAAAGATGTAGTATTCATGGATTTGAATAATTAATATTGTTAAAGTATTTATGCTACCCAAAGCAATCTATAGATCAATGCAATACCTATCAAAATACCAATGACATTCTTCACAGAAATAGAAAAATTTCTCAAATTTATATGGAACCACAAAAAGACCCCAAAGAGCCAAAGCAATCTTTAGCAAAAAGAACAAAGCTGGAGGCATCCTACTACCTGACTTCAAAATATATCACAAAGCTATGGTAACTAAAGCAACATGATACTGGCATAAAACCAGAAAAACAGACCAATGGGACAGAAAAGAGAAGCCAGAAATAAATCCACACATTTATAGCCAACTGATTTTCGACAAAGGCACCAGAACAAACATTGAGGAAAGGACACTGACTTCAATAAATGGTGTTGGGAAAACGGGATATCCACATGCAGAAGAATGAAACTAGACCCTTATCTCTCACCATATTAAAAAAATCAACTCAAAATGAATTAAAGACTTAAATGTAAGACCCAAAACTATGAAACTATTAGAAGAAAACATAAGGAAAATGCTGCATGGCATTGGTCTAGGATTTTTTTGGATAGAACCTCAAAATTTTGCTTTTGTTTTATGTGAATATATCAAATTTAAAAGCTTCTGCGTAGCAAAGGAAACAATCAACACAGCAAAGAAGCAACCTGGAGAATGGGAGATATTTGCAAACTACAGATTTGACGAGGGATTAACTTCCAGAATACATAAGGAACTCAAAAAACTCAATAGCAAAAAATACAAAATAAATTTTAAAAAATTTGATTGAAAAATGAACAAAAGACCCAAATAGACACTTCTATAAAGAAGACATACAAATGCCGACAGGTTTATGAAAAAATGCTGAATATCACTAACCATCAGGGAATACAAATCAAAACCACAATTAGATATCAACCCGCTCCAGTTAGAATGGCTATTATCAAAAAGACAAAATATAACAAATGCTGGCAAGGATGTGGAGAAAGGGGAACTCTTATTCACTATTGATGGGAAGGTAAATTAGTACAGCCATTATGATCAACAGTTTGGAGGTCCTTCAAAAAATTAAAAATAGAACTACCATATGATCCAGCAATCCCACTACTAGTTATATATCTAAAGAATATGAAATCAGTAACGTCAAAGAGATATCTGCACTCCCAGTTTATTGCAGCACTACTCACAATAGCCAATATATGGAACCAAACTGAGTGTCCATCAATGGATGAATGGATTTTAAAATGTGGTATATGTACATACAATGCAATACTATTCAGCCGTAATAAATCAAATAAAATCCTATCATTTGTGACAACAGGGATGAACCTGGAGGACATTACATTAAATGAAATAATCCAGATGCAGAAGGACAAATACTGCGAGATCTCACTCGTGGAATATTAAAAAAGTTGAACTCAGAAGTAGAGAGTAGAATAGTGGTTAGCAGAGGCTGGGGAAGGTAGGGGCAAGAGGGGATGGAGAGAGGTTGATCAATGGGTACTAGATTATGGTTAGACAGGGGAGATAGGTTTTGGTGTTCTATTGAATTATAGTGTGAATATAGTTAACAATAATTTATTACATATTTTCAGATAACTGGTAGAGAGGATTTTGAGTGTTCTTTCTGCAAGGAAATGATCAGTGTTTGAGAATGGATATGCTAATTACCCTGATTTTTTTATTACACATTGTATACATGTATCAAAATATTACACTGTATCCCACAAATATTAACCATTATTATGGGTCAATTAAAAATTTAAAAAATGCCAGGCACAGTGGCTCACACCTGTAATCCCAGCACTTTGGGAGGCCGAGTCGGGTGGATCACGAGGTCAGGAGATCAAGACCATCCTAGCTAACATGGTGAAACCACATGTCTACTAAAAATACAAAAAAATGAGCAGGGTGTGGTGGACACCTGTAGTCCCAGCTACTTGGAAAGCTGAGGCAGGCAGGAGAATGGCATGAACCCAGGAGGTGGAGCTTGCAGTGAGCTGAGATGGCGCCACTGCACTCCAGCCTGGGTGACAGAGCAAAACTCGTCTCAAAAAAAAAAAAGAAAAATCAAAAAAATCATATCAGCTCACAACTTATACTAGCAATAAAAGTAACAAATATTCAAAACTCATCACTTCCTCATAGTTTATTACACTTTTATCTCTGCTTCTGAGGTTCCTTTATCTACCACATTTGTATGATTTAAATACTATATAATAATATGCTGCTGCATGTTTCTTCCCAACACCCGGCACAGTGGCATCACATTGGCAGCTTGAAATCACAGATGATAGGTGTATTTACACCAATGAAATAGGCAAATACTACAAATCAAGGTGTTTCCCCTCCCACTTCCTGCCTTCCCAGAAAGTCACTTGTTAAATATTTACCAACATGCCACTTGGCATATGCTATGCAAACTGAAAGTAAAACTTTAAAATTTGCTCATATTTGCAGCAATGTTAGGTTTGGATAAAAGATACTTAAAAAAATTGGGAACCATTGCACTAATACTGAGTTACCTACTTATCAACCCATTCAATTTACTCATCAGTAGCATAATTATTGAAACTTTTACATATCACCTCCTCCATTTAACAGTCTTACTGCTAACTTCTAAGAAAATCTTGCATTGCATTTCTCAGGATGGGGAGAGGAGGCCTCTGAAGCTTGTACATGTAAACCCACATGTACACACCTGTACAAAATGCCCAACCAAGAATAACAGTACATTCATCTAATGATGGAGGTTAAGATTTTTTGAAACAATTTCGACTTCTATTTAAATTCAGATGTTTTACTGTCTCAACCACTACATATATTCTTGAATACCAATGAAGAAGTATGCTTTTACTCCACATGTTTGACTCATGATGACCTCAGGAACTGCCAAACAAATTAATCCTAATTACAACTTTTTGAAACATTGCTACATTAATAGGGTGTGGAAAAGAATTACTGATTGAATCTCTCGTTAGTGTATTTTGTCACAAGACATTATCAAAGTGGTTGAATGTTTCAAATTATCTTATAAAACAACTGAACATAGTGACAGCAAATAGACATAAATTATGACCTAATCACCCTTGGAAAGTCTATGTACAGGATGGGAAAGGAGGGAGTTTTCTGAATCTGGTAACCTGGCAAAATAGGTCTGCCATAGGTGGATTTGTATGATGAGCTAAGGAGTTTCCCAAGCAGATATCATCCTAGTAGAAAAGAGAACCAAGCACAAGCTCGGTCAGGAACGGAGCCAGGGAGGGGCGATTATTAATACATCAGAGCATCTGTCACTTGGATTAGCTCCTAGCCTAGTCCCCCACCCTATGTCTGAGTCCTGAGTAGATTTGAGGTGCTATAAGTAAAAATATATATAGCTGCTCAGGAGATGTATTTTATGATTTTAAAGTACTTGCAGTATTGCTTTGAGAACCCTCTGCAGTAAAAGAAGGCTAAGGAGAAGATAAGCATGGCCACTGTTTCACAATGGGATTCTGAACAGCTGTGGCATCTCATGGGTGCCTGGGCATTGGTGGCACGGGAACTGGGGGGACAGGAGCCCGCCAAAGCAGCAGCTGGGCCCATCAAACGTTGCAGTCTTCCTGGAAAGGTGGCTGGGCAGATGCATCCATATCTAGTGGGAGTTAGAAGTAGACATCAGCTGTGGTTCCACACACCAAGCACAGGGCAGAGGGAGCTGAATCCGAAAAACAAAAACGAAAATGATGTATAGTAACTACCCTGACTAATTTCTGAATTCCTTGAATGTACTACTTAAGGATTCTGAGAAACTTCAGGGAAGGGGAAGAATTTGCAGAGGCCTAGAGTTTTGCATTAGTAGGTAGTGACAAGAGCTTACAAAAAAAGGGTTGCATTCTTTTCCTCTCTTGTTGGAAGATTCCTGATGCAGATACTGAAAGCAAAGCCAAGAGCACATTTGCACCCCAATTGCCAAACTGCTAGTCAGTTTATGCCATAGAAGCACCGATTGATGTTCATGAATTGTGCTGGCTGTTGGGTTACTTTTCCAAAGAAGAGGAAAGCCATTGTACAACTTCAGTGGAGTCCCTGGAGACATGTGAAAATGTTCACCATGCTAGTTATCATGATGTGAGAATGCCCACTTTCTAGTGAGTTGAGGTGCCACTGTGAAGATCTCTTTCATTGGAGAATTTGGGTAACACGTAGGGTACTAGAAGGATGATGCACACTAGGAGTTCAAATGATAAGCTCTATTAGAAGATATGAGTGGGAAAAAATAGAGGGATGGTGTGTCTTCAACCTGCGAATTAATGAGGTTTTTGGGAGGACAGAAACAATGGAAATCCTAGGCTCGCTGTCAGAGGATAAGTAGGATGGAGAAATGAACCACTCCTTCCAACACCTGTCAAGACAAACAAACTGTCATTGTGAAAATGACAAAAAGGACATCCCCTCTGCATGGCCAAATTGCAGGGAAACACACCTTTCTCAGGCTGACAGCCCCTTACTGTGGATACAGATTGGCAAGCAGAGAACAGATCTTCAATTCCTTCATTTGTGCATTGCACAAAATGCACAACTTCTCAGGGTAGTCCAGCCCAATGTAACATGTTATAAAGGTGAGAGTTCATTGAATGACTTCAATGTTAAGAAATATGGGTAAACAAGGAAGAACGTGTTCTTGGAGGTATGAGCCAGAGGCTTAGCTTGAGCTGCAACATAAAGAATGTGGGGCTGCAGCCATAGCCTGGGGAATTAGCACTTCCATCTGGCCTGGCAGTATATGCATAGCATTGTTTTGCAGCCCCAAACAGCTGTTGGTCATAAAGGACACAAAAGGCCTGGGAAAGAACTTTTTAGAACCAGGAAGTATCATATCCATGCCTGGAAAAAAAAAAAAAAATTATTGCAGGCCTGAAAAAGATCCTGGAACTAATGGAGGTCATCTCATCATGGCTAGGAAACCCACTGGTGTCTTGGCTGCCATAAGCTACTCCAAGGACATAAGCAAGGGGCAGCCTTACACATTGCTGGGCTCTACATATCTACAACAACGATCCTGGCAGGTGAACCCAGAAGGAGATGGAGACTTTGACAGAGCTGACATGCTGAGAGAAAGCCATGTCCACTACTGAAGATCAGCCATGGCTGAGCATATGAAGAAATTGGAAAGAATGGGCTTGTCAAATTTGTATTTGCTTGACTTCAAAGACAGAGATCTATTTAGGAGAGTGGAGTCTTGAACACCAAGCACCCTATTTGTTAAAGGAGAAGAGTGAGTCCGAAAGCAGGATAGTGAACCCCATTGCATTTTGGTTTCTGGCTAGAGCACCACACACTGATGTGTGCATCCTAAGGCTGGATAGAGGGGCTCAGGTTTGTATTGTCAATAAGACCCACAAGGACTGTCACTAAACTGTGAAATAGTGGTCACAAGCAGTCATGCTTTTGAGCCCATCTACAGAACACTGTCACAAAAGGGGGCACTCTCTCCCACTGTTCAGAAATCCTTTGCAACTTGGACACTTCAAGGGCTTGTGGAGATGCAGGTCTTTGGTAACCTTTGAAGGTGCTAGTGCTTTTCTGGGACAGTGAGATGAGTCACACCCTCAGCAGAGGCGACCCCAGGCCTGGGGACTTGGTGGAATCAGCACATGGGGCAGTACATGTAGAAACAGCCTGGGCTGAATGAGAAGGGTAATCATAAAACCACATGGCAAGAGATGGATTTATTTGTGAGCATATGTGAGCTACCCCTGGGACCTCCAGAGATGTCTGGGGTGGAGAGGTGGTGATTTTGTACAGGAGTAGGATCCAGCATTTGCACTCCATGACAACAGCCAGCAAAACATGAATGATTATATAGTCTTACTTCTGAATAAAACAGATGTTTTCTCTGACAATTGGAACAACAGGTAAAAACTAAAAATTATATCATAATCAGATATGGTTTGCAATATCCTAAAAGTGCTCAAATTTTTTAGCTCGAACTGTAAAATCTAAAAATATGCAGACTGCTTAAATAAAAGTATATGATTCCTTGCCCATCTGCTCAGGCTTCACTGGCCTTATTTGTCCCCTGCACATGCCAAGCTTCCTCTTACTTAGGGGTCTTTGCACTTATGGTTCTCTCTCTGGAATCATGTTCTTCAAAGCTTTATAAGGTTGTCTCCTTCTTATCATTCAGAGCTCAGCTTCAATGCCTCTTTTTCAGAGAGGTTTTCTCTGACTGCAGTCATTCTCTCACCTTATATAGGTTTATGTTTTTAATGACACTGATCATTAGCTCAAATTACTTGGGAATTTTTTAGTTACTCGTCTATTGCCTATCTATGTCTGACAAAATGTAAGTACCAAAACACCCAGGACATTTGTTTGACTTGTTCTCAGCTGTATTCCCTAGTATATTAACGCCTGGCCCATAATAAGTACTCCTGAAGAATTTAGTGAATCGATTAATTTCAAACATTCATTGTCAATTTCTCTGCAATTGGGAGAATTATTCATTACAGGTCAACATAAAAAATGGTATCTCAGCACTTTTTATCTTATTCATTTCCTGGGTAAATGAGAACCAGGAGAACTTCTGCCTCACATTTAGTATGTAATCTTGATTTGTTTATAGTGTGGACAGATCATTTTCAAATTCAAGTCTCTAACATCTCTGTACACTCTCACTTTTCACATATCAATACTTTAACATTCATTTTGCTAGAACATCATATGTCTCTATCATTCTGAATTTGCCTTTTCTAACTTGGTGCTGTTAAAACAATACACTGCTGATGAGAACCTGTGGCCTATCAGCAATACAGATGGTAACTTTTTTACTACATGAGCAACACTAAAATTCTCTGTATATTTTATGGAAACTCTCATCCTCAAAATTGTGCCTGCTAAAAAATGTTTGTAACAAGAGACTGGTTCAAGTCAGAATTCAAGTCCCTCTGGAGTATTTTAGAAACTATGCATACCCACTGGTATTATGGCTAATGTTTTCCAAATCCTTTTAGGTGGCTAGTTTGACACCAAATGTGCTTCTAAGACACACTGTTGAATCATCTTCATTGAAAAGCTTTACGAATAGCACAGATACTGTCTGTGCTAGATGAGGTGTCACTGTACTTAAAAGCCGGGACATAAACCAACTCACCCCTTGAGATTTGCTCTAGCTGGGTGATATTTTTTTCTGTCTTTATATAAGAATTAATCTTCCAAACTGTCAAATTTTGCTCTTAACAAACAAAACTATCTCAAGGGAGGGAAAAAAATTACATTAATCAATAATAGGAGGTTTCCATATTTTTTCCCATTAGGAATACAGCAGAGTGACTATTCCAATTTGAAGGGACATTTAAGAGCACAAAAGACCAGTGATTTCCTGATGTTCTTGGCACTTTTAGAATTTCTGTTGTTTTTCCTTTTTTACGTAAATCCTCTCCTAGTAACCAGCATGGGGTTTTTCTGAAGTTCATTTACTGCCATGTTTCTGTATTGTCCAACAGATTGTTTCTAGTACCTTCTGATGTGTGGCAGCTGTGTTTTAACAATTCCAAGTATACCATATGAAAGTAATCAAAGACATTAACACACTAGTGTCCGCAGCTCTAGAGGTATTTCCTGCCTGTGGTATTGGTAGACCATGTGAAGTTGTACATAAATTACTTTGTTTTGTTTTTTTGGTTTTGGGTTTTTTGTTTATTTGTTTTGTTTTTAGAATGCTGAAGTGTTCTCTAAATATATGCGAACTCATCACATGCTTGTGTTTGTGGATCCATGATTCTGTAGACATAGCTAGCTACAAAGAGCATCATACAAAAATCAGCATCAAGTATAACTTTTACAGAGCATAGAATATTTCACATATTAATCTGTGCAAAGTGATCTCAGATTCCCAAAGGAGGAAATAGTTAAAGTTTAGTGTTTTCTCTGATATAGTGTACCCTGGGTAGGATAGTAATGGCTAACTACATAACATCCTAATGTAAGCAGTTATTGGGAGATGTTTCACATACAGTATTTTATTACAGTAAGATTGCACTGTACTTAAAGTAAATATCTCTGGATCCCCTCCAAAGCTGAAAGAATGTAGTTAGGTTACAGAATCTGCTCACTCAGCAATCTGTCTTATAATAAATTAGGGTTTTGAAAAAACGGCTATTTTGTTTATCACAAAAGGTAGGGAGAAGTAAAAAGTAACCTGAAAAAAGCAGTAGGTTGTACAATCTTGAAAGAACGGATAATCATATGTACACATTGTATTACCTCACTGATTGTAATATCGATTATATCATATAAGCAAAGTAGCCAAGGATGAAGCTTAGAAATTAAATATCCAAATGTAACAGGTGCCATCACAAGTCATATTTTAAAATTTAAGTCTAACTTATCATATATACAATTTCACCACCATGTTAATAAAAAAAAACACTATTTAATTGTTTTATGTATTCTAGAATTTCAATGAACATAAAAGTAATAGATATAGATATATATAGATTATACAGATATAGATAGAACACCATTTTAGTGTGCCAACTTTCTTGCTAGAGAAGGTATTCTTTCAAAACATGCTTTAAACAAGCGGTTCTAGGACCCCGTGGTAAGTAGCTAAGAGCCCACATTTATTTGACATTCCATTTCTCCCCAGTGACCACTACTGACAGAGCCTCAGCATGTCTGGCCCATGTAGAACTTTCACTCTTAATTAAAACAGTGACACCAAAAGCTTTTAATAATTCCCCAAATGCTATTATAAGGTACAGGGTAAATGTTAGAGCTGGGGCCCCTCTTTGGGGAATAACTATAAAATTTGGAAGTAACATTTTCCACACTGCTTATCCATTGCCTTCCTGTGGCCTCCAATGGGACTTCACTAGCCACTGGGTCACATCTAACCTTATAGTTTGCTGAAGGAATCTCTCTGGAATATCTAACCCCAGAATAGTAGATTTTTCTAATTAAAAAAAAAATTGTTTAATCTTCAACATTGCCTCTTCAATTCCTGGCTTTCTTCTGGACACATTTGTCCTACTTCTTTGCCCAGATAAATACAGAGAAATCATGAAAAGTACCTGTCTGCTTTCCTACGGTTCCCTAAAAGCTTATGCACTATCCATCCTCAACAGGGTCTGCATTTATTGAGCATTTACCACCAGCAAATGGCAATACCAAAGATTGCTTTTTAATCTAGAATGAATCCCTGTTCTTATCATGCATAAATGTGATCTCATAGAGAGAAGGAGATGTTAGATTGGTAGATAAGGTGTTGCTTTGAAAAGAAGAGTTGAAGATTAGGATAATATGGAATCCTTACAGTCTATCTCTCTTATTTCTGAGCCTTAACTTGGCCTGTTTTTCTCAAGCAAAGAAAATTAGAAACAGTTCCTGAAAAGTTGCCATTTGGATCAGCTACTTTAATTTACTTCACAAATTCTTTTGAGGATACTTAGAATGTGCAAGGTACTGTGCTATGCTGGAGAGGCGCACAAAATGGGGAAAGCAAATGCCTTTTCCTCTGGAGCTCGTCATCCAGTGGGAGGATCTTTACATGTAAAGGAGACGACTTTCAGCTAGCAGAACAGCTGAGCAAAGGCCCCAGAGTGGGACCTCGTACAGAATGCTTGGAAATCAAGAAGTTGATTGATTCAGCCAAAGACTAAGCTGTACAGAGAAATAATGAGAGAGGAGAGGAGAGAGGCACTAGGTGTTGAAGTGAGGCTGAAAAGGAAACCTTAATCCAGGCTGTGGGATGTTGAATGCCAGGCTAAGCTCCGGACATTGCTTCCTAAGCAATAGAGGGCCACTCAAAGATTTGGAGGGA
Source organism: Piliocolobus tephrosceles (assembly GCF_002776525.5). Lineage (NCBI taxonomy): Eukaryota > Metazoa > Chordata > Mammalia > Primates > Cercopithecidae > Piliocolobus > Piliocolobus tephrosceles. The sequence goes on along the minus strand of NC_045447.1, from coordinate 80,510,590 downwards.
CAATGAGTGACACAAAGTCATCCAACTTATCTTTTTCCTATTTATGGTCAAAGTCTTCCATTAAAAACTCAGGCATTATTCAGAAGATCTTTAACAGCATTGCCAGCATTATCCAAATTCTGTTAGAACCCAGTGGTTCCAACACTAGCAAATTCACTACAGAGAAGGCAGAAATAATGTTGAAAATATGTATTTTCCACTTCAAGAAGCTGTGTATATAGTAATGGTTAATCTTAACACAATCATGGAGCAGAAAAGACTTGTCACTGGTGTGTCTCCTCCACCACCCCTAGCCGCCTCGGGCCATAATGTCTCCATTTATCTTGTGTCCTAATCCCGCCAGAAGGAAGGTAACTGGCCCTCCACCATCATTTAGGCATTACTTGGCTTAACTCATGCCTTAATGAAAGTAAGATGCAGGGTATTATATGAAGGTAATGTTAGAAGAAGTGGTCCGCTCTCTTTGGATGTGATTCATGAGGACCATTTCTAATTTCCTTGCCTTTTCCTCCCCCACCAACAAAAACTCCATCTAATTGTTTATCCATAAAGTTCCTGGGGACAAAAGTTATTTTAATGCTATCATTGGAGTTAAACTCACAAATAGTCCAGGAAGAGAAAAATGTGGAAATAAATTTATTTTAATAAGATGTGAAAGATTCTATACCATAGTGTAGAATAGTGTATCAGTCAGGTTCCCAGCAGGAAATAGATGGCATGCTCCAATTAGGATCATTCCAGGAGAATTTGATAAAGGGACTATTTACAGAGGTGTGGGGAAGCCATAGGTTTAGTGCAGAACCCTTAGCTAATAAAAGCACAGCTGTTAACCATCTTAGGCCCAAGAGGGGAAGGGAAGAAGCCATTACTGGAACCTAAAATGATACGGTCACTCAGAGACATTTGCGATAAGAGGAGCTAAGACTTTAGACAAGGGACACAACTGGTCCAAGGTTATCCCCTAGGTAGAGAGCCAAGGGAATGAATACCTTGATCTCACTGTTACCCACCCCCACTTTAGTCTCTCTCAAGGGCTCCCCACCAACTGAACTCAACCAAAGATTGAGAGCAAAGGAACTCATTGATGAAGTTCTTATAAGTCAGCTTCCCCTGTGCCAATCCAGGTAGAAATGAGTGCAAGGTAGATCTAGATGGGTCAATGGCATACCCCGCACCAAGACAGAGGGAGAAAAAAAGTAAAAACAGCAAGCTTGGGGTAGGCATGGGAAATGTTGAAGAAGAGGAGACTGAAACTGTGTTCTACTTGTGTTCCAGAGAACTGACCTTGTTCTTGAACACAAACACACGCATATGCACACAAACACACCCCTTTCAAAACTCAAGCAACATAATGATGGGACATCTCTGTTCCTTCTAAAGTTGAAGGGAGATGTGTTCAGGCACCCCTCATTCTACAAGACGATCTCCTCCTTCTTCCTATGAAGAACACTAGCTCATTGAAATCCAGACACTAACAAGGCCTTAAAGTGTGGATGTAGCTCACTGTGAGATGCTAGACAGTTTTGTTTTATTATCCACTTGGAAGTACACCTGAATAACAGCAGGTGGAGCAAAACACTTTTTCCCTCTTCTCATAGGGCTGCCTTTCAGGCCATACAAAGTTTTTGATGGAAATCCATGAGTTTCTGGAGTCTTCTCAACACTCTTTTTCTCTTTTCTATCCCTTTTCCCTTCCCCTAACCAGGGACATCTTTCGATCAAAGCTTTGGAGCTCTCCTCATTCCTGGTTCTATCCTGGAAGTATATTTTGAAATTTTCATTCTGTTCATCTTCAGTTTTTCCCAGGAGCAAGACTCTTATGCCTGAAGTATCTACATGAGGAAACTCTCTTGCTAACAATGTGTGTAACTTTGAGGCATTATTATGCTACAAGAACCTCTTTCACTTGCCCACATCTCACCTCCACCCCTACTCCAACTGTTAGCCCTTCCCCAAAAAAGTAAAGAAGACAAAAGGAAGCTTGTTTTGTCACATGAACTTTGAGGAGTTCTCTTTTCTGTATGTAATTAGACAGCGAGTTCCTTGGTGGGTTGGACTAACTTCATAAAATATTTTCATGTTGCTTATATATAACAAAATTATCTTTTTATCTCTAAACTTTTATTTGGTTATTTATAGATGTATAAAACTCTATGCCAATATGTGGTGACTTGGAACAACAATGTACTAACTTTCAAAGTGGTATGGGCTGCTGGATGCTTCTAGATTGCACTTTCTCACGCAGTCATCGAAGGCTCTGTTGGACTGGCCATCCAATATGGCACTTCCACATGGCTGGACGTTGATGCTGGCTGTTGGGTGGGAGATGAGCACCTGCCTGTGTCCTCTCTCTGCAGCTTTTTTTCCTCACAGCATGGCAAGTAGGTTCTGAGAAGAAGCGTCTCAGGGTGAGCCTTCAAAAATACCCAAATGGGAGCTGCCAGGATCCTATAACCTAGTCTCAAAAATGTTGACATAGCCCTTTCATCTCAAACCTGTCTCTACATCCACCAGATTCGAGGAATTAAACTCTCCCACCTACTGATGTGAGGAGCAGCAGGCACTTACAATGAGGGAAAGGACTGATGATTTGGAAACCAACACTAATTTCCCACTCGCCTTTTGTCTTTTCCTACCTTTGTGTTTTCCTCCTGGAATCATAATCATCCATTTGCGCTATCATTATTCAACAGTCTGCTTAATATAGTGGAAAGAGCACTGAATTCTGAGTGAGAACGCCAAGCTGAAGATCTCAACCAGAAACAAAACCAAGCCAGAGACCCAGCTGGGCTCTGAGGTGCCCATGCATCTGTGCCTAGCTTTTTGACTCCGGGACAGTTCTGTGCCTTCTAATCCAGCTCCAGATGAGTGGAAAAATAAGAAGACTGAATCAACAGTTATTTCATTTCCATTTTTGCATCTCCTACCGCCTGACAGATTAGTGGGAGGGAGCTGAGCTGGCAAATGTATCTCAAGAATTCAGGAATAAATGAAATAGGACCAGACAAAAATGACCCCTCCTCAACTAAATGAACTAAGAGATAAGTAGGCCTCTCCTCTGTCATCTGAAGATCAGTTCCCATCTCCTCTCCAAAGGGCATCATTGGGGGTGTACATACAGATCATTTTACTAATCCCAACTCTGTCACTCATGACCCCTGTGATCTTGGGCTAGTCAACTTTCAATGTTCACACCTGTAAAATGAGGAGAATAGGTATTTCAGGGATGTTAGGTGATTAAGATAAATAAGGTGTACAAAAATGTTGTGATCAATAAAGGCTTAGGTACAGGTAAAGTATTTTCAAGACAGTTGCCAAAATTAGGGGTCAGCAATTTTTTTCTGTAAAGGACCAAAGAGTAAATATTTATAGTGTTGTGGGCCATATGGTCTCTGCTACAGCTACTCAATACCACAATTGTGATGAGGGCAAAAGCAGTCATTAACAACGGTGACCATTTGGGCATGGTCAGATTTGGCCCATAGGCTGTTTGCCAACCCTTGGTCTAAGTTATGATTTAATCTGGGAAAAGAATGGAAGAAAAGCCAGGACTAGTAAATTCTTAATAATATCTTTTATTTATACTTAACAATGGTTCAGACATGGACAAGGTAAGTTACAAATGTAAAGAAATGGGAAAATGATGTTTGATGCTGACAGTTGACACCAGACTTCCTTCTAGGAAGAGAATATGTTAAGAGAAAATACCCTGACAAGCACTCGGGTAGAGAAAGTGAGAATGTGGGAACTGGAGCTTAGGAGATCTGTTGTATTTGAGAAAGGAGGAGTAATATTCCATTCATTCCACATAGGAATTGAAAAGACAGCGGGAGCCTAGATGAGTCTCAATGCGACTCTACACTGTGAACCTCTGAATCTCCACAGGGTTATTTAACTCATAAAATGTTTAAAGTGAGTGTATTTTTTGTTTGTTAGGAAACCAGCAAAGAGACTGGGGCCTAATACCTGACTCATTTGGAGCAGACCTTAAGTATTTTGCCAGGATCTTGGAGTATAGAGACAAAGAGAATCATAAACATGTAAGCCCTAGAAACACCTTGAAATTTTAGGAAGGCCTCTGGCTGTCACAAGCCATGGAAATGGAGTGCAGAAGCATTTAACCAGATGTCCACAGGGCAGGGGCCCCAGCTGGAACCTCTCATAAAAACATAGAGCATATTGTGATGTAAATAACAATGATTGTAACGGTCTTATAAAGCACACCAAATACTATCTATCACAATGTTAATTAAAGTTTTTAAAGGGTCACTTACTACCCTATTCCATTGATTATGAAGGTGTTCCTAAAATAAGAAATATAAGTTTCTGGCAATTTTACATAGTTTTCATAGAAATTTATCCAACAATTTTTTGTCTTTCTAAGATGAAACTGTTTTCTTAAGTGCTCAGTTCTTTTTGTGAAAATGTTTCTCATACATCATAGTCTGTGTGATCACGTTTCCCAAAAGTCCATTGCCAATTTTGGTTAAAAAAAAAACAGGCATTAGCAAGTAACACTGGGCACTTGAAGAAAGAATGTTCATAATAATGAAAGCCATCAGATAACCCTTCCACAGAATATTGACACATAAATGCATGTGTTCTCTTCTCTGAGAATGAATGTTGCTAACAGTGCTATGGTCAGCTGTGTGCTCACGTACACTGGCATATACTTGGCACATCATACTCTTGGCTGCAGGGTTGGAGTGAGCCACTGCTAATCATGGCTGAAGAAAACATTCTGGAATGTCTTTATTTTATAGGAAAGGCACTGTGATAGAGATAAAAGACATCTTACTAGGAAATGGATAGTCTGAATTTGAGCCTGAACTCTGCTGCTTCTTACTGTATACTCAAGGTTTCACTAGATTTTTGAGGGTCTCAATTTCATCACTTGCAACATGGCGATAATGCCTATTCTTCATGTGTCACCTGGTTGTTATCAGAAGTAAGTGAGAAAGGTAGGCAGAAAAAGCTTTGCAAATTGATGAAGATATGGAAGTTCTTTTAAACTGATATTTTAGATGATATTGTAATTCATTGTTAGGTTGTTTTTTTTTGTTGTTTTTTTTTTTTTTTTTTTTGTTGAGACGGAGTCTCGCTCTGTCGCCCAGGCTGGAGTGCAGTGGCCAGATCTCAGCTCACTGCAAGTTCCGCCTCCCGGGTTTATGCCATTCTCCTGCCTCAGCCTCCCGAGTAGCTGGGACTACAGGCGCCTGCCACGTCGCCCGGCCAGTTTTTTTGTATTTTTTAGTAGAGACGGGGTTTCACAGTGTTAGCCAGGATGGTCTCGATCTCCTGACCTTGTGATCCGCCCGTCTCGGCCTCCCAAAGTGCTGGGATTACAGGCTTGAGCCACCATGCCCAGCCCATTGTTAGGTATTTTAAATATATTTTCAGATTTCACTTAATAGAATTCAAGCATGAATCGACTGAATATGTGTGTTATCAATAGATCAATAATATATGTTAATCATAATTTTTGGCTCAAGTTTCTTCTCCTGACATTACTTACTCTCTGCAAACTGACAATGAACCAAATGAAAGCAAATGGCAAGTTGTGCATTGTGTGTTGGGCATTGTTGCTCACCTCCCCAAAGGCCATCCACCCCCTTCTGCCTCCCTTGTTAACAGCACCCAGATTTTATTCATATATCTGTATCTAGACTCACATCTTTACTCCCCATTTCAAGGATAACTATTGATTCATCAAAGCCAATCATTAATCTCATTCTTTGCCAGTGACCAACTAAGAGGTGGACATGTAACTCAGAACTATTGAATGATAACACTTACTGAGCACTTACTATAGGACAGGCACTTTTCCAAGTACTTTGCATGTATTAATGCTAATCTTAACAACAACCCTTTCAGGTAGGTTATATGACTATCTTAGTTATACAGTTGAGGAAATTAAGAGCTGGAGAGACCAAAATACTTACCCAAGGAAGGAACTGAGCCAGGATATAAACCTAGGCGGCATAGTTTCAGAGTCCATGTTCATTGCCAGTATTCCATACTGATGGGAAAATCTCCTGAGGGTTTCTGGGAAAGGTCTCTTCACGGATAAAAAAGAGTTATACAGGAGATGGCCTGTTTCCTTCTGCTGGATGTCTGAAGATTGCATGTGATGCCTGGAATAATGGCAGCCATCTTGTGATGAGGGGAGCTTAGCTCATACACTGAGGATAACTGAGTAGAAAGATAAAAAACATTGTGTTGAAACACTGAACTTGCAATCTCTGTAGCTTGCCTACTTCGGTACTTCTTCTTAAATGAAGTAATACATTTTTATCTGTGTTTAAACAATTTTGATTTGGAAGTTTCTATTACTTGCAGTCAATCCCATCCCAGGTGACCTAATACAGGCATGCAAAGAGGTATGGTTATGCTATATTCCACAGAATGATTGCCCTCCTTCTAAAGTAGCAATGTAGCATCACTAGAAATATGTCAGAGATTCTGAAAAGAAATTTCAACTTTGAGAGAGTAGATTAGACAAAATGATGCAAAATTGTTTCCAATTCTAGGTTGTCTACTTCAGTGAAATTCTGGTTTTCCCTATGGAGTAGGATAATTAAGATGGAAAGTGTTAAAATACAATTGAACAACTTTTTGGAGGGAAATGTAAATATTTAGAAGATAAATGAAGAAAAAGATAAATTCACAGAACTTTAGGCAAATCCTTTGGTTCAATCAAGGAACAGAGACTAAAAGTAAATTGGACATTAAGAATAAGCCAACTTACTTTGGGAATTTGCTTCCTCAGTTCCATCCACAAAAATCAAACAAAATTCCTAGCCTCTATATTAACTATCTACATAGTTCCTTTTTCCATTTACCTCCTTAGAAGAAAAGCTTTTAACTTTTCCCTGGGAGACATGCCTTTGCTTCTTCTTTGCCTTCCACCATAATTGTGAGTCCTCCCCAACCATGTGGAACTGTGAGTCTATTAAACCTCATTCCTTTATAAATTACAAAGCCTTGGGTAGTTCTTTATAGCAGCATGAGAACAGACTAATCCAGAAAATTGCTACCACAGAGAGTGAGGCACTGCTGTAAAGATACCGGAAAAGGTGGAAGTGAATTTGGAACTGGGTAATAGGCAGAGGTTGGAACCATCTGGAGGGCTCAGAACAAGATAGGAAAATGTGGGAAAGTTTGGAACTTCCTAGAGACTTGGAGCACTCAGAAGACAAGATGTGGGAAAGTTTAGAACTTCCTAGAGACTTAATGAATGACTTTGACCAAAATGCTGATAGTGATATGGACAATAAGGTTCAGTCTGAGGTGGTCTCAGATGGAGATGAGGAACTTGTTGGGAACTAGAATAAAGGTCACTCTTGCTATACAAAGAGACTGATAGCATTTTGCCCCTGCCCTAGAGATCTGTGAAACTTTGAACTTGATAGAGATGATTTAGGCTATCTGGTGAAGGAAATTTCTAAGCAGCAAAGCATTCAGGTGGAAGCAGAGTATAAAAGTTTGGAAATTTTGCAGTCTGACAATGCAATAGAAAAGAAAAAAAAACATTTTCTGGGGAGAAATTCAAGCCTGCTGCAGAAATTTGCATAAGTAACAAGGACCCCAGTGTTAATCACCAAGAAAATGGGGAAAACGTCTCCGGATATGCCAGAGATCTTGTAGGCAGCCCCTCCCATCATGGGCCAGAGGCCTAGGAGGAAAAAAATGGTTTCATGGGCTGAGCATAGGGTAGGGCCCCCCTGCTATGTGCAGTCTAGGGACTTGGTGCTCTGCTCCCAGCTGTACTAGCCATGCCTAAAAGGGGCCAAGGTACAGCTCAGGCCATGGCTTCAGAGCATGCAAGCCCCAAGCCTTGGCAGCTTCCACATAGTCTTGAGTCTGTGTGTGCACAGAAGTCAAGAATTGAGGTTTGGGAACCTCCACCTAGATTTCAGAGGATGCATGGAAACGCGTGGATGTCCAGGCAGAAATTTGGTACAGAAGTGGGGCCTTCATGGAGAACCTCTGTTAGGGCAGTGCAGAAAGGAAATGTGGGGTCAGTGTCCCCATACAGAGTTCCCACCGAGGCACTGCCTAATAGAGCTATGAGAAGAGGGCCACTGTCCTCCAGACCCTAGAATGGTAGATCCACTGACAGCTTGCACCATGTACCTGGAAAAGCCACAGACAACACCAGCCCATGAAAGCAGCCGGGAGGGGGCTGTACCCTGCAAAGCTATAGGGGAAGAGCTACCCAAGGCTGTGGGAACTGACCTCTTGCATCAGCATGACCTGAATGTGAGACATAAGAGTCAAAGGAGATTATTTCAGAACTTTAAGGTTTAGCTACTGCCTTGTTGGATTTTGGACTTGCATGGGGCCTGTAGCTCCTTCATTTTGGCCAATTTCTCTCATTTGGGATGAGTGTATTTACCCAATGCCTGTACTCCCTTTGTATTTAGGAAGTAACTAACTTGCTCTTGATTTTAAAGGCTCATAGGTGGAAGTGGCTTGCCTTGTTTCAGATGAGACTGGACTGTGGACTTTTAAGTTAATGCTGAAATGAGTTAAGACTGGGGAACTGTTGGGAAGGCATGATTGGTTTCGAAATATGAGGACATGAGATTTGGGAGGGGCCAGGGGCAGAATGATATGGCTTGGCTATGTTCCCACTCAAATCTCATCTTGAACTGTAGCTCCCATAATTCCCACATGATGTGAAAGGGACCCAGTGGGAGTTAATTAAATCATAGGGGCAGGTCTTTCCTATGCTGTTCTCATGAAAATGAACAAGTCTCATGAGATCTGACGGTTTTATAAAGGGGAGTTCCCCTGCACACGCTCTCTTGCCTGCTGCCATGTAAGACATGCCTTTGCTTCTCCTTTGCCTTTCACCATGGTTGTGAGGCTTCCCCAGCCATGTATAACTGTGAGTCCATTAAACCTCATTCCTTTATAAATTACCCAGTCTTGAGTATGTCTTTATTAGCAATGTGAGAACAGACTAATACATATAACAGCAGGAAGATGTAATATTAGAGAAATATCAAAGCTTCTTCAAATAGTCCCTAAACTTAATTAAATCCAACCAATCTCAATATATTTTTTTGAAACTTGTTGATGACCTAGGGTTCACATGAAATCAAAACAAAACGACAAAGAAAAAAGCAGAAAAGTTTGAGAGATCAGAGTAATGAGAGGGCCTTTTCATTAAGATGCTAAAGTGTGCTACAAATCTATAATTATCAGAATAATATGGCACTGATTCCATCTTCTAAATGTGAATTATTTTTCTCTCCTTCTTTGCCTACCATAATCCTAACCTGCTGAAAAGTATCCTTTTCCATGAGACTTTCTCATAGCTTCCAATCTGGAAGTCACTACCCATAATATGTTTGCTCTTCTTTTTGGCCATTAATTTCGTACTCTATATTGGCTATATATAAAAAAAAATCTACTTGCCTTTTCTGCCACAGAGTTTAAATTCCTTTGGTTTCATCATCTTTATTTGAATATGTTTATACCTACGAGATAACAACAGTTGTTTTCAATATCATCTGTGGCAGAGGACAGTGTGAGATTTAATAACATAATGATGCCAAAGCATCAAAGTTAAGTCTGAGGACCACCAGCAGCAGCAGCACCTGGAAGCTTAGACATGCAGAATTGAGGGCCCCATCCCAGACACACTGAATCAGTAGGTGCATTTTAACATGATCTTCAGATGATTTGTATGCACATTAAATTTTGAGAAGCACTGCCCTAAAGAATTACATGGAATGAAAATATTTCGTAACTCTCCTAAAGCAATCAGACATAGTTGGATATCTTCCTGTGTCATAAGCAAATAGAATTATTCACATTTTATGTTTCCTTGATCGGCAAAAATTTAGTGACATTAAAAAAAGAACACTAAAGAAATCTGGGTTCAGGCGATGGGATAAGTCTAATGAGAAAGACAGATGGAGAGGGCATGTACAGGGGATTGTGAAGGCAGCAGTTTGTAACTTGGGAATGATTTGATACTTGGTTTACTCCCTCTACAGGGCTTTCTAATTTATTTTCCCAACCCTGATCTTTTTACTAAGATTTTTTTTTCTATCACCCACCTAATCTACATTTTAACCTGAGCTACTCTGATCTCACCTCCAACTCATTATCTTCTTGACAAAACCAGTCATTCCTCATGAAGTCCCCATTTCTATCATCCTAAGCCTCAGTCCCCAGATCATCCACTACAATGTAAGTTCCCTAAAAGCACACAGTGGCTGTCTGGTTCACTTGCTCTGTGTCTGGAGAACAGAATAGCATCGGGTATATAGTAGGTGTTAAACAATAGAATTCAACACATGAATCCAAGCATAACAATTTGGAAAACTGTTAATACCCCAGATCCTTCCATTAATTTACAATCAATTCCCACATCTTCTGGGAACAGTGCTTATTTTGCCCTGAAAGTTTCTTTTAAGTTTATTTTTATTGTATTACTACCATTGCTATGACCACTTCATGCCTGGACTATCATAGTAAAATCTGAGACACTCTCTCTGTCTTCTTTCTCTGATTCTCTTCTAATTTACAGTCCATTATTGCCAGACTCTTTACTCTGGCATTCAGTTCTTCAGAGTCCAAATCCAAGTTTCCTTCCTGGTCTTGTTTTATGACTTCCCAAAGGGAACCTTTCTTTTTAACTAAGATGATGTACTCATGCTTCTTTACTTTGCACTCCCTGATATAATCTATTTCCTCAAAGTAAAATATTCCTCCCTATTACATTTTCCTATTAAATCCTACCCATTCCTTAAGACTTGGCTCTTCGCACATTTTCAGCGAAACATAATACTTGACCACTCTAATCTGGCGTGAGTTATCATTGACTCATTCCCAGGGATATCAAGTGATATCTCCTTGGAGCTCTCATGACAGGCATTATCTATAATGCCCAACACTTACTATGTATATTTCTTTGAACATATATCCTTCTGCATATGTATTGTACATATGGGTAAATGAAGAAGTCAAGTTAGGCAAACCTGGGTTTAAAGTTTCTCTCTACCATGTAGTAATAATGTAATGTTTGACAGTGTACAGCCCCTCTCTGGGTCTGTTTATTCTTTTAAAAAGTACCTAACTTATAGGATTTAGATAATTAAAATCAACTGCATTTTTTTTTTAGATGGAGTCTTGCTCTGTTGCCCAGGCTGGAGTGCAGTGGCACAATCTCAGTTTACTGCAACTTCTGCCTCCCAGGTTCAAGAGACTCTCCTGCCTCAGCTTCCCAAGTAGCGGGGATTACAGGTGCTGGCCACCATGCCTGGCTAATTTTCATATTTTTAATAGAGACAGGGTTTCACCATGTTGTCTAGGCAGGTCTTGAACTCCTGACCTCAGGTGATCAGCACCCCCCCCTTAGCCTCCCAAAGCCCTGGAATTACAGGTGTAAGCCACCATGCCTGGCCTCAACTGCATGTTTTAAAAAGCTCTTAGCAAAGTGTCTGGAATACTCAACAATATTGGCATCTTTTCTCCAGAGCCCCTTCCTATGGTTGAAGCTACTGTTTATCCTTGTATATTTCAGCAAATCAAAATATTTACTTATTCACTGATGAATTGATAAAGATTAATATTGGATATCAATATAGACTTTCCACTGAAGGATTTTGAGAGAAAAATTTTCTACTTTTTGGACAGCAGTAGATACTCTTCTCTTTGCTAAAGGTACTGGCAGGGGGAGTATGTAAAAGAGAGACAAAAGGTAGACACTGCTTTAGAGTCCTATCTTAATTACTTACTATATCTTTGATAACATGTCTTATAAGAGGGTGTAGTTTTATCATTAAACTACACTGAGAAATAGAATATGTTGCAGAGCAATTTCACTGTGTAATCTTAGACAAACGGGTTAGCCTCTCTAAGACAGTCTTCCCTATTTAACAGTAAGATTACAGCAGGTGACCCCTAAAGTCCCTTTGGAATGCTACAAGGATATCGTTAGTTTGCTGTGCAATACCAAGATTGCATTATCTCCTTTATCATTCATCTATGTAGCAGCCCTAAGAAATATTCTTTCTCTAAGTAATGAATTATTATGAGACTCATTTCAGATTATAGAGTAATAATTCTAACGATTATAAGATATTAGATTGTAATTCAATTATTATTAAACCCTAGCATTTTCACATTAACTCTGAAAAAAGTATGATGTCTTAGTAAGTGATAACAATACTGAGTTTTACTTTACTTTGGAAAAAGGCAGATTATTACACAGAGGTTGAGCAACTCACTCAAAATTATCTACTAGCCTCTTGACCAAAATAAAGATAACCCATGGGTTTCCTAATTTCTACTTCTTAATTTTACTAAACACAACACATGTGTTTGAAGCATTAGAATTAGAATATTTTAATATGGTAATTATCAAATATGGCAAAGTTCACATAAGATACTATTGCTTTTTATTCAGCAATACAAAAAAAAAAAAAGATTTGCTGTTGGGTCTCGTGCATGTCCTGACTTGACAGGTGATATTGTGTTTAAAATGCATGTATTTCTAGAAAATCAACATCCATGCTCTAGGTGACACAGATGAAGCAGCATGTCTACACTTGCCTTTTGACACAAATCTGTTGGAGTGAGTGTGTGTGTGTCTAAAACATTAAATTGATATTTTTTTCCCATCAACCTTATTTCAGTATTCTCTTTAAGGACTGATAAGGCCAGACGTGGTGGCTCATGCCTGTAATCCCAGCACTTTGGGAGGCCGAGGCCGGCGGATCACCTGAGCTCAGCACTTTGAGACCAGCCTGACCAACATGGAGAAACCCTATCTCTACTAAAAATACAAAATTAGCTGGGTGTGGTGGCGCATGCCTGCGTAATCCCTGCTACTCAGGAGGCTAAGGCAGGAGAATAGCTTGAACCCAGGAGGCGGAGGTTGTGATGAGCCGAGATCACGCCATTGCACTCCAGCCTGGGCAACAATAGTGACACTCTGTATCAAAAAAGAAAAAAGAAAAAAAAAAAGAACTGATAAAAGGCCAGTTTAAGGTCATTTTGTGTCGTGGCTGTGGCTGTGACTATTCACTCCTTGTCCCATGACCCCAGACAATCTTCAGCAGCAACCGGAGTCCTCAGGCTTCAGTAAGAGACTGCTGAACAAGCTGCATGAAATATGTGGGCCTTTAGACCAATCTGCAACCCAAAGTTCAGCAGCAATGGATTTGGGAGCTGGGCAGTTCATTTCCTGTGAAACCCAGGTCACTATCTTTTCAGCAGAAGTTGGGTCTTTCCCATCTCATCTGTATCTGTATTGAAGAGTCTAGGTACGGCTTCCCCTGGGAATTTGTGGAAGATATACTCTGCACGTGCAGAACTTCCTGGGTCAGTATTCCTCCCATTGCAGGCACACTGGGAGCTCCCTTACTTTACACAAGATTACAGTATCTGTATAACACAGGCACAGATGACCACCTGTGCCACAGAACCACAGGTCCACAGAAGATGCCCCTGTGAGAGGCCAGTGATCAGCCCTGGGGTTGATAACCACCAAAACTGAGGCTTCTTGAAAGCTATTTGGATCTGGTTAAACAGGGTTCAGTACTTAATTGCTCAGCAATGGATGAGTCTCTGCTGGCAACAGCAACCTCAGAACAGCACTTTGACTGGTATTCATGGAGGACAAGTCATGACATCAGTTCTGTTTTCAATGACAACAAAGGCCCAAGCTGCCATCAGAAGCATCTCCCGGCTTCTTTGAGTGGTCTGAGGCTTTATTCTATAGATACAGGGTTTCATCTAAAAGTCAAGCCAGGTACCAGCCAAGTGGCTTCTGCAGCAAGGAAGTGGAGGACAATCTCCTTCATGTGCAGGACAAGGGCTCTTGATATTGTGATGATTTCCCTTTAAGTTTATTCAGGAATCAAGCACCACACCATATGAGCCCTTCAGGCAATGTGGAAAGGCTTTGATTTGTTTTTATTCACTTAACTTGTACAGTGCTCCCAGCAGGTTTGAGCGAAACCTGAGATTCTTACTGAGGTAGAGGACCAGACAAATCAATTTGACCTTGGACCATGCACCCTTAGCTTTAATGGTAGAATGTGATGATAGAGACTAGAAACACCATCACATTCACAAGACCCTATCAGGATTTAACTGTATCTTAGAACCAACCAGAAAAAATGTTTAATAGAGAATTCTTGCTCTGTCCTTAGAGATCCTTGGACCAGAATGCAGAAAGGAGGGCACCATTCTGTGATTTTCCTCTGCAACTGGGAATCAGATCATTTATTTGCTGGAGGAAACAATAACTTGGCAAACTCTCTCTCCTCTCTTTCCATGTGCTAGGCAAGTGATGAAAGAGGAGTGAGGCTGACTTCAGCTCTGTCACAGATGTTGACTCACCACTGGTCTGCCTTCTCTCTCCCTTGCCACTCCCTTCGTTCTGCCAAAGTTAGCATGCTGGAGCAGTAGGATGCAAAGCTGCGCATGACCCTTTTTGGGGCTGGACACTGTCATCTGGCCAGATAAACTAACAGGCTAGCAAATCCAGCTGGGACTGGTTGTACTTTGCCCACGTCTGTTGCAGCATATGGTGCGTTCACTTGAAGTGACTGACAGAGCTATTTAACTTTGCAGTTTGTTCATCTGATGCCCCTACCCAAATACCACACATACTGTCACATATTGGTGAACAGTCTTCAATGTGGTTGCAATTCATGGCTATCACAAGGGGAATACTTTAAAATTGGATTTGAGCTCCATAGCTCCCAAGATGGCAGAGCTGGACAGAAACATTTGGAGACATACCCTTTAATTGGCCCCATAATTTTATACAGAAAGAAATTGAAGCAGAAAGATTGAGTGACTCCCGCAAGGACTCACACAACCAGTTAGTATTAGGACTAGAGCTAGAACCTTCGACCCTGACTTCCAACTCAGTGCTTTTTCCAGCTCAGGCTGTTCACATGTTGCCTTTCATTTTATCTTCAAAATTTGGCCCCTTAGAACCTTTCCTGGAATTGGACTTCTGAGCCTAAAGTGGCTTAATGCACACTTTTGGGAAAGGATAGCCAGGAGGCCTCTAAGTGGTTTTGATCAAGTTTGCCAGTATTTACACCCTAGGATGATCTGCATAAACTTCATAAATAATGTAAATTCCTACAAAGTGAGTTAACAGTGAGCTACATGGTCTTTTGAAAAATCCGTGTTATGCAATCACCCTGGCAAAGTTAACAACGCAATAGAGTACTGAAGGTAACCACTGATTGCAGTCACTGCTATTGACCATTTTAAGTGTGACTATTTTTAAAATACTGTATGCCTCATTAAGCTGGGCTCTGAAAATGAGGAATTTGCTTTAACTGCATTGTTTTGAATTGCTGAGAGAAGAATCTATCAACCACAAGGTGCCCTGCTGCTGAACTCAGCCAAAAAGCTGTTAATAACTCCAGCAGATGTTTCAGCTTTTTAGGCCAATAGACTCCCTCTCTCCCTGCCCTCCCCTTTCCAGAATCTGATGCCAATATGACTGAACTCCAGTTTTTGTGGTGGTTGTCGCCACCGCCGCCGCTGCTAGGGCCAGTGATACAATGCCGCTGAGGAATGATCCTTTAAACAACCAGTGGCCACAGAACCTCAGCCCTTTAAGGTCAGAATATTATTGCTTTTACCATCAGAAGTTTAAATCTTCAGGGGGGAAATGCAGGTAAGGGCACAAATTCAGTATCTTTGTTTTGTTGTCTGCCTTCATTGCTAGTCATTTTGTTTAGCTTTTTGTGGCTTCTCCCAATGCTAAAAGTCCATTTCTCAGACTCATCAGAGTGCTGGGCTTGCTAAGGTTAAGGGTCACTCATACACTGGAGGTTCCACTGATCCGGGAGAGAGGTTCTTGGGTTAGCAGCTTTACAAAGGGGGCCTCTGCATGATGCACAGTTTTGTGTGGTTGTATGCCTGATACCGTGTGGCTCAGATGCCCTGACCTTAGCAGTTCTGCAATATTAGATGTGTGTTTTATAAACACAGCTACATCCCTGTGAGATAGGTAGAGTATGAGGGCACACAGGGTCATCGTAGTCCCATACCAGGATTTATCAACATCTCTGAACTGGGATAAACCTGACTTTGTCACCTGAAATTAAATCTACATTCCGATCTTTCCAAATGAGAAGACATTAGAAATAAAGGGGGAGGAGAGATCCTGCCCCCTTCCCTGACACTTCCTGCCCCACTTCCTACTCAATTATTTTGGAGAGAGTGCTTTAACACACCCTGGTGACAACAGGGTGACCAAGAAAACACAGGTGCACCGCATTATGAAATGCTGTGTTGGCTAGGAACACATCTGAACTGCACATCTATACACATCATCATGCAGAGAATTGCCATTTCAAGGGGGGAAAAATGAGAGGCAGAATTAAGTTCATAAATATTTTGTTTCCTTATTTTGATGCAACACAAAGCCAGAATATCCAGGACTCTGTGGACCTCTATTGTCAGCTTCAACATTTGCCAACCATAGTAATTCAACCCCCAAATCTCTGCTGTATGCCATACTGGCTGTAAAAAGTAAGTGCCTTTTCCCTGGTGTCACTGCCACCATACTGTTTGCATGCTCTCAGCCCTGTATAATTCTAATTCTCAAGAAAAGCTCAGGAATACAATTCAAGCCCCACCGCCCCATCACTTTTTTAACCTGGATAAAAAAATAGATTACATTGTGACTTGGTCCACATTCTCTTAAGTACATGTGTAGAGAACTCATTAATGCTAATGGAATTTGTGCATATGCATTGAAGGGAGAATATAGTTGCCTATGCCTGTGTATTCTTTATTTTCTTACTGTACACTTGAAGGTTCTGTGGCACCTATAGCTTCTAATTCTGAAACATGAGTAATTCAGATTAAAAAGTATACCATTCATTTTGAAATACAGTGTTCCCACTAGCAAATGGGATGGACATTTCTGCTTAGATTACTATGCTTCCAAGAAGCCAATACCAGATGATGATTCTTTAGTAAAATAAGCAACCAATGTTGCAATTATAAAATACGGTTAAAAATAAAAACAGCAAAAACTCCCTACTGAATCAGTAGAAAATATATTCTCATTATTTAAAAAATACCTACAAAATAACCCACATGCATGTCCAGAGGAGTGAAAACACAAGATGATGGGGTAAAAAAGAACTGAAAATAATCATGGGTAATCTGAGACTCCAGGCCTGCCAGCAGTGAATATTGGTGACAGGCATTAACAAACTATGTGGGGATGTCCAAGGCCCAACTAAATCCAGACCAAGTACTTCATTAGGTCTTGAACTTTACCTGGAATCTTGTACTGCAAATGATGATTTCCAAACTGTTTTGTTCTTGATTATTTCCAGTCCAAGTAAAATGGACAATAAAGAAAAGATGCTTCCATGCTGTTTCCATGATGGATGTTCACAACCAAAATAACTTCACCATCTGATGTATTTCACAGTTTTAAGTTAAAACAGACATACTATAATATGCTTGTACATCTGGCTCAGGTGCTTCATTTGCCATATGTTTGTGAAATAATCCAAGGAGATGTTACAATTGTACGTTCCCCTTGGGACTTGAAGAAAATGTGCCCACAAAGAGTTACCTAATTATTCATTCCTGCCAACAACATCCTCTCCTAATAAGAAGGTGGTTCTTAAAATGAGACAATAGTGCTTTCAGTCTTGAGAGATGTCAGTACCACTTATTGTTTCAGAAACAGAAAGTCTTGTGCATTTTTTAAAATAAGAAAAAGATCTTTGGCCTTTAAAGCAAATAAAATACTCTGCAGGCGGTATATTTTGTATTCTTGTGGGGGCAAATTCTGCAGCGCTGATCAAGGCCTATTGTTTCCTGAAACTCATTGAATTAAAGCCCATGAAGCCACATAGAAATTAGTGACCCAAAGTTGATAGTCTCTAAGGAATGGCTGCTCTAGCAATACTATACATTTATGGAGAACTTTGTAATCGGCAAATTGCTTTCATATATGTTACCACGTTTAATTCTTATAATAATTCTGTGAAGCAAGTAAAAAAAGGCGTCCCTTGTTTAATCATGCCAGTTGTAGTACTGATTCTTCACAGCACTAATAAGCAAAATATGAACATCTTTTTTTAAAAAAAATTGTAAATTACTTTGGTCTTTACTAATAAATACCAAATACGTGCTACTTGCCATAGCACACATTTCTCTCTTTGAGAGTCATTGACAATCTGCTTTTTTCCCTCTTTTCCTGTTATTTGCATCCTTCTAAACTATGACTTTTTCTGATTCTATTTTAATTAAAAATTTGATTTTCTTTTGAGGATTACAAAGTAGAGGGAGAATTCATTTATCGGTTAAAATACAAGCTAACCATCAAAATTCAGATTTTAATGAGGCCCTAAGCCAGGACAGAAGTCAAATGCATAAAGCATCTTCTAGGCCTAGCTTCACCCATTAATAAATCAATTTGAAAAAATGTGGCAATAATGAAGTTATCAGCCAATAAACCTCCAATAGTGTGTGAATTGTATATTGACTGAAGTAACAAATTACATGGGGGTTGAATTTTCACAGGGACTGGAATAAAAGACACTAAGTAGGCAGATTAAGTTAGAGTTTCTTTTTCCCCTGAAACACAAACCTCAGTATCAAACAGGAAACAAAGGATGAGAGACAGAGGGTAAGAGATTTGCCTCAAGTTACCCAGCTTGCAAATGGGAGTCCATGCCAGATCATCTCCCTCCACAGCGCGGGGAAACAACAGCAACTATTAAGTACAAATTATCTCTTAGCTTTTCTAGTAAATCCTAACATTTTCTCATTACTCAATGTATAATACTTCCAATTTGTATATAATATTTCCATTGAGAGGGAGACAGAGTTACTATGAGGAAATAATTAATTTTGGTCTCTTGTTGGGGTGAGTGAAATTCAAGAGAAAGTTCAGAGAACAAGTGTAAAAAACATCTCTCTAAAAAAGAAAATGCCGCCGGTCTTCCCTGACCCTACACACAGGCCAGTGGTGACAGCTATAATCGTGGAAAGGGGCTTGTGTCTCTTCAGCCTCATCATTTGATAGACTCAGATGTCTGAAAAATCTGTGGGAGCTGAGGGGTCTATTGTTAGAAATACTGAAACTGGTCTCCTTGAAGAAGAGAGTCTCAGTAGAGTATTACACAGACCTCACCTAATCTCTTTTCCAACGTATACTGCAGCTAATTCATGGGGATCATTGGAGTCTATTGGTTAAAAACATTAAACACAATCACCATCATAATACAGAGCTCTTAAAAGTATGTGCATGTCCCAGTGGTGGAACACAGTCTTACTATGGCATAAATTGTAGTCAGGATACATCCCTAAGTGCGTCTCAAAAGTTATATATGTAATCAAGTAGGCATTCTGATTTTAATTTTGGCAGGGCATGCTTTGAGATTCCCCAGGCAATGTTTTTTGCCAGTCATTGCAATTACGTACTTAAAAATACACACAGACACACACACACACACACAAACACACACATTTTCTTCATTCACTAAAAGTATACTACACGCCATGGATACAAAGTTAAGAAGGCAAGGACTTTCTCTCAAGTCATTTAAACAACCGGAGAATCAGACTTGCAAACATGAAAATACGAGAATTGGATGATCCACAAAGTTGAGTGGCAGATTAGAATAACATGTCTAAATCTGTTCTGGAAAACTTCCCAGAGGAAGAAGAAACATGAATAGGTGTTTTCCAGGTAGACGAAAAGTTTTAAGTTGTGTGCTGAGTTACAAGATGCTGAAGATCAATTGTAAGCAGGGAGTACCATCAATTTTTGTCTTTGAGTCCTAGGACCACAGGGAAAGGAGAATTAGAGAAGGAAATTCTTGGAGGCCAGGCAAATGTCATGCATTGTACTGCAGTATTAAGGAAGTTCACGGACTTCATCAAGTGACCTCATAACTCATAAAATGTGGGAGAGATGCAAGAAGAATAAATAGGATATATTGTTTAGAAGGTGAGAAAGGAATCAAAGGTTCCCAAACGTTTGGCTTGGGAAAGTGGGTAGAGGGTCGAAACCTTCACTAATATAAAGAGTATAAATATAATGTAAAGAGATGACACATGCCTGTAGTCCTAGTTACTCAGGAGGCTGAGGCAGCAGAATCTCTTGAACCCGGGAGGCAGAGGTTACAGTGAGCCGAGATCATGCCACTGCACTCCAGTCTGGGTAACAGAGCGAGACTCCGTCTCAAAAAAGTAAAATAAAATAAATAAATAAATAAATAAATAAATAAATAAATAAATAAATAAAATGCAAAGAATACAGAAAGAAGAATAGATTTTGTAGAATAACTGGGAATAGACACATAAGCAGAGATTAACGTGTTCAATTCTGGACATACTGAGTTTGCAATGCCTGTAGGATATCAAAATGGAACTATTCAGAAAACAGTTGGTATGGAAGGGACTAGAACTTAGGAAAGAGATTTATTTATTTTACTATACTCTGTTTTTTCTTCCTATTTTTTCTTTGTAATTTTAATTTTTGTGGGTATATAGTAGGCATATATATTTCTGGGGTACATAAAATAAAATATTTTGATATAGGCATATGATGCATAATAATCACATCATGGTCAATGGAGTATCCATCACCTCAAGCATTTATCCTTTGTGTTACAAACAATCCAATTATACTCTTTTAGTTATTTTTAAATATACAATTAAATTAGTATTGACTATGGTCAATAGTGCTATCAAGTACTAGATCTTACTCTTTCTTCTACTTTTTCGTACCCATCAACTATCCCACTCCCCCACCCCAAGTCCCCCATTACCCTTCCCAGTCTCCAGTAAATCATCATTCTACTCTCCATCTCTATAAGTTGAATTATTTTAATTTTTAGCTCCCACAAATAAGTGAGAACATGTGATGTTTGTCTTTCTGTGCCTGGTTTATTTCACTTAACATAATGATCTCTGGTTCCATCCATGCTGTTGCAAATGACAAGATTTAATTCTTTTTTATGGCTCAATGGTGCTCTATTGTGTATATGTACCACATTTTCTTTATCTATTTGCCTGTTGATGGACACTTAGGTTGCTTCTGAATTTGGGCTATTGTGAATAGTGCTGCTATACGTGTGGGAAAGCAGATATCCCTCCAATATACTGATTTATTTTCTTTTGGGGTATATACCTAGCAATGGGATTGCTGGATCATATGGTAGCTCTATTTTTAGATTTTTGAAGAACCTCCAAACTGTTCTCCATAATAGTTGTACTAATTTACGTTTTCATCAACAGTATACAAGGGTTCGCCTTTCTCCACGTCCTTACTAGCATTTCTTATTGTCTGACTTTTGGATAAAAGCCATTTGAACTGGAAAGAGATGATAGCTCACTGTAGTTTTGATTTGTTGTGGGTTGTCTCTTCACTTTGTTGGTTGTATCCTTTGCAGTGCAGAAGCTTTTTAACTTGATGTGATCCTATTTGTCCATTTTTCCTTTGGTTTCCTATGCCCATGAGGTGTTACTCAAGAAATCTTTGCCTAGACCAATGTCCGGGAGAGTTTCCCCAATGTTTTCTTTCATTAGATTCATAGTTTGAGGTCTTAGATTTAAGTCTTTAGTGGATTTTGATTTTTTAATATGGTAAGACATAGGGGTCTAGTTTTATTCTTCTGCTTATGGATATCCAGTTTTCCCAGCATCATTTATTGAAGAGACTGTCCTTTCCCCAATGTATGTTCTGCCACCTTTGTCAAAAAGAAGTTCACTGTAGATATATGAATTTGTTTCTGAGTTCTCTAGTCTGTTCTACTGATCTAGATAACTGTTTCCATGCCAGTGCCATGCTGTTTTGGTTACTATAGCTCTGTAGTGTAATTTGAAGTCAGGTAATGTTATTCTTCCAATCTTGCTCTTTTTGCTGAAGATAGTTTTGGCTATTCTGGGTCTTTTGTGCTTCCATATAAATTTTAAGATTGTTTTCTCTATTTCTGTGAAGAATGTCATGGATATTTTGACAGGAATTGCATTGAATCTACAGATTCTTTGGACAGTATGGACATTTTGACAATATTGATTCTTCCAATTCATGAATATGGAGTATCTTTCCATTATTTGTGTGTCCTCTTTAATTTCTTTCATTGGTGTTTTATAGTTTTCATTGTAGAGATCTTTCACTTTTTTGGTTAATTCCTAGGAATTCCAAGGAATTTAATTTTATCTGTAGCTATTGTAAGTGCTAAAAATACTTTCTTGATTTACTTTTTCTTTCTTGATTTTTTTTTTCAGATTGTTTGCTGTTGGCATATAGAACTGTTACTGATTTTTTATGCTGATTTCGTATACTGCAACTTTACTGAATTTATCAGCTCTAATATTTCTTCAATGGAATGTTTAGATTTTTCCAAATGTAAGATCGCATTATCTGCAAACAAAGATAATTTGACTTCTCCTTTAGGGTAGAGTTTTAGATGTCAAACAGTGGTGGGGACAAGATCCCCCGAAAAGTGAATAAATACGGACAGTAAGACACTGACATTTAAAAGGAGGGCAAAGAAACAGAAACCAACCAAGGCACTGGATAAGGAGCACCCAGTACGGAAGGAGGTAAGCCAGGTGAGAGAGAAAATAGACAAAGCCAGAGCTCCAAGAATGGAAGAAGAATCAGAATAATAATACTTATTCCATTGGGTTAGAGGGTGAAACAAGACTGTCTCTGCAGTGATATGGGTAGAGCCAGGTTAGAATGGATCAGAGTGAGTGGATGATGTGGAATCACACATAGTAAATTTAGGTTGCACTTTCTAAAAAAATAAGTTATCAAAGGAAGAGGCATGAGGGTGCTAAATAAATGGGTCACTAAAAGGGTTTCGTCTGCTTTTTTTTTTTTCTTTTAATGAAAAGGATGATGAACATATTCATAGCTAATGGAGGATAACCAATGGGACATAGAAGTTAAGAAAAGAACAGTGATAATGCAAATTTCCTAAGGAGACAAGGTAGAATAATTTCCATAGCACCAGTGGATGGGCTGGTCTTTGCTAGGAAAATTGTGTTTTGCTAGAAATGAGGACAAAGAAAAAGTGGATGCAGATATAGGTGGGCTTATGGGTGAATGGGCAGGGAAATGAAAGAAGCCGCTCCTGATAGCTTCTAGTCCCTAAATTAGAAGCAAGATCATCCCAAAAAAGAGAAGATTGAGAGTTTTGAAGAGTGGAGAAAGTTTAGAACAGCAGCTGAGGGAAATGGGAGAGGCACATGTAATAGGACTGCTGAGTAACATTGGAGGCACAACTGAGATTAGTTTCACTCCAGATTTATGATCTCCATTCTATATGGTTATGATTTTTCTGTTTCCTTCAGCAGAGCAGTGCTCAAGGAATGTTTACAGCTAAGGAGGCTCCATGGAGGATTGCCTGAAGGACATGAAGTCCATCCATCTCTCCAGATAGTTTAGATTATATCTCAAGATCAAGGTAAACCATCAAACTAAATACTTGAGCCATATTGTTTTGGCCCCTTTTACTATTACTCACTTTTACTGAATTGCATTTTGGCATGGGGCCTTGGCTCACATTGAGGGGCCCAACAAGAAACAGACATAGGCCTCTCAGCCTGGTTAGCATCGTGGAGGCTGTTCAAAAGGACAGGCACCAGCCTCGGTACCATTTATGTTCCATTCATGAGGGCACAAAGAGCCATTTCTTTTCTTTTTTTTTTTTTCCTTTTTTCTTTTTCTTTTTTGAGACAGAGTCTTGCTCTGTCACCCAGGCTGTTGAGTGCAATGGTGTGATCTAGGCTCACTGCAACCTCTGCCTCCTGGGTTCAAGTGATTCTCCTGCCTCAGCCTCCTGAGTAGCTGGGACTACAGATGTGTGCCACCATGCCTGGCTAATTTTTTGTATTTTTAGTAAAGACGAGGTTTCACCATGTTAGCCAGGTCTCGATCTCCTGACCTCGTGATCCGCCTGCCTTGGCCTCCCAAAGTGCTGGGATTAAGGCGTGAGCCACTGTGCACTGCCCAGAGTCATTTATTTTAGACCCAAATGCCAGGAAATAATTGGTTTTTCATGAGTAATGGCAATGTGTTTCCATGTTTGTATGGTCTTGAAACCAGAATGCATGATTTCAAATTCAGAATCCATCATCTATTAGTTGGTTGATCTTGAGCCTATTAACTTCTCTATGCTTCAATTTCTTCATCTATAAATTAGCAAAAATAACAGTACCTGCTCCATAGGGATGCAGTGAGAATTAAATGAGACAATGTAAAAATGTTTAGCATTATGTCTGGCAAATCATAAGTCCTTAATACATATTAGTTATAATTATTATCTTATAACTGATATTTTTTGTTTTATTTGTGTGTTTTGCCTTCATCTTCAGTGTGGTGTGCCTTTGCATGCATTAGTTTCCCTCTGGTTTCCACTTAATATTATTTTCCATTTGTTCTTTAACTACACTTCACTTATTTTTCATCTGATATTCACCCAGCATGGTTTGGGAATGAGGCTGAATATAACAAAGTAAACAAAAAATCTTAAACCAGTCAATAACTATAAAGATTATTCTGTCTATTTTCCTCCTAGAAATAGTTTCAAAGATAGTAAAATGAACTTTCTTATACCACATTTGTATATGGAAATGAAAGTTTCCTTGAAGTCCATTTCACTTGATATTGACATTTCTTACAATCACTCTTGATCAGGCCCCTACAGAGACTTGGCCCTGACTCAGTATTTGCTCAGATACTTCTCACTGTGAATAAATAACATGTTACTTTAATTGCACAGAGGGACAGATTATTGTAGCTTGAGAAGTAGCTAAATTTTGCAGTGGAATGATGGCTGGATTTGAGGGTCAAAGAACCTAGGTGTAGACACCAACTCTGCCACCAGCTCTTTGCCATTGGAACTCACTGGCCTCACTTCTTTCATGTGCTAAGTAGGGTTAACAATCTTGATCTCACAGTGCCATTGTGAGAAATAAAGAAGAGGTTCTGCAAAAATTAGTTGAATCTGCATCCAGTGCGGGCAGTAGCATTCAAGCAATCATTCACACTTGCACTTGAAAAATAGGGCCAAATGGCCAGGCATGGTGGCTCACACCTGACACCTGTAATTCCAGCAATTTGGGAGGCCAAGGCAGGCAGATCACAAGGTCAAGAGTTCGAGACCATCCTGGCCAAATGGTGAAAACCTATCTCTACTAAAAATACAAAAATTAACTGGGCATGGTGGTGTGTGCCTGTAGTCCCAGCTACTTGGGAAGCTGAGGCAGGAGAACCACTTGGACCTGGGAGGTGGAGGCTACAGTAAGCTGAGACTGCGCCACTGCACTCCAGCCTGGGCGACAGAGCAAAACTCTGGCTCAAAAAAAAAAAAAAAAAAAAAGAAAAAGAAAAAGAAAAAAGAAAGAAAAACAGGGCCAAATGATTCAGTCTTTTTAATTATGTTTAAAGGCAACTTGAACGTTCTTATCTTATTGAACTATTTGAAATATGGATACCAGCCATTTAGGAATATTTAGTCAAAAGTCAATTTTAAAACTTTAATTCCCTTTGAAGAATATTCAGGAAATTTCATCTTGGTATCAGATTATCAACTTAGCCTGCAATGTCACAGGAGAAACATGAAAAATATCCCAGATTGTGTTATCTGCTTTTAACTACATAAATAATTGGAAAAAGCCGTGATATACAAATAAGTCTGCTTTATTTCCTGGCAGACTTGTTTTGTTTTTCTTATTGTTATTGTTGCTGGTTTTGTTGCTGCATAAACCAGTAAGCACACGCAGATGAAAGAAAGCCTTTGTTTTGTTTTAACTGAAGGTACATGGGCATGGGATGGCTTATCCCAGGAGTTAACAGCAAAAGGGTTTAGGCCAATTCTTCAAGGAAATAGAAGCACTTAGTTTCCTAAACCCCTCCCACCTTTCAGGACCAAAGTTGAAAACCAGAGAATGTTGTGTTGGTAGGCCACTCCCCACCGCCCCACAGAACACCCAGAGAAATCAGTGTGCTGGGTAGCACAAAAAGAGCCCAGCTACAATGGTTGGTCTTCAAAGGGGTTCATTTATTATATTGCTCAGTGCC
Organism: Piliocolobus tephrosceles; assembly: GCF_002776525.5. NCBI lineage: Eukaryota > Metazoa > Chordata > Mammalia > Primates > Cercopithecidae > Piliocolobus > Piliocolobus tephrosceles. The sequence goes on along the minus strand of NC_045447.1, from coordinate 80,484,519 downwards.
CCACAGAGTTGCTCCAAGCTCATAACTGCCACTGATTTCAAAGAGAGCTCTGAACTTGCATACGCTCCACAAGGCACAGCGCAGGATGAGAAATAGGCTGAGTGGCTTTAAGCCATGTTCAGACATTTTTTAATGTTCATAAATGTCTTTGGCACCATCACTTTCACATAGAAACCCACTTACCTCCTACTGCAAAGTGTGAAATAAAGCCATTTTCAAGCCTGGGTAGGGGATGGTCTGCAAATTGGGCTAAATCTTAAAACTGCATGAAGACTGAAAATAGGGTTCACGAGCTAGAGCTCAGCTCTAACCAAACTGTTTCCAAGGTCGGGTCACTGTGACACTCTGCTCTGTTAGATACCATCAATACTATCCTTCAAGGGTTAACACAGTGAACCGTGGTCATCTCAGTAACTTCCAAATGACCCTGGAGTTAAAATAAAGGCCCATAGCTCTAAGACATCAAAAACAGGTGGTCTGCTGAAGGAGGGAAGCACTGTCTCAATTGAGGCTTGATTGGGATTCACCTGACACAGCCCTGGGAAAGCTTGAGTTAGGGACTGGCATTTTTTTTACCACACTTCTCTGCCTTTGGAGATGCTGAAGGTTACTCAGGGTGTTCACGGGAGATAAGGACCCATCAGAGGTGCTCTCTCTCCCTGAATGCCTGCGGAAAGATTAGCCATCTTCCCCAATTTTATTCCTGTGGTTGCCTGGTCACCAAGACAAGAGAAAAAGAGATCCCTTAGACACTCCGCAGTCACTTTGTATACTCCAGGAAGCTCACTCGTAAGTAATTCTCCAGGGAGCCCCTGCATGGCTCCGTGAGCACCTTGCTTTCGGAAGGGGCACAGAAAAAAGTGCGTCCTATTCACGTTCACTATTATATAAACATTAATTAAGTCTTGGGCAATATGTTATATTTGTTCCCATGTTTATTGAAAACAGAAAGTTATTTGGGAGAAAAGGAGTTAAGTAATGATTTCCAGAATTCCAGGGATACGCTTTGGAAAAAATGAAACCACAGTCTCTTCTCTAAAGATCTTTAAGAAAATGTTTCTAAAGCACTTATCTACTATAAATCCTATTTATTTATCCCCTTAACAAATATTTACTAAGCACCTGCTATGTGCAGATGCAATTCCAATTGCTGGGATACAGTGGTTAACAGGGAAAAAAAAAAAAAAAAAATCCCTGCTCTCTGAGTTGGTGTCTAACTGGGGAAGACAGATGATAACAAAATAAGTAAGAAAACTCCAGAGTGTTTGACGAGTGCTAGGGAGAACACGAGCAGGAGTGAGGGCTCATGTCAGGACAGGGTGAGAGAGGGTGCACTTTGAGATTGGGTGATGTGGTGAGGTATCATTTGAATAAAGGATCCTGAGGGGAGTTAGTCCAAATATCAGTAGAAAGTGACTGAGGATTACCTCTGAAGTCTTTTTAAAACTTAGAAGGTAAAGCCAGCTTGCTAAAAATGATGAGAAGACAGTGCAGCCCTGCTCTTGGGTCCCAGTACCACCTGGCTGTGCAGTGGCACAATCACGAAGTTGAGTTCCATGGAAAAAGGAAGTGTACTTGGTTTCGTGTTGTGCACACAGTGAGTGCTCAATAAATGCTGTTCGCTCATAGATAAGGTCCGTGGTCTTGGATTAAGATCTCAAAGTAATGTTTTGGACAAAAATATTTTCTCCATGTTTTTGTATCTCTTCCAGCAACCTTTGAGTAGACATAGTATACCAGCAGTCCCCAACCTGTTTGACACCAGAGACCAACCAGTTTTGTGGAAGACAGTTTTTCCATGGACCGGGATGGCGGGGTGGGGATGGCTTCGGGATGAAACTGTTCTACTTCAGATCATCCAGCATTGGTTAGATTCTCATAAGGCGTGAACAACCTAGATCCCTCACATGCGCAGTTCACAATAGGGTTTGCACTCCTATGGGAATCGAATGCCGCTGCTGATCCTACAGGAGGTGGCGTTCGGGTGGTAATATTCGCTCACCTGCAGCTCACCTCCTGATGCATGGCCTGGTCCTAACAGGCCACCGACCAGTACTTGTTTGTGACCTGGGGACCGGGGACCCCTGATATAGACAGATGAGACATCACAGATAGTTTCTAGAAATTTATCAAGCCATATCTACTCAAAATACCATCCCTAAATTCCCCCATCATCAATGTAAATATCTTTACTCTGTCTTTACTTGTGACTGTCCTCAAATATGCAATGTAATATGTTAATGGGCTGTCTTCATTTCTTCTATCACATTCCCTTTTCTCTAAGAAGAGACATCAATATGTACCGTTAAACACCATGTATTTTTATCCTTTCACCCTTCCTCCTTCCCTTTATCCCTCCTTTTCTTCTTTCCAATATCTATGTTGTGCAAAGCATGGTATATTCCATAGACTCCATCTTAACTACACTAAAAAAATTAATTATTGAGCAGGTACTGCTAGAAGCACTGAAAAGAAAAGTGTGGAAAGTGACTCAAGGTGAAGGGAGGATATATCATTTTCTTCTGTCTTTTGTCACCAATGTTGAGATGGCAGCTACTACCCATCATATTTCCTAAAGGGGAATAGTGACTACCAAACTCCTCCTGGTTTTAAGGGTGAAGTTAAAGTAACTGGGATAAAATAAAATAAATTAATCATTGAACAGGTACTGCTAGAAGCACTGAAAAGAAGAATGAAAGGATGTAAAAGTCAATAGTGTTATATATTAGAGAAAATACATATTAGAGAAAATATGTAACACTACTGACTTTCACATCCTTTCATTCTAAATTGAATACTGTATGTGAATACTGCTATTAATGACATTCCCTTCTACCTGTTGTGCCCAAGAGTCTACAAGTCCTTTTTACATGTATAATATCTCATACAGTCCTCTAAACCTTTGCTTCTCAAATATGGTTCTCAAACCAGCAGCACTAGCATCTCCTGGGAGTTATTGGAAATGCAGAATCTCAGGCTCCGCTGCAAGCCTCCTGAAGCAGACTGCATTACAACAAGGTCTTCGGGTGCTTTGTGCACACATAGAAGTTTGAGAATCCCTGCTTCAAATCATCCTGAAAGGCAATTAAAAATTCCCTTTCGCATTTTACAGATGAAACACACACAAACAAAGCTCAGTTTCAGAGATGTTTAATTAGCAAGTAGGCAGCAGGACGTGCAAAGGTCAATATTCTTTCCACTACACTATGCCCCGTCTTTGGATGCTACTGGAAAAAAACTACCGCATACCTCTTTTGGGGTCTGACGTCACCAAGGCCAGTATTTCATAAGGAGCATTTACACAATAATTATAGCCTGATATTGTCCCCTGGTGGTAAGCAGGCCGATGCTAATCTCTTGCTGGATCATACATTCCTTATATAGGCTATTCTTGCCTCCTGTTGCCTAAAAGGCCTCAGGTTAATTACATGAAACAAGTTCATATTTAGAACGCTATCCAGTTTTCTGTAATTACTTACCAAAGAAGTTTCACTGGTTAACAATTTTTGAGGTTTCCATTGCAAATTTTCTTTCCAAAGCAGACTTTTAAGTGATATATCTGACCGCCTTAAAATGAAAGGGAAAGGCAACTAACATGTAGCAAGCATTTCCTTGTGTACCAAGCTTGGTACTTTGTATGTGTTATCTCTTGATCTTTACAGAGACTTAGCCATTTTACAGATGTGGAAGTCGAGATTCAAAGATGACACAGGTAGCAATGCTGGGCATCAAGCTAAAGTGTCATACCATGCTGGCCTCTTCCTAAAAGTAAGTCTTGCCTGAATTAGCATGGAAAATGACTCAAGGTGAAGGGAGGATATATCATTTCCTTCTGTCTTTTGTCACCATTGTTGAGATGGCAGCTACTACCCATCATATTTGCTAAAGAGGAAAAGTGATTTTTTAAAACCTCCTGGTTTTAAGGGTGAAGTTAAGTAACTGGAATAAAGTAAAAACAGAGAAGAACCAACTAGAAAGATACAAACTGAATATGCAGAATCACCCAACAAGCAGAGGAATGTTGCTGGATAATATACTTTGAAAATGCCATATCAACACCATATACATTAGCTAAAATCCAGACATATAATCTAAGCAAGACCCTCTAAACTGGTTAGTTTTAAATTCTTTATGTTTAACAGAGAAGCAACAGGAGGCCGCCTTATTCTTTAAGAAAGAGGAGGAATGAATAGATTTCTCGCTGATAGAGCTGAGAAAGGCATCTCCTAGGCTCTTGCATCACTTGTGTTAATATGCAGGTCCTCAGAGCTGCAGCTTTCTCATGAACATTGTACTGGAACGTTCTCCTCTGTTACTCTCTGGGAATCTGCAGACAGTTCATGTGGAAGTCTCTCTCCCAGTCTGAAAGAATTAAATAGAATATTATAATTACTCAGAGTTTAATATATGCTACAACTGTTTTTGCTGGCTTGGCGTTTAAAGATGCAAATGTTCCAATCGCTTCTAGAAACATGACATTATAAAAGGGACTACTGTAATTAGGAATAAAACTGTTCAGTCCTCATTAACCAGAAAAGCAGTTTCTAAACCCAGGGAGGCTCTACTTTTATTCCAAGAAAAGTCAGGAAGATGGCGCCGCAAGAGCCTAATAAAGATTTTGGGTCAACTTGTGCTCACTGCAATTGACTAGGATCCATGTGAAATGATTTTTAAAAGGCAATGAACAACAAATACTTCTAATAGAAGAAAACTAATCAGAGAAAAGCCTGAAGAATCATCTTAAGCACACTCTTCTTTAAAGTTTCACTATTATTTTATTCTTGATTGCCCAGATTCATTCAGCCTTAATGCATTGTTAAAGAGTCTGTCCTATTAGACAAGGATGTTACGGTAACTGGTTGTAAGGCTACTGTTCTCCTGGTTACAACATGTGACTAGAAAAATGCTTTCCTAATTGAGGCTGAGAGTGATAAGTCCCTGGTGACTCAAAACAGTTAAGGAGTGTGTATAAAACTGAGCACAGGCTAGCCTTGAAGATGATGGTAGCCTTTACTTTGGTTCTTTAATCTCCACATCCATTTCTGTCCTGCCGGAACTGTCTACACTGACGACTCACTGTGGCATCAGTCATGGTAAGAGCCAAATGTGTTCTAAGCCTGTGCCTTTTTATACCTGTCGAAGGGAATTTGGTCACTGAAATCACAAGTGAGCCATGTTATAAGGTGTTTAACTGTGAGGTAGTCTCCCACATAGGAGGAAGGCAAGAACATTTGGAAGGAATGTGATTTATGTTTTCTGCATAGATACTTGCGACGTGTCTGCTTCTGAGAAAAGCAATGTCCATAGATTGCAGATAGCGCATTATCTAGCCCTCATTCTTTCTTTTAGCTGAAGTTCTTGTCACCCATGTTTCAAAACCTAATTAAGTGATGGTTCATTCATAACTAAAGGACACTGGACAGGAATTAGGCTCCAGTCTCTTCTTTGTCACTAACCAGCTCTGTGGCTCTCAGCAAATTAGCTGTCCAGTGGGACTCTGTTGCTTTGTCTTGTAATAGTAACAGCTTTATTTATTAAACACTTTTTCTGCAGTAGGGCTTTAATAAGCACTTTAACTGGATTATTTCCTTTAAACCTCCTAATAACCCAATGGGTAGGTTCTATTTTAACCTACATTCTGCAGATGAGGGAGTTGAGGCGTAGAAAGCCGAAGAGTTTGTCTAAGGTGACACAACTTGGATGTGAAAGAGCCAGGATTTGGTTACGTTTCTGCTGAACCTATAGACTACATGTTTATCTTATTGCCAAACTACTCTACCCAAGAATTGATGGAGCAGGGAGATTTTCCTGCTCCACAAATTCTTGATTGTACTTAGAAATGAGTTGGCTTAACTCATGTAGCATGTCTGTGCTGCTATATGTAATTTGATTTTTTAATTTTTTAAATGTTTTCGTCTTATTTTCCCAACCAGTGTAAAATGTCCAGATGAGTTAGTGGAAAGACTACTTCCTATAGGATAATGAGTGAGGTTATCTGCCCTTATAAATTCCTTCCTTTATTAACAGAGATAATAATGCCTGGCTTATAATGTTTCGATGCTTTCAGTACAAAATGGCTATACGGTGGAGAGCAGCACTATATAAAGAGAATTCGTTTGTAGTATTTTAAAATATTAGCTCTCTCAGGAAAGACTCCTTCTTAAACAATGTATTTGCCAGGTCATGTCATGTTGTGAGATGCTAAAGTAGATGCGTTGATCATTACTTTGTGGTTTTTTCAATTTAGAAAAGAATTCTTTTTTTTTTTTTTTTTTTGAGACGGAGTCTCACTCTGTCGCCCAGGCTGGAGTGCAGTGGCTGCAAGCTCCGCCTCCCGGGTTTAGGCCATTCTCCTACCTCAGCCTCCCGAGCAGCTGGGACTACAGGCGCCTGCCACCTTGACCGGCTAGTTTTTTGTATTTTTTAGTAGAGACGGGGTTCCACCATGTTAGCCAGGATGGTCTCGATCTCCTGACCTCGTGATCCACCTGTCTCAGCCTCCCAAAATGCTGGGATTACAGGCTTGAGCCACCGCACCCGGCCTAGAAAAGAATTCTTAAACACACTTTTATTTATCTTCGCACTATTAATTAACGTAACAGGAAGAACAGTTTAATGGTGAATGTGAAACCTTTATTGAGTACCTGAATTTGTCCTAGATGTTAGCTCATTGAATTCTCACCATTGCTCTATGATAAAAATGTGAGAAAACTGAGACTCAGAGATGTTAGGTAACTTCCCTAGGACATACAGCCTTTTGTTGAGAACTGGAACTGAGTCAGAGCTTTAGCTCTCTCCAGAGACCAGAGTTTCTACCATGTCATACTGAAGATATGAATATTCATTAAGATTTTTGTGCTTAAATATCTGTGTGTGTGTTGTTCATGTACCATTTTATTAAAATATCCAACTGAATAGCCAACATTTTCATAATAAATATTATGGTGATAGAACATTATAACTTAAAATCATGAAAGTACATATTGGAAAAGACCTTAAAATCAGCAAGCCCAACAAGTGATTCATTGCTTTTCCAGCTGCTGCTTGAACGTTGCCTGCAATGTGGAACTCACTGCCTCAGGGGCAATTTCGTCTTTAACACGTAGAAAGTTTTACCACTAGACTGTCCATCAGGCATCTCAAATTTAACATGTCCAATACTTAATTCATAAAGTTGTTTCACAATTTTGTTTATAGTCAATTGAGGAGCGGGGCTTACCAGAGAAGAGCGGGCGCTAATGAGGATAACATTATTCCATCAATAATTAACCACAGATGATATGTTAAGCATTCATTTTTATTTTATTACTAAGGCCAAAGAAAGAGGTCAGTAAAAATTGTTACCTTATCTCCTTGGGATTTTCCAAGATCACCTTGTTAGAGCTTAATGCTCCATTTATGTTAGAAGACAATTGCGTCAGTCAGAGTTCCAAGCAAAAAGCAGCCGGTACATTCAAAAGGGTTTGAGGCATGTTAATGAAGGGACATTTACAAAGGTATGGGCAGAGTTCAAGGAAATCAACAGAGTAGTCCTTCACCACTGCAAGCATTTCAAGAATAGCAATAGTAGCGAACCATTCGCAGCTGTAGGCATGAGAGAGTGAGGAAGGAGCAGGTTTCAGAACCCAGGGCAAGTGACGATACAAGAAGACACCCCTTCCCCTACCTCCAGAGAAACTGTGGCCTCAGGTGGAGGCATGCTGCCTGGAAGCTCAACCAGCAGAACCGATACCCTGACCCCACTGTCTCTACCACCCGCAGAGCTCCTGTTGGTGGCTGAGTTCTCGCTCCTACTAATTGGAAGACAGAAGACAAGATTCCTTACTAACACGGCCCAGGACACAATGTTACATGTCGTCCAATACATTACCTGAGTCTTTTCTCTTCCTACTCCTCTCTGGACACTTATCCCTACCATATTCTCCCATTTCTATCTCCTAAATCAGCAACAGGAAGGCCAACTAGTAGATCATGAAGGGAAATAATAATCCTACAGCTCTAGGAGGTTTTGCCCTGCGACACTGTTAGCACGTATCTCTTGGATTGTACAAATTAATTCTAAAAGAAATTTTATGACCTTTCTTCCATATTTTTGTATCATAATTAGCAGACCAAACTGGCTGATATGCATGTATAAATTTTATATGCATACTAATGTATATTTAGAGACTATTTGGTGTTCACATATCAAATAAACTTTTTTCTTTTGCTCTGATTCCTTTCTGAGACTTATCTAATTGTTCTTTGTTAAAGCCTTTATTAAGCTTTAGACACTGGTAATGTAAGTTCTAATCTCTGAATTACTATTCTAATTGCTTTAACCCTATCCCCAATATCTTCAAAGCCTTGCCTTTCGGGAATTATGTCTTAGCTAAAAGTTTTCTGAGACCAAAATTTTCTGAGCAAGCAGTCTCAGAACCAGATTTTCCAACGGGATCTGCTTACATCATTGAAGATAGGAGGTCTGATAAATATAATTTATATCAGACAAGCCAGGTACATTGCGAGAAAAAAGGCCATCCTTTATTTTATTGTAGAACCCTTGAGCTGGAGTTGACACACTTGAAAGACAAGTTCAAATAAACTTTTGGACCCATTTTTCTTGAATATTGATGTGACAGTCTCTTCATAGGTGTTTTGAGCTTGAGATAGCTTTTTAAAATTCATTTAAATCACATATTGGTTTACCCCACTGTGCACATTACAACAGATCTGACAGTGGAACATCAGTCAAAACCGACACACCTTGGTGATAAGAATGACAGATTTTTGGCTGGGCGTGGTGACTCATGCCTGTAATCCCAGCACTTTGGGAGGCTGAGGCAGGCGGATCACGAGGTCGGGGGATTGACACCATCCTCGCTAACACAGTGAAACCCTGTCTCTACTAAAAATACAAAAAAAAAAAAAAAATTAGCTGGGCGTGGTGGTGGGCGACTATAGTCCCAGCTACTTGGGACTTGGGACGCTGAGGCAGGAGAATGGCGAGAACCCGGGAGGCAGAGCTTGCAGTGAGCCGAGATCGTACCCCTGCACTCCAGCCTGTGCAACAGAGCAAGCCTCCATCTCAAAAAAAAGAAAAAAAAAAAAGAGAATGGCAGATTTTTATGCGCATGAGCAGAATGAGGGCAATATTTTGTCTTAAAAAATAGCTAAGACATCAGCAAGTTAGGCAGTGAGGTCTTCAGAGTTCCATAATTCTGTAATGTGTTTATTTTTACCCCTTGATGTTAGTAGTGTGGCAGGTACACTGAGAAATAAGCTTTTTAAAGTCATCTACTTTATTCAAGTATTTATTGAACCTCTTCTTTGAGGTAAACATGGCAACAGAGGTGGGACATGAAATAAGAAATAAAACATCATCCCTCTCCTTAAAGAAATGGTAGTTTAGATGGGTGACAGTGTCACAACGAAATGAGGGGAACTTCTGGAAGCAGAATGTTGTCAGAGGCTCTGTTCCAAAGGCATCTTTTCATTTGTTTAGTGCCATAGTCACTAACCAGGCAAGTACTCATGAGACAGTAGGTAAGAAGATACCGGGGTTATACATGTGCCATGGGCTTAATAAATCACAACTATTGTGATTACCAATTGGTCTGTCTCAAAAGTAGTATTACATGCATCTTATTCTCCCATCCTCATGACACTGTGTTGTCCAGATCCTCATTAGTTATCAGGTTGAGCAGTTGCAACCGACCCCTATCCAGCTTCCTGGTTTAATATTCAAGATTACTTTCTATTTTCTCTTCTTAAATCTATTCTCTGCCACCCCCGGAATAATCTTTGCAAAATGTGAATCTGATAGTCACATTTCCCTTCTTAAATGGCTTAACAATTTCCCACGTCCACCAAGATAAGGTCCAAACTTGCCAATGAGCTCCACGGTGATCTGATTCCTGTAGATTGCTCCAACACCTTCCCATGGCCTTTCCATGGATCCTGCTGTAGTGACCTAAGGGTTCACCAAACTCAACTTCTGCTTCATGCTTTAATGCCTCCATGTCTCTGTGCATGGTGTTGGTTTGCCTGGGCCAGTCTTCCCCTTTCCTTTTTTAACTCTACTCCTGTTCTAGAGGTCTAGCTCAATTTCTCCCCGTCTCTATCACCACCTCTCAAACACCATCATCTATTTCTGCAAAAGCTTCGTAACTTCTACTTCACTCCACAACCACTCTTGCCCCTTCCAGTCCATTCTTGACTGCTAGGATAAAGATAACCATTATCCATCCCTACTCTTATCATCCATAGGATAAAGAGCAATATTCTTATCAGGGCCTATGTAGGGGGCCCTACCAGGCCCTGCTTGTCTCTCCAGTCTCATCTCCTCTTTATGCAGCTTGCTCCAACCACAACTACCTTATTGCATGTGCTTGAATGCCGTTGAATGTCATGTTTCCTCTGCCATAGGCTTTGCACATGCTAGTCTCTCTTCTTAGATTGCTTGCCCACCTCTCCTACCCATTCCACAGATCTCAGCTCAAAAATTGCTCCGAGAAGCAAGCCTTCTCTGAACCTTAGTCTAGATTAAGTTTCTTTATTCTGCGTTTTCATAGAAAAGTGTTTCTTTACTTCATAGAATTCACCTCAGTCTGCAGTTGGGTGATGACTTCGTTAGTGTCTATCTCCATCCCAAAGTCAAGTTTCACGAAAGATGAACAGCATCTGTTTTTGTCCATTATTGAATTCCTAGCCTAGCACAGTGCCAGTCACAAAAGGGGCACTCAAAAAAAATTTAAACAATGGATCAATCAATCCACTAAGGCTCTTGCTCAGTTGCTTCATTTGAAAAACCTTGATACCATCATCACCACTATTATCTTATATATCTTCTTTGGAAAAATGTCTATTCAATTTCTTTACATATTTTTTAAGTGGATTGTTTTTATCTTTTTGCTGTTGAGTAGTAAGAGTTCGTTTATATTCTGGATACTGGGCTCTTACCAGATAAATGATTTGCAAATATTATCTTCTATTCCATGGACTGTCTTTTCACTTTCTTGATAATGTCCTTTGAAGCATAAAAATGTTTAACTTTGATGAAGTCCCACTTATTCCTTTTTTCTTTTCTTGCTTGTGTTTTTTGTGTCATATCTAAGAAACCATTGCCAAATTCAAGATCATGAAAATTTACCCCAATGTTTTTGATCCATAAAGTTCTTTTGACTTTTAAAATTCTATAAGATAAGTCATTACTAGTTACCTATTACACACAAAGAACTATTGGGATTTCAGGGGAAACTGGGTATTGGAGACTCAAGCATCAGAATGGATAAGGCATCATTTTAGTGTTAGAATTAGGTCCCAAGATTGAAACTTCAGAAGTGCCAGGATGTGACTGAGTTATATGTAGACAGAGATTTGGGATAGAAGTCTTTAAATATAGATTCCAAGGTAACTTAAGAGACCTCTAATTAAAACAGTTAAAGCAAAATTCCAAAATACATAAAGGCAAATAATAAGCTCTGAAGAAAACTGGAAAAAATCTGACAAATTCCAAGCCTTGCTTGAACTAAAGAACACAATGCTATTTGTGTAGAGGGAAAATGTTAACAAATGCTACATAAAGTTGTGGCCTGAATATAGAAAAAGTCATCCTAGATAGTGCAGGAAAAGGAAAAAACTTAGTTTCTAATTTAGCTCTAAGCAAGATAAGAAAAAGGCTTGCATGATACATAGTAAATGCTAAGTAAAGAGTTTGTTGGATGTAAAATAAAATTGCTGAAAGAATAATGGAATATCCTGTGAAGAGGAAATGCTCAATAATGTATTTGTTGAATAAAAAAACTACTCATAGAACATAAGTGAATTTGATGTGACCAATATAAATGCTCCTCCACTGAGAAATGACATTTTAAAGTAAATTGTTAATCAAGAATAAGTAAATAACCACATTTCAGAGAGTAGCATCTCTGAAAAGAAACAAAAAGAAAGGAAGGAAGAAAGCAAGTAAGTAAGTAACTAATCTATAGACATGATATTAGGCAAAAAAAAAAAAAAAGACCAAAAAAAACTGTCTTGTGAAAGATAAATTATTCAGACCACAGGGATATAGCCATTTACTATAGGAGGAGGAAAAAACAAAATCATAATAATAGCCTAGTGTTATTCTTATTTAAATATGTTAACTTAGAATAAACATACTGTTTCCTCCTCTCTTCCCTGCTCTCCTGTCTGCTCCTATGGGCTCCTCTCCACACCTTTTCCATCTCCCTTTTTTATTCTAAAGAATCCTTTAGCAATAACAGGACAAGGATACAGATATGGAAGTGATATTGTTTATTACCTGTGAACAGTAGTTTATACTACTGTTAATAATAGTGTATATATACCAGGTTTCTGTTTTGTTGAAATTAATTAAGACAGAGAAGTCAAATAATAACCCCTTAAAACATTCTATACCATAACCACGGTGGTGTTTTCAATACTCCATAGATTTGTCAGAACTCATCAAATTTTACACTTAAGTACATATTATACCTCAATAAAGCTGACAAAAAGGAAATAGAAAGGTCAACCATAAGCAGTTTAATTGTGCAGGGAGAAGTGGCCTACTGCCCTCCAGCTGGAGAAGTGTTACCAAGCCTAGACGGTCCTGCAGGATGGCATTTACCGTGGAAAAAGTGGAGAGATGTTATTAACAAGCACATCACAGAATTCAAATAGATTTTATAGTCTCTGATTTGGTGTTGGAAACCAAGTCATGTGCCTTAGCACAAAAATGAAAATGGCAGTAACAACCAGAATTCAAGGGATTTTGAAAATTATGAGCATAGGATCAACATGGTAAATGATAGAAATTTGACATTCAGCTTTCTGCTTAAAAACATTCTGGTTTTTAACGAAGATCAGTAATATAAAAATGGTAGATGATACCATCTCATACCCAATAGAATGGCTACTATCAATTAAAAAAATAAAAACCAGAAACCAGAAAATAACAAGTGCTGAAAGGATGTGGAGAAATTGGGAACCCTTGTGTACTGGAGGTAGGAATATATAGTGGTATGACCATTATGAAAAACAGTATGGCAGTTCCTCAAAACATTAAATATAGAATTATGATACGATTCAGAGATTTCACTTCCAGATTTATACCCAAAAGAATTGATAGCAGGAAGCAGAGCAGATATCTGTATACCTGTGTTCATAGCAGCAGTATTATGTGCAATTGCCAAAAAATGAAAGCAACCCAGTATTTATTAACAGATGAAGAGGTAAGCACAAGGTTGTATATATATAAAATGGAATGTTACTCAGCCTTAAAAAGGAAGAAAATCCTGTCATATGCTGAAATATACAAGAAACTTGAGGGGATTATGCTCAGGGAAATAATCCACTCACAGAAAGACAAATACTCTATGATTCCACTTACGTGACATACCTAGAGTAGTCAAAATCACAGAGATGGAAAATGGAAAGGTGATTGACAGTGTTGCTGTAGGGGAGGGGGAAACATGGGAGGGAGAAGATTGAAGAGACTTCTATTTTCTCTAGAGGAGGAGGAGTCAAGCAGGTGGCTTGCATGGGATTGTAGACTCAACTTTTCAGTGTCTCTTCCATTCCTCCAGTGATAAAAGGAGGCCCCTGGCTGTTGAACAGAAGTAACAAATAGGCCGGGCGCGGTGGCTCAAGCCTGTAATCCTAGCACTTTGGGAGGCCGAGACGGGCGGATCGCGAGGTCAGGAGATCGAGACCATCCTGGCTAACACGGTGAAACCCCCGTCTCTACTAAAAACTACAAAAAACTAGCCAGGCGAGGTGGCGGCGCCTGTAGTGCCAGCTACCTGGGAGGCTGAGGCAGGAGAATGGCGTAAACCCGGGAGGCGGAGCTTGCAGTGAGCTGAGATCCGGCAACTGCACTCCAGCCTGGGTGACAGAGCGAGACTCCGTCTCAAAAAAAAAAAAAAAAGTAACAAATAGCAACATGAAGAAAGGAACAATGAAGAAAGTGGCTAAGAACATCAGGAAGTTCACAAAAACAAAGTTGCAAACCATTTTATAAGTGGGAGAAGGAAATAGTGAATTCACAAGTTGTAAAACAAAGGAGTGACAAAACACCTGAGCAAGAAAGAGCAAGATACTCTACAGAAATGTGCTAGGGTCTGGGGTTTTTAGTTGATGAACAGTTGTTGACTGGCCAACATTTGGTTGAAAAACACCATGTTTTCCATAGGTATCCAATGTTTATTGCCTAAGTGTTAGTTCTGAGAAAACGCCCAGCAAATTATAATATTCATAAGCAGATATTTTATAAGTAGAAGTCATGGATATGCCCACAGAAATCAAAAAGCAGAAAGTCACATTGTTCAGATTAATATATTTTGAGATTCTTTTTCATGAAAATTCTTATTTATTTTGTGTCAGAAGAACACCAGGGAATAAAATTATTTTGAAAAGAGGCTAAGTGGAGTACACTTCATAGTCTCCCGCAAAATGGGGAAAAAAGTAATTGTATCCAAAAAAATTTTTATATCTAGTTATTTGAGGTGGTACTTAAGTCTTTCGTAAAATGATTATTCAGGGAAAATTACTCGGTTGGGATTATCCTTACTTTCTATAACTCCTTTTTTTTCCCCCCCGGGTATGTGGCTTTAAGCCAGTCCTCTGATTCTTAGAATGCAAAAAAAAAAAAAAAAAAAAAGTGAATTAAGGAAAAGGAAAGAAAATTCAAATAAGTCAATGGGGCTGCTTGGCAGTAGTGAACATAAAGCATGTGATGAGGAAGGGGCTGAAATGAACTAAAAGCAAGGCAACTGCTTTTTTCAATAATACTATTTCTATCCTCCATTTCCATAGAAGAAAGCAAGCTAAAATGGTATAACAAAAATAGTGAATATTTATCAGACTGAGTGTATGATGTGCCAAGGCCAGTCCTAAGTGCTTTGTATGTACAAACTCATGTAATATTCACAGCAACCCTGGAAGGAAGATATCAGTAAGAGCCGATTGTTACACTTTCAGGAATTTGGTGAGCCTGTTGGTAGCTTGAAATCAGCCATTGTGGCAATACTTACATCATGGAAATTAAAAATATGCTACAAATCAGAGACTTCAGGATGAGAGCCGTTTGTTAAACATTTTCCAGAACAAAACTGCGACTGTCTTCGTTCACAGATGGGTAAACTGGGGCACAGAAAAATGGAGTGATTTGTCCATAATCATGCAACTAGTAGTTGGTGGAGTTGAAATTTTATCCCAGGCAACACCACCTGGGAGCCCAAGCTTTCAATCATCATGTTATACTGCTTATGATTCGACTAAAATGCATTGGCTGGATTTACAAAGCCTGGGTCCCAATTTGGATTCATCTGCTACTCACTGTTAAAGCTGTCTGAGTCTGAAGACATTTCATAATAGAATGCTTCACATTTATCTTTGCTATATCATAAATAAAATATATTATGTGAAAATGCAAAATAAGCCTTTTCACTCCTTTCTTTCTTCCCTTTTCCTGTCTTCTTTCTCCTTCCCTTCCCTTCTCTTTCTTTCCCTCCCTCCCTCTCTCCTACCCTCTTCTTTCCTTCCTTCCCTCTTTTCTTTCCTTCCTTCCCTCCCTCCCTTCCTGCCTTCCTACACGGATTATGTCTAAGGTGTTGAGTAGGATGGATGTGAATCTTCCGGGACTTTTGGCAGCATTTAAGGAGGACTGGAGTGTTTTTTCTCCCTAATGCTTTCTCATTATCATAGAAAGCAGAACAGCTGTGCTGACAATGGGCACCATCATCATCATTAATAAGTATTTATTGAGCACTCCCTTTGTCCTGAACTCTGAGGACATATTAAGGTAGAAGATATGGTCTTGGAGCTTGTCAAATGAGTATCTCAGGTACTAAAACAAGTGGAAATTGTTCAAAAGAGAGAAGAGAGTAACCACAATGGGTGGGGCAGCTGGGGAAGCCTCAGGGAGTGTGAGGGGAGGAATAGAACAGCACCTGTACTAAAAGAAGCACAAAAGGGGAAGTGGGCGTTATAGGTGGGAGGAATGGTTTGAAGGAAAGCACTAAGGCAATTAACATTTTGGTGTTTGGAATAAATCGATAGTAGAGTTTGGCCTACATAGAAGAAGAGGCTAAAAAGAATGGATTCCTGTTTGAGGAGGTCCTTTGGTGCTTGACTAAGGAGCCGAGTCTTCATTTTCTGAGCAGTAAAGAATCACCCAAGGTTCTTGGCTGGGCGTGGTGGCTCATGCCTATAATGCCAGCACTTTGGGAGGCTGAGGTGTGTGGATCATTTGAGGTCATGAGTTTGAGACCAGCCTGGCCAACATGGTGAAACCCCATCTCTACTAAAAATACAAAAATTAGCTGGATGTGGTGGCACATGCCTGTAATCCCAACTACTTAGGAGGCTGAGGTGGGAGGATTGCTTGAACTCAGGAGGCAAGGGCTGCAGTGAGCCAAGACTGTGCCACTGCACTCCAGCCTGGGTGACAGAGTGAGATGCCCCTGAAAAAAACAAAAATCCCCCAAGGTTCTTGAGTACATGAAAGATGCATAAAATAGTGCTGTGAATAAGATTAAAGTTAGTCAGACATGTAGATTGAACTGGGGGACAGAATTACTAGAAACAGAGACAATAGTTATACAATAATCTATTATGAAGGCTTTAACAATGAAAATCCGTAGGGAATACTTAGAATTATAAGCAAGATACAATGGGAATTATAAACTGTGATTATGGTACAAAAAATACATGATGAAAAAGATTGGCAAGAACTACAACTAAATAAGCACAGTGATTAGGTTGAGCCCGTGGAATTTAGGATGATTTTTTTCTTTAATCAAATATTTGGTAATATAATTTGTCAGTACAAAAAATACATGCAAATAATAAGAGTTATTGACAACAAAAGAGTTGCTTGAACAAGACACTAAATTTTAGGTAAAATGAGGAATTATGCTTTAGACATGGTAAAATGAAGGAAAACCATTCAAACATGCATGGCTTCGGGCAGTTGGAGATATTGAACTAAAATTTGGGGGGAGTAGTGAAGATTTGACATCTTGTTTTCTGAGCATGGGAGTGACCAAGAGTTCTGAAAGGGCATTCAAAGGAAGATGGACTGTGGGGATTTGGCCAAGAAGGTGCAGAAGGGCAAATGGAAGTGAAGTCCATGGAAGGGACTGATCATAATTTACCTGAGAAAAGGGAGAAGTATTAAGTTAGGACAAAAAGACCAATGCAACTTAGTAGATTAAAAAGTAATTGACTTCTAAGAGTTAAAAAAAATTACAACAGATAATAATCATTCTTTGTAACTTCTTAAGACAGATGGAACAACAACAAAAAAATAGTAGCTTGATTTACTGAGTGTTTCCCTGTGTTGGAAGCGTAATATGTGCATTAAATCTATTGTCTTTTATAATCCTCATAACAATGCATTGTGTTAGGTGCCATTATAATAGCCCCCATCTTCAGATGAGGAAACTGAGACAGAGTTTAAGATAGCCGAAACCTTAGAAATGTTTTGGAGCACATTTTCTCATGTTATGAATGAAGATAAAAGGGCTCACAGGTGATTTGACATGTCCAAGGTCACTTGACTTGCCCAAGATGGAACTTCATCTGATGAAAAGGAGTTCACATTCTCTCTTATTGATGGTCAACCCATCTCCTAGTGTTGCTGAGCCCTGCCATCAATAAGCATGTTATGGATTATTTTCAAAATTGATATGGAAAGGACTTCAGCAGTATTTCCTCATACATACTTTCCACATTTTCTCAATATATACGTTGTCTAAGGTGCAAATTTTTTTTTTTTTTAATGAGCTTTTTGAAAACTATTTATTTAAGAGACAGGGCCTTGCTCTGTTGCCTAAGCTGGAGTGCAGTGGTGCAGTCACAATCTAGACTGAAGCCTAGAACTCATGAACTCAAGCAATCTTCTTGTCTCAGCCTCCCAGAGTGTTAAGATTACAAGCATGAGCCACTGTACCAAACTTAAATGTGCAAATGTTGATGCTTACATCACTGTTCTTTGGTTTTTCCAAGTAGCTTTCCTTCCTCATTATTGGCAACATTATATCAGATGCCACATATGGCAACTCTTTTTAAGCCTAGCAGTGCATCCATCACTAAAGTGAATTTTCTTTTTTCCTGGAGAAAGGGCATGGTGGATGTTATTCAGGAAAGAGGAACAGTTGTGATGACTCAGAACACTGATTAAAAGTTTAATTAAGTCCTAGCTAATGCAATAAGACAAGAAAAAGAAGTAAAAGGTATACAGATTGAGCAGGAAGTAACAAAATGGTCTTTGTTCACAGATGACATAATCATCTATATAGAAAATCTGAAAGAATCACAAAAATCCTCCTGGAACTAACAAGCAATTACAGCAAAGTTGCAGGATACAGGTTAATATACAAAAGTTAATTACTTTACTATATACCAGCAATGAGTAAGTAAAATTTTAAATTAAAAAGACAATACCATTTCCATTAACACACCCCAAAATGAAATACTTAAGTATAAATCTAACAAAATAGGTACAAAATATATGTGAAGAAAATTATAAAATTCTGATGAAAGAAATCAAAAAGGAATTAAATAAATGGAGATATATTCTATGTCCATAAATAGGATGACTCAATATTATCAAGATGTCAGTTCTTCTCAACTTGGTCCATATATTTAATGTAATGCTAATAAAAAGCTCAGCAAGTTGTTTTGTAGGTAATGACAAACTGATTCTAAGGTTTATGTGAAGAAGCAAAAGACTTAGAATAGCCGACACAATATTGGAGGAGAAGAGCACAGTTGGAAGACTGACACCACCTGACCTCAAGATTTACCATAAAGTTATGGTAATCAAGACAGTGTGATATTAGTGAAAGAGTAAACAAATAGATCAAAGGAATGCAATAAAGAGCCCAGAAGTGGACCCATATAAGTATAGACAACTGATCATAAAAAAATAAATAAAAATAAAGTAATCTAGGCACAGAGCTTCACAAAAATTAACTCAAAATATACCATACACCTAAATGTAAAACACAAAACTATAAAACTCTTGAAAGATAACATAGGATAAAATCTAGATGATGTTGGGTTTGGCTCTTTAGATATAGAGGTACAATCCATAAAAGAAATAATTGATAAGCTGAATTTATTAAAATGGAAAACTTCTGGTCTGCAAAAAGACAATGTCAAGAGAATGAGAAGACAAGCCACAGACTGGGAGAAAAAATTGCAAAAGTCCAGATAAAGGAGTGTTATCCAAAATATACAGAGAACTCTTAAAACTGAACAAGACACAGACAACTCAATTTTAAAATGGCCCAAAGAACTTAACAGACACCTCACTAAAGAAGATATACAGATGGCAAATAAACATATGAAAACATATGCCACATCATATTTCACAGGGAAATGCAAATTAAAACAACAGTGAGATACTGCTACATATCTATTAGAATGACCAGAATCCAGAACACTGACAGTAACAAATGCTGGTGAAGCTGTGGAGCAATGGGAACACCCATTCACTGCTGGTGGAAATGCAAAATGTTACAGCCACTTTAAAACATAGTTGGTGATTTCTAGCAAAACAAAATATATTCTTACCATACAATCCAGCAATCACACTTCCTGGTATTTACTCAAAGGAGTTGAAAACTACTGTTCACACAAAAATGTGCACACCAGAAGTTTATTGGAACCTTATTTGTAACTGTCAAAACTTGGAAGCAACCAAGATGTCCTTCAGTAAGTGAAGGATATCTTGGACATACATAAACTGTCCGGAGCCATAAGGCCCGGAGTTAGCCGACCTCTGTTGCTTGATCTCCGCAAAGTGGAGACAAAATGGCACATTTCCGGGTTCTTCATTATAAACTGTTCCCGTGACGTCCAGAGGAATTTTTCTTCCACTTTCACTTTCGGCCGACTTTAGTGCCTTCTTCCTCACTTTTTCCCCCATGTCCAGGTCCCTGTTCGGGCGCCAGGTGTCCGGACCGCAGGACAGTCCAACGGGCCCTGGAAGCGGGAGTGGGAATGGAGGAGACAAGAAAACACGAGAAATGGAGACAAGACAAATAGCCTGATCAAGTCTCGTTTAATAATGGTGGTGCGATGCCTTATATAGGCTGGCAGGGGAAGAGGTTGGGTCAGGGCGGTGACGGGGGCGGTCTTCTCAAATTACAATTGCGCACGTGCCGTGGGTTTGTAATTTTCCCGGGCGCAGGATCACACCTGCGGGATCACACCTGCACCGTAGGCTGCATATCTTTCTGGGCGTGAAAAGGTCGGCGCTTGCGGGAAAGGTTTGGGTGCGGGCGGGAAAGGTTTAGGCGCGCGCGGGAACAGTTTATAATGAAGAACCCGGAAATGTGCCATTTTGTCTCTGCTTTGCGGAGATCAAGCAACAGAGGTCGGCTAACTCCGGGCCTTATGGCTCCGGACAATAAACCATTGTCTGGATATACATAAACTATGGTATATCCAGACAATGGAATATTATTCAGCACTAAAAATAAATGAGTTAGGAAGCCATGAAAAAACATGGAGGGAACTTAAATGCATATTACTTAGTAAAAGAAGCCAATCTGAAAAAGCTGCCTTATTTTTTCTGAAATATCTACTGTATTATTCCAACTATATGACATTCTGGAAAAGGCAAAATTATGAAGAAAATAAAAGATCACTGGTTACCAATGGTTGAGGCAAAGGGGATGAATATACAGAGCACAGAGGATTTTTAGGGCAGTGAAAAGACTCTGTATGATACTATACTGGTAGATAAATGTAATTATACATTTGTCCAAACCCATAGAATGCATAGCATTAACTGTGAATATTAATTAAACTATGAACTTTGGATGATAATGATGTGTCAATGGAGGTTCATCAGTTGTAAAAAATGTACCACTTTGGTGTGGGATGTTAATAATGGGGGAAGCTAAGCATGTGTTAGGGAACAGAAGGTATATAGGAAATCACTGTACCTTTCTTTCCTTTCAATTCCACTGTAAACCTAAAACTGCTCTGAAAAAGTCTTAAAAAGAGTGTAATTAATGTCATGAATTGACAATTCAACCCTACAAAAGAAGCTGTTTAGGTTATAAGTTGCCTAAGTGGTCTTACCTTTCAATGTTTATGCAATACTTTAAGTCTCAGATGGAGACAGTTTCTATATATTTTTTCCTGGTTTTCAAAAATGCCCTGAATACTGTATTGCAAATCAACAAAGACCAGATACTGTACCTTTGACTATGACCAGAAACTAACAAATCCATCATGACACTACTAAAACATTAGGCCCTATAAGTGTTAAGAGCAAATTTCACAGTTGAAACTCTCACCAAGGTGGAGAATTTTATAAATTTTGCTGTTAGCATATGTGACATAAAAAATGAAAACATAATTATTAACAAAAATTTTCACTGTCATTAATTTGAATTAGGTAAGTGTGTCCACTTTACTACATTTCCAAAAGTCTGAAATTATTGCATATGCAATTTTAGATATTCATTATTAATTTGCTTTCAATTTTTGTTAAATTGTTATATTTAATATATTTGCATAGTCGTTGGGGCATGTTCACACGTGCTAATTGTGGTTTATATATTACCAGTATCCTTGTAAAAATGACTTGCAAAGAATGATTCTATTAGAAAGTCGTAACTACTATTGAATTATTCTGATGTCCATGGATTCAAAATAGAAATAATTGATAGATATTCATAATATCTAGCTATTTGTCAATTGTGGAAAAAGAAGAACCGAGACTGACTTGTATGTTTTATTGTCATCCATCATTAACTATTTGTTACCCATTTATCAAAAAAGATAGTTCAAATACAGAAATCCATTAGAAATTTTTATTTGACTAAGAATCATGGAATATAACCCATAAACTCCTGATCATAAGACCCATGTTTTAATAACCTGCTCTAAAAGCAGAATATTTAGGTGAGGGCAAGAAGTTTCTAACCTGTGTATCCCCTGTTGGTTCAAAGAATGTTTTTTAACTCATTATGAGTTAAAAGCCATGGTGAGTTGTGTCCAACATTTTTTTTAAAAGAAGAAATAGAATAGAAAATATTAACTTCAGAGGGCATTGTATTTAGTCAGGATAAGCAGGATAAGTATTGTTTTAGAAAACCTCATTTTAGTTACTGTGTGTTGGCTCTCAGATTCATACCTCATTTTTCCTTCGGCTCTGCTCTATAAGGCAGAGGGAGGGTGACTCTTGTGGGCTACACTTCCCGTCTTCCTGTATCAGCTGCAGTCAGGGTTGACTTCTAAGAGATGCTTACAAGCAAGAGACGGGACAGCTGGAACACAGGAAGAAGGCAGAAGGCGGAGTATTCTCTTCTCTTTCTGCCCCTAGCTGCATCTCTACCAACAGTTGTCTCTCCATCGCTCTAACTCCGAGAATCATCATGGTTTCAGGTTTCACTAGGATACTCTGGTCTCTGGGCTTCATTAATTATCTCTTGGTTTCTCAAAGCCTAGAGGGGGATAACTGACTTCTTACTGTTGCTACTCAATTCTTTATTTAAGTTCTTAGCTCTTTCATCATCTATGTAACCAATTCCCTGAATTAAATTCCTTCTGTTTTCCTGGTCGGACCCTGACTGATACAATTCACTGTGTAAGTATGTGTATAACAGGTCATGATACATAATACATTTCTTACTGTGAGCAGTTTTGCAAGTTAGCATGCAATGGATGGTGCTGAGGTATTTCTTTAGTTGGTCACTGATGGTTATCATTGAGTTGCAGAACATGATCTTGGAGCATTTTTCCTCTTCTTTTAAGGGTAACTGTTGTATAGTAGATGATCTACTGCCTGGAAATGTGGACACCACCATTCTAATCTTAGTGGGTGATCTTGGATAATCCATTCAAACATGTGTTCTAGTGTATTATGTTTACTTTATACATGGAACCAGAGGTTCTGAGATTGATATGTATTTTTTAAACCAGTGGTTATTATTAAGTTTCAATGGTACCATTTTAAGTAAGACTGATACATAGTCTATAATAGCTTAAAGACCAGTGATGATAGCATTTGAAGACTGTTTAAAAGAATAGTCATTTATTTAGAACATGAAATTATGCTTTCACTATTATTTTCCTCAATTAGTAAGTAGTTATTTATTATGTTAGCATTGGAAATAATAGCTCAACATTCTGGTTTTAAGTTCTTGGGAACATAATTGACATTGATATGGGCCAAGAGAACTGCAGAATATTAGGTAACTGTGGTTACAGGTAATGTCAGTTGATAAATCATACCATAAAATCCACCACTGATAAGTGGATATATTTTAAAGTATTTTAATAAAATATAGGTAAAGGGTAAGATCAACCTCTTTAAGATTCAAATATACCCTCAAACCCTAAGTATTAAACAACCACCAAACAGTTGTATATTGTGATGTTTTTAATCTGATCAGAGAATTCCTTGTTTTCCCCCATATTTAAGGAAAGTCTACTATTGAAAGGTACCAAGTAGTCTTCTTAATAGTAAAATTCCAACAGGTATCACAATGTCTCTGGTAAGATGAGCAATTGAATATGCACAGTTTCAGATCAAATGTGAGCTTTTCCTTTATGCCCAACACTCCCTGAAGTCAGTGACTGTTCAGTTGAGTTTATCTGGAGGGGAGATAAAAGCTTCCTGCCCAACACTAAACCTTGCCCCATGCAGAATCCAGATGCTTGCAACTCTTTCCTAAAACTTCTTATATTTGTTTTATGTATTTATCACTTTCTGGCTGGTAACACCATTGAAAACTAAAATAAAGTCATACCATTGTGGGATGTATTTTGTCCCTACCTGTGGAGAAACTAACTTTATTTTTCTCCAAAGCAGAATATTTATTTTGGGTTTTTAAAGAGTCATCTAATGTAATTTCCATAGTTGTATCCGCTTTGATATATTCCTGGCTTATTTTCTACTCATCTCTTGAATTTACATAGAACTTCAAGTGTAGAAAACAGGATTGAAAAAAGACAATAGTGAATTGTGCTTTTGTGTACTGAACTTGAAGTAAGAATCTGGTGAGTGACACAACATAAGCCAAGCTGGAAAAGGGTCACACACCAACAAAAAGCAATGAAGAGTATCGAAAAGATAAGCCCAATAACAGCTGAAGGTGGTCAAAAAGTAAAATAGTATAATAAAATCTCATATAACAGCATGGGAGATGAATACAGGGATTTAGCTGACAGGCTTAGAGGTAAGCTACAGTGTTACATTGGTACCAAAGCACATTATCAATCAGAGAAGCACAGTACAGAACAAAGGGTAGCAGGTGCAATGGCTGGCCAAACAAAAGTGAAAATAGCTGAACAATTTACAACAGAAAATTTGAGAACCTGAATTCATGTTCTGATTTCCTCATGTACAACTGCCCCCAAAGATGTGTCAAAACCTCAAAGACATATTGATGACAACACAAAAAAATCTTTCTAGTCTAGTCAACAATATATAACGCAGTATTATTGAGGAAATGCTTTAGAATAAACTTATCCTCAGAAAGCCCATCTCTAGAGACAAATGGTGTCCTTCTTTGGGCAGTTAGAGTGCATTTGGTTTATCTAAAAATACTGAGTTAGGATTTTAATGGGTAGATATGTTTGGATATATAAACTGTGCACACTTAGTTTTATAAAAGTTATGGAGAGGATTAATTTCTTATCAGAAAATTATCGTAGGTTACTGAGGCTGCTGATACCTCTGGGTCAGTGATTCTTACCCCTTTCGGGGAAGATCCCCTTGAGAATCTGATGAAATGTAGAGACTCTGTCTGCAGAAAGTGTACATTAACATGATCCTAGAATTTTGAACACAGTTTCAGGGAATTCTTAGAAGCCCCAAAGATCATTTGTATTCCACCCCCATCAACCCTCCATCATGGATTAAGAACCCTGTACTGATGACAAATTTTGGGGCAGTTTTTACATGAGCAACACAGATTACTCTGAGTCTTGAGTTCTACCAAGCTTAGTTAAAAATTCTGATTTCATCATTTAGTCATCTCCAAGCTGTTTAATCACATCCCCCTTACAGTTAAAAAGCAAAAAAAAAAAAAAAAAAAAAAAAAAAAAAAAGCATGATTTATGTATATTTATTCATAACACATGTATTCAATATTAATATATTATATGCATTAAAAACATACACAAAATAGAAATTATAAAAGTATAAGATGAATATAATAGAAAATTTTCAATTATCTTGCTAATCATGCTATCATACAATCAATAGTATCTCATGGAAAAATACATGCTTAGATCAGAATTCATCATTCATGAAAGTTAATATAAATCCAAATTTCAAATAGTCCTGGAAAATTGTGAATGTTTTTGACCTATTTCTTGTTAGATCTAATTAGGCTGTCATTGTTTTACTCCTCAACTTGACTGGAAAAGAGTTCTTAGAGGTTAAACTGGCAAATTTGATCCTGATTTTCACCTGTGCTTATATTACTGGTATTATCTCAGTCTTCTATTTCTTCACAGAAATTGTTTTTTAAGCCACTTGCTCTCCAAATAAGAGAGTTGATTGGTTAAAACTAGATGATAGAATCTTACGAATTTATTTAACGTGGAACCTGCGAACTTGAGGCAATATCAATGCTTAAAAAGATGTCAAAGACAATGAAAGAACCAGAAGGTGCAGTATCACCCCTCTGCCTGTGACGCTTTTTGTTTTTCAGTACTCTTCAGCTGCACTACATGACACATGACCAGTTTACTTAGGGACCATGTAAAGACTCTAGGGTCAAGGGTCAATGAGTATAATAAATACACATAAAGCTCTTTTTTTTTTGTCCTGGCATCATTACTTTTTTTAATTATCAAAGAAAAAAAGAAACAGAATTTCTTCTGCTCTTCCTATATCACAATGAATTGTCTTGGTCACTCCACTTTGGAGATCCCTGCCTTAGGCAAATTACTTCCTGATTCTCAGTTTCCTCACCTGTAAAATGGAGATGAAGTCACAGATCTCATAGGGTTAAATGGATTAAACAACATATGTATAAGTCTCTGCACAACTTCAGGCATGTAATTTAAAAGAGAAATGAAAAGGAGCTGCAGTTATAATTATTATTACTGTATTAAACAATTGCCATGTATGCATTCATGTTACTCCTATCCTAATTTAAAAACAAACAAAGAAAACCACTTGTCAGTGCTCTTTCTATGACTACAAGAGCTGTAGCTTCTCCTCATCTTCCCACATCCCCCCTCCCCAAAACAAAACAAAACAAAAACCAAAAACATTTTCCAAGCCTTTTCAAGCCTTGGCAGAGAATGTAAAGATTCGGAACACTTACTGATGTTGTTCATTAACATGATAATTACTAATAGTGAAGACCTGCTAAATTTTCTATGTCAGGTAATTTTATTATCTATCTCTCATCCTTTCCTTCAACAAAGTTTTTTTTTTTTTTTTTTTAAATACAATGTGCTAGGTATCAGGCTAATTGCTGAGGTTTCAAAGATGAATCGAAACACCCTTCAGGCACTAACCATCTAGAGGACACCACCAAACGAATAATTGCATCCAAGTGATAAGTGCTATAATGGAGGTACACACTGGTTGCTATGGGAGCAGAGTAGGACAAGCAGCTTCCTCTGCCTGGGGAGAACAGGGAAGACCACTAGAAGGATTCTGGGTCATAGTTGAGTCTTGAGGATGTGGGTTGAGGACCTGCACTTCAGTCAGAGGGGAGAATGTCCAATGTGGTCACTTAGGAACCAAACGGTAGACAGGTTTTCCCTGAGCCCAAGCATTGTGGCAGCAGGGTCTACAACGCTGGTAGAGACCTGTCCATGCACAGTCTAGGATAACATGCGAAGACGTATGAAATTTATCGTAAAATGGATTGGGAATAGACAAAGGATTTTAAGCTAAAGAATGATATAATCATAAAGAGAATTGGGGGTGGCATCTTAGGGGAATGATTGTGAAAAACATGATTTATTGAACATGCCCATTAGAAAAAAAGAGAGAGCGGGGTGTGGTGGCTCACACCTGTAATCCTAGCACTTCGGGAGGCAGAGGCAGGTAGATCACTTGAGGTCAGGAGTTCCAGATCAGCCTGGCCAACATGGTGAAACGCTGTCTCTACAAAAAATACAAAAATTAGCTGGGTGTGGTGGTGGGCACCTGTAATCCCAGCTAATCGGGAAGCTGAGGTTCGAGATTCCCTTGAACCTGGGAGGCGGAGGTTGCAGTGAGTCAAGATCCTGCCACTGCACTCCAGCCTGGGCAGCAGAGGGAGACTCTGACTCAAAAAGAAAAAAAAGAAAAAAAGGAGAGAGAGGAGTGTTGATTTCTGTAATAAATTTACTTGCTAATTCTAAACTATTCTTTACATTAAATGTCAGCTGATTCAATTTGTCAAAGCTTGGTTTCCATTACTGAAGATGAAAGGCTCACTGCCTAAATGGCCTTACCTGCTTGTGTTTGAAGCTAGGCAACATTTCAGGCAGCATTAGCAGTTTGTCTGTTGGGACTAGAAGCTTCCTAACGTTGTGCATGGAATTATTCTTTATGAGGGTGTTGTATCCAGATATCAAGTTTTAAACCCAACATCTACTCTATACAGAATGCCAACCAAAGCAGACTTACATAACAAGTGAACGTGGCCATACAGACATGAAAAAGTGACTTCTATCTTTTGATACCAAACTAGAAAGAGAAAAGCAACTTCAGAGAACACATTATGACTCATCAAAGTCCAAAAAGAAAAGCTTCGTGTGAATATAGCACTCTGTGCAGCCTCCTGGAGTCCTTTTACCCTCCAACCACATTTGCTATTGTATGATTTTCTGCAAAACAAAACAAAAAACCCCATCATTTTCCTCCTTAACTTCAATTGTTAAATTTCATTTTACCTCAGAGGTGAAACTCATGCTCTATGTTCTACAATCTTCTTTTTGTACCAAGTGAATGATGCTGCCTTTTCATTTCTCCTGAGTTAAGGCCTTATTTTATAAAATTCCTAACTGCTGGGGTACAAACTACAAACAAGACGAATTTTTAGAGGAAAGACTTGAAGGGTGATGTGGGAACGTGGTGCTTTCTTAGACCAATGTGAAGGGAGAGGGAGATGCAATATCTATATTTAATATCTGTTCCCAATGATATATTTTATTTTCAATTCCCATAGCTGTGCATATACAATACATGGACACCAACGCCTACAAGGATGACATCAAAATTTTGTATGAGCTGAAGAATATACACATATAACAAAGGGAATGTTTTCTTCTTTACTTTCCCTCTGACAAAATGCCAGAAGGAATGGACAGTTTCTTTCTCCAGGGACTTACTAATTGATTGGGTTTTGTTTTTGTTTTTTGAGGATTTGCATGGCAAGTGGAGGTAGAATCTTAAGGGGATAAAGGGCATTTATTCACAAGGGAATGAAAGTGAAGTTATCAATTTCTGAAAATTGGCATGTGAGGTTGGCATGCCAGGGAAACAAATTAAGACCCTAAAAAATTAAAACCTAGTACTCTCAATGTAATAAGCATTGCTCTTAGGTTAAATCTCTTTAATAGAGACAGCTAGGTCATCTGGCTATATTATTAGTTGCGACTTATTAGGCAGTTAGAAGTTAGTATTTATGTTACACTTTTACTACACTACTAATCTTGTTTAAAATTTCTCACTATATATTTCTCAGTTAATAGTTACACCGGCATATCCTCAGGCAGAAAAGCAAGTTCTTACAATGGATCCTTCAGGGCACACTATATTCTATTTCTCTTAGCCATATTATCTTTTGTTGTCTTGAGGTTCACTTCAAGATAGACAGAAAATGATGAAGCTAAAGTTAACAAGCAAGTAACAAGACCTTAGAAAGCTATAGGGTGGGTGATCACCAACACTCCTAGCCATCATGAAAATGGCGCCCTGGTGGGCTCTGCTTCAGCCAGCAACGGACTAGTGATATAAACAATTCTTGCTTCTTAATGACTACATGGCAGTATTTGGCGTTCTTTCCATTACTTCTTGTCTTCAACTTATCCAGCTTGAAGTTTTAAGCATCCTAGAACTGCATTTCAGACCCAGTTGCTCAAATGGAGTCAATTTTGCAACAGCAAAATGGTCTTAAAATAGGATTTTACTCTAGGGGGAAAAATCCTCAACCAGATAGTCACAGTGCACTTTGAATGACTAATTTAAGTCATTACATTACGAAATAAGGGATAAATCATACTTTTCATAACACTACTGCATAGGAACAGTTTTAATTTTAAGAGGCAAGCACCTACATTAATCTGAGTCTAAAATAATAGGGCCCTGATTTAAAATCTCCTAACATTCTTTCACACTTCATAAAACTAAAAATAAAATTGTCTCACCAAACACTGACCTACTGGTCCGGCCAAAGTACTGTATTTCAAGGAAAATTGGAGCAAAGAGGTCTCAAAACCGTGACTTGCCAGCAGATTACAATTTGTAGCCTTAATTGGTCTTAAATGCGGGGTGAGAGGGAAGAGATTACGGTCTGCAGAGAATAAGAGATTTATTCCTCTTTTTAAATCAAAACCAGATTCCATGCTTCAGCCACCCCCTAACCCGCCAGCCCCGCCCCCAGGGATTTTTTTTCCGTATTTTTGTAAATATTTTAGCGAAGATGGCAGGTGAGGGAAGGTTATAGTGCTGTGTCTAGTCCACGAAGTAAACAGAGAGGTTAGGGTGGGTTTACTTATTTATAAGGCGTTCAGCCTCTCAGCTGTTTCTCCCTCGTTGGCATTTGGAAGCTTGCAGTCCTTCAGGGAAGAGGCAGATTTGGCAGGAATGTTCTTTGTGCCTGCCTTTTTTTTTTTTTTAACGGGGAATAGGGGGCAGATTTATAATGACAGCCTTGGGGAAGGGGGAGAAAAAGTTTCAGCCGGCACGACAATGCCGGTTTTTTCCACAGTCAACACTGTGCCACAAACAGCTTTGGTGCCACTCGGAGCCCTCCCCCCCATCCCCTCCCTTTCTCTCTGCAGGCTCGCACTGGCAGGCGGAGGCACAGTTAAATTCCAGCACCTTCTCCACATACCCCCAAACTACTACGCGCTATTACTACGGCTGCCCTCCCTTTTTGCTTCGCCTCCTCCCCTTCCCCAGTCTCCCTGGAGCAGCCCCGCAGCGCCTGCGGAAGAGGACTCGCAGGGAAGGGATAGCGGACGCCCAACTCCAGCAGCGCTTGGGGCTTTCTGCATCCTGCGCAGTTTCTCTGCTCCAGGCACAAACACGGCCCGAGAGCCGGCGCCTTGCAGACACACACGGATCCACGCATACAGTAGAGCTGTCTGGATCCACATTCTTGCACACCGCCCCCTCCTCCCCCCGCGTTCCCGGAGTCGCTGAGCTGGGCGAGTGACAGGCGCGTCCCGCCAACCCGCGCCCGGGCGGGCAGGGAGGAGCGGCGCGCGGGGCCAACTGCGGCGCGTCTTCCGGCGCCCGCGGAGGAGGCGAGGGTGGGACGCTGGGCGGAGCCCGAGTTTAGGAAGAGGAGGGGACGGCTGTCATCAATGAAGTCATATTCATAATCTAGTCTTCTCTCCCTCTGTTTCTGTACTCTGGGTGACTCAGAGAGGGAAGAGATTCAGCCAGCACACTCCTCGCGAGCAAGGTAAATATAACTTACAACTCTTTTCTCCTCTTTCCCCCCTCTTCGGCCGCCCCGCTGCAGCCGCCGCGCAAACCCCTCCAGCACCGCGCCGCCTTCGCCCGGGATTATTCATTATTATCCTAATTATTATTTATTGTGCATGCAAGGAGACCAAAACAAACAGGCGGGCCAACCGCCACAACAAAAAAAGCCCGCCTCCTCCCCGCGGGCCTCAGGTGGAATGCTGTAACGACAGCTCCCAGGCGGCGGTGGAAGAAACGAGAAAGTTTCAACCGAACCTTGCTGTTCTAATAATAACAGTAACAATTACTACTTCAAGGGGGCAAGAGAGGAAAAAAATCCCAACAAACCACAGCCTTGATCCTGAGTAGGCAGTCAGATGCGCTGCCAACTCAAGGTTGCAACACACACATTCGGCCAGGTTGCAATACCCCCCAATCCCCTTAAAAGCGAGGCGGGGGGAGGGGGTGGCAGCTGGAGGGGGAAGGCCTGGGGTACAGGGGAGGAGGATGGAAACGCTACTGTTCATCCCGAGGTACCCTCCCCGGAAGAGTTGGAAGGGGAACGGGAAAGGAGGGCGAGGAGCCCAGGCTGGCGGCGGGGCGCCAGCGAACACTGCTGCCACCCGCTTCCCAGGGACTTGTTTTAAAGGGCTCTGGCTGCGGAGACGTGAGCGGATCGCAGCGAGAGAAGCCCGAGCTGACGCGCAGAGGAGGCGGCGGCCACTGCCGGGGGGCCGGTGCGTGGCTGATCAGAGGTGTCACCTCCACTTTCCGCGTTTCCTCCGGCGTGGATGGGGACGCTGATTGGTAGGCAGGCCTTTAGGCAAAGGGGCTGACTGGGGGCTGCGCCCCGGGCGCTGCGGACCTCCCTACCCCTGTACCTGGCGGCAGCGCAGGCTCGGGTGTTGAAGTTCGGGATGTCCGGCCCGGGCCGCACTGCTGGAGGGGAGGGAGGAGGCCCCCAAGGAGGTCGGGCACGGAGGTGCCTGCCAGGCTCCGTTTCCCTGCCTTTCCTCTCTCCGGGTCTGTGTTCTTTTGCTTCGTGTCTTCCCCCTGCTAGCGCCGCGGGAGCTGCGGGCGTGGGGCGCCTGCGATCGTCCGGGTGCTAGGGGCGCGCCGGGACCCGGGAGAGCCACGACGGCTGCGGGCCGGGGAGGCCATGATCCGGATAATCTTCTCTGCCTGACTGTCACAAACAGGACCCGTGCACCATCGGGCAGCGGCGGTGTCATTCGCCCGGGAAGGGGAAGGGCTGCGGTGGGGAGGGAATAGGGGGGTGGCGAGGGCGGGAGGCGGGGAGACCGAGTAGGAGCCTCCTCTTAACGACACGCACTCCTTCCTTCTCGCTCCCTGCTCAGGAGTTTGCTTTATTCCCATCCCAATCTGGTTTACCCCTTCCTTTGCTCTCCCCCTCCACCCGGCCGTCCTCCCTCCTCCCGTTTGCGTTGCAAAACACGGCCATGCCATCTGCAAAGGTGTCGCGATGCACTTCCCTAAATAACCGGTCCGGCGCGCCAGCCCCTCGGCGCCCTCCGGTCGCAGGGCTCACACGGAGCACAGTGCTCTCAGTGCCCCGCAGCAGGCCTCGCAGCCTGGGCGCAGTAACACCGCGCAGGGCGGGGCGCGGCAGTGCGGGCTCCAGGGGACACCCGCGCCTTGGCCGGAGCACTTGGGGCCGGTTTCCGGTACACGCGGGGAAATCGCCTCCTGCCAGTGTCTGATCGCTCGCCTCCGCCTCCGCCGCCTGGATTACATTATTATTTTTATCCGGGTTGCCGTTTGCTGCGGATGGTGGTGAGCGCGGGGCTGGCTGGGCTGCTTGGGGGGTGGGGTGGAGGGAAGTTGGACGTGGATCAGGCAGGAAAAAAAAAGTTTGGCAGGGCGGCTAAGTAGGGTGGAGGGGTGGGAGGGGGCGGCGAGCTCCCGCGGCTCGAGCCTCCGCGCCCTCCCGGCCGGCGCGAGTGTGTCTGCTCGTGAGTGTGAGTGTGAGTGTGTGTTGTGCGCGCAGGAGCCAGTGCGACGGGAGCAGCGGCTCGGGCAGCTGCTCCTGCCCGCACCCTCCCCTGGAGCCCGGGAAGGACAAGGCGAGGTTTGGTGGCGAGGGCTGGTGGGGGTGGCGTGTGCGTGTGGTTGTGAGTGTGTGTGTGTGCGCGCGCGAGCGGCGGAGAATCAGGAAGTCACAGCAACGAAGCGCACACAGCACACAGACATGTTTGATTGCCGTGACATGACGCGCGCGAGGGAGGAAGCGGCTGTGGCGGGGGCCGGGCCGCGGGCTGTGGCGCGGGCCTAGAGCTGCGGCTCGGAGACCGGTTCCTGTGCGCCGGCCGCGCAGCCACCCCAAGCTCAGCGAACCCCGCGCCCCTTTTTGTTCCGCGTCCTCCAGGTAAGGAGCCTGCGCAGCCCTGCCGCCGGCTGTGTGCGGAGCTTTCCAGTTTTTTCCCTGCCAGCCCCCTCCGGTCTCCCGGCTCGCCTTTCCTGCAAAGTCAGGCAGGCGGGGGAAATGGGCTCCTTGTCCTCGGATCGATTGCGTGGAAAACTTTCCAGCGGGAGGCACCATGAGGGGGAAGAAGGCCTTGCTGGCTGCTGTTGCTTGTCAGTTCTTTCTCCTCCGGGTCCGGAGAGTGTGAGTCGCTGCGCCCCGGGGCTGTTGCACATTCAAACTTCGGGCCTAAACGTACCTCCAACTCTCGCAGGATTTACTCCAGCAATAAAATAAATATTCAAAGTCGTCCACTAGCTCTTGCCAAGCGTTTGGATTTTTTAAGGGAATGAGGAAGGCTTGGGAGCCGAGGGAGTGGGGGTGTTGTGCAGAATCCATTCCTTATTCAATGTCTGCACCGGGTGTTATGTAATTTTAGTAGCACATGGGTGCAAAGCCTAGACTGGGCTTCTCCCCTCCTTTGTTTATATAACTTTTGGGTGAGTTTTGCAAGGTTGTCTCTGTTTTTTTCCTTCTCCCTAACCTGATGGAGGTTAGTGCTTTGGAAATAGCAAAGCGACCTGGGCTAGTAATTTTTTGGAGAGGTGTCATCATTGTCTCCTTTCTGGTCGTCATGTAGGCATGTATGACTTTATATGTGTACTCTTAGAGCACAAGATAGACATTAAGGATACACAGTTTGTTTACTGCATTGAGTGGTTATTTTTAACATTTCTGCCTTACCAATAGCGAGTTAAATTTCAAACTTCCATTTCAAAAGGCTTAAAATTTACACCTGGTTGTGTGCCTTGCTTGTCTGAAGAGAGAATGCTTGCATAAATAATGAGATTGTTGCTTGGGTGTTGAGTAGTAGAAAATTTCTATCTAACCACCAAAAACTCAGAAACCATTGAGAACCCTAATAATAATTTAAAAAGCCATACCCAATGTTATGTATGTGTATACTTACATATTAACAGTCAAATATTTTCAGTAATATTTTCCATCTGCTATCTGGGGGGCCACTACCAGAAGCTTGTTGGCCAGCATTGGCGTTTTAGGCTTCCAGGCTACCTCTAGCACACTGGTGAAGTGTTAAGAGGTGTGGCAGATTTGAATCCTAGTTGCTGCATTATTACGCAAAATGAGACACACTTTTTCTTTTAGGAATCTAATTGCTCTTTTATTCTCCTGGACTTGCTTTCTTTTTTTCCTCAAATGCTTCTTTACAATACAAATGTTTGCTATTGTAAAGGGGATTTAGAGACACCTGTTAGGTCCAAAAGATACTTATTGCGGTAGACTGAGAGGAAAAAATAAAATAAAAACAACCCAATAGATCAGAGGTCCATCTACCTTGGGGGCATCAGAGAGATGCCATTTTTTTAAAATGAATGAGGAATGTGGGGTATCAGAACCCTTGAAGACGGTGTGGGGAGGGAGGGCTTCCTTCAATGCAGCCTTTCTCTTATGACTTATATCAGTTACAGCCCAGCATCAGGACTAGCTGCACTGTGGTGTTTCACAGAAAATATTCACCACAAGAGCATGTTCAAAGCAGCCTTAGATCTTTTCTTTTGTTCGTTTGTAAAGTGGTTTTTGAGCATTTCTCGTCAAGTTTCTTGAAAAGTGCTTTGACCAACACCTGAGGCTTAGAATTTATAAAAAAAAAAAAAAAAAAGAAGTGCCTCAGCTTGTATTATATTGTTAATGCTTGAATTCTGTTTAAAGTATTCCTGACATGGTATAACTAGAAAGTAACACTTTTGCAGATAAGTATTTAAAATATTTTTCTTTGATTAAGTTTAAGATAAATCATTCTACAGGCCAGTATAAAAGCATTTCACATCCTTTTCTAAAAGTTAATTGTGATGCTTTTTATATTACTGTAATATTTTGACATTTATTATTATACATTACAGCAAAAGCATAAAAAGACTTTTATAAATTATAAAAGTGGTGCTGTCCTCCAGTGTTTTCTTGTTTTTTTTTTTTTTTTTTTCTCCTTTAGAAGTCTTCCTTTGTAAACAAGGCCTTTGTCAAACTCTCCTAGGTCAGCAGCTTTTTGATACCCCAGAGAAATAATAAATCACTATTTATGACATCTTGACATGCTGCCATGAGGACAACTGAATTATCACAAATGTAATACTAAGGACTATTTCCCAGCATTTGCAAGTGGAAGGAGTGTTGGTAGGACCTGATTTAACCACTTTAAGATTTGATTCTCATTGTTTCTGGTCAAGATGATTTTAAGGGACAATAGGGACAAATTCTTTGGTTAACATGAGTTACCTTAGAAAACTATATGAGTTACATTTCTCTTCTGCTGTATTTCTTGTGAGCAGATGAGAACATTTCCCTAATATGAAAACAACATTTGGGGGCTATTTCTGATTTCTCCTTTTTAGTGTAAAAGAATTATCTTCTAAATAGTTTTTTTCCCCTTAAATGTTGTGTTTTGGAGATGTTTTTGGCCAATAGAGGATGTGAATTTTCTGTCACTTTTGGAAGAGTTCTTATTAGGGGACTCTGACCTTTAGCTGGTTAATAAAGTCATGGGTCATTCCCTAAGTAGTTGTGAGTAGAAAATACACATGGTGGTAATTTATTTGATAGCATATTTAGGAAGGCCTGGAGTGATTATTTTTTCTATATAGAATCTTACGACTTTATACTTACAAGGGAGTCTAGGAGTCTAAAACTATGTTCTGCCAGAGTCATTATGAAGGAGAGCATATTTATTTACATAAGATATTTATCATTAAGTTAAATGGGATCTTGCTACCTGGATTTGTACAACTGCAGCTTTCTTACTGTTTATTATGACTTTATTATTATCCATGTTAATATAGCACTTTTTCTTGAAAGTGTAGGATATGTGAGAGAGAGAGCTTTTAAGTAGTAAAAGTTGTAAAGATATCGTTAAAGATGCTTGAATAATTATACCTCAGAAAAACATAGACTAGAGTCAGTGAAATTCAGGAACAAAACAGCTGGTCTTTTGAATGTTTGATATAAACACTTCATTAATTTACACGTTTGGAATGATGCTTTAGATACGGAATACAAGATTTTGGCCTGAAACTCTGACATAATGTCCTTTTGGACTTCTGGGTTTGTAATACGTTATTATATAATTGAAGCCTAGTATGAATTAGGATATTTTATTAGATAGCTAAGATTTCCAGAATATTTGAACAATTATAATCTGGCTATATACCTGTAAGATTTAAAACATTTTTAAAAATCACAATATTCTATAGTATTTTTAGGTGGATTAGTATCAATTTAAGTATCAATCTTTTTTTTTTTTTTGAGACGAAGTCTCGCTCTGTCGCCCAGGCTGGACTGCAGTGGCCAGATCTCAGCTCACTGCAAGCTCCGCCTCCCAGGTTCATGCCATTCTCCTGCCTCAGCCTCCCGAGTAGCCCGGACTATAGGCGCCCGCCACCCTGCCGGGCTAGTTTTTTGTATTTTTAGTAGAGACGGGGTTTCACCCTGTTAGCCAGGATAGTCTCGATCTCCTGACCTCGTGATCCGCCCGTCTCGGCCTCCCAAAGTGCTGGGATTACAGGCTTGAGCCACCGCGCCTGGCCTTAAGTATCAATCTTTTGCCAATATATCATCTACATCTATGCAAGCACTAATATTTTAGAAACTTTTTAGAAACCGGCCTAATTTAAATATGGGCTGGCCGATTTGTAAGTTGATGAATGGGGCCCACAGAAGTTGAAATAATATTTAAAGTTTGAAAACCATTAAATATAATTGAAACTCCCTCCTTTAAAAAAAAAAAAAAAAACGACTAAATTCAGAATTTGGAATTCAAAATTCCTTAAAAATGGTAAAAATCTCTAACCAAAAAGGAACATCATATATTGGCTTACAGGTTATCCAAGGGAAATTCTATATCAGTTTACACTTAAAATGCATTTTTCTGGTTCAGGATGATTCTATATTTCTTTACCTACTTGATGTGGTATATGTCAGTTTTTACCATCCCACTGGGAGATGCGTTATCACACATGGAAACTGGATGTCCTGAAGGAAGCCTTGTCCCATCTTCCCCTGTGCTTTGTTGAACTGGGCGTGTAATAAATGGCTTTGCAGATATTCACAATGATTTTGTGGCTTGCTGTTGTGCTATACTAAAGACCATTAAGCAAAGTCCAAAATTCTGTAAAAAATAGATGATCTGTAATTGATAATTTATGTGTTTTGAAGAATGTACCTGAACATTTAATATTGTATTTATAATAGCATATTGAATACAAATAACAAGTGGTAAAGTGCATGGGCCATGTGATACACAAAGAGAGAGATCAGGGTGAGCTTTCTTGAGTTGATGGGGTAGATAAGGTCTTTGAGATGGGATAAGGTTGCTGTAGGCGGAGGGCAGAGGTGGGGGTGGTGGCATCTGAGCATCCCAGATCAGAAGAAAGCCCGAGATCACAGAGACCAGGCCTGAAGGAACGTGGAAAGACCAATGTACCTGTTTTGACCTGGTTGCCTGGAGCAAGAAGTTCCAGTTGGGGAGAATTTTCAGAAGATAAAGTCGGAGATTGTGGAAAGACTTGACTTGCAGGCTAAAGCATGAATATTTTACCCAATCTGTATTGGAGGCTTGTCTCAGAATTTTTGAGCAAGGGAATACATGAACAAAGCAATATTTTAGATTAATCTGGCAAATTGTGGATTCAAGTCCGGAGTGTGAATTGAAGCTGTTAGAAGGATCCTGGCAATAATGCGAGCATATGATAGCTCACAAGGTATCTTCCTATCTCATATTTTATTTGATTCGTATCAAAATTGAAGTTGTAGTCAGCTACTATTATCTCTGTTTTGTAGGTAAGGAGCTTGAAACTCAAGTTAAATGAACTCATTTGGTAATTTTTTAAAAGGCATATTAACATCATTAATGGCTGTTACCCATTTTAACTGCAATGAACTTGGAGTTCATTGTTGAATTGTTGCTACTATGAAAGTCAGGGCCAGTTGACATTTAATGAGGGCCTATCATATAACTTTATTTCATTCAGCATATGATGGTTGAGTTTTACTCTTCAGTAAAAATGTGCCATTTCAACCAGAGGTTTTTAAAGTATTTATTTCAGACTCTTCTTTTTATATGTTTAAAGTATAAATAAACTTATCTTGGCAGACAGAAAAGGAAGTGGCTATTGTTGATTCTTATCAACATCCAGAATGAGGTTGCTTTGCAAAAGGGCCTAACCTAGGAGAGACAGGCATATGTGTAAACATACATGACCTACTACCTTTCAGAGTGTCATGATTTGAAACTAACTTTTATTTTTTTAGTTTGTTAGGTTTTGTTTTGACCAGTTTGCCCAGCAGTTTGGGTTCCACTGAATTTTAAAAGTGATAGTCATCTGTGATTACCTTTATAA
The DNA here is from genome assembly GCF_002776525.5 of Piliocolobus tephrosceles. Lineage (NCBI taxonomy): Eukaryota > Metazoa > Chordata > Mammalia > Primates > Cercopithecidae > Piliocolobus > Piliocolobus tephrosceles. The sequence goes on along the minus strand of NC_045447.1, from coordinate 80,446,085 downwards.
CTACTAATGGACATGAGTCTCAGAGTAGAGGATGCTTTTGCTAAAGGGTTTCTAACACTTTGGTTTTCTCGTAAATTCCCTTTTTAAAACAGTTTTTCCTTTGTGGGACCATTGTCAGTCCTCATGGAAAGAACATGAAATTGCATCACAGGTAGACTCTTTTGAGATGGCAACTCATGGTATCTATAGGGGTGGTAATGTTAAGAGGCAGGATCCTATTAAGGCAGTGTCTGAGGTTCATGGGGGACTAATTAGCTGCTGCCCGAGTTTGTTGTTATCTTCTGTTGTGCACAGAGCTGCCTCACAGCCTTTGCCAGGTCTGACTCTGGGCAAGGACGGTTCCCAAGGCAGTTTATTTAAAGTGAGGGCAGCAGCTCACACACATCCTAATTTGTTTCCCTGATTGAAAGATGAAGGAGAGTTCACAGAAGCCCAAGGAACAGAGGAAAGTTTTAATCCAACAACTTTTAAAAAACTTATTTGACTTTGAAACGAATGGGAAAATGTCGTGAATAACCACAAGAATGCTGAATAAATGTTTTCAACGATTTTCTAAGGTCTTGATGGAGCAACTTATAATGTTAGCTTTAAAACCAAGTGCGATTTTTATCTGTGGTGCAAATCACATTATGCATTGTTTAAAGTTGCACAGCTCAGACCAAGAAGCAGTGTGGGCCTTGGTAATGTTTCACCGCTTATCCCGACAACCTTGGCCTCTAAAAAAGAAACTTCGGGTAGATTTATTTCCTTTATCTGCATTGCTGTTCTCCTTACCCCCGCACTGCTTCCCCATTAAGAATAACGGTGCTTGAGGCCCAGTTCTAAAGATGTTGCTACTTCTTGTGGGTGAATTATCAATTCATTTATAGAGAAAGCCACATAGAAAACAAGAGGCAGCCCTTCAGGTCAGGGGAGATGTTCTGAATCAGCAAACAGACATAAAAAGAACTCTTATCTTAACTATCTCCTGAACCTTGCAGTTCTCCTGTAACAGCCAGAACGCTAATAAGACTGGGATATTCTTAGAGATGTGGACTGGGCCTAACTTTTATTTCTGATATTACACCTTTAACCTGGACCTCAAAGTTTTTCTGTAAAGTGAGCGGTGAAAAAAGACAGGCTGGAGATCCAAGATTTCCTTGTGCTTTCTTATGAAGTTTGGTGAAGAGCAATTTAAGAGAGATTGTCAAGGTTGGTGTGCTTTCCCAAACTCTGTGACTAGAAACCAAAAGTTTCTAGGGAACTTTTTTTTTTTTGTTAACGTAAAGGCCTTGCTGAAATGCTGCCTTTGCCTATTTCCTTTCCATTACACTTTACCTAATTCCTTTCTCTCCTCTACCCTCTGAGCTAAAAGTAATGTCTCCTACTCTATGGCTGTGTTGGATAGTTTAGCTGTACCCCTCCGTGTCCTGTAGGATCTTTCAACATTTTTCTCTTGTTGCTACTTATACACAAGTCTCATTTCCCTATCAGACTTCCAGAGTTGTGGGGTAAGCCTTCTCTTCATTTTTGTACCCCCTGCATGCCTTGTACCTGGTAGATACTCGGTATAGTAGGGAATAAGTAACTAAAACATCATTGACCTTTTCAGTTTATGACATTGTCTTCATTTCACATTTCAGGGCTTCTCTTTACTTCTCTAGCCTGTGATAAGTTAATATATTATCACAGCCAAAGCCTAGTCCTTGCAAGATATGCCTCCTATTGTTTCTGACATTTTTTTCTTTATCTTCTATTTTCTAACCCTGCACATCGCTCTGGCCTGGTGAAAACTCTGGTGGAAACATTTCTTGCTTGATCTGTGTAATAGCTCAGTGTTGGACTGGGAGTCAAGAGATAAAAGGTCCTGCCTGAGGTTTCTCTCCTGTTGCAGATGTTACTTTGGGCAAGCTATGTTTTCCCTTTCTGCCTTATTGCTCTCATCGTTTCAATGGGGTGTGGCAAAATGTCTCTTCAAGTTACCAGAATTATTAGGAAACACACATAGGTGTGTTCAAATATTACTCCACATGTGGGGGTCTTTGGTGTTTCTGTTGATTACAATTAGACTGTAAGACACAAGTTTTGGAGTGGTGACCCTTAAAATTCCATGAAGTCGAACTCTTTTTAATATGCAGATGGCTGTGCTGAGCCTTTCAGCTAAGGGCAGAGGATGGAGATTTGGCCGAGTGAGGATGACTGTGGTGTTTGGAGCTCTGGGAAGTTAGTTCCTCTGGGGCCTCTTCTTTTTAAAAACACACACTCTCTAGTTGTGAATGTGGGAAAGTGGGAAGTAAGGATGGAAATCAAGACAGAGTATACTGCTGAGAAGTTCTTGCCTGAGAACATAGTGGTTTGGCCCTCGAGGAGTCCTGGTCTGGGGAAGATGGGGACCAGCAATGCATGTGTATGGGAGGTTGCTGTGTCCCCCTCTCCCCAGATAACATTTTTGTCATTATGTTGTTAGCCACATACACGTACTTGTGGAGCAGGTTGTTCTTTTCTGTGACAATGTGAAACTCCCTCCTTCTCCCAACACAAAGTAAAAATAGATTTTGTGTGTTATTATGTGAGCAGACCTACCACTGCCCTGTGAAGTCCATCTGGGCCCTCTCCTCCAGCCTACCCTACTATGCTTACTGCTCTCATCACCACCCTATCTCTGTTGTCTCATTAGTGCTTTGGAGAAGAAAGGGGCAGAGAGTCCAGGGGATACCAGCAGGGCTGGTGAGGGAAAAGCGGAGTTGACCAATACTGGACTTTAAACCTTAATCATACTTAGTAATGATGTGCTGCTTGAGACTAGCACTTCTTTCTAATTTATTTCCCCAGGTGTCTTCATACTGTGGGAAAGTTTAATTATATACTTGAAATGTAAAATAAAGGTGCCACCCGAAATGAAGAGGAAGAATAAGAGGCCAGGATTATAGACCTCATCTTTGAGAGTCCTCCCTTTGGGTATACTTGGGTGATGGTAGCCACAGCAGATCCGAGGGCAGCCCTGATTTTGCTTTGGGAGTCCATTAATGGACTTTCCAACACACAGGTTTAGATGAAGTCTTCAAGATGCTCTGGAGGCAGCAGGCTGTCCAGAGCCATGAGGCCCGGAATTAGCCGACCTCTGTTGCTTGATCTCCGCAAAGCGGAGACAAGATGGCACATTTCCGGGTTCTTCATTACAAACCTTTCCCGCGCGCGCCTAAAACTTATCCCGCGTGAGCCTAAACTGTTCTCGCGCGCGCCTAGACTTTCCTGGCGCGCGGCAACCTTTCCCGCGGGCGCGCAAACATTTTTCCCGCCCAGGAAGATATGCAGCCTACGGCGCAGGCGCGATCCCGCGCCCGGGAAAATTACAAACCCACGGGGCATGCGCAATTGTAATTTGAGACACTCCGGCCCCCGTCACCGCCCTGGCCCAACCTCTTCCCCTGCCAGCCTATATAAGGCATTGCACTGCCGCCATTAAACGAGACTTGATCAGGCTATTTGTCTTGTCTCTATTTCTCGTATTTTCTTGTCTCCTCCATTCCCACTCCCCCTTCCAGGGTCTGTTCCACTGTCCTGCAGGTTGGGACAGCAGGCATCAAGTCATGGATGGACAGCTGGAAGGGTCCTTTGAGATACTTCTATCCTGAGCCTAGAGGAAGTCAAGACCCCAGAGGAAAGGCACTTTTCCCAGGGCCCCAGAGTTGGTGGTGACCCTGAGACCAGAACCCAGGTCTCTCAGCACCCAGTGGGACATCAGTGAATATCACATCAAGTTCTATGAGAGTCCAGATCTCTGCCATTCATCAGTTATATGGCACAGGCTAAGTTTCTTCATTTGTTAATCTTTACTGTTAGTCTGAGCCACACACATTCATTGAAGTCCAGGCATCTGAGGTTCTCTTCTTATTAGTTTCCTATATAACATGTTCCTATATTAACATTCCAATTATATGCCCGTAATTTTCCACTTCCCTTGTAACATGTTTTCCCTCTAAGACATTTTTAATAGTTTCCTTCAACAAAAAAATGAGAAGCATTTTTATGGGACTATATATGAGTAATTACAACATTCTCTGAGATTCCCAAGTGGAAATGATAATGCAAGCGGAAAGTAGCGTTATGGGCTAATATATATTAGAATTTCATATTTAATACGCATCAATTATATTAAAAGTAGGAATATCACCCTAACTACAGTATTTGTATCTTCATTGTTCAAACTCGTGGTATATTACTGTAATACCTATTGAAGCTGATTTCAGTGTAAACCGTAACAGGAAGTAAGCAATTTCCTTTTATTCACTAAAAAATAAAAGGGTGTATTAGTGTGCTGATATACATGAAAGAACATTATATCTTGCAGCCCTGAATTGACGTCAGCTTCCTAAATTTAAAATGCTGACTGAACCTGTGTGAGGTGGTGGAAAGCAAAAAAAACCCAAAAAAACAACAAATAAAGTTACTTCCGTCTGCTTTTTTCATCACAAAGAATAAATAATAACATTGGGCTCTCTAGTGAATTGTGAATTCAAGGCTGTAATTCACTGTTGAGGCTCTCTTGTTATTTAGAAGCCACTTGTACTGGGTTCCCTTCGTCCTGTTTTGATCCCCTGCTTATGATCACTCTGAAGTAGCCTTTGACTGCTTTGTGTTTTAGCTCTAATTTATTTGTCAAAATGGCCTAAATTCTTGCCTACACTTTAAGGATATGTTTATGGGAACACAACTCAAACACTGACCGCTCTGTGGTTTTTATTTATAAAATTAACTGAAGCCGGCTGCAGTGGCTCACACCTGTAATCCCAGTGGTTTGGGAGGCCAAGGTGGGAAGATCACTTGAGGCCAGGAGTTCAAGATCAGCCTGGGCCATATAGTGAGACTCTGTCTTTACAAAAGATAAAAAAAAAATTAGCTTGGCATGGTGGTGCCGCCTATAGTCCTAGCTACTTGGGTGGCTGATGGGGGAGGATCACTTGAACCTAGGAGTTTTGAGGCTGCAGTCAGCCATGATCTCTCCACTGTCCTCCACCCTGGGCAATAGAGAGAAGCCCTGTCTCTAAAAATATGAAAAATTAAAGTTAAAATTAAAGAGTTGATGTTATTCATAGTTAGCCCTTGAAATTTCCTCTGCAGTTGATTCATCAGATAATTTTTGAGCTATGACTATATGCTGGTTGAGGTGCTGGGAATGCGGAAGGGAAAACCGAGCATGCCCTGCCTTCATGGCCCTCATACTCTAGAGATTCAGTGCAAGTGATAGGTCGCTAGGAATGGAAAGAATGTGTTTTTTGTACTGTTCCTCCAGCCCGTCATTCCACTGTGGGTGAAGAGCCCTGCTATGGTGACTAGGCCACCACGGTCTCATTCCATCTCTGCCACTAAACAGTGGGTAAGCAAATCACTTACGGCATGTCATTCTGTACTTTGTGAGGTTGACAGCAAAAAGTTTCTCCATGTACAGGTGTGTGCCTCCAAGGTAACGTCATACGATTACTGTTGCTAGTGGTATTCAGCTATCTTGCTGGCATCATTGATCTCTATCAGAATGTGAAAAACAGCTTATTTACTCATTCTGGCTCATATCCAAGATGCAGTTGTACCCACTCTATGAGGCATTTCCAATGGGGATGCCAAGAAGCCTTAGAGTGTGGGTGGTAGAATATAGTTTTGCTGAAATTGTAGAACCAGAATTTCCACACCTCGTCTGTGGTGAGCTCTGATCCAGTAGTCATGGATGACTTCTCTCAAGATTGTTGACCAGGGCCAGGTCTGGGACAAATCCCTGTTTTTTTTTTTTTTTTTTTTTTTTTTGAGATGGAGTCTCACTCTGTCACCCAGGCTGGAGTGCAGTGGTGTGATCTCAGCTCACTGCATTCTCGCCATTCTCCTGCCTCAGCCTCCTGAGTAACTGGGACTACAGGCGCCCACCACCACTCCTGGCTAATTTTTGTTGTATTTTTAGTAGAGACGGGGTTTCACTGTGTTAGCCAGGGTGATCTCGATCTCCTGACCTCGTGATCTGCCTGCCTCAGCCTCCCAAAGTGCTGGGATTACAGGTGTGAGCCACTGCACCCAGCCAAATCCCTGGTTTTAACTGTCTGAGGGGGTCTCTGCTTCAATTAATTAGCTGGCAAGAGGATCACATCTTAAACTGTCCCTCCTGATCACTTCTGGTAGAGTGGAGTTGGTGGGGAAAGCAGTGCTAAGTAAGGGTGGCCATTTGTTGTGCTGAGACTACAGCTGTGTTTTTCACACGTGTCATTGCATTGAAATCTCAAAAGAAGAAACATTAAATAAAGTAGCTAGTAGTTACATATATGAGTATTTGAACCCATATTTGTCTGATTCCTGTAGCCTTTGCTTTTTGCATGATTGGGACTTCTCTTTCATTCTCAGATTAGAAGATTATATTTTTCCCCGTTTAACTATCTTGAAGTTTTGAATGCCCACTCACTTATGAAAATGAGTCTTGCTTGGATACTTTTGAAAGGGTTCTGTATTTTAATGGGTTTGTGGGGGTTAATGACTTGTAAGGTGTCCAAGGCAGTAAGTAATGGAGAGCATCTGTTGACTTCAGTAATAAATTTCAAACTTGTTTAGAATTCTGCTTATGTGTTAAATTTGAGTTTCTCCAGTGAGTCTTTTGTATCTTAGGTGATTTATATTTTTCTGGGGAATCATTTAGTGTGTGTGTGTTTTTAAACAAGTGGTCTTCATAAAGACTAGGGCAGACGGATGTATATCACACTCACTCAAACATCTGGAATAGACAGGGCAGCTCTGTTTGATGTTTGTTACAGAAATGGCACCATCAAATGCTAACAACTGTTTTATTCTGATCTTAACATCATGTTTAAAACATGCCTTCCTTTTTTCTACTTTTCAACTTAGCATTACTCTACTGACTGGCAGAGACGGGAGAAGTAGATGTCCACGCCCACAGACCCTAGTGCGATGCCCCACCCAGGGCCTTCGCCAGGGCCTGGGCCTTCCCCTGGGCCAATTCTTGGGCCCAGTCCAGGACCCGGACCTTCCCCAGGTTCTGTCCACAGCATGATGGGGCCAAGTCCTGGACCTCCAAGTGTCTCCCATCCTATGCCGACGATGGGGTCCACAGACTTCCCACAGGAAAGCATGCATCAAATGCATAAGGTAAGAGTTTGTTCTCCCATTCAGACTCGACTTCTGATAAGTGGATGGCTAATATTTCTGATAACCCCATCCCCCTTTCTACTGTTGTTAACAAGAAAATCAAGGAAGATCTTTGTCTTATATATCTCATATATTATTAAAAGCGCATATTGTGAGGTACTTTTGTTGCTACAGATGTTGTACCAGTTATGAAGATCAGATGTTGACTTTTTAAAATACTGAGATAGACTATGCAGTTCTGACAAGTAGATCCTGTGATTTGTGGGTTGAAGGTATTTTTGTCTTGGCGAATTAGTGTATTAGTCTATGAGTCTTATTTTTTCCTATCTGTGTTAAGTAACTTATCCACTAATGAACATACTGAAAATTATTCTTTCCTAAAAAGGTTGACATTTATTAACAAAAATTAGATCCCAAAGAGTAAAAGGAAAAAGTCCTTATCTAAAGGATTTTTGGAAAAGGGCTTTATTGAAATTAAATAGTTTCTAGGGAATCCTTAAAATGCACATTGCTCTCTCTCTGTGAAGCAGTTTTATTCTGGTTTTGGAAGAAGGTTCTGATTTTTGCAGAGCTCACGTCCAGCTGTTTGTTTCTGGACTAAAGTTATAATTATCCTTTATTTATGAGGCTTGGATTGTTGCTGTGGGGATGATCGTATCTGTACCATTTGGCGTTATGCCTTCACAGGAGATGCAAAGAAGAGAGAACAGCCTTTTGAGAAAGTAAACAAGATCCTCTGTGACAGTTTGCTTTGAAAGTAAGCAATAGCCAGGAAAAATCTGTGAGGACATTACATACTACCTGAAGGTTTTGCCTAATGAGACACGTAGAGGTTTTACAGTCCTTGGGATGATATCACAGGTGGATAGAGTGGCAGGGCTGCTTCTTGACATTAAGTAGGTGTATTCATTAGGATTCTCCAGAGAAACAGAACCAATAGGAGATAGAGATATATGTAACAAGAGACTTATTATGAGGAATTGGCTTACACAATTATGGAAGCCAAGAGTCTATTATCTGCAGTCACCAAGCTGGAGACCCAGCAGAACCTGTGGTATAGTTCCAGTCTGAGTGTACAGGCCTAAGAACCAGGAGAACTGATGATGTGCATTCCAGTGTGAGTCTGAAGAGCCCGAAGAGTCAGTGTAGTAAGTTCAAGTCTGAGGGCAGAAGACCCAGCTTAAGCAGTCAGGCAGAGAGAAAGCTTCTCCTTTCCTCTAGCTTTTTTTTTTTTTTTTTTTTTTTCCTATTCAGGACCTCCATGGATTTTGGATGAGGCCCACGACATTGCTGGAGGCAATCTGATTTATTCAGTCTAAGAATTCAAATGATAATCTCATCCAGGAATACCCTGACAGACATACCCAGAAATAATGTTTAATCAAATATCTAGGCACCTGAGGCCCAGTCAAGTTGACACATAAAATGAACCATTACAATAGACAAGCTGTGGAAGATCCTGGCTTAAAACGAAAAGATTACCACAGAAAAGAGCAAGTCTTTCCTCTAGTGACGTAGGACTTTAGGTCAGTTTTAGGGTAGGGCATCAGAGCCCAAAAGGGAAGATCCTTTTGTTAAAAATGTTGTAATTTGATGATTTTCAAATCAGGAAAGTAATATATGATTATTTTGAAAAGGAAAACAATACTGACATAAACAGATAATCCTACCTTCACCCCAAGTAACAGCTTGTTGTACATGCTTTTTCTATCTTACTTTTCTGTATGTTCATTAAAAATACTGTATAAGCACAGATATGTATATATTGGTGTAATATTTTTGTTACTTTTCTTTTACTATTATAGAATCATATTGTCTCTGTTAATTACTCTGAAACTTCCTTTTTGTCATTTAACAATGTATTATGGGTATCCCTATAACATTCCCTAGTTTCTCCTTTTTTAACAGATAAATTTGTTAGCTTGTCAGAGCTCTAGAGCAATAAAGCTGCTTGTTTTCCGTGTCATATTTTTCAGGGAACCTATTGAACGTATTGACACATGCAAGTCCTGAAATTGTTTTGTGTTGAGATTAAATTAATTTCGGAGCTATATGATCTGATCAATGACTTGTAAACCTTCCTCTAAGTGGCTTACATAATTTCAGAATAATTTGAAGATATCTCACCTTCAAAATGAAAGATAAAATGTGAGGGAAATACTTAGCTAAACTTTATTGTTCTTTAGCACTTAAAAATTCAGCGTGTGAGTGTTGGGTCAGTTTTGTGTTTTTCTCCTGGATCGTTTGTATGTATGTATGTATGTATGTATGTATGTATGTATGATGTATTTACTTATTTTTGAGACGGAGTCTTGCTCTGTCTCCCAGGCTGGAGTGCAGTGGAGCGATCTCAGCTCGCTGCACGCTCCGCCTCCCGGGTTCACTATTCTCCTGCCTCAGCCTCCGGAGGAGCTGGGACTACAGGCCCCCGCCACAGAGCCCGGCTAATTTTTTATATTTTTAGTAGAGACGGGGTTTCACCATATTAGCCCGGATGGTCTCGATCTCCTGATCTCGTGATCCGCCGGCCTCGGCCTCCCAAAGTGCTGGGATAACAGGCGTGAGCCACCGCGCCCGGCCTCTCCTGGATCGTTTTTATTGTTATCTCTTTTGATCCCTTCATTTTATGTCCTAGCATTTTTATTACACTTTCTCATATTCTCTCTACCCTCTTAAATACTCCCTTTTTTTGTTTTGCTTCGCTTGCATTCTGTGAGTTTTGCATTTTTTGCCATCCTGCTTCTCCTTAGCCCCAGCCCCTCAGATAGTTCCCTGTGTGAGGACCTGGGTGCGGGTTTAGAGCTCACACCTGCTGACCAGATGCCTTCACTTTTTTCCATTCTTTTTATAGGCAGCTTTATTTCTTCTCTTATTCTTCCTTCTCCCTCTGAGGCTTCAGCTTTTTGCTTTTCAACATTGCTGGAAATAAATAAACAAGTGGCCTAAATACATCTGCTGTGTTGCTTTGATTTCCTCTCTATTATTACTATTTAACAGACTCAGTGACACTCTTTATACCAGATTCTTCCCATTTTTCTTCTGAACATCCTCTTTATGATACATTTTTCTTCTTTTCAAGTGCATACTTTTGACTCTGCAGAAATTAACTTTCTTTTCTCTAAAACTGCAAACACTCATACTTTCTTGCTTGAAGTCATTTGGTTTCTATAAACTGGAAATCTTTCTTTCAGGCTGTTTTGAAAATTGCTATTACAGTTTGGGGAGGAATAGACTTTTCCTTTTTCAAACACATGCTCCATTGCCCAATTCTGGATTGGATTAATGTCGATTCAATAGCTGTTTATTGCATGTCTGTCACATATTATGCCTCAAGTTTTGGGTCCAGCTCCTGTGTTCATTATTTATTTTCAAACCATGCCCTTAACCTTTTCCATTCCTCTTCCCTCTGTAGTATAGCTTTATCTGTTGCACACCCTTTCCCTTTCAGTATTCACCCCCGTTCACGGCTCTGTCCTGTCTGTTCCTCTCTTTCCAACTGCCATGGAACCCTGTGGTTTCAACTTTTAAACTTTCCATCTTTCCTTTCCTTCCAATGGAGAAAAATTACCAAAACTGGATCATCACAGATGTGTCCAACAGCCTTCCTTCAGACTTCAGACTAACTTCAACATATAACAGGTTTCAAGATGACTTACCAGGGTATGGAAAAATAGCCTATATTTGTCTACCTTGTGACCAGGGCTTCATTTTCATCGCCCGTTTCGATATTACAAAAAAAAAAAAAAAAAAAAAGAAAAGAAAAGAAAAAAAAATCCACTGTTTAAAGACTTAACATTTGACTTACAGACAGGTTGCTGATCCTTTTGGTCTAGTCTCCTTTTTTTAACTCTAGAACGGGTAGTAAATGATTGTGCCACACTTTTGAAGAACTTAGGGAGGGGTCTGAAAACTCCAAATAGAAATGTTTTCCCTTATAGAGGTGTCTAACTGATGTCCTTTAAATGTTTCAGCCCATCGATGGGATACATGACAAGGGGATTGTAGAAGACATCCATTGTGGATCCATGAAGGGCACTGGTATGCGACCACCTCACCCAGGCGTGGGCCCTCCCCAGAGTCCAATGGATCAACACAGCCAAGGTTTGTGTCAGCTACACACCGGATACTGGTTCCCCAGCATAGTCTTTCAGTCTTTCCTGTTGGATGTTGTAATTATGACTTCCAAAGAATGTGTCTAAGGAAGATCAAATCCAGCAGGTTTCTTTTCCTTATAGAAATCTACCTCCGTCCTCACCAATACAATCTGATGATTTGTATGGGAAATTTTATTTCTGAAGTCCTAGTAATTTTACTAGCCATCATGTGTGCAAGCAGTCTGCAAAGTGCTCTATGTACTCTATCCAGAATCTTTATCATAATCTTTTAAGGTAAATTATGTTATCCCAGTTTTATAGTTGGAGAAGATAAAGCTGGACAATTTACTTTGTTTTGCCAAGTTTACATGTCCAATCGGTGAGAGGGCCAGAAAGAGAATCTAGGCCTGCTTCCCAGCAACAGTGTAGATGTGAAGGTAAGGTGAACCACCTGTGTCCCTTAAATTGCATGCTTATCCATTGTCTATAAGACAGCTTTATCTGGAAGTGAAATTACGTGTCATTTCTGGTGGGTGGCTAGGCCTGTCATAGCAAATTACCACAAACAGAAATGTATCCCCTTTATAATTCTGGAGGCTAAGTCTGAAATCAAAGCATCAGCAGGGCCATGCGCTCTCTGAAGGCTTTGGAGAAGAATCCTTCCTTGCTTCTTCCTGGTTTCTGGTGGTTGCCAACAATCCTTGGTATTCCTGGACTTGCAGATGCATCACTGCAATCTCTGCCTTAGTAACCACATGATTTTTTTCCTGTGTGTCTGTCTGTGTTCAGATTTTCTTCTTTTTTTTTGAGCCGGAGTCTTGCTCTGTCGCCCAGGCTGGAGTACAGTGGCGCATCTCTGCTCACTACAAGCTCCGCCTCTCGGGTTCACACCATTCTCCTGCCTCAGCCTCCCGTGTAGCTGGGACTACAGGTGCCCACCACCACGCTTGGCTAATTTTTTGTATTTTTTTTAGTAGAGACGGGGTTTCACCTTGTTAGCCAGGATGGTCTCGATCTCCTGACCTCTTCATCCGCCTGCCTTGGCCTCCCAAAGTGCTGGGATTATAGGTGTGAGCCACCGTGCCCGACCCAGATTTTCTTCTTTTTATGAGGACTATTCATTGGATTAGGGCCTTCCCTAATGCGGTATGGCCTCATCTTAACGTGATTACAGCTACAAAAATACTGTTTCAGGCCGGGCCTGGTGGCTCAAGCCTGTAATCCCAGCGCTTTAGGAGGCTGAGGTGGGCAGATCATGAGATCAAGAGATCGAGACCATCCTGGTCAACATGGTGAAACCCCGTCTCTACTAAACATACAAAAATTAGCTGGGCGTGGTGGTGCGTGCCTGTAGTCTCAGCTACTCGGGAGGCTGAGGCACGAGAATCGCTTGAACCCGGGGGCAGAGGTTGCAGTGAGCCGATATTGTACCATTGCACTCCAGCCTGGTGACGGAGCAAGACTCTGTCTCAAAAAAAAAAAAAAAAAAAAAAGAAACAAAATACTCTTTCAAAGTAAGGCACATTCCCAGGTACTAGGGGTTAGGACTTCAACATATTTGGAGGAAGGGGAACACAATTCAACTCACAACAATGGCTAAAAGAAATACAGCATATTTCTTTTCTTCTTCATACGTAACAAGTCCTCTTTCTTTTCCTCACTGTTGAAAACTATTCAGGTACCTCAAAGCCTTTTAATACAATGTAGCCTGATTTCAGAGTCATTATGTGGTCATTTCAACATGTGACGGGCATGAGTTAATCTAGCACTAATTGACATTAATATGTAGATATTCTAATTCAGGGTTTATGGTTTATGTGTTGCCATATATAATCTTGTGTAATTAATGTGTGTGTTTCCTCCATCCATGATCAGATATCCATCTACCCGAGGGAAGACTTTTGGCTGTGAGGATTTAGAGAAGTCTAAGCACAGTTGTTTTCTTTTTGAAATATAAATAGTCAAGTCGTGGAGGCATAGGAGTGCCTCCCCAACTAATATTTGAACAGGCTTTTGAACATCCCAGACTCTTATCTGAATTTTAGTGGCAGGCAGGCATAATTGTTGCAGATAACTCATAGAATCTTGACTATGTCAGAAGAGCAGCCTAAAGCTCTGGGACTTTTTGCAGTACAAGAAGAAAAAATTTGACTCATTCACTGTTATGAGTGAAGTAAGACAGTATTTCCAGGCTTATCATTTAAATTTGAAGGGGCCAAGTATATTCATGGAGCTAATATAAACCTTTATATATATATTTTTATTTATTTATTTATTTATTTTGGAGGCACAGTCTCCCTCTGTTGCCCAGGCTGGAGTGCAGTGGTGTGATCTCAGCTCACTGCAACCTCTGCCTCCCAGGTTCAAGCGATTCTTCTGCCTCAGCCTCCTGAGTAGCTGGGACTACAGGCGTGTGCCACCACACCCAGCTAATTTTTGTATTTTTAATAGATACAGGGTTTCACCATGTTGCCCAGGCTGGTCTTGAATACCTGACCTCAGGTGATCCACCCTCCTCAGCCTCCCAAAGTGCTGGGATTACAAGCATGAGCCACCATGCCTGGACTTAAACCTTTATTTTTAATACCTGGGAGGTATAGGTGAGTAATATTTAGTGATTCTTGAAGCCAGGTGCTTACTTTTTCCGCTCCAGTCATTGCAGTAACTCTAATAGTGGAGTCCTAGGAAAACCTGAAAACTAAAACCACTTCAAATGCACAAATCGTAATTGAGAGCATTTTTACTTTTATTTCTGTGATCACTTGGCTCCTCTCTTCAACATAAAAATGATGTCTTATTTATCTTGGAATCCACAACACTTTACATGATATCTAGCACATGGCTGTATAGATATTAGTAAATTTTGTTCAATTAGGTGTGGAAGTTTGTATGTTAAAGAGTCAACAGTTTAAAATGATCTCAACTTTTATGTGATTTCAATGAAGTATAATAACTTTAAATGCAAAGGTCTGCATTAAAGGGAATCAGAATTAACATGTAATATTCTCTAAAATAGTAAAGTGCATTGTAGGCTGAGGAATGAGTTATTTTAGGGTATATTTTTGAATAAAGCAGTATTAGTATAATGCAGTCCTATTTTATATAATGATCTAAAAAGAATTTGGACTTGGTAATAGCACATGTCTTTAAAAAACTCATTGTGAAAAGCCATTTATTAATATAAAAACACAGGAACAGAGAGATGTGGTATTGATTGGAAGGCTGTGAGCTTTAACTACCTAGCAACCTATTAGGTTATTTTAGGGTGTTGGTCAAGAAGCAAAGCCATTTCCTTCAATAAATACCGAATTGTGTACCTTATGGTCCCAACGATAACACTGTTTATTTTTAGTCCATTGGATAGAAACCCTTCAAAGGCAGGTATATATTTAAGTGTTGTGTGTGTGTGTGCATGTGTGTAGAGAAAATTCATATAATATTGGCACTTAGATGTTCCAGATCATTAATAGGAGAAAGGTTATTGCATCTCTCTGAGGCAAGGTGAAACTGGGGAGATAATAGCCCTTGAAAACTAGGGAAAGAAAACTGCCACTTTTGACTACTCTGGAACGAGCAAATCATACAAGATTCCAAAAAGAGCAGAATCTGCATCAACACTGTCATCCTACCGACAAATGTATATTCACTCTCAGGCAATTTCTTCACTCTGTTTTCTCAACTAAAGATAATTACCAAAATATGTGATGTTGTTTTATCACTTAGATTCTGTATTTTTTTCAAGTTTTATGGGATGCTATTCATGTAGAAATAAAAATCTCTATTTTTAATAACATATTGTGACAGAATGATTCTCTTCACATCCCCTACAAATTCTGGGAAATAATTCTCACTTCCGTTTTCTTCTGATCAAATTTGAGGTGAAATTTTGTTGTACTGACTAACTCAAAAATGATTGTTATTTCACTCTCAATTTTTTTGATCAAATTTGAGGTAAGTTTTTTTTGTATTGATTTTCCAGTGACCAGGTTCTTTTTTTCAGAGTTTAAATTGTTATGCTTAATGTAACTGTCTCACCTTCATAATGTTGTCTTGTTCATAGTTTCAAAGAGTGATGTAAGACATAGTGTTACACATGAATTTAGGCTAGATTGCCTAATATTTTGGTTCATTGTATTAGGCATCTTATGATTTGCTATGAGTGAGATTCTAATTGATGACCCTAGGAAATAGGAAAGACCAGAAATCAGGAAACGTATGACTAATTTTAAGCCCTGGTCATATCTCTTCTACTGTGAAAATGTTAGCAGGTTTGGTGGGAACATTTTCCTCCTGTGGTAAACTCAGGGCTGGCCAGAAAGACATCATAATGAATAGACTACCAGTTTGTACTAGCATTACAATTAAGGGGTTAATGTAAGCCTTCTTAAAGAAGCATGTTAATGCTGAAGTTAAGTGTCTATTATTGATATTCTCTAAGTGTTTATTGTTATAATAACAACATGTTGGGATTTAAATTTCTGCTAGTCTTGCAGACTTTCAAGGGAATTTTCTTGGCTATTTTATATAACCAACTCAAACCCTAAACTGCATGGTGTTTGTGGTTCCTCACGGAGTAGGGATTTGTGGAGTGAAATTTAGCAATTCTTCTATTTACCTTTAGGGCAGGATTTTCCCTGAATAGAGTTCTACTTCTCATCAATTGGTGGAGTAAAACCCATTTTTGGTTTAGGGGATCATGCTAAATTTGCCTCCCTCTCCAAATGACAGTTGGAGATAAAAGTAACTGAATCTTTTATTTTCTTTGGTCTTGTGAATTATGAGGGTGAATCCCCAGTTGGTGGCAGTCATATATTCTCAGGCCTCTGTGATTCTGCAGATGCACAGAGCTCTTTCAGTTCAAACTTTTCTTAGATTTGAGCATGCAGCAGGAATTTAATAAACACTTATGTGATGACCTTTGTGAGAACTGTGACACGATTACATTTATTAAAGGGAAGAGACTTTTCATCCATCTATGTATGTAATGCTGTGTTCTGGGACACCTTTGACTTGATTAATTCGCACTTTGTTTCAGCTCAAGGACACCTTTTGGATTGCTTTAGGCCACTTTGTTCTCTCCTTCATCTTGGATCTCCCTCCAACAATGTTCAGTCATGCTTTTCTAGGAATTCTATGGCCAAGCTATGCAGATCATCTCCTGAAATAAGTCCCTTGAGGTTTTTTTGTGCATTTTGATTTTTCTTCCCCAGAAAAGTGTTCTTAAATTTCCCATTTAGATCTCTTAGAAACCAAACAGTTTACTCTCATTTTTATGTTACATCACAAGTGGTTCTAGAAGGTTTTTGAAACTTTCAAGTCCCTGACTTATTTTCATATAACCAAATTTATATGAGATCATGGAAAGGGCATACCTTGGTTTAAATCTTGAAGCTGTCAAGAGTTAATTGTGTGACTTTGGGCAACTGGTTTACTCTCTGAGCCTCATTTTCCTCATTTTAAAAAATGTGGTAACAGTATATATCTTTTAGGGTTGTTGTAAAGGTTGAAGAAATAATGTATGTTCTACCCATATCTTCTTGATTCCCGTTACCATTTCAGTACCCCCACCAGCCTGATTTCCTGTGCCCAGAATCAGTGTCTTGGTTCACTTACATCTACCTTTCCCACATATAGCAAAGTCCCTGGAGAACAATAATCTTTAGAGCATTAGTCATAACCAGTGACTTAACCAGTGACTGCTGATTGCAGGAGTGTAAATACCCCAGCTTCTTTACCCCTTTCCTGGAATAATTTGGAGGCAAGTTATTTACCATATATTCCAAAGTTTCTGCACTGAATTAATCTTCAGATACCCACTGCAGCAGCTGGCTTGATAATGCCCCCCCTTATTGGCTGCCTTCCCTTCCTTATATTACCTTTTCATACCCCTATTAGTGTCCACGCACCTTCCCAGTAAATTGCTGGTACTCAATCCTTAAATAAGGCTCTGCTACTAGGGAGAACCCAACTGTGATAGTTGAGTGCAAGACAACTCCTTGCATAGTACCCACAACATGTAGGCACTCAATAATTGCAAGTTATTCATAACATGCATAACAATAAACCAAGTGTTTGCTCTCCACCTGAGACATTCTTTATTCCCCATTGAGATATATCAGGTGCCATCAGGTTTTGTTCTCGCAGTTGGAGCTACTTTTACCATTCAGTACTGTCCCTTGGTGCCTTTCCTTTAGGTGAACAACAACCACTAACAGTTTACCTTCTAGGACTATTGATGTGGCTGTTGATCACTTGAAGTGTGGTTAGTTCGAATTGAGATATGCTTTAAGTGTAAAATATTTAGCAGATTTCAAAGTCTTAGTGTGACAAAAAAGAAGGTTGAATATCTCACCAACAATTTTTGTGTTTTAAAATGATGTTTTGGATATGTTGGTTTAAATAAAATACATTTAAATTAACTTCACCTGCTTTTTTTTTTTTAACATTTTTAAAGTGGCTACCAGAAAATTTTAAATTTTACATATATATCAAGCACATATTAATATATTAAAATCTTAAACTACATATAATTAATAAATGATATGTCATTTAAATTTCTATCAGACAGTTGGTGCAGACAATTATTAGAATATTCAGGGATATCTCTCTTTCAGGGTTGTCAAGGGCAGCCTGTGATTTTCTTTTGTGCTTTATTTTAGGTTATATGTCACCGCACCCATCTCCATTAGGAGCCCCAGAGCACGTCTCCAGCCCTATGTCTGGAGGAGGCCCAACGCCACCTCAGATGCCACCAAGCCAGCCAGGGGCCCTCATCCCAGGTGATCCGCAGGCCATGAGCCAGCCCAACAGAGGTCCCTCACCTTTCAGTCCCGTCCAGCTGCATCAGCTTCGAGCTCAGATTTTAGCTTATAAAATGCTGGCCCGGGGCCAGCCCCTCCCTGAAACGCTGCAGCTTGCAGTCCAGGGGAAAAGGACGTTGCCTGGCATGCAGCAACAACAGCAGCAGCAACAGCAGCCACAGCAGCAGCAGCAGCAGCAACAGCAGCCGCAGCAGCAGCCACCGCAACCACAGACGCAGCAACAACAGCAGCCGGCCCTTGTTAACTACAACAGACCATCTGGTAGGTTAATACGCAACCAAATGAATAATGCCATGGTCCAACTTGGATAAGAAAGACTGCTCACACACCAAAACACTGGGTTGGTACAAGCCCAGGGCTGACATAGCCTTTTGTTATACCCCACTGGCTCTCTATCCTTGCTCCACTCAGACGGCCAAGATTCTTGGTCTTTCCCTGCTGTTGAGACCTAGGGCAGTGTTTCTTAACCTTAAGAGGTGCTTGTGCAAGCTGGAGACCCGGGGAAAAAGCACCCGTGATTTTGCATTCTCTTTCAAGAGGTTCAAGGTTTCTTGGAAGTGCGTCCACACACCCAGGGTTAAGAACCTCTGGACTTAGTGCATTTCATCCCCAAAACTCACTGCTCAAATCGGTCCCACTACAGCCATTTTATAATTTGTTGATTTGTTTATTTCTATCCCTTTTTGTTATGAAGAACATCTGGAGAGGCTTACAAGAAGCATGCCTGTTGTAAAATAATTATGAGTAGAAAAATCAGAAACAAGGGAAAATAGAAAAATAAGTAAGAAATGGAGGTAAGCAAGTAGGGCTGCAAAAGCTCTCATAGTTGCTATATTTGCTTCAAAGATGACTTGAGTTTCTTGACAATCAGAGCCAAAAGGAGACAAAGTCCTGTATCTAAGTCTCGCCATTTGGAAGGAAGTTCTTACCAATTTCTCAGAAAAAGCCATTTTTAGCATGAGAGTATACAGTTGATTTCCCACATGGGATTATTTTTTAAATTAATCATAATCATTATTGTAAGAGGCACTGCATGATAGAAACATCAATAGCATTTGTTCATAATAGACTAACAGATTCAACATGGCCTATTTCTTATATACTTTGGGATGAAATCTGAAGCTATGACATTATACAATGGGTAGAAATGATATCATCCTTTGCATGGCCTCTTGGTCCTCTGTCTCGATCCCACTGATAGACTTCAGAGGTGCAGGGGACTCTGGACTGTGGAATAATCTTCCATGAAGGTTGTTTTCTCTAGGAAGCGTTTTGTTAAAGAACTGGAAAAGCAGAGAGTTTATGGGTCTATTCTAATGAAAGCTTTGGATTCTAGGGAATGAGGTACTTCCTTGACATTGACACCATTTCCTCTGAGTGGTTTCCATTCATTTAGGCAATTTCGGACACGCAGGTTGTTGCAAACAATTAATTTGGGATGTTGGTACTCTTCCTGGGTTTTGGGCCTTACACCATGGGAGAGAGTTCAGATTAGTATTTTTTAATTAATATTCTGCCTACTGAGTTTGTATATGTTTATTTTCTGGTAGAGGCAGCTCCAAGAGTAGGCCTACATAAGAGATATACTCATCTTATTAATTGTTATAGCTTTAAGAACGGATGTCTTAGTAAGTCTGAGCTGTTGTAATGAAAGGTCATCAACTGGGTGGCTTATAAACAGCGAATTTATTTCTTACAGTTCTGAATGCTGGGAATTCCAACTTCAAAACACCAGCAGATTCAGTGTCTGGTGAGGGCCTGCTTCCTGATTTATAGATGGCTTCCTTCTCACTGTGTCCTCACATGGCAGAAGAGACAAGGCAGCTCTCTGGAGCCTCTTTTATAAGGGCACGAATCCCAGTTATGAGGACTCTACCCTCATCAAGTACTCACCTCCCAAAGGCCTCACCTTCTGATATCATCTCCCTGGGAATTAGGATTTTAACATGAATTTTGAGGGGACCATAAACTTTCATACCATGACAGTGGGTTTTAAAAGGGCAAGAAAATATTTCATCTCCAGATTTCTGTGTGGCTACCATGGAGGCATTTGGCAGGTGGAGGATCATAGAGGACTGAGCTTTGGGAACTGGAAAAGTTATACAGGAAACTGCAGAAAAGGGCAGTTTGAACCCTAAAAGTATTTAGAGGTTTTAAAACTGCAAAACTCCAGCTCTTGAGAATGCAGCCAGATAGAAGAAAAAAGCACATATGTATATGTATGTGTGTGGCTTATCCTCACTGAGTGCCTGCTGGCCTACTCGTGCCATTCTCAGTGATAAGTCCTTTGCATATGTCACACAGCTAATGATGGAGAGTCAGGATTCAGACCCCAGCAATTTGACTTGAGAACTAATGTTCTTAACCACTTTCCCAAATTGGCTGCTTCATGGCAAAAAGGCTCATGACAAGGGAAAAAACCTATCACAAAGTCTGGGTACCAAGATGCAAGCATTTTACATCTGTGTGTAAAGAGACAGTATCTGCACACCTTACTTCGAGCCTGTGAGCCTTTTCCCTCTTACTCTGGGACGCAGTATCAACAAAATTAGTAATCTTACTGGCTCAAGCATTGATATTTTAAAGAATGATCTAGACTCAGTAGTAAAAGATTCCAAGATATCATTTAAGAATGTAGGAAGCGGGCCGGGCACAGTGGCTTAAGCCTGTAATCCCAGCACTTTGGGAGGCTGAGGCGGACAGATCACGAGGTCAGGAGATCGAGACCATCCTGGCTAACACGGTGAAACCCCATCTCTACCAAAAATACAAAAAAATTAGTCAGGCGTGGTGGCAGATACCTGTAGTCCCAGCTACTCGGGAGGCTGAGGCAGGAGAATGGTGTGAACCTGGGAGGTGGAACTTGCAGTGAGCCGAGATCTTGCCACTGCATTCCAGCCTGGGCGACAGAGCAAGACTCTGTCTCAAAAAAAAAAAAAAAAAAAAAAACATATATATATATATAGGAAGCAGAATGATTTGTTTGAGAAACCTTTTTAATCCAAGGTTAAAATAATATGACTGAACAAAGTAGTAAAATTTAAAAGATGAAGTTCCATTTATCTGGATACTTATATACAATAAATGCTTCATGTCCTAATAAACCCAATCCTGAGTTCATTTTCTGGATCATTTTCAGAAGAGAGGGCTCTATTCCTTTTTTTTTTTTTTTTTTTTAACCTGGCTCCAGTACCTACGTCTTCCATCATCAGGTGCCTGTCATTAAAGGGAATTCATTTTATTACTCACTGCTCATGTCTTTTTAAATTGTCAACAGTCGGGGCTTCGTTAGAAATGACAATATTTGGGCAGGTAGGGTTTTATGGAAGAGTGGAAAGGAGACATGAATGAAGGAGGAAAGAAGATACCTCCTTCAAATACCCTTCAAATAGAATGAGCCCATTCTGTCACTGAGAGGGCACTTCCATTTGACAGCATTGCTGAACTTGTCCCCACATCACAGGTTTCATTAGGGAAATAGATAACCTTACTTGCAAAAAATAATTGTTTTTTTAGATTGGCTTTTAGAAAAGTAAAAATAAGGTATGACTTTCTTTTTAAAGTTAATATTAGTCTATTTATTGTTTATCTCCTTTTTATAAAATAATTACTTTTAAATACCCCTGCTAATATTTCAGGATGTTATTCACTTATGTAGAGGTAGTTGTGTTCCCATTTTGCTTCTGTTCCATTTCCTAGTGTTATTCATGTGTGAAGAGAATCTTTTTGGCTGGGGTGGTCTGCCTCAAATCTACTCCAAAGTTATAATTCACCAAAAGTGACATCATCCTAGCCAACACCAAAGAATTATGGTTGGAGTTGAGGCATTGCACATGGAACACATAACTCTGCAGTGGTTTCTCCTACAAAATGTCAGCCACTCTTATGATGGAATGTGCCCTTGCCTGCTGTGGGCACCACTCAAATCTAACCCATCATTTTTCTTTTCATTTTGATTCACTTTTCCTTTCAGATTTTCAAGCAGAAAGAAAAATGGGAACTGAAAAAATTTGGTGTTTTTGAGGGGTGACGGAGAGACCTTATGGTAGAAAATAAAGTGTTTTGTTTTGATATCTGAAATTTTATATGCTCAATTTAAATATGTTTTATTGCATTTGTTTTTTCCAACCTGTGGAAACCACTTAAATTCCTATTGAGTGCATAGATCTTTTATTTGCATGAATGTCCTGTATGCTGGAAACTAAGTGGGAGCTCTGAATGCTTAGAAGTTCTGTGCCTGTGAGACTTGGGTATTTTAATACATTTGTTGCCTTATTGCTTCAAATCAGGTATAGGGATGCATTCAGTAAAGACTGTCTCCCCCCTGCTTTGCTGCCCCGGAACTCCCTTCTGGAGGGCCAGAGTTTCTACTTTGTTTCTACTTTGACTCCTAAAGTGAGGACTGAAGGGAAAGCAGATGGCATTTTGTACTTCTGACAATGAAACCTAAATTGTTTATGTTGGAAAGGGAGCAAGAGATAAACTAAAGAATGTGATTTGTCTTCCATTTGAAGATACCAGGGAAAAGTCTTGTCAAGTAGCAGACCACCAGGGTCTGGTGTAGAGGAGATAATTTCTGTGGATAGAGAGCAAAGCCAGCCAGGCAAACGAACCCGTAAGCCGCCTGAGGGACAGACAGGCATAAAACCTAATGAATAGGTAGTTAGACTTTGGGCAAGGCTAATTGCAGCAAGCTGTGTTAGTTCCCCAGCCTCTGTAAGTAGTCGTTTTTATACAATCTGTCAGAGGGAGGAGAAAATAGACCCACACGGTAAATGAACTTGTGGTGTTTAGCTAGGAAGTAGAGTTTGCTCTAAGTCGCTCTGGTAGCAGACTCCAGGGAGCACATGGCAGGCGGACTCATCCGAATATCTGTGCTGAGGAGTTGTATTAAACTGTTGAAACACTTTGAAATTGCTTTAGAAAAAGAGTACTCCCAAAGTTGCCAGCTAATATGGTATCGAATTTCCTGAAAGACTTTTCTTTTGCCATGTGGTTTTTCTATAAAGCTGAGTCAGGTAGGCTTCTTTACCTCCCTATCCTTGGTGGCAATAAAACGACAAGAGCTGAGGATTGAGGGTTGAGCATGTAGACACTGTTATCTCATTGGATGTTTATCACCGCCCTATGAGGTGGCTGTTGTTACTATCCGCATTCTGTAGATGAGCACACTGAGCCACAGATTGGTTGAGTAACTTGCTCAGGCTCACACAACCAGCAGGTGATACAGCTGAGGTGAAAGGGCATTTTTTCTGGAAAGATACAGGGCGTTTAAATGTACCTGTTTAGTGCACAGCAAGTTGCAGTACTTTTAAATTGGAGACTGGAATATATAAGTAGATGTTTGAATCTCTCTGTGTCTCTCGCACAGAGATTTGTTACGGGTGAATCAACAAAATTAGAATGTCTTTCTATTTAGTGACTGAAGAAGGTTGTCCATGCATGTTTCAGATCTAGTCTGGAGTCACAGACTAGATTCTGGACCAGAGAAGACAGATAAGCTTTGGGTACCTTTCTTGATTAAATGTAGCTTTAAAAATAATGACGTGACTGTATCTCAGGGAGTCTTCACAGTCTTCTGCATGGGTATTTCTAGACAATAATGCTAAAGAGGAGAATGCCAGTACAAGTGAAATTATAACACGATTGCAGTGTTATGGCTTTTGTTGATGAATTATTTGAACTGGGAAGAAAAACACTTTTGAGAATTACATTTAAAGTAATTCTTCCGATATTATCAGTAAGACCTAAAGGTAGTTGCTTTTAGAGGACCTAAATGTATTAAATTCCTGATTTAGCATGCTTATACCAAGTCTTCAAATATGTTAAATTCTACCAGCTTCTTGAGCTTCTTAAGGAGAGTCACAGAATCGTAGGGAATTAAAATAAATGTTAGAAATCTGTATCTCTTCTTACTTGACTGGATCACATCTAGAGCAACCCAAATGAAAAATGTGCCCTGTTTTAAAGATCTCCAGGGAAAAACATTCTAAAACTTCCCCCAATAATTTATTCCAATGCATAGTAACCCTGAGACTTAATATTTAGAAATTGGTTTCTTGTATATGGATGAAAGGAACTCTAAGAAGGTATGCATTACATAAAAGACCTTTTATACAGGAAAAAAAAGTACTTAGATGAAAAAACTTCTTAATTATGGAGGTACAATACCTAAAGTTAAAAATAAAATGAAGTGCATTTTCCACCTAAGATTTTTTCATCAACCCCTAGAACCACCGCTGGAAATTACCTCATAAAGAAATCTTACCTAGCTCTGTATCTTTTGGAAATGTTTTACCTATTAGAAAGAGGGGAAAAGAACAGTAACATCCCACACACACACGCACACACACACACGACACGAACACAAGACACACACTGTAGTTTCCTAAGCAGTTTGTTCTCATTCTTCACATTCCCCCTGTCAAAATGTTTGCTTATAACTTTCTTTGTATTGTCATTTAAGCCCATTTCTAATTGGTGATTATTGGAAATTGAATAAATGTGTTCAATTTTTCATAATGTATGTCGTTGTATGGTTAATTATTAAATCGCTCTGAAGTATATAGACTATTATTTTTGTTAACATTTAATAGCTATTTTTTCTTAGAAAGGATATAGAAAAAATTGGAAGAATGCTCTGGACTTTAACATCTGCTTACTGAGATTCTTTTAAAAAAATTTACTAACTCATCTGGTATCATCACTAAAATTATTTATAATTTTAAGGCAACTAAAAATTCATCTAGGAGGAGAAGTGGAACATTTAAAACTTTAAGTCTGTACCTAGTAATTAACTTAAACTCCTGAAGTTCAGTGTGGAAAATTATTTTAAATTAACTTATTCAATGCACTTTGACAAGCTTGCAGATTACATATTATTTTATTCTGATAACATGGGATAAATGATCCCTTGAATCCTAATATTTGCTAATTTTTATTAGGTGGAATGAGCAGATTTTTTTTTTTTTTGGCTAAAAATGAATGTTTTAAGAAATGTTTTCTAATATGTAGTAAGAAAAAATTTAAGTTCCCAAAATTCACTGATTAAACCTGAAATATGCTTTATAGGCCTTAAAAGAAAGTGTATGCTGCTTGTCGTTCACATCAGAAGACTGATAAACTCGTTGCTCTGTTAGTAAAGCATGGGTTCTAACAGCAGGGCTATTCCAGACTGGGATAGAGGTCTGTCCTAAAAGGGCTTGAGGTGCAATTTGCAGGATGTGATTTTAGGACTATACCGAAATTGCATCTGATTGTTGCGTGACTCCCTTTCTTTTTTAAACTCTGCATGCACCTGTAATTAAAAAAAGAAAGAGAAAGAAAGAAAGAAAGAAAGAAAGAGAAGGGAAAGCAAGCAACCCATTGTAGAGTTACGTTAAAAGCTGGCGGTAGTTTCCTTAATTGTATTAAGTCGCAGTCATTTTCGGATCATTTGAACCCATGTTCGTTAGTGAATGCCATTTCCCTATGGGGATAGATGCCAGATTCTTTTTTCTTTCTGTGTCTTTTTCCTTCTCCGTTTTCTTTTTCCTTTTACCCCGTTCCCTGCCTTGCCCTCCTCTCCCTCCCTCCTCCTCTTCCTTCTTGCCCTCCTTTTTTTTTTTTTTTCTTCTCTTCCCTTAGGTGTTTAAGACACTTAATGGTCCCCAGCACTGGGCCCCGGGGGGCGGCGGGCAGGCCAGGTGTGGCCCGCGGGGCGCCGTCCCGCCCGAGCTGCCCATGTCGCTCTTGTCCCGCAGGCCCGGGGCCGGAGCTGAGCGGCCCGAGCACCCCGCAGAAGCTGCCGGTGCCCGCGCCCAGCGGCCGGCCCTCGCCCGCGCCCCCCGCAGCCGCGCAGCCGCCCGCGGCCGCAGTGCCCGGGCCCTCGGTGCCACAGCCGGCCCCGGGGCAGCCCTCGCCCATCCTTCAGCTGCAGCAGAAGCAGAGCCGTATCAGCCCCATCCAGAAACCGCAAGGCCTGGACCCCGTGGAAATTCTGCAGGAGCGGGAATACAGGTAATGCACCCCACCAGAAAGGGGCTCATCTGCTGTGTGTTCTAGCAAGTGCCACCAAGCTTGGGGGGGTGAGGTGCCTGCCTGTTGGTTGGCCAAACTGTGATTTTCACCCATTCAGTCAGAAAACTTTTATCCATCCCTGTGGCCTGCCAGGTGCCGAGGTGGGCACTGGGGTTTTGAAGATCAGAAGCTGACAGGGACTTCCTATGGACCCAAGAAAGTGATCATCTCACACTTTGATTATGGAATACATTGTCATTGTTTGTACTTGTGTCGTTGAATAATGACTGAGGTGGTGGGATGTTGAGTGTGTTGTGCTGGCCTGATTTTCATGTTAATTGTACATTTCTACTCACGCATACTTTGGTAACTTTGTATAAACTTTGTTTTAATTCACGTGTGTGTATGGTGTGATCCAGCCTTATGGGTATACCCTGTGTAAGTGTCTTTTTACAAGGTCCTTATTTAAATTATTAGTCCAGAAACTTAATTTTTACCTGATTCAGCCCATTTATCAGAATCAGGGGCTGACAAATCCTTTCTGTAAAGAGCCAGATAGTCAATACTTTATGCATTGTGGGGCCATATGATCTCTGTCACAACTCACCTCTACCCTCGTAGTGCGAAAACAGGAAAACAGCCGTGGACAATAATGGGCTGGCTGCCTTTCAGTAAACTTTACAAAAACAGGCTGGAGGTAGGATTTGGCCTGCAGGCTGTAATTAGAAGACCCCTGATGTAAATGGTTAATGTCAACCCAAAAGGGAGTCCAGCAAGTATTAAGTCAAGATAAAATAAAGCTAAGATTGTGGATTCTGGAGTCTGCCAGAAAGCATACTGTGTCATTAGTAACTTCTTACCATGGTCAAGTTATGTCTCTTTTCTGTGACTCAGTTTCCTCCTAGGCTAAAAGAAGTTACCTCTCATAGTGTTGGGAAGATAAAATGATACTGAAACATTCAATAAATAATAGTTATTATTATTTCCCAAATACTTCTTAATTTTAAGGAAAATTAGAGTTTAAAAATTATAGAGAATGTTGGTAAACCATGTCTGGGCTCCCTTTTAAAACATTACCTTAATCTTTATTGAAAAGCACATCACTCATTTGTTATTAGACTAAAATACTGTTACCAGCTTTGAGACGTACTCTGAAAGAAATTAGGATTACGTGCCATTAGATGTGTTTATTTTTTTGAATGAAGAGTGTAACTTTACTCTCATTACTATTAATAATCATCTGTTAAGATATTTTATCTTGCTATTTCCAACATTTCATGTATTCCCAGAGAACTAGATACTCATTGTCAATTGATATTTCAGTGCTGATAGGCGGATTCTGCTGGGTGAATAATTGTTGTGTGTTATAAAGTCAAATGCTAGCATATTCCTCTGTTCATGTGCAGTAGACTAATGTGCAGTACATTCTGTACGTTGCTGTTGAATTTTTAAAAAACTGAAAGTATTGGAAAAAGTCAGTGATAGAATGGAGAAATATAATGTGAATGCTCTAAAATTCTGACTTCCTAAGAGCTAATATTTTTTTTCCTACCCTAGTAAAGGAAAAAGCTCTGTACTAGCTCCCTAGTTAAAACATTTTTTTTTTTGCCATTTAAACTATGTGAACTACCCTTAGAAGAGAGATGCTTTCTATAGCTAGAAATTTTTACATATGTCTAGACTTTTTGCCTTTTTCAGCCTGGTATGTGTGTGTGCACAAGTGTGTTTTAACTTTTTATTTTGCTACCTCCTAAATGTTCGTGATCATTTTTTCTGGAATTTTCATTGCAGGACTTTCTTGTAATAAGTTTATTTTAGGAACTTTTTTGGAGATTACCTTAATGGATGGCCTTCCGAAGTACACAGTATTAAGTAGTACTGTTTCCAATGTATAAAAAGATTTTGTTCTGCCCTCCTATGTCAATAAAAAATGCTGTCAGTATCTTTTAACTTATGTGCATTGCAAAATGTGGAGAACGGCTATTTTTCATAGTATTATTATTGCTTTATAAATGCCTACTCCTTTGTAAAGCCATGTGGCTTTTGAAATGACTGATCTGGACAACCCTGTGAATCCAGAAAGGTTGTGGGCCCTTTGGCCTGAATTTTCCCATGGCCACCTGGAGAAGAAGCATAGTTTTGTAGTGACGGCATTATGGGGCATGTTTTGTATTCTTTGGTTACAGAGCAATAACTGTCTTCTGCCTATATGAAGATAAGTTGTTCAACTGCAGAGATTACATTTATCCCTTAAAAGGGTTAAATTAGGTCCCTTAGGCACTTGCAAAGGACAACAGATAAACTATTTTTTTTCTTCATTTGACCCTTTGTGATAGAATGGCTTACCAGCCTTTAGCATTGATAACTGTTAGGATCCAGTGCATCTTTATCATCTGATCAAAGATTAGAGAAAGGTCTAAAAAACCTCTTTTACAATTTGGTAAACTTAGTTTGAGCAAAAATCATCTGTCAAATTCTTGAACAGATGTTAATTTCTTTGGGTCTTGTAATATCATTTACCTTGTCTATGAAATTTGACAGGAAATTTTCAGAATCTTAAATTTTTTTAACATTTAAGTCAGTTGGCTGCTTTTCCTTGTTCATCATAAAAGCAGAACGTTGACAAATTGACCTTCCTTTTCGTTCATAGCATAAATAGATGTCTGCCTATGAGCACTTTGCTGCAGCTTTGTACGAACTCTCTAGTTGAAACATTTTTCCCACTTAAATTGGATCCTTTCTTTTTGACCATCTTTCTCTTGTGATGGAACTTTATTACTTCCATAGTAAGTGTCAGATATTTCCCTGGACTGCTTTTTTTTTCTCTTTTTCTTTTTGGCACACTTTTGTTGGCTTCTCATTGTGCCTAACTTTGCTTTCTTCTATTTAGAATTAGATGTCTGGTCAAAAGTACCTCAGGAATCATCACATTGGCATGTAAACTAATTCCGCAGATGTTTGCATGGAAGATATATTTCACACTTGAAGGAGTTTATTTGGAAAGAACGTCTCTGAATTACATCAGCCCTCTTCGGAATAAAGTCAGAATTTAGTATGAAAAGAGCGGTATATCCTGCTTGTGTCAGGAAGCAGACATAGGATGCTTACCTATGATTTTTTTTTTGTCCTGCCCTTGTCGCCATTGCAATCCTGAAAATTCCTTCTCAGAAATTACCAATAGCTGCTTTACCTGCAGAGTTACAAAAAGTCACACACACTCTCTTTTTAAAGTGTCACTCAGTTCCTTGAAGGAACAAAATGTACCAGTGTCATTTTCTGTTCAAATAACTCTCCTACAGGAATCATAAACTTCTCCTCTGGACCTGAACAAATATCTGTTGCCTTTAATGGAAGCCTTTTTCTTGCCAGAACAGTAACCCCTCTTCATTTACTGTTCAATCTGTATGAAAAACCTGTGTGACCTAATTCTGCATCAATTTTCTGTACTCGTGAGGACACTAAATGAGTCTCCTGCAGTTATGCAGTATTACATCTTGTTGTTGTTTCGGGAAGTTTAGAATCCTGAATCTCTTTATCGGACTACCTGCTGAATCTCACTGATGGGGAGATGAAATTGTCTGGAGAGGAGCATTATTTAAAATGAAGATCTCTATTAACAACAACAACAACAACAAAGATACAATCTTCTGTGTTAAAGAAGCCCCTCCTATACCTTTGCTACTCACCCCCCATGTGCTGAATCAAATGCATGTTTTACTATGGAATCTCCCTTTACCTCTTCTCCTAGAGTTTGCACTTTGTAGTTCTTGCCTCCTTTCCATGGAAGAGGGATTCTTTTGTGCCAGGGAATCAGATTCACTGACAAATACTAGGCTCCTTGGAGAAGTAGTCATTTCAGGGAGAAGGGCAGTCCCCTTGCTCCTACCCTGTCTCTCCAGTGCCTTAGTCACACAGTGCCCCATCTACCCCGGGCTCCCACTCCCCACCTCCTCATTTTCCCTACACTTCCCTACTTCCCACCGTCCAGTTCAGTGTGATGTAATCTCTACCCTATCAACCCAGTTGTCCTACGATTATTTATTTAGTCCTAGTTCCATGGTTGTTTGGAAGATTAAGTAGGAATTCCTCTAATTTAGCATCTGACCCACTTTGTCAAAGACAGTAAATCAGAATACCAAGGGATAGTTTGAGTCCTAGGATATTCAAATAAGAAAGATCTGCAAGGAATCTAGAACCAAGGAATTGGAATAACCAAATCATTGGCCATGATCTCATGCCACTATAATATTTAACATTCCTTTGGTATGACCTTAACCTGTAAAAGCAAAGTTGTCTCAGTTTTATTTTTTCCCTTTAAATTCTATATTTCAAAAAAATCAGTAGTGGATTTTTTTCTTTACATCTTAATTGTTAAGATGCAACATCTGTTGCTGTATCCAGATATTTGGGGCTATGTAGATGTTTTAGAAAATGAGTAAATGAAGTAGATGTCTGTTTCATATAGCGAAAAGTAATAATCTCATGCGTATCACTAGTAAAAGGAATGCGGAAGAAAGTTGGGAGAATTTGAACAATTTTGCCAAAAGAGTAAAATGATGAATTTATTATTGTGCATGAAATACAAAACTTTCAGTCTTTTGAATGATTAAACTATTTTAAAATGCTGTTGTTTGTGTTGGTATGCATAGTTAAAACAACAGCATGGGCCAGGCATGGTGGGTCACGCCTGTAATCCCAGCACTTTGGGAGGCTGATGCCTGCGGATCACCTGAGGTGAGGAATTTGAGACCAGCCTGGCCAACATGGCGAAACCCCATCTCTACTAAAAATACAAAAAGTAGCCGGGCGTGGTGGCGCGTGCCTGTAGCCCCAGCTACATGGGAGGCTGAGGCAGGAGAATCGCTTGAACCCAGGAGGCGGAGATTGCAGTGAGCTGAGATAGTGCCACTGCACTCCAGCCTGGGCGACAGAGTGAGACTCCCTCTCAAACAAACAAACAAATAAACAAAAAATAACAACAGCATAGTAGCAATGATAATATTGACACATTATGATGACAAATCATTTAATAAATTAGAATAACATGTATATAGCAAATAAAATAAGAATCAGTCGTAGATATTATTTTTAGTGAAGTCCCTGAAAAATAGTTTTCCTTACCACCATTTTAAAATTTTTAAAAATGATGACATTTTATTTCCCTTCCAAACTAAGCAACTGTAGGTTTTTTAAAAAATCACTCATTTTGATATTTGGCTATATGAAGTATTAGATCTTCTACAGCATTTAGGTCCAGGAGGTTTTACTTTTTCATGTTAATGAAAATGATGGCTGTCATCATCAGCATCTTGGCAAGGAAGACAAATGGCCTGGTTGCCTTAGGACAGAACTAGAAGTTAGAAAGAAAAAAAGTCTGTCTTCTCAGCTCTGTACTCTGGCAACACCATCATGTTTGGAAAAAATTGTAATATTCATTTTTTGAGATAATTTTGACTTTTAGATTCAGAGGATGCATGAATAGGTTTCTTAACATGGGTGTATTGCATGATGCTGAGGTTTGGGGTGCAATTGATCCCATCATTCAGCTAATGAGCATAGTACCTAAAAGTTTTTCAACCCTTGCTGCCCTCCCTCCCTCCCCCGTTTAGTAGGCCCCAGTGTGTATTGTTGCCATCTTTATGTCCATGAATACCCAATGTTTAGCTGCCACTTAAAAGTGAGAACATGCGGTATTTGGTTTTCTGTTCCTGCATTAATTTGCTTAGGATAATGGCCTCCAGCTGCATCCATGTTGCTGCAAAGGACATGATTTGGTTGTTTTTTTTTTTAATGGCTGTGCATAATTTTTAACAGAATTCTTAATTTTCAACTTTTATAGTTGAGGTCCAGGAAGGTTCTCAGAAAGTATATTTTAATTATCTACCGTTTCATTGCAGTGGTTTTGGTATCAGGCAAATTGAGGTTCCAATCTTGGCCCCCTTCTTTACTAGCTCTGTGGTATCTCCAGGTGTCTTCAGTTTTCCTCATCAGTAAAATGGGACCATTATAACATTTACCTTATAGAGAGAGGCGTGTCTGTGTGTGTAAGAGACAATTAAATAAAATTGTGCATTAAAGGCACTTAGTGCTGTTAATATTAACCTAGTTTAACTTATTACTCATTTTATTATTATTCTTTCTTTGTTGAAATCTAGTTCAGTACAGTTTGCCTCAAATTTAGGGGATGTAGTTCTAAAAACAGGCTTAAATGGCATATAATTATTTGTCAGAATAGGATTCAGGTGAACTCTAAAACCAGCAGTTTATATATCTAACAGTAATAGTATCCCAAGTGAATGGCTAAAGTGAGAGGTCTTTTATTTTCTACTCTGCCTTTATTATGCGGAAGTACATGCAGTTATATTTTTGATGGTGTGTAAAACGAGAATCCTCAACATCCTTTTCTAGAAACTCTTGGTTTTTGAGTATTATTTACTGCTGGCCCTGATTTTTTAAAAACAGCCTCATTTGTATTTTCTTTTCTCAAGCAAGCTCTGCTCACGGAGGAAGTGGCTGTGGCTGGCAGAGCGCTTTCTGAATGTTTAGGGTTGGCTGATTTCTGTGGCATCAGCACCTAAAACCGTTCTTGCTCTCTCCGCTTTAATGGCTGTTCGTCATCAGCATCTTGGCAAAGAAGACAAATGGTCCGGTTGCCTTAGGACAGAACTAGAAGTTAGAAAAAAGTCTGTCCTCTCAGCTCTGCATTCTGTCTGGCTGGGAGTTAGGAAGCGAGTCAATTGTTTCTGTCTCTCATTTTCTCTCTCTGCTAAGAGCGAGCAAGGACATTTGACTTCCCCACTAGATACAGGGTGAACCTTCTTTCCCTGGTGTTAGATAGGGGTTATGGAGGAAGCTACATTGTTAAGTTAACCTATACCTGTCTGCATTAATGCAAAGGTAACTTTTCTCTGCTTAACATCAAAAATTCTAGTTGGGTGTCAGAAATCAACTATCAGTATCTGGAATATGTTTTGCCCTGACCTTAAACCTGATGTCATTGTTTATCATGTAAGATTAAATTGTAATTGTTTTTCCACTGCCCCCTTTTCCCCATTTTACTGTTTCCTTTAGACTTCAGGCCCGCATAGCTCATAGGATACAAGAACTGGAAAATCTGCCTGGCTCTTTGCCACCAGATTTACGAACCAAAGCAACCGTGGAACTAAAAGCACTTCGGTTACTCAATTTCCAGCGTCAGGTAATACCTTTTCCCCAGTGAATCTGAAATGTAGGAAATAAATGTAATTATTCCTAAAGTGTTATCTGTGTTGTCTTTAGTCTATTCGATATTGTTATAAAGATAGAAACGTAGTAAAATGTGAATCTTCTAGACCAACAGCTTACAACTAAAAATAATGAAGATGAACTGCTTATTATTCTGGTTTTCTCTTCTGTATATGGGAAAGAGTTTTTCCTCCTGTACTATGGTTTACAAAGTCAAGAGTTATGGCATTTTGTTACCATGGATGAAAAACCTTGGGAACAAGTGGGGTAGCTCATGTTTGCCTTTATGACTCCAAGGAAAAACCAGAAGGTAGTAGACTGGAGTTTCTTTGTAAGCACAGATGTTAAGTGCTAGCCACGACTGTGAAAAGAATTTTAACAAATATGATAGCCACTCTACTGAATTAGTAGTTCATCATTTATAGAAATACATAAAACAGTGTCTTATGGCTTATTTACTCACCAATATCTAAGTTTGGAGTGTTTGATCACATCAGGCTCATACAGTGACTAATGCATAAATTATCTGTTCTTGTCGTTACAGTAGTTGTTAAAAGCCAGTATAATGACCTATTTTCTGATTTCTAAATTAGTAAGAGACTAGTGGAATGAGTTAGAGCTAATTTTCACTTTGGTGAGTTTTGCCTTGTGGACTCAGAATGTTCAAGTTTGCCAGTCCACAGATTGCCTCACTAAGCCAAAGGGGATAAGGAACCTTTCATTGTTAGTCAGATGGGTTTGTTTTGTTAAAGCCTGGAACATGCGAAATGAATGATTAATGAGTAAAAGTAGTTTGGAAGTATTGACTTGGTCTGTTGGAGGATGTGAGTAAAATCACAGGCCACTCCACTTGCTATTGTTGTAGGAATTTGGGTGTATATTTGCCTTACTGGCTATAATATCACAGATGGACATTAGTGATAGGTAGGTGCTACTTGGCTCTTGGTTTGTGAGAGTAGATTTCAGCTTAAATTTTAAAAAGAAAAAGGAAAATTCTCTGAGTTCTGTTTACTTCTTTCTTATTGGTGACCTCATAAGATGAATTAATAAAGTGCTGGATAAAATCTCACTAAATGAGTATTAACCAAGTATATTTTCAGGAATAAGTTTATGTTCAAATTAGCATTGCTGTGCTGGATTCTTATTGGTTTCTGATTTTTGTTTGATATTATTTTAAAAATCTGTTATTTATGAAGCTTCCCAATTAAATTAACTGTAACTAATGATGATTTCAGATTCAGTGGAATGATTATTTAATGTGTATTCTCTAGTCCCTACCCCCTACTACCACATAGCATGCAATACAGATAAAAGTATTACATTTGTGATGATCTGAAATAAGTTCATGATATAATACAAAATGTAGCTCTCTTGGAAAGAATATTATTATTGGAGTGGGAAGAAACCAAAACCCGTATTTCCCATCCTTTGTATGAGACTATGAATTAACGTTGGTGGAGTACCTGCTGCTACCATACGTGAAAGTAATTCTTTTATTCTTTTTTTGGAGCATCATTAAAATTAATCTTTAAACACAAAGCGAATGTTAACATGACATTTAAAACAGTAAAAAATTTAAAAAGCTTATTAGCTAATTAGTATCATTAGAATAATTAGATAAAATGAAGTTATTTAAAAGGCAAGACAACATCTTTTCTTTCTTTTACTGTTACAGTACTATAATTGCTTTTGATTTGAATTATTTGGGGGAAAAAATCTTGTACCATCCTTGAAAATATTGCATACATTTGGCATGATTTTAGCTCCTTCATTTAATACAAACCAAAGATGATTGAGAAGCTTGTAGAGATTCCCTGCCCCACTGTGGTCCATTAAGTGCAAACTAGAGAAGGCCAGGGTTCGGGAACCTAGCTTCTGTTTGGGAAGGCTCTCTAACTGCTCTCCTCTTGACAGCTGAGACAGGAGGTGGTGGCCTGCATGCGCAGGGACACGACCCTGGAGACGGCTCTCAACTCCAAAGCATACAAACGGAGCAAGCGCCAGACTCTGAGAGAAGCTCGCATGACTGAGAAGCTGGAGAAGCAGCAGAAGATTGAGCAGGAGAGGAAACGCCGTCAGAAACACCAGGTTCTTAGACCCTGGACTTTGTTCACCCTCACTTTGACAGAGCTGTCCAATGAAGTCATTGAATGGGGTCAGAATGACTGAAAAATGGACCCTTGTAGGTGGTGGGGACATCACAGAACAGAACGGTTCCTTGACATTTACGTAATCCAGCCACATCATTTTATAGGCAAGGACACTTAGGCCAGGACGTATAAATGACCTGCTCAAGGTCATACAATTACTCAGCAGCAGAATGAGGTTTAGTACTGTCTTAGTCTGTTTGGGCTGCTATAAAAAAAAATAGCATAAACTGGTTGGTTGATGAGCAACAGAAATTTATTTTTCACCGTTCTGAAGACTGGAAGCCCAAGATCAGGGTACTAGCATGGCCAGGGTCTGGTGAGGGTCTTCTGCTGGGTTGCAAACTGCTAACTTCTTGTTTTTTTTTATGTAGTGGAAGCAGACCGAGAAAGGTCTCTGGGGTTCCTTTATAAGGGCACTAATCCCATTCGTAAGGGCTCCACCCTCATGATCTTATCACCTCCCAAAGGCCCCACCTCCTAATACCATTACATTGGGAGTTAGCATTTCAATATATAAATTTTGGGAGGACACAAACGTTCAGTCCATAACAGGTGTCATGTTCATAATCCCATGGAAAGTTTTTGAATGGGTGGGCATAGGTGGGTTTCCTAGAGCAAAATTCTGGGAGCAGGAACTTGGAAAAGGAAAGTAGAGAGCAAAAAGTTATTTTCATAACACATATAATAGTATCCTGGCCTCTTTGAAGGGACTAGTTGAATATTTCACAGAGGCAAATATTTAAAAACATTCCTTTCTGGGGATTTGGAAATATTTTGATGTAAGATTTGTTTTCCTGTCATAGTCCTATAAAATGTATTTGTTTTCCTGTGCTTAATTTAGTGCTTCGCTTAGTTTTCTTTTGAAAAAAATGTGGGATTTTAGTGTAAATAGAGATATATTTAAAAAGTGGATACGAATTCTGCATGGCAATTTTAACTTTGTATCAGCTTACTTTGGGTCATAATCTAGGGTAGTTCAGTTAGAGCAGAAAAACATTACTTTTATGACATACTTTTTGCTGGAACTGCCCATGTTCCTCAGGTTTATTTTGGAGTGAATGAATGGTTTGCTTCACATTTTATCATTGCCATTTTGTAGGTCTCTTTCAGTCTTTGATTTTTCCCTTCTCATGTGGCCACACCCTCAAGGCTGAGGAGGCTTCTCTTGCAAAAGCTTGCAACAAAAGGAACCTAAAGAGGCCATCTTTCCCACCAGCCCCATGGCCCATACCTCAACTGCAGAGACAAACTAGGGCACCTATCCCCAAACAGATTCTAGTCTTCTCATGCTGTTAAACACACACTAAGAGTTTTCTTGGACACATTGATAGCTCAGAGGACATTGGGCAGTGGATTTTAAGTATCTTTTTCTTCCCTTTTTGGATCCTCTAGGAATACCTGAACAGTATTTTGCAACATGCAAAAGATTTTAAGGAGTATCATCGGTCTGTGGCCGGAAAGATCCAGAAGCTCTCCAAAGCAGTGGCAACTTGGCATGCCAACACTGAAAGAGAGCAGAAGAAGGAAACAGAGCGGATTGAAAAGGAGAGAATGCGGCGACTGATGGTAAGGAACTCCCTGCAGGAGCCCGGGAAACCACTCAACCCACATCCGTCTGCAATGAGACCATTAAATATGGTGGTAGGAGAAAGAAAAAGTGAAAACTGCTTATCAAAAATTTTAATAAATTTATTTGAACCTTAGGCAGATGAAGTAAAAACTTTTTCTCTTTCCTGGACAGCACATGCCAAAAATCTAGGGGGATGACTGATGAGTGTAGTATTTCTGTGTGCTGGGGTGGCATTGCAGTACAGATTACAGCTTCTCTCATAAAAGCAGGTACTATATTTTGCATGAGTTTGGTAACCAAATCTGGATGGATGGCAAATGCAGTCCTTTAAAAAATATGGCCTCTTTGAGATGAATGACCACGTTTTTTGGAATGAATAACACGTTAAGTCATGTCTTCAAATCTAAGAAGGTCTGTATTTTGAAGCCTCTGGTGCTTATCTTTCTTTTTTAATGGGAGAAATTATTCTGTAACAGTGTAATAAGTGACTTTTAAGTTGATTTTGAAATGTTGCCTTTTTTGTGATAACCATGTTATGGTCAAAGGCTATTCATGGATCATTACATTTGCACTGTTATTTTTTAATGGGTATATAAATATAAGCACCGAAGAGATAGGTTTATATCATTGGCCTGAGTATTTGTTTTTATTGACCATTTATTTTTGGAATGGGACCTCAGAGCATACTGTGGATTTTAGAAAAACGTGGGTTGATGTTATAATTATAGGAGACCTGCAGGTTCTATCTA
Organism: Piliocolobus tephrosceles; assembly: GCF_002776525.5. NCBI lineage: Eukaryota > Metazoa > Chordata > Mammalia > Primates > Cercopithecidae > Piliocolobus > Piliocolobus tephrosceles. Next base: position 80,408,360 of record NC_045447.1, on the reverse strand, counting down.
GGACATAATGCCTGCGTAGATGAAGATAAGGTCATTAGTCTTAGCCCATAATTATGTGCCTGAAAAATTCTAAGTGACACTGTCTTCCTTGCTGGTATTGCAGTTTGCATTTTTTTCATTTTTTGAATTCCAGAGAGTAAACACCATGTTTTAAAAGCCTCTGTGTCCAGGTACTACCACATCTTACTACCCTATCCTGCCTCCCTCTCCATGCTGGGGAGAGAGGGGAGTGTCCAAGAGGTTTCTGACTAGACCATTTTTATAGTAATTTGATCACTAAGCAGTCAAATTTGTCTGACTCAACTGAAGTGAAACTATATTAGAACTTCAGTAACAGATTGGTTTGACACTAATGATTAGGCATTTGCAAATCATTAATTTTTGCAATTAAATGATGGAATATACAGATAATAGAGAAACTGAAGTTTTTTATCACTCTTTCTTCAAGTGAGTTCAACCATAACCAAAAGCAATTAGAGTTATAATAGCATTTGAGGCTCTTGCTCATCCACAGGGCAGACGGCAGCTAGACTGAGTGATGAAGCTGCTGTCACTCAGGCAGATGCTAGAGTGACACCCCTGGACAGAAGATCCCAAGTTTTTGTTTTTGTTTTTGCAATGGAGTTGCCGCTTAAAGGTTTTGCAGCTTGTTCCTTTTATCGTGGCATTACATGATAAAAATAATTTGGAGTGTCCTTTTATTGGGATACACAAAGACATTTCTCTCAGAATGGCTCAGAGTACATCAGAATTTTATTCTGTTTAACCTCATCATGTTGCTTAATGGGAGGTGGAAGTGGAAATTACTGTATCTGTTTTATTGCTCAGCAGTACCAGACTTCAGGTGCTAAGTGACTTGTCTCCAGTCACCTGGGCCCATTACTCAGTGCAGATCTGTGGGGGGAAAAAAATCCCCCAAATTTGATCTTTGCTATCAACCACAAAGTTTGTAAGGCCAAAAAGAAAGACTTTTTTTAGATACAAGACATTATTTGTTAAAAGCCCATTTGATTCCTTGCCTTTAGTAGTACTTATTGAAGTATTTATGAATGAAAGGATATTATGTCTGGAATTTGCTTCAAGACAATTCAGTTTGGGTTTAGGGGAAGAGTAGCAATGAAACAGGAATCACCACAAGTTACTTTTTGTTGTTTGGAGTTGATTATAGGAGAAATTATACTATTCTCTCTGCTTTTGATTATATGTGAAAATTTCTGAAATGTAGAGTTAAAGATAAACTTTAGATCATGAGTCATCAAATTCTAAAATCTTTTTGTACAGTTAAAGCAACACAGAAAACAAAGAGCTGGCTCAGAGTGCTTAATCACACCACACGTACAGCGTGGCTTTGTGCCTGGACTTTGCTGTAAACTCCAGTGTCCTGGGATGTAGGCGTCACACTTCTATGTTTTTGCCCTGCTTCAAACTCTGTGCAATGGCTTGAACAGCCCAACTCATCCAGTTTGCTACACTCCTACCAGTCAAAGTGCAGACTGTCAAGGGGAGGCCAGAGTGGAGAGTGGAGTTGTCTGCATGCTTATTTTATGCTCTCATCGTACTCTTCTTTCCTTAATAGGCTGAAGATGAGGAAGGCTATAGAAAACTGATTGATCAAAAGAAAGACAGGCGTTTAGCTTACCTTTTGCAGCAGACCGATGAGTATGTAGCCAATCTGACCAACCTGGTTTGGGAGCACAAGCAAGCCCAAGCAGCCAAAGAGAAGAAGAAGAGAAGGAGGAGGAAGAAGGTGCGTATCCTAGTGGTGGCCGCTGAGTCCATGGTGTATGGGCAGGCATAAGTTTAAGGCGAGTGTTGCTCTTTAAGTACTACTTCTTAAACTGGTGAAAGTTTAGATGACTGAATTGTGAAAATTGCGTAAATGGGTATGGCATGAAAGTGTTGATTAGGTATACTAGACAACTATTGGAGGTAAGGGCGTAATAATAGGATGTACTAAACTAAAATAGTGTTCATAAATCATTGTTTAATAGATTTTAAATTAAGTACATATGGTTAATTGGGAAAGGAAAAACAGATACAAATAAGTGTTTGCTTAAGTTTAATGCCAGTATGACAGGGTATTACTCAATTATGAAAGAAATTTAAGACGAAAATGCAGTGTACAGGTTGGAAGAAGCCAGAGGAAGATATAGGCGATAGTTACTTGGACAGATGGCAGTGCCAAAGTTCTTCATTCAGTTCTGTCCCTCTGTCGCAGTGAGGTGAGTGTGCACATTGGGGTTTTAGGTAATCACATGAAAAGAGTCCCTATGTGAAATATTTCCTAATTATCATGAGAAATGAAGGGTAAGATTTAGAATCTCTACAGATATTGTATCTCAATTCAAGAGTAACCTGCTGAGGACAGGCCTGTGAATATGATCCTCTTTGAAGCTTAAATCATCCAGTCATCTAGTTCTTGGATGATACTGTGTTTTCATGATAAATTCTGTTTAGGGCAGGTACAAACATCAACAGAAAGTCACAATTGTAAAGGTCGAGGATTGGTAGCATTTAATCATTCATTCTGTACACTGAATAATTGAACAAAATGCTTTTCAAAAAATAATTAATTTCATGGCCCCTGAATCCTCATACCTGAGGAAAAATTATGTTTCATAATTAAGGAGGAGGAATAAGTGATTAAGAAGGTGCCTTCTTGCACTGATTTCTTTAGTATAAGATAGCTTACCTCATTGTGAAGATGAACGAGAGATGACTCAGGGCTTGTGTTTAGACATTTTGTTGGTGAGGAATACCTCATTTTCTTGTCAATGTAGCATTATAGACTGTGCAAAACTCCAGCTCCAATTCCTACCTTAAAAAGATGTTTTCAGAATTAGTGAGGAACATATAGGTAAGGGGGAGGGAAGGATGATGGGGAAAGAAATCATATAAATGTAGTTATTACCACTGAACTGTAGATTTAAGAATGATAAAGATGGTGAATTTTTTATGTCTATTTGACTTCCATAAAAAATGTTTAAAAATTAAAAAGAAATTACATATTGATAGCAGAGAAAGATGGAATTCTGGAATATTCTGTAAGTAGATTGCATTAAATGGCAGTTTTTAGTTTTTCCTAATTCAGCCGTGTGTTCTGCAGAGGTTATCACTGTTAGTGTTTTTAGTATTAAAATTTGTGTTTTACATTTCTTTATGATTAAAAGCTAATGACCCAGATTTGAGATTATGGCTTACAATTAATAGATTTCTGCCATGGTGTTAGATAGCTGCATCATCATAGGCAGAGAAAGATACACAATTGAGTGTTGATGATTATGCCTATATTTGTGTGTTCATCTGTACAGAACAGGGACCTGTCACAATTATTTTTCAGTTGTTACTCTACATGATCTGTAAGTTGGCACGCCCCTTTCAAACCCTTTCCTTCAATTTGGTAATAGCACTTATTCTTTGTGTCTTACGCTTTTACTCAACATGTGCTAACTGAACACTTACTATGAGCTAGGTCGTGTGCTAGAATGCTGGGAGAAGGAGGGTACAATGGTGAGGAAAACATCCTGCCTTCTCTCACAATTTAATCAGAGAGAGAAAGAGAGGCTAGACAGATTTTAATCCAACATGCACCCAAATATACAATTACAAGCTGGGATGAATGTTGTGGAGGGAAACTGTTTCCAATTGGAGGTGGGGCCTGATTTCTTGGCAAATGAGTAATAGATGTCAAAGCAACTATTGTCTACCTTACAGGTATCTTTGAGTATCTCCCATTGATTATCTCACATGATCAATGTGCAGAATTTTTACTTTATGGTCAGCCATCTACCCTTCCTTGCATGCTCTTGGGTGCCTAGCATTTGAGCACTCCCTGCCCTCAGCAGGGCTAAGTTGGAGGGGCTCTGTTTCCTTCCAGGGTATCTTACTGGGAGAAGTGGGACAAAGAAAAGGGGGGAAAAAAAAAAGAAACTGAGGCCCTTAGCCCTTCCTGGTTCCTGTCTCTTTTGCGAGGCTTTAAGACTTCATTAAGAGTGAATTATCCAGTTCCAGATGCACCTTTGTTCAAGTGCAAAGGAAGGGGATGCTTTGAAAAGTTGATTTGACATTTTGGATTATCTGTAAGTTCTTCTTCCCTCCATTAGAGTGAATTATTGGGAGTTGCTTATTCTAGCTTCTCTGTGGTGGAGGAAAACTTCCATGTCCATAAGCATAAAAATCTCTGCTATCCTTTTTAGCACTTTTCTATGGTATTAAATATTATGCTATACCTATCAATATTTTTTAAATTGACAAATACTTCAATAAACTTTTGTTTTGAGAAAACGTACTTTACTCAGTGAGCTAATAGCTAATAGCACTAAGTTTGAAGGACAACTAAGCTACAGATAACTCTAAGAAATGTGCTATTAAACATGAAGATGGTTGACTTTTTCACTTAATTTAATCTGAAAAGGATTACCTTTTATTTTCAGCATTAAACTAGTGTACAATTTTTTTTTTTAAAATTCCCTAGAAGAACAGAGGCCTCTGTTTTTCTTTGGGAGTTTATTGTGTTTACTTGTTGCTCATGAATAATAGGGTAGGTTTCCTTTAACCCGTTATGACCTTGTTTAGTTTTCTCATCATTACAGACATTTTTTGAAGTACACATTTATAAATCATTTTGAAACTTCTCATTCTCAGCCTGGTCTTCCATTAAAGCCCTTGAAATGGAAGAAAAAGAAGTGAACTACATGTATCTCCTTAAGTGTCAGAGGAGGAATATTTTTTAAAGTATTGAAAACCTAGTTATATGAAACTGATTTCTTTGGTGTTCAAGATGAATGTGCTATAATGTGTATTTTGCATGACCTTGAGGTTTCCTACATGGTACAAAAGAGAATGGGGCTAGATAAAGGCACCAGGGCATGTAAAACTGGCGTGAACATGGCTAAATTAGTGAATTGAGTCGTATTAGCAGGTAATGTTTTAAAATCAAAACTACATAAGAAAATATATATACTAATTTGCTGTTATTCTCTCGTAGGCTATTTCATTAAAAGATCTATTACCATAGTGCTTCAGGCCCATGATCTGTAAGAAGGCAACAGGAACATTATCTACCCCATAGATTTGTAGTGAGGATTACATGGGAAAGTTTATCTAAAGCATGTAGAATACACCCTAACATATAGTAAGTGCTCAGTAAACATTATTTCATCAAGCAATTCTATGATACGAAAGTGGAATCATGATTATAATGTGGTTATGTTTTTCTGAAAATAAATCTTTTTTTAAACCTTTACTGCATATTCTTTGTGGTGTTGAATCAGTAATAATTGGTCACCACTTTTTGTCTAGTTGGAAATCAGTTGAATATTAGTGTGTAGGTTATCTTTGAGGACAATGGCAGGTTCTTTAAATATTGAGGCATGCAGAAGAGAAATGAGGAGTTATCCTCAGGTGATAAATTCTGCCTACCACCCTGTTCCCCCAACTCCTACAAAGAGAATTTTCTAATTACATGGCCTCTAATTTACAAGGGTTCCTGGTGATTATGAGGTATCTCTCACAGTACTTTAGGGTACATTTTTCCTTAAGCTGTGGTTAGGAGCCCATACCAGGAGCACCTCTGCCTATTGCTTAAAAGTCTAGCCATCGGCCAGGTGCAGTGGCTCACGCCTGTAATCCCAGCAGTTTGGGAGGCTGAGGTGGGTGGATCATGAGGTCAGGAGATTGAGACCATCCTGGCTAACACGGTGAAACCTTGTCTCTATTAAAAAATACAAAAAATTAGCTGGGCGTGGTGGCGGGCACATGTAGTCCCATCTACTCAGGAGGCTGAGGTAGGAGAATGGTATGAATCCGGGAGGCAGAGCTTTCAGTGAGCCGAGGTGGCACCACTGCACTCTAGCCTGGGCGACAGAGCAAGACTCTGTCTCCAAAAAAAAAAAAAAAGTCTAGCTATTTCAGGGGTTCAGTTTCCAGAGCTGTTGACATCAGCCAAAACTAAATATTTAATTCTCCCTTCCACATCTTTCAGTGGGATGTATACCAGCAGAACTATTCTTGTGTTGTTTATTTGTGACATTTTTTGGAAACATATGATACTAATGGGCACATACTCAGAATCTCTGAGGCAACACTAGGCCAGATATAGTCTACATTGGAGGGTTCGATTTTCTTTCCAAAAGTTCTTTTATCCTGTCTCTCTCTCTTTTTCCTTACCAACCACTTATTATGAGTAAATCTCAGGACTGTGATATTTTGCAGGTCTAACCTTCCTGGCATAATGTATTGGCCAATATAGTGGTAGGAAATGTGTTTTTATCCTGTTTAGATACCGGAATGTCAGAATAGCCTGCTGTTGACACAGTTTTCAGTAAAAAGAGCTTGAAAAGCAAAGCAGTAATATTATTGAGACATTTATTTTAAATTCAAGCTACTCCCTGATTCTTCTCAGTTTTTTTTTATCTCTTACAGTTTCCCCAAAGATTATATACTTTATTACAGCTTTCCTCTACAAGATTTTCATAGATGAAAGAAAGGTTCTAATGTGATTCTGGACATTCCAGTGTAGGAACTATTGTAAGGATAGGTGAACACAATGCCACAGTGATTAGATTTATTTGATTAGTTCAGCGTCAAAATGGGTGAGACTAGAAGTTTGGAGCAAAGTCCTGTTTAACTGGATTGGCCAGTTACTTGAGTCAAAATGTTCGAATTAATTTTCTCTGTAAGAAACAACCCAAATAATTTGCAAATGCCTGTTAATTTGATATTCCTAGGCATTTTAAAAAATTACCCGATTACCTATCTTAAGGTCCACTTAAATGACAGTAAAAATAACTCAAGTGGTTTTGGAAAGCTTAGGTTTCCAGCGAAACAGAATGAGTCCTTCAGATACCAGCACATTTGAATGTTGTTTCAGTATATTATAACAACACCCACTGGGGGATAAAGTACGTTCATTTTATAATAGAGATTGTAAAATATTTGATTTAAAACTGTTTCTTTATGTAATGAGGCTGTTTATAGCCTATGTTATAGTAATCTAAATAAAATGGCCTACTGAAGTCTTCTATTGAGTTCAGCTTACATGGGATTTTCATGTTTAGAGATTTCTTTCCTTCCTCAGCCCTGTTGCTGATTACGTTTTATACCTTCTGCAAGGAAGATGGGTAGCCGTGCACATACCTTGTTTGTGAACATTGCTAAATGGAAGATATGAATTGACATTGGCCTTGGAAATTGGGAACACACACTGTCTTTAGTTTGAGTAATTTTTAGTTATGAGTAATCTTTAGTTATGAATAATTCCTATCATGTCCCCTTACATGATTAGGTTAATTATACTCCTCCCTTCCTACATCAGCATAATTAGTTCTAAACTCTTTTTGCATGTAGGAAGAAGCCAGTACAAAGTTTCTTGTTCAGTGTTTTGTTTTGTTTTCAATCAATGGAAATAAGTGCCGGCATCAACCGTTAATATTGATAGCATGCATTTGCAATTACACGATGCAGATAACTACATATGAAAATTTCTCAGGTGGCAGAAGACACTGTAGCAGCTGCTGCATCCACACCAGGACATTTCATCAGGTGCTTAGAGACTGTCCAAAGTCAGCTCAAACAGTAGACCGATCATAAGCTTTTGGGTGTTAATTTTGAACCAAAAAAGGGGACAGTTGTGTTTGTTTTGCTTTGTTTTTTCAAGTTTTGAGGCACAGCATGAGGTTGATGTGAGTACATGGGCTTATGAAAGCGCACTAACCAGGAATGTCATCAAACTGTAGGAATCCAAAGTATGATGGGATAAGTTGACATCTTTTGCCATAGAGTAGACTGCCACCTGGCCTCTATCTCTTAGAATAACATGGCAGAATTGGGTCCAAGGACAGGGCATGCTTGCGAGGGAAGTCACACAGAGCACCATTTCAATGGCTGATTGTGTATGTGCTCTTAACTATTTTATGACTTGCAAATGTATTGGCACCTATTTATGATAATAATAATTTAATGAGCATATGCTAAGTGGAAAGCATTGTTCTTTGTGCTTTCATTCATTCCTTCTATCACCAAATATTTATTTAATGCCTTTTAAATGCCTGATGCCCTTGTGGGTGTGGGAATGCATCAGTGAACGAAACAGACAAAAATCCCTGACCTCGGAAATGCTACAGCCAGTCTTAATTATAGACATAAAAGAATAGTCCTTGGACTATCGTTGACCCTTGTACAATGTGGAGATTGAGGCTGGCCGCATATATATTAATTGGGACACTGGATTGTACATGTTGAAACAGTGACCCAGTCCTGCAGAAGCCCTAGGATATAGGCACTGTTAGTTACCATTCCTGTTCTATGCAAGAGGGAACTAAGACGCAAAGAGAAAATGATTTGCTCAAGATCATACAACTAAGATCTCTTGCACTTAATTACGGAGAGCTAAGATTCAAACACAGTTTGTCTAATTCCAGAACCAACTGTCTTAAATCTAATATTACTCTGTCTCTCAGATTTGATACCTAATAGAATTTTCAAAAATAGTTTGGGGGATTTTAAGTAATGGAAGCGCCTGACCATGAGACAGTTTTTAGATAACAATCTAGCTAGTCTATAGTATATTCATAGGAAAGTATCCTTTAGAATAGTTTTGATTATATTAATATATGATGCTTCAAGCTTTTTAATGTACTATTCATTGAAATGGTGATCCAATTCCACTTGCTAGATATTTGAAATTGGCTTATTCATTGTCTCATTTGATTTTCTTTGTTGGCCAAATTTGTAGCTTATTTCTGATTTGTATGGAAAGAATGGTGGAATTAATTGACTTTCTCCCATTAATTAAAATAGTCCCCTGAGTATAGATTCTGAGAATTCCAAAAATGGAACCTTCAGTGACTGGTAGCAGGGATGGTTTCTTTACTGAATACAGGGGTTCTGTTATTGTTCTCTGTGTCACTAGCTTAGATGTAGAGCCTGATGCTCTTCGAAGCTGATCATTTCTTTTGAGCTTATAAGTATTTTCGCTCTGGGGTGACAAAAAATAGAAATTTAATTTCTTGGAAAATCATAACCAAAGGGAGTATTTTATTTCCTACTGTTTGGTAGAAGCTGCATTTTTTTTATGCCTTGTGCTTTGGCATACATACATACATGTATTTTTGGTAAGAAAATTGCATTGTAAAAGAACTTCAGAAATTTCAAATGCTGATGGAACTGTCTTTCTTCACCATGAATAAAAGTGGATTTTACACTTTAAGTGTTTTCTTAAAAGCTGTTTTGTCAAAAGACAGTTGAGTTATTTTCTAGAAGGCAAAAACGTGTTATATAATCGATATCTTAAGTAAACAAAGTTGAGTTCATATTGATTCTGTATCATCATTTTTTATTTTTAATTAACTAAAGAGCCCAAGGGAGGAAAGCTCATTTTCTCAAGCATCTTGGCAAAGGAAGTGACTAAAGTTTTCTTTTTTCTCATTATACTATGCAGAAATAGTATAGCTTTCCAGCAGTAACTTTAAAATAGGGATTCTACAGAGGTGATTTTAAAGATTTCGCTTGTCAGAGAGGTTATCATAAGTGGAAGAAATTTTACGTTATTTTGCGTATATTACAGATGAGACTTTCTTGGATATGTACAAGATATGACATAATCTTTTTTTTTTTTTCCTTTTTTTTTTTTGAGACGGAGTCTCGCTCTGTTACCCAGACTGGAGTGCAGTGGTGCGGTCTTGGCTCACTGCAAGCTCCGCCTCCTGGGTTCATGCCATTCTCCTGCCTCAGCCTCCTGAGTAGATGGGACTACAGGCGCCCACCACCACACCCAGCTAATTTTTTGTATTTTTAATAGAGACAGGGTTTCACTGTGTTAACCAGGATGGTCTTGATCTCCTGACCTTATGATCCACCCGCCTTGGCCTCCCAGAGTGCTGGGATTACAGGCGTGAGCCACCGTACCTGGCTGATATGACATATTCTTAACTTTTTTCATTTAGGTTGTTTTTGAGGCACATAGAAGTTAATGGACTAAGATATTGGGATATGTAAGAAATGGTAGATAACAGAATTCTTCATGAGACAACAGTATCTGCATCAAATTTTCCCATATACACATGGTAGAAATACTGTATATTATGAAAGAAATTTAGGTGGAATTAAAAACATCCAGGGAACTCATAAAGTTTTATATTATGTTTTTATACCCATGGAGTGATTCATAGCTTATTCTTTTTATTGAGAATCCTATTTTATTTTATTTTTATTATTTCAACTTTTATTTCAGATTCAGGGGATACATGTACAAGTTTATTACCTGGGTATATTGTGTGATGCTGAGGTTTGTGTTACAGTTGATCCTGTCACCCAGGTAGAGATCATCGTACCCAATAATTAGTTTTTCAACTCTTGACCCACTCCCTCTTTCCCCCCTCTAGCAGTCCCCAGTGTCTATTGTTGCTATCAGAGCTTATTCTTGATGGACAGTTTTAGAATGTTGTTCTTCATTGCTGAAGAAAACTTGCTTAGGGGATAGGAAAGTTGAGCTAATTATGTCAGGATTTTTCTTCCCACTCCCAAACATGAGAAGAACATTTCAGATTCTGACCACTGTCTTGATGCTGCCCTGTCTTAAGCTCTTTGAGTCCCTGAAGACACAATCTACAAATCTCTAGTGTGCTGGTCTCAGATAACATCTGGCTTTAAATGACTCTCTACAAGTTGCTCATAAACCACATGTTTTATCTCAGCAAAGAGAAATGAACATAAAAGGCATTAACACTTAAGCTCTGTTAGATAATAATGAGGTAACAATGAAATTCTACTACATACCAGAGAGTTACCAGGAAGTCCTGTACCCCATTGTCTTGGTTACATATAACATTTTTGTTGTTTTGCAGAAGGCTGAAGAGAATGCAGAGGGTGGGGAGTCTGCCCTGGGACCGGATGGAGAGGTAAGGGATTGTCATCCTTTCCACTGTGTTCTGCTGAACAGAGTCCGTGCCATACCTGGCAGCACCATTCTTCATACATACTATTTTTTCTTACTCTGCTATTTAATTTAAGTAAAAATAGTTATACATTAGCATAGTCGAACATTAGAATGATACAAAAGGGATACAGTGAAAAATAATCTATTTGCATGTCAGACTGTCAATCAACTGATATTAAATGTATTGCATACTATTTCAGAATTTTTTGTGCACATATAATCATATATTTATAAATATATAGGGTGTGTAAGAATCTTAAATGATTCTATAATTATCTTGCCCAGTAAATGATGTGGAAGCATAACATATGACCCAGTTTCTCTAGTTTATTATTAGTTTGAAATTATAAAAATACATAAACTAAAGAAGTCACGTCTTTGGTTAACTTATTTTTGACATTTTTAATAGGCTTGCCGTATAGCTTCTATATGTATATTCATCAGCCTAGTCCTAAAATTCATTTCCTAGTAGTTCTAGTATTCTCCTGAATTATGAGGATACCATTTATTTATTGGATTTTTTTTTCTGAAGAATTTAAGGTTCCCTGCCAGCAATTCACAGTGAGGAGGCATACTCCCAGAGCAGGATGGAAAGGGAGTTTGTTTCCAATAATCTTCATTTTGTCTCATAAATTCTGATAAACCTACTTGGCGGATCGGAGTGGGTGGGAGGTTGCCACTTCCCATTCTGGTATCGCTCTGCACACAGTTGTATTATGAACTCAAACAGCAGAGATGCAGAAAAAAAAGATTGAACCACTATTCTATGCAGAAACCTCTTGAACAATAAATGTTACTTAACCACTATAATCCATCACAAGGAAAGAAAGGATCAGGATAAATGTCTGATATGTAAGAAACTCCGTGGGCTGTTATGGGAAAAGAATACTACATAGTAGAGCACTTAGAAACAACTCTAATTTGCAAAAGCCCGGCCTTACCTAAGTATGCCTCCCATTGGTCTACAATTAACAAGCACACAGGGAGAGATTTAACATGTTAGTTTAATAGTGTTCTTATATCTTACTGTCTGTTGGGAAAATTAGCTACTGATCTTGGGCTTGTGACATACATCTTTTTTTCTTTAAATCTTAACACATGTGTCCTGTTTGCTAAGGCTTGCAACGTGGACATCTTGCTCTGTTTTGAAATAATGTTCTTATTATTATGCTCTTCTGTTCTCATTCAGCGCTTTTGCCAAGGTTCTAATTCCATCCACAGTGATTTCCAATTTTCTTAGAGGCATGACATTAGCACAAAAACAAGCTATATTATAATGGTTCATGATAACAGAATATGATTTTTCCAAGGGAAATGATAGCAAATTGTAGATTTTCTTCTTTATCTCTTGAGTATATAGATGACCTTTTACATTAATGAGGAAGAAGTGTCATGTTGGCATGCAAAGTAATGATGTTCAAAACCATTGCTTTAGCACACACAAAAGAAAAAAGCGACAACCTGGAGTAAGCCTTTTCTCTTTTTAAGGTTATTTTTGTGGATAATTGCTAATATATTGTTTCTTATGCTGACAGTGCTTTGTTGAGGGTGTAAGGGGAAAGAACCTTTGGCTATGTGTTTTTTGTTTTGTTTTGTTTTTTTTGTCATTTCCTAGAAGATATGGAAGATAAACTATAGCATACTGTAGGTTATCCTATCATTTCTGCTTAATTCCAATTGAAAGGAATTTAGGAAAAATTTTGGAATTGAATTGTCTAAAAATTCAATTTTGTTACTTTTCAGGAGGTAGATAACTTGAACCACTCACAAATCAAACATTTCCAAACAAACATTTTACTTAGGGATCTGCTTCTAGAAGTACAGGTCACCCTGTAATCAGGAGCAGTCATTCGCTACTGATTATATTCAAGTGTGATTCTTGTGTTCCTTGGATATAGTAGTCTAGTAATGAACTTTAGCTTAATCTTGGTCAATTTGCCAGATTTCAGAGGAGCAGAGCTTTTTTCTTTGTCACACTCAAAGATACCAATAGTTGGGTTAGATACCTGGGGGTTAGTTTTGGAAAAAGGACACCGGTTCTGCAGAGACCAAACCAGCCACTCATGACATGGGTTATAATACCTTTTCTGTTTCTCATTCTCTCTGAAACCATGACTTTGCAGTAGTTGTTATCTGGGAAGTATTAGTTGAGGAATCGGGGGTTGTTAGTTACAAATGACCGAAATCAACTCTGCCTGATTTAAATAAAAAGGGAATATATTGATAGGATACCGGGCAACTCATCAGATCTCCTGGGTTTCTGAAGAACCTGACTCAGGGCTATCCCCAATATTATGCTCTACAACTGGTCCAGTAAGGACAGGCTGTGGTTGGGAGCAGGCAGAAGCTTGACAGAGCCATTACCACTTTGCTGTTGATACTGTAGTCTGCCCTGCACCAGTGTACCTGTTGGTTTCCACACCCTTGCACTTCTAGCTCCTAACTCACAGCCTTGGTGATGTATCTGGTTGCTGGAGCTGAGGTTTGTGCTTGTATCTTAGCTGCCAGGGAGGCAGCATTTTCAGTTTTTTTAGTGGGAGGTATCCTCTCGCCTCCCACCAAAACTCATTAGGTAGTGAAATTTCCAAACACAGAATAAGGTTTCAGATGCTGGGCAGCAAAAAATACTGAGAAACATCCAGAACTGGGAGAAGGTCTTAACATCAAGCCATGACATGGTTTTCTCTCCTTTGTAGCCCATAGATGAGAGCAGCCAGATGAGTGACCTCCCTGTCAAAGTGACTCACACAGAAACCGGCAAGGTTCTGTTCGGACCAGAAGCACCCAAAGCAAGTCAGCTGGACGCCTGGCTGGAAATGAATCCTGGGTAAGCCATGAAAGCAGCATTCATGGTGTTCTTTCAGCTTTTTAGATTTGGTAATCTTGTACAATCTCGAAACTAAAACTACATAGCCTTTGCTGAGATGGTGGAAGTTGTTATTTGGATTTGTCTTTTACACATAGAATGTGCTATTAAGTCTGTGTGTCTTTATTGTTTGAGAATTTAAAAAGCTAAGCCCCTCCTCTTCCTCACTCTTTTCCTTAGTTATGAAGTTGCCCCGAGATCCGACAGTGAAGAGAGTGATTCTGACTATGAGGAGGAGGTATGTACGTATCTCTGTTTGGGGTTTATTGGTTTGAAAGTTGTCAGAGGAAGAAACTTCTTCCTGAACGTAAGCCCGGGCCTTGTGTCCTTCTATCGATTCTTCCTCCTGGATTGGCCTTCGGGTGACAGCTGGGGCTAAGGATTTACAAATGCTTTGATGGTGTATGCCTAGAGGTACAGTGATCTCTTGGGAGGCCCTGGCCAATGGGGAAACTTGGCACATTCTAAATTCACTTAAAACCAAGAAAAGAGAAGCTGGCATTAACTTGGAGATGGTGAAGTGGTCTTTTGGGGGAGAATTGGAGATGGATTACTTTGGGAAAGGCCATGCCATACCTCTGAGTGGTTCACACTGAGAATTAGCTGCCAAAAAGTTCTGAAGTCCTTCAGACCTTAGAGTCTATTTGCAATTCTGAGTCTGGAGACTTGGACAAAAAAGGGCAACATGGGATTGGTTTAATGAGTTTATTGATCCTCTTGATTTCTCTCCAAATGTGATTCTTGTTTGAATTCCTTAAACATACTTGTTACCCAAAGAGAAGCGCTCAGTCTCTTGGAAGGAATACTTAGTATAACTAGAACCTAAAATGGGAATCTTGGGTACTTTTAATAGAAATTGAGAAAAAAAAAATATTCGTTAAGTCAGCTACAAAATGTTTAATGTAATAATTAAAAATAGAAGTATTAAAAGAAGTTTTGATCTCCTTTATTAGAGCATTGTTAATATATATTAGTTAATATATAATAAGTCATTAGATCTGATATTTTTGAGAGTGCCGTAGTATAGGTGCCGAGGACCAGGTAAAGCATCCTTACCCATAATAACTGACCAGGATCTCAAGACTATGGCTGTTTTCCTTCTATTTGTAGACTTGTGTTTTCCAAATTAGTCTTCCATGAGCACTTAATGCTTTTGTAAAAAGGAAGAATAATAAAAGTTACATTATATTCATATATAATATATATGATGCATATATATTCATATATATATTATTCATATATAATGTATGATCATTAAAAAGCAAACATGATAGGGCATGGTGACTCATGCCTGTAATCCCAGCATTTTGGGAAGCTGAGGTGGGAGAATGGCTTGAGTCCAGGAGTTCGAGACCAGCCTGGGCAACATGGTGAAACCCTGTTTCTACAAAAAATACAAAAATCAGCAGGGTGTGGTGACGCATGCCTGCAGTTCCAGCTACTCAGGAGGCTGAGGTAGGAGGATGGCTTGAGCCCTGGGCAGAGGCTGCAGTGAGCTGAGGTCATGCGACTGCACTCCAGCCTGGGTGACAGAGCAAGATCCTGTTTTTTGTTTTTTTAAAAAGCAAATATTTTTGGGGGGGATGCTATTTTTTCCCCCAGCTACTCTATCTCTAAGATATTTAAAGGGGGTTTGTTTACTTGGATGAATGGGCTTATAAATGACCTACTGAAAGAACCTTCTCTTCGAGTTAAGAGAACCAGAGAGGGCAGAGATAAGATAAAGTAGGCCACTTAGCCAGCAGGTGCCAACCTGAGGATGACAGGCACAGACAGCCCTTGTCCCTGTTCCCATCGCATGGGTCTGCTGCAGGTGAGCCTGAGTGATATGTGGAGAGTCATGTCCCCTCTCAGCATTTTATTTCCTGGCCTGGAAGATGAAGGAGTTGTGCCAAGGCGTTAGCTTACTCCCTGCTTCTAAATGATCTGCTATCGTAAGGTTTGATTTTTCTCCTTGATAGTATGTCAGTTCATACTTTGTCATTTAAGATTTATAGAAAAGCATGGTTCTCTTTAAACCTGCTTTTCAAGGAAACTCTGCTGGATTGTCTGGAAAGATTTAGCCTTCTACACCAGGTTAGTAGTGGACAGAATGAACATTTATTTAGTGATGCTTTCAAATGGGTCAGCTGGATGTAGTACTCAGTTGAGAAGGGAGAGGTATTGAATCCTTTGCCAAGTTATTGAGAGTTTTTAATCTCAGTACTCTGTGATGTGTGATGTGAATCAGCCACAGAAAGCAGTGTGCCTGCAAGATCCATGTCCTCTACAGTGGACGTGTATGGGGCCATCCAAGTCCCATGGGCGTTATCAGAGAGAGTGGATTTTTTCGTTTTGTTTTATGTTTTGTTTTGTTTGGAGACAGAGTTTCACTCTTGTTGCCCAGGCTGGAGTGCAGTGGTGTGATCTTGCCTCACTGCAACCTCTGCCTCCTGGGTTCAAGCGATTCTCCTGCCTCAGCCTCCCGAGTAGCTGGGATTACAGGCGTGAGCCACTGCGCCCAGCCATCAGAGAGAGTGTCTCTATGAGAAGGGGGATCCTAATAGCTCTACAATATGGCTTTAGAGAGAATGCTACTGAGTGAGAGCAGAAATGCTCTGCAGGACTCTGATAACCAAATAATGATAAATATTTATGTTTCTGGCATGACGTTTACATACTCATTCTTGGGGGCAAGCGTTCCAGGGGGTTCTCAGAGAGTTTCCTTCATTCTCTTATTCATGATTTCAACAGCAATGGAATGGGGGTATTGCCTCACTTGGGTAGATGTTAAATTTACTTCCTCCCTGAATTTTATGACCTTACTTCATTTGGGAAGTTGAATACTAGTTCATGTCTTTTCAGAAAATGTCAATCATAGAGATTTCCTTGTTAAAATATAATTTCCTCCCTATCTTTGTTCCTTCTCCAGGATGAGGAGGAAGAGTCCAGTAGGCAGGAAACTGAAGAGAAAATACTCCTGGATCCAAATAGCGAAGAAGTTTCTGAGAAGGATGCTAAGCAGATCATTGAGTGTGTATTGAGTTTTTCCCTTGGAAATGCATTGCCTGAGGATGATGCTTGATGAATTTTCTTTTAGGAAATTTTGTTTAAGGAAGGCAACTAACTTCACGCCTACACTCTGCTTGGAACTGCTCTTAGAGGTCACCACTGAGTTCTGGGTTCCCAGGTCTCGGCGTTTCATGTTGATTCTCCCTCCTTCCCTCCCTTCCTCCCTTCCTTCCTCACTTCCTTCCTCACCTCTCTCCTTAATCCCCTCCTCCAGCTCAGGCTCACTCCTGTCGTCTGCACTTCAATCCCAGACTGAACTAATGAGACTTACCTCCCTAACTGGCTGCTTCACTCCCTTTCCTGCCTCCCTTAATGCCATCAGCACTCCCCCTGAAACCCAAGTGAGAGACACCATTCCTGTCTTCCCCCTCTGCCATTGCCAAGGTGACCACCAACTCCCGCCCAGTCCCTGAACGCGCTCCAGTCTTCCGAGTGTCCTGGCTCTGTGTCTCATCCATTCCTGTGGGCCCTCTACATCAAGGGTTTGCACACTTCTTTGCTTGTATAGCTCGACTATTAAAAGAAAACTGTTGTGAAACAACATACAAAAGAGAAAATGTTAAAAGATGAGGTATTTTAAATACCAGAAATAGACATCCTCATACTCCTCCGTTTTATTCGCTGGCTGTGTGCCCACTTCAGGGACCCTTCCTCTTACCAGTCTGCCCTGATCCTTCACTGAAGGCCTTAAGAATCCCCCTCAGTGGTTCCTCATTGCCTACAGAATAACAGACTAGCTCATGAACAAGGCACAGAAGATAGAAGCCTGCCTTTCCTCCTTCCTACCCCTTTAATGTTGGGTTGTCCTCTCCCCCTGCCCTCCCAGCTTTAGCCAGTGTTCTGTGAACAGGATATATCTTTGTATTTAACAGTCTAGGACAGCTTCGTCGGCAAAGTATTCGTCTGCAGGTGTAGGGTTCTGGCTCCTGTCTGTCTTTTGGGTCAGGGGGACCTGCATTTGAATCCTGGTTTCACTAGCTTTTATGGGATTCAAACAAATGAAGTAACCGCTGTAAGCCTCAGGTTCTCCACCTGCATAAAATGGGGATGATCATCATCATGCCTTTTATGCTTGCTTTTTGTGAGGATTACAGATAGTATATATTAACTGCATGGCAAGTAGTGGTTGATAAATAAAACACACTTATTGCAGCTATTTTAGGTTCTCAAATCATTTTTCGAGTGAAGTAAAACAACACATGCACACACATGTCTGTGTGTGATTCTCCACTTTTTCCTTTCCCAGGACAGCTAAGCAAGACGTGGATGATGAATACAGCATGCAGTACAGTGCCAGGGGCTCCCAGTCCTACTACACCGTGGCTCATGCCATCTCGGAGAGGGTGGAGAAACAGTCTGCCCTCCTCATTAACGGGACCCTAAAGCATTACCAGGTAATTGGCGTGGTTTGTGTTTCCTTGGCAAGTTGTAACCGTTTGCCTAATTTTGATTGAAGAATGTCATGCACATGTTAACTAAGGGCTTTTGATGACGAGACATTTTAGACCACATCACTTATAATACTGAGATTCCTTTCATTGTGCCTATAATTCTTCTTTTAGAGTACTCCATGTTACCATCTTTACTAGGGCATGCCATACCCGTTTTCTCTTTTATGCTTTTGGGATGTATTTTAAGTGATCTCTGCAAAATGGGAAACCCAGCCACATTCTATTAAACTGGAGAACATCCACGCCTCATCTTGAAGTAGATGAAATATTTCTTTAAAATCTGTAGGTGTGGCTGTGGTTTTATGCCATGGATTCAACCCACCTAGGAGTAGCCGTCTACTACATTTATGCTTTTTCTTAAGACACAATAGGCCAGGCGAGGTGGCTCACTCCTGTAATCCCCATCACTTTGGGAGGCTGAGGTGGGTGGATCACTTGAGGTCAGGAGTTCGAGACTAGCCTGGCCAACATGGTGAAACCCTGTCTCTACTAAAAATACAAAAATTAGCCGGGTGTTATGGCACACGCCTGTAATCCTGGTTACTCCAGAGGCTGAGGCAGGAGAATCGCTTGAGCCTGGGAGGCGGAGGTTGCAGTGAGCCAAGATCATACCACCGCACCCCAGCCTGGGTGACAAAGTGAAACTCATCTAAAAAAAGAAAGAAAGAAAAAAGATACAATAAAATTGTGAGCATCTGTGCTTTGATTAAAAATTAGGCCAATGTTTTATTTGACCTGTTTGAATTGAGGCTAATTCCTGTGTTCTACCTTCTACCACTTTGTGATGTTTCCCAAAATGTGTTCCATGAGACATTTGTTCTATGAATTGTTCCTTAAAAATTAAAAAAAAGAGACCAGGTGTGGTAGCTCACGTCTGTAATCCCAGCACTTTGGGAGGCTGAAGCAGGCGGAGTATGAGGTCAGGAGATGGAGACCATCCTGGCTAACACGGTGAAACCCCGTCTCTACTACAAACACAAAAAAATTAGCCGGGCGTGGTGGTGGGCGCCTACTCAGCCTCAGCCTCAGGAAGCTGAGGCAGGAGAATGGTGTGAGCCTGGGAGCGCAGCTTGCAGTGAGCCAAGATAGTGCCACTGCACTCCAGCCTGGGTGACAGTGAGACTCTGTCTCAAAAAAAAAAAAAAAAAATTAAAAAAAGAAGTTTATGGCCAAATACTGTAACTAAGATTAACATATAAATTACTATTTCTAAATTGAATACTTGTGAATGAGTCGATAGTCTCATTATTGATAATAGGCATAACCCTGGACTGTCCTTTGACAACAACCAGATATGGTCACTCTGGCAGTGACACCTCCTGTTAATTCACATGCCCATCAGCACACTTAGGACTCTGTGGAAATCAACATGTAACCATAATGCATATCAGTATCCTGCAGTAAAATCACTTATTTAACATTGTTTAACTTTGTATTTCCCAAACTTCTTTGACTACCGAGCCCTATTTTTATATCACCAATTAACATCCTGTAAGACTAGCGTCTTCTAGAATATACTTTAGGAAGTGTACTTGTTGGCATCAGGTCCTCTCCACTCTTAACACTTGGCACTGTGTCCGCTGCCCTTGCATAGGAGTGCAGAATACAATAACTGCGAGTATAGTACTGCCTTGATTTGTGCTAAAGCACTAGCAGTTTTTACCTACCATTGCTTTTGCATCATCAGTGCAGATGTCAACACAGTAAAAATGACGTGATGCCTTAGTATTGTCATGCAAATCATTTTGACCTTGTAGATCTCCTGCCAAGGTCTTGGGTGCCCCCTGAGAACCCCTGGAGCACATTCTGAGGACCACTGTTTTGGCCTTAGTAAGGTCATGTTTTCTCCAAAGACCGTGTCATAGTCATGAGATCCAAAGCAGGTTTCATCTTATTTGGCCTACCTGACATAGATGTTAACTCACAGCATGCTCTAATAAACTTCTGTATATCTGTATATGGGAGATCCATCTTTTGAATTATTTGCAAATAACTTTTAATGCCACATGGATTTTCTTCTGTCATCCAACACCCTTCTAAGCACTCTTCATCACTCTCTTTTCAAAGCCAGCTTCTACTTCCATATGTGAGTTTTATGCCTCTGTGTTGCTGAGCCCTATACATTCCCTGAACATGCCTTGCAGTGTCTCTCTGGGTTTATACCTCATAAAGTGCCTTCTTCCTGGAATCTTGACTAGCCATATCTGCCTGATGAGATCTTGCAAAACAGTTCACGTTGTGGCTCAAAGCCTTCCCTGATCATTTCTCACAAACCAATTCAAGTTGTGGCTCAAAGCCTTCCCTGATCATTGTCTCCATGAGTAAGCTTTCTACCTTCTTTCTTCTTGACAGGTTTTTGTGTCATTAATATTTATTTAACCTTGACATGGCTGAGGTCTTCCTGCTACTCCTAGAGAGCCACATAAGCTTGGTTCAACGTGTGATCCTCCCCCTGGCCAATTCTGCCAGTTTCCAGCCTGAGAAAACCTAAATTACTTCCCACAATTTTTGTGAATTTCTGGTCTCCTCTGCTGCTAGTTTCTGCTTCTGTTTTGTATTGAATTAGCGCAAATACAAAATTCAGCCCTTTATCAATTTTCACTTAAAAAAAAAATTCATCCTACAGAGTATCCAAAATGTTTCTTGTGTTTAGTTGACTTTTCTAAAGGTCTAGTGGTTTCAGGGACACGTTGCAGGCAGACAGCTTCTCCTGTCTACCACTGTTTGTTTTACAATAATTTCCACTCTTTCTATCTTTTGCCCATTCTCTTGGAGGTTCTTCCTGTTTCTCTACTTATCTCTTGGTGTTGCTGTAGTTCTGCAGAAACCTTTAGGATGACTTTGGAATCTTGCATGGTACAAAGTATCTCAAGTGCCTTATGGAAGTATTGCTTCAAACCAATGTAGTGTCTCCCTAAGAAAAATTCTTGTCAATACAGTTTTATATGTATACATTTACATTGGCACTGTCAACCACTTCTTGGTATATGTGTATATGTGCCTCGTTCATTGTTTTCTCTTTGATTTGAGCTTCTGAAGGGAGGCATGCATCTTACAGACCTTCGTATCTATCTGCTACAGCTCCTTGCATGGCCCCTTGCACAGAATAGTCATTTAATAAATATTTTAAATAAACTAATTACTTGCTTTGTTCTTACATAAAAAATTAACATTTCCCTAAGCATAACATCATTAGCAAGCTGAATTGACTTTAGCAAATATATATATAATTGATCCTATCATTTAAATCCAGCATCTGTGGTATGATGTAGAAGGGAATTGTTGATTGGGGGATGGAGGTTTAACAACTTTTTATTTTCACCCAGCCTTACTTTTGTACTTAACGTGGGGAATCTCTGGTGCAGTGTTTTTTTACTTCAGAAATATGTCGAGCGTGTTTCCAGTCACCAGCTTCCAGTGTGCAGCCTTTGGGGAGTACTCACATTGCAAAGCTTCCATGTGCTGCCTGGGAACTTTCTCCCTGCCAGGAAGAGAAATGTCCTCCTGTGGTCCCAGCAGAGTGTCCCTGGCTTCCTGGTCACTCCGCCTTCTCACTGAGGGGACCTCACCCTGGGGGTAGCCTTTTTATTATCAAATTCTAATAATCTGTGATCTGTGTGCCAAATCTGCCTTCACATTGGCTTTTTATTCTTGGAGTGGTTGGATTCGATTTTGGTTTGGGCTTTTTTCATTTATAGTAATTCTAGAATGTCATATGTTATGAAATACTAAGTATGGATGAGTGGCAAAGCTGCTTTAAAACTCACCAGTATGCTACAGCCCATCATTTCTAAATCTGATTAACACTCAGCACCTGCCAAGCAGCAGGAATGATTACAGGCTCATATTTTACATTCTTTTTGCATTGGTGCTTCCCCCATTTTCCTACTGTGGGAGACCCAACAGATAGCACTGAGGAGTTAAGAAGTCACAGCCTCGCTTGAGTTGTATTAGTATTAATTACCTGTGCAGATCTTGGATAATTGAAGCAATTACTCTTCATTTCAGCTCCAGGGCCTGGAATGGATGGTTTCCCTGTATAATAACAATTTGAACGGAATCTTAGCTGATGAAATGGGGCTAGGAAAGACCATACAGACCATTGCACTCATCACTTATCTGATGGAGCACAAAAGACTCAATGGCCCCTATCTCATCATTGTTCCCCTTTCGTAAGTAAAGTCATTTATTCCACAGTCATCGTTCTGTATGTTGATTAGTAGCTTATCCTTGTTTTTTACTTAAGACAGAATTGTAGCATGTAGTAATCTAAATCCAGATTACCAAGAGCATGTAATCTGGATTTAGGTTTTAATTTCCCACCCCTCCCCATCCTAGCCTGTTTGATTGGCTATTTAAGCAGGGGACCAAGTGATTTTATCAGCCATTAGCGTTACAGGTCTACACAGCCTGAACACCGCATAGTGAGTCTTGCTCATCATTATTCCTTAAGTGGCTCACAAAGGGGAAAGTTTGTGTGTGTGTGTGGATGTGTGAGGTTTCTTTGATTTTTTCCTTATTCCATTTCCAAAAGATTATATATTCTTAAATCTTCCTTTTAAAGCGGAATATAAATCAAAATCACAACTATGAATTTTGCATTAAAATAACCTTAGTATGTGCACTGAGGTTGTGTTTCAATGAGTTCACTGCTTAGTAAGGACAGGCCTTTGCTGTTCGCCATTACGTTCCCAGTGCCTCACCCACTGGGTGGTTCTTAGAAGGTCCTAAGTGGACACTACTGAGTGAGGGCATAATGATTCACAAGCACCCTCCCTGGGAGTTCAGTGTGTCTGCCTGTGGGTGTTAGGTTGCAGCTTTATTCACTGAGGTCTTGTTATAGATCTCAATGCTGATAGGAACTTGGACCTTCAGTAAGAAGGATTCTATTAATATTATTGTGTTTTCTTCGAATTTTTTCTAATGAAGACTATTTGCAGTCCTTTTTGTATGAATTATCTGTGTCTATAATATTTAGGCATCTTTTTTTGCATTTGATCTATATTTTGCACGTTCTGAATTATATATACAGTGACACTTTCAGGACTTTAAAAAAAAGTCATTCAATGTTTCTTCCCGTGTTCCCTCTTGACAGATTTATTTTATGTTTTCATGTGGTTTTGTAATTTCTTTTTCCTGACTCCACTTTTTTCTGAACTTATATGACTGTTTATGAAGACTCCTAAAATTATTCTGGCAATTGCTCTTTTTAAATATCATATTACAGTTTAGTTTTTTGCTCTCTGTGTATTCTCTAGTTTTTTTTTCTTACAAGATTTTTTAATGAACCACAAACTTGTCATGTTTTGTGACAGTTTATTTTGAACTTATCTCTTATTTCCACACCTTTAAAATATGTTGTTGAGATTATGTTATATTCCGTAGCCCCTTTCAAGGTGAGGCCTGAAAATGAATAAGAACATCTTTTTAACCATTGATTTTTATACAAATGTCTTTTTTCTCTGTATTTTTTTTTGTTGTTGTTCCATAGGACTCTATCTAACTGGACATATGAATTTGACAAATGGGCTCCTTCTGTGGTGAAAATTTCTTACAAGGTTTGGAATGCTGTATTTATATATAAATGTGGAAAAGCAAAAAATAGACCCTATTTTCTTCATTCCATATGCACATCTGTGAACTGTATTTGGTTGTAAAGTTTTGTCATGTACATCATGTACTAAACCGTGAGAGTTAATCATCCCAAGAAGATTACTGTAATAAACCATAATTACTTTCAGATAGTGAAATCCAGAAGAAAATTGTTAATTATCATATTGCAAGGTTTCTGATGAGAGTAATACAAATGACAAATATCACACATTCTGCGTGCTGCTGACTGGCTCGCTGTGGGCTGCTACTGTGCCGACTGTTCCTGCAAAGTCAGACAGTTACCCGGGTGCCCGGGCTGCCTGCTGTACTTTCTCAAAAGAACTGGAGGCTTTCAGCAGAGCAGTGGGTTCTCTACTACCACAAAGTCACTGTCATTTCTCTTTGCCCTCCCACTGTCTTTGGTGGGAAAATCTTTCTAAAAAAGATCTGAAAAGGATCAAGATGTGTAATTTAGCCAAAACTTCCTCGTGTATAATAGATCAGTCTATGAGAATGTGTGTCTGTGCATTCTTCAGTCACATGTCTGGGCATCATTAAGCTATGAATAGTGAGAAATAATGCACATATATGTCCATAGGATCATGCATATATTTTTTTCTTTCCATTCAGGGTACTCCTGCCATGCGTCGCTCCCTTGTCCCCCAGCTACGGAGTGGCAAATTCAATGTCCTCTTGACTACTTATGAGTATATTATAAAAGACAAGCACATTCTTGCAAAGGTATGTTTCTAAAAAATTATTTTCTCTCTAATTATGGACCATTGCACTGGAATGTGAAGTATTGCCCAAATCAGTAGTATAGTTAGATCCTTAGATGGCTTGTCCCTTTCTTTATTTTTTAAAAATTTTATCAGAGTTTGATGTATTTAGGTCATGGATTTGTTTTCATGCATGCTATTTGTGTGTGTGTGTGTGTGTGTGTGTGTGTGTGTGTGTATGATTGATCCTGGAGTGGCTCTTGCCTATCAGAGTTGACGAGTTTACATCTCTTAAAAAAATTCACCTGGTTGCTTCTGCAACTCTTTTCTCTCCAACAGCTTTGAACATTCTCAGGAGAGAAATAATTGTTTTTGTTGCCCTGAGGTATTGTCAGTGTAACTTCATTCCTCTTGTGCCTTTGTTTCTCCGAAGATGAGCCAGACACCTCTCCATATGGTCTCCACCATATGAACCATATGAACGTGTATCTAAGCAGTGGCTTTTGTGGTAGTCTTGTTTCAGGTTTTTCTTGGTGAAATAATAGACCATCATTGTTGGAATTACTCAAGGCTGTTTCTGTGACTGTTTATTTGAAACTGAGAAAGGTGTTTCTGTGACTTACGTGTCTCCTAATTTGTGTGTCCTAAGTTGTTCCTTAGCCACAAAGTAGAAATTTTTACCCCCATTTATATCATCTTGTCTTCTAATACATTCATGTAGAAAGACGGAAGTACTCTCTTTCATGGAACAAATAATGAAAACTCATTTTTTTCTCTTTAGTAATTTTTTTACCCCATGATGTTTTGAAGGCACTATAATCTGAAACTAAGTTATGTCCAAAATTGAATAGAATCTCTATTTCTGGGGTCTATTCTATTTCTGCATTAAACTCTTGCTCTGGGAACTGAGAGTTCCCTTCATGGCATCATAGGAAATAACAAAAAGGAAATATGTTCCCAGGGGAGGTTTAATAATTGAGATGGCACTGGCAACAATGTTGTGTTCCACCTCCTCACACTCAGAGATGAATTTGGCAGTGTCAAAAATGATGTGTTTTCAATATTACTATGGGAATGTGTTTGTACATCTGAGATCCTTTTAAAAAAATTCATATTGTGTCATCTGCATATGTATTTCAAGATTCATTGGAGATGCCTGGTAATGAGACGCATTGCTTTTATTTGTTACTGGAGAAATGGAGCTATAGAAAGGGGTAGTAATTTTGTCCAAGTGGAAGACCTAATCAGTAGTAGACCCAATAGCAAAATCAAAGGCCTCTGATTCTTTATTACTTCATAAGCTAAATTAGGCAGGAAAGTAGATTTAGGATATTTATTTAAATATATTTTTGTCTGCTTACCTCTTTTCATGCTGTTGGTAAGTTTGAGACAGTTGATTGTACAGTTTTAATTATCCTTTAAGCACTTTCCTTAGAGGTAGTGGAGGAAGGAAGAAAAATTGAGGTAGTTTGTTTGTTTGTTTGTTTACCTGTACATCCCAGCCTGACTGATAATTTTATTCCTTTTCCCCTGGCATGTCTGATGCTTCTAATGAGGAAGGCAAGGACTGTATAGAATACTTTCCTCATCTCCCTTCTCTCTCTAGGAGCTTTGCAGCAGGATCTGGGGACATCTGAGCACCAGATGTTTTTCTTGGCCATAGCCACTGTTTTGTAGAGAATGGATAGGCTTAGTGGAACATTCCTCATTGTTCTCACTTTAAGAAACTGAACAGTGCTCTTAAGAGGACTGAAGGGTAAGGCATGAGAGAGGAAAGGGACTGTGTAGACAGGACGGAGGACTGGGCCATTTAAGCATTCTGGCCTTTTTACGCAATAGTCATGTTGGGGAAGTATGCTGTATTTAATTCTGCAGTTTTGGCATAAATAGAGGAATGATATTTTTGCACTGCCCTTTCTGCCAGTGAGTATATCCTTTTATTTTAGATAAAACAGGGGTCCTAGATCTGGCAGGTAAGGAATGTGCGTGTATTGAGGGAACTTGGTTGTCAGACCTAATTTTTGAAGAGCTGTATATACAAATTTAATGTGAAACGGTCCAACTTTTAAATGTTAGCAACCAGTCCAAACAAAACAAAACACACTTCCCAGCCAAGCCCTAAAGGTAGTAACCAGCCAGGCTAATAGAAAAGAAGGTATGGAGCCAGGAATATCTCAGCTGTCGAACCTGCTAGGGCCATCTTGGAAAAATTAGTCATTAACCTCTGCTTCAGGTGGGTACCTATATTCTGCACCTGTCATGAGCCGAAATAGCATGACAATGAAATCTGGGATAGCTGTCATGATACAGTATTAATAGAAGGGGCATTGGATGGGGAGATGCAGGATCCACATGTAGGAACAACCATGTCATTCTGGACCCAAATTTCCTTCTTTGTAAAAAGTTGATTTGGAATTACGAGGTCTGTAAGGAACGTTGTTGCTTGAACATTCTATTATTACAGGATGTCTTATGCGGCCTATCAGGCATGAGACATTGTTGAGATTCTCTTGTCTCAAAGGTAATCACAGCATATCATATACCAAAGGATGGGTTCTTTGGTTTCCCGCACCACTACTTGCTTGTTGGAAATAGTTGTATTTTCCCTTGCTTACTACGTGTCCGTCCTTCCTCTTATGTTATAGATTCGGTGGAAATACATGATAGTGGACGAAGGCCACCGAATGAAGAATCACCACTGCAAGCTGACTCAGGTCTTGAACACTCACTATGTGGCCCCCAGAAGGATCCTCTTGACTGGGACCCCGCTGCAGAATAAGCTCCCTGAACTCTGGGCCCTCCTCAACTTCCTCCTCCCCACAATTTTTAAGAGCTGCAGCACATTTGAACAATGGTTCAATGCTCCATTTGCCATGACTGGTGAAAGGGTACTGGTCTGACTTTTGTTTTTTCCACTGCCTGACAATGACATGAAATGAAAGGCCCTAAAGCTGGGAACATTACTGCCACAGAACACCCACAGGGTGGTTTGCAATGTTGTTTATTTTATGAAACCCATCGGTTTCATGGGTGGACATGGTCTTGTGGTGGGGTTATTTTCCCTTCCTAGGAAAATGGATCTAGTGGTACATGGGGCATCTAACCCCTTTGTCTTTTGCCAGCATGTTTACCAGGCTACCAGAAAAGGGTCCCTACTGGTGGAACCAGTGGGCCACAGGGAGGATGAACATGGAGATATTTTGCTGAATTAATTTAACCAGACAAAATTAACAACTAAATACAAGCTTTAAACAAATCTTTCCTTGCTATAAACTTGGAGTTCCCTTTAAAATATTTCCACATGAAGAGTTTGTGTGTAAAACAGAACTGGTTTTCACTAATTTTCTGCAGACCTTTTTTTTTTTTTCTTTCTTTTTAGGTTTTAATGTGAGTTTCAGTTGTGTGTGTACATAAATTGTCTTCCTGGAGTAGCCATTTATTTTCCAGTTTCTTATTGTTCCTTCCACTGTCTTCTCTTAAGACCTCATTTATGAAAGGAAGACAATGGGCCATTGCAAGAAAAGAAATGGGCACATGTCATTTTCATAGTGGTTCATCATTAATAGGAATGAAAACCCACTAAAAATGCTTTAGTAAAATTTCGGTTTGAATTATTTGGCCCTTTGATTTTGAGGCACGTGGGCCCCTCCTCAGTGGTTAACTCACTGGCTTGCCCATTTGTAGAAAGTAGTGTCAATCAATTCTGCCCCCTAGAGGTTAATAGGAGAAAGTGAAAGAGAAAGCCGGGAAATTTGTAAGTTGGGCTAAATTTGAACTAGATAGGGCTGAGAAAAGGAAAGGAGTGAAGTTAGAGGGACTTAGAGGTCCACCAGCATAAACTGGATTGACTCTTGTTCCTCTTCTTTAT
Source organism: Piliocolobus tephrosceles (assembly GCF_002776525.5). NCBI lineage: Eukaryota > Metazoa > Chordata > Mammalia > Primates > Cercopithecidae > Piliocolobus > Piliocolobus tephrosceles. Next base: position 80,379,877 of record NC_045447.1, on the reverse strand, counting down.
ATGTGCAAGCCCCTGTTCCTTTAGTATGTTTCTATGTCTGAGACAACCAAGACGAAGGGCCTAACTTAAGGCTGCCACTTTAAATAGGGAACATATTAACTATTCCCCCCTTCTCCCATTCTATCTCGATCTTCAGTCCGTCTTCATTGACAGTCATATTCCATACAATTTGGGGCTGTTGACAGTACTGATAAAAAACTGGTGGTTTCCGGACTCTTTTCCATAGAACTCAGCATTAAGACAAAGATCTATTTAGAGGTCATTTTGTTACCACTTGGTAGGCAGGTGGGAAGATAATTCAGAGGTAGATATGATAGGCTTAAACCTGGCTTTAATGCATGTAAAATGTCAGTCATGTATTGAAATATAAGTGTAACATAAAGCTTTATTGTATGAAACATCCTTTTCTTTAAAACACCAAATTCATATAAGCCTCTCTTACAGGTGGATTTAAATGAAGAAGAAACTATATTGATCATCAGACGTTTACATAAGGTGTTAAGACCATTTTTACTAAGGAGACTGAAGAAAGAAGTTGAATCCCAGCTTCCAGAAAAAGTATGTCACACAGTCAAAAGTTGTGGGGTTTTTTTTTCCTCCAGCAAATATATTTGAAGTACCTGCCTCTGAAATTGTGTTTCTGAAACAGCAGACTCATATTGTAGTTATAAGTATATTGAAAATAACTTAAAGTGCTTTTTTGTTTGATAGGGCTAGAGAGAGAAGGGAAATTATAGCATTTGCAGCCTGTTTTCCAAAAGCGTTCGAGGGGATTTTATAAAATTATCAAATTCATTGAGTCTCATTTACATTTTAATTTTAGATTTTTTTTTTTTTTTTTTAAGTGACTGGCCTCATTGAGTTCACTGTTGCAGGCACTGTAGAATTGTTCTGTTTATAAGTGAATGGAAGATTTGACTTTGGGGACTTGTGTCATCATTGAAGGAGATGGGAAACATTTGCAGGTTTTCTAGAAATGTATTTAGCATTTGATGTTTGTGATGTCACTATTCTGACAGTAAGTGAAAAAACAAGAGTTTCTGCAAATTACAGACACATCATCTAATTATTCGGGGACATTATTTTTGTTCCGTGCCATAAAAATTAAGTTCCTGTGAACATTTTAAGCCAGTATTTTTCAGACTAACTTTTGGAAACTTAGTTTGCGGTACTTTAGAACACCTTTTGAGCCCTTCGCTCCATGTTTCGGGGTTGGATTTGAGTATTAGTTTACTATGTTTCTGATCGTATTTTGGAATCATGCATATTTGAATTCTAAGTTTCATTCTCTTAAAGATAGTTTAGCATTGTATACTATTTGTTGCACGAGGTATTTTGATTGGAGCTTTTTCTTTAGAAGAGCCAATTCTGAGATGTTTTATTTTTTGCATGATTGTGGTTTTTCTGGGTAACGACTCTATTTTTGGACAGATGGGTTCATCCTGTTCATTTTTAAGTGGGAGTTGTCAAGATGGTATACAAAGTTGATCACTTTGTTAAGAGAGAATTTTACTCCCTAATCCTTTATGCATTGACAGTCGGAAAAAAAATTAAAAATGATTTTTATGCCATGCATATCTCAGTGCAAGTCTAAGTATTTAAGTATTTTATTCTGCTGGTGAATGCATCTTGGATGTAGAATGCTGTTGTTATTCCCTTGGACTTCCTGTGGTCTTGGCCTCTGGGTAGCACCCTTTCTGTTCAAGATGGAGTTTAGTTACTGAGTAGATAAATTGGTAAATGGGTATAGTGGCCATGTGGGTGCCTTGAATTACTTCCTAGCATACAGTTACAGTGATTCTGCAAGTGATAGAGATGGAATGTTAATTATTTTAATTTATCACATAATTTCTTTTTTTTTTCTTTAGAAGAGGTATAAAATAAAAGGCAATTAACTGAAGCCCTTCATTTATTCATTCCATAAAACTTCTTAATCTTGTTCATTCATTTCTAAGACTGGCTAATACAGATAGATTTTAAAAAGTATATTGCAAGTTGAAAGTATGTTATGTTTTAAGAAAATCCACTAGAGAAAAATTGAAATTTTTGCAGCTTGAGATTTATGAGGTGATTAATTATATCACAAAGGAATTCTTTGCTTTACAAAAATATTTAATTTATGGTTCTTTCTATAAGAGAAGTTCCTGAGTATACTTGAAGGTTGATAAAATTTTTTAAAAATGTGTTTACCCTCCAATTGTCAAGACTATGTCTCCTGCGTAAAGCATACATGTACTCTTTAGCACCCAGAGTATTATATTTGAGATACGTAAAATAGTCAGTGTGTGGTATGATATATGGCTACCTTTAGAGGTATCTGTATCTTTAGAGGCAGCCATGTTATCTTTTCCTGGAGGAACTTGGTGGAGTGGAAATCATGGGCTCTGCTTGTCAGAGTAGGCATGGGTTTCACCACATTCTCCATCTCTTACTATGTGAACTTAGGCAAGTCATCTAAACTAAACGGGTCTTAGTGTTCTTAATCAGTGATCTGGAAGATAAATGACTCTGCCTTATGGAGTTCTGAGGATTAAAGGGATATAGGGCTCCTAATACCATGTCAGGCACATGGTAGGCACCCAACCAGTGACAGCTGCTTCTACATATTCCTTATTTTCTACTCATGTGGCTGTCTCTGTTATTAATGGGACTTCCATTTTCCTATTCTTCAAGCTCTTTCTCACTGTTCTCTTGTCTTTGCTATCCTTCCAGTAGCCCCCCTACATCTAACTCCGTAAACTTTTCAAGTGCTTTGTGTGTGTATGTGGTTGTTGTTGATATGGCTGGGCTGATGTTCATTTTCTACTTTTTCAGCCTTGTTAGGATTTTTTTTTTTTTTTAACCTGGGGAAAGTTGGAAATCTCATTGCCATCTTAGGGGGTAAAGAAATTTCTTTTACCACCACTGCTTACAGCCACAAACAACATGTATGTCTTACTTAGCTTGAATAAAGAATCCAGAAAGGAACTATGGCAGATGGAGGAAAAGGCTAAATACTTTCACAGGAGTAATTCTCAACTGTTTTTATGAAAAAAGAACCATATAGGAAAGAGGCTTTTACTTTGATTTTTTAATTTATGTGTAGTAAAATTTGCTTCTTTTGGTGTATACTTTTATGAGTTTTGACAAATGAAGAGTTGTGTTAACCATGCCCACAACAAAAATTTAAAATAATGTAATCATCCACCCCTTCAAAAAAAATTCCCTGGTATTCCCTGGTACTACTTCTTTTCAGTCAAACCCTCCCTCAGCTCTTAGCCTCATGCAGCCACTAATTTGTTCTCCATCCCTGTCTATGGCTTTGTCTTTTCCAAAATGTCATATGAGTAGAATAAGACAATATATAATCTTTTGCATCTGTTTCTTTTTTAATTTGGCAAAATGTGTTTCAGATTCATCCATGTTGTTGCATGTATCAATAGTTGGTTCATTTTTATTGTTGAATAATATTCCATTATATGGATGCAGCACAGTTTGTTTGACACTTGGGTCATTTCTAGTTTTTGACAATTATGAATAGAGCTGCTATATACCTTCATGTACAAGTTGTTGTGTGAACATAGGTTTTCATTTCACTTGAGTAAACGCCTTAGGTATGTGACTACTTGATCGAATGGTATACACAGATTTATAAGAAACTTCTGCATTGTTTCTTAGACTGTCTGAATCACTGGGTAGTCCCACCAGAAATATATGACCATTCCGCTTCCTCCACATTCTCATTAGTGCTTGGTATTGTCGGTTTTTCAAGACTTTTAGCCATTCAATAGGTGCATAGTGGCGTCTTGTAACTTTAATTTGCATTCTCTAATGTCTAATATTGTTGAACATCTTTTCATGTGCTTTCTCAGGTGAAACTAAAGCAGGTATATAAAGGCCACAATTTTGTAAATGCAGGTCAACCACATAGGAAAATTAGCTTTAATATTAGTCTAATGAAACACTTAATGAGCAAAGGAATATACCCACCCCCCAACCACCAACACCGCCCAGCCATTGGCATAAAATCCATTTCTTATGCGTGGGAAAGAATGCCAAATAGAAAGGGGATTATATAAGAACAACTTAAGCTAAATAAAAATTGATTTTTCTATTTAGCTCCCATTTAAGGTTATCTGTGCTGACTCTTTTGTTAATTCATGTCATCAAGAACCTACTATACTTGCAATTGGCTGGGTATTTCTTTATGTCTAAATATGCTAAAATATGTATATAATGTCTGAGGTTAACTAGTGGTTGACCTACCTAAAGTCAGTCCTGATTCTGATATAGTTTGTGTAAAACACCAACAAAGCTTTGCTTACATTGGCAATTTGTGTATTCATTATATCAAATTTTGGAATGCTTAGCATAATTAATCATTACTTTGTTCCTCTCTCATGCCATAGAGTTTAGAACCTGAGACTTTCATAAATTGAATCATATTGTTTAAAAATCTCAGTTCACAAAGCAGTGATATATCACATGTAGTTTAGGTTTATTATTCCAATAATACATCCTTTAGGAAGGGGAATTATAAATGAAGGATAGTATTCAGGCAGAAGTTATGAACAAAGTTCAAATACTTCTACAGGGGTATATAAGAAGAAATGCTGGGCCAGTATAGTGACCTGACTTGCCTACTTTTAGGGGCCAATTAGGCCATTTATTAACATAAGAATGCTTAGGAGATAAGTACCAAATACATGAGGTCAGCACCTCAGTTTTACGTATGATTTAAACGAAAATAGCTCCAGTGGCTCTCACAAGTCTTAACTTACTGGGAGAATCACCCCCGTGAAGAAGTCACAAGTTTCATTTGCTATAGCACCAGTATATTTTGAGGAGCTTTCACATGCATGCTCTAAACAGATGCCATCACATTTTTTTGGGGGGCGAACTCAGACTCAACCCAGTTGGAGTTGGCACGATTATTATAAAAACTTCTTGCGTCACTGTGATTCAGTGTGGTGGCTTTAGAATTGTTCAGCCCATCCCTTTTCTTGATACATACCTGTCGATCGCCTGCTCTGTACATTGTGCTGCACTCAGGCCAGGTGGGAGGCATAATACACCAGAAATGGGAGGCATGATGTGAGAAGTCAACAGACTTGGCTGTGGAGATGAGGGCTACTCACACTGAATAATGGCGTGGCAATGCAAGGCAACATCATCCCACCAATCAGAATGAATGACTCAGGCATTCAGGTGGTTTAGGACAGGGGTACCCAGTATGTACACATGGGTGTGTGTGTTGGGGAATGCTTATTAGTAATCCACTGGGTGGAGAAAGATGTTAGAACAATCATATATATTGATCTTTCTCTTAAAAAAATCTTTACTGATATTTAACATGCAAATTGACACTGGTACTATGTGGTAGGTATGTATGTGTGTCTGAAAGCCAGTCATGTGCTGGGAGTACACTCTGTAGGTTATCCCAGGGGAAGCGTGAGAGTGGGTCTCCCCCACCCGGAGCGTCTGATGGTCCATTCATCCTTGCTGCCTGGTTCATTTACTTTCTGCCGATGGTAAGGCATTATGGGTCTCCCTGTGCCCAGATAAGGAGATTTAGTATGATCTGATTTTAACTAAACTACCACCCCTGGTCCCCAGAAGGGCTTAAAAGGATTCTGCAAAGGAGTGCAGGTTGAAATCACATAAGCATAGATGAACAACGGGAAAAACGCCATCCTGTCTCTTCTCCCATTCCTAGTGTTGGTGTTCAACAGCCACATCATGGTACTTGGGCTGGAGTTGATGAAAAATATTAGGCGGCTAATATCAAATTGGCGGCTTTAAATAGGGATATAAATCAACTTCCTTTAACATTGACCCATGCCCTGAAAGTAACTCATATCTTGAGACATTAATATTAGTGCATGCATATAGTAATTCATAAATAAAAATGTAGATGTGTATTGGGAAAATGAGCTTTAGCATGTCTTCTTATTTTTCTTCTCCATTATCAAAAAAGCTTCCTGACAAACTTCTTTGAGAGAAATGAAAGGGAAATTGGCTTTGGCTGATAGTGTGATTGGGAAAGATCTTAAAAAGGGTCTTCAGGGTAGAGTAGAGTTAGAAAGGAGCCTTAAGACTAACTAAGGACATCCCAGGCCTGGGGAAAAGTACAAAAACAAACCAAGTGGCATGGAGTTGTTTGGGAAGGCTCTGGGAGCAAACATAAAATACAGTTGTGAAGCTTATGTGATTTTGATCATGTGTATTAAATCCCCTAATTGTGTGAGGAAAGAGACTCTGCCTTCCAAGAGCAGCCATCAGGTCCTGGAGAGCAGCTTGCCTCTCTGCGGACTTGATCTCTTTGAGGATGCTTGCATCCCTGTCTCCATGGCATCACCATGCATGCCTCCTGCTTTCCAAACTCCTTCACCTCCAGCCCTTAGCAGTGGCTGACTGATAGGAAGGTGCTTGAGTGTTCTTTCCTGAATTCTGGATCTGCCTTCCCCAAATGCACAAGCATCAGCCGTGCCTTCCACATTCAGGAAGGTTTGATCAAGCCAAGAGGGAGGTGCAGGTGAAGGTGAACCTCAGGCAGAGCTAGGAAGCCTGAAAATCTCCTTAGTCATCCTAACATGGAGCTTAAAAGAGTGGATTCTATTTCAAATCCTAACTGTGCCATTGAATAGCTATATCTTTGGGCCTGTAGCTAAACGTCTGTGGTGCTCAGATTCCTAATCTATAAAATGAGAAGGCTAAATGTAGCTATCTCAGTAGAGCTCTTTTGTGTGTTAAATGAGGGAAGGCACGGAAAGCGCTTTGCACTTTGCACAGGGCCTTTTCTATGGAAAGAGCCGAGTAATATTAGTCCTTGATGTCATTTTACCATTATACTTGTTAAAGTCTAAAGTTGTTCAACATTTTTCTTTACCATTATCAAATGTTATTGTGAGTTGACAGCTCTTGAAAAAGTAGAAGGCTAGGGTAATCATTTCACAATGTATGTGTATATCAAAATATCACAGACATACCTTAAATATATATAATTTGTGTTTCTGTATATTATACCTTTTTAAAATATTATACCTTGATGCAATTATACGTCAGTAAAGCTGAAAAAATTAGAATTTTTTTTATTATACTTTAAGTTCTAGGGTACATGTGCACAGCATGCAGGTTTGTTACTTATGTATACATGTGCCATATTGGTGTGCTGCACCCAGTAACTCGTCATTTACATTAGGTGTATCTCCTAATGCTATCCCTCCCCCCTCCCCCTACCCCATGACAGGCCCTGGTGTGTGATGTTCCCCACCCTGTGTCCAAGTGTTCTCATTGTTCAATTCCCACCTATGAGTGAGAACGTGCGGTGTTTGGTTTTCTGTCCTTGCAATAGTTTGTTCAAAATGATGGTTTCCAGCTTCATCCATGTCCCTACAAAGGACACGAACTCATCCTTTTTTATGGCTGCGTAGTATTCCACAGTGTATATGTGCCACATTTTCTTAATGCAGTCTATCATTGATGGACATTTGGGTTGGTTCCAAGTCTTTGCTGTTGTGAATAGTGCCGCAATAAACATACGTGTCCATGTATCTTTATAGCAGCATAATTTATAATCCTTTGGGTATATCCCCAGTAATGGGATGGCTGGGTCAAATGGTATTTCTGGTTCTAGATCCTTGAGGAATCGCCACACTGTTTTCCACAATGGTTGAACTAGTTTACAGTCCCACCAACAGTGTAAAAGTGTCCCTGTTTCTCCACAACCTCTCCAGCACTTATTGTTTTCCTGACTTTTTTTACGATCGCCATTCTAACTGGTGTGAGATGGCATCTCATTGTGGTTTTAATTTGCATTTCTTTGATGGCCAGTGATGATGAGCATTTTTTCATATGTCTGTTGGCTGCATAAATGTCTTCTTTTGAGAAGTGTCTGTTCATATCCTTCACCCACTTTCTGATGGGGTTGTTTGATTTTTTTCTTGTAAATTTGTTTAAGTTATTTGTAGATTCTGGATATTAGCCCTTTGTCAGATGCATGGATTGCAAAAATTTTCTCCCATCCTGTAGGTTGCCTGTTCACTCTGATGGTAGTTTCTTTTGCTGTGCAGAAGCTCTTTAGTTTGATTAGGTCCCATTTGTCAATTCTGGCTTTTGTTGGCGTTGCTTTTGGTGTTTCAGACATGAAGTCCTTGCCCATGCCTATGTCCTGAATGAGTCTCACTCTGTCACTCCAGTGCAGTGGCACGATCTCGGCTCATTGCAACCTCTGCCTCTTGGGTTCCAGCAATTCTCCTGCGTCAGCCTCCTGAATAGCTGGGATTATAGGCACACACTACCACGCCTGGCTAATTTTTGTATTTTTAGTAGAGATGGAGTTTCATCATGTTGGGCAAGCTGGTCTGGAACTCCTGACATCGTGATCTGCCCACCTCGGCCTCCCAAAGTGCTGGGACTGCAGGCATGAGTCACCACACCTGGCCAAATTATGGAAATTTTTTATATTAAAAAAAAGAGAAGTACTTTAAACATATAACATGATCAGTTTTCTAAAACACAAAGCCTGTGTGAAATGCATACTTATTTATTAATCTTGGAGATTTTTCTTTCACCTGGCCAAGAAGGTCATTAAAAACTGAAGCATGTTTTTGGAGGGTTACTTACACTTCTCAACTTTTCTGTCAAAGAGCGAGCTTTGCTCTAATCTCATTTGATGCATCAAAATGTGTGGCCAAAATCTATTCATTGTGGTTCCATTTGGTCTGACAGATTCCTTCTAAAGTAACAATTGAATGAATATTCAAGTTCTTTGTGACCTCTTCTCCCTGGCCTTCAGAGCTGCAAATAATGTGATCATTTTAAATCAGTTTATTAAACATTAGCTTGCTGATTTACTTTTAATCACATTCTGCATATTTCTAGGCATTAATCTGATGTTTATTATGGAAATTGCACATTTGTGTTCTTGGGATTCTTTTTTAAATAAAGAAAAACAATGGTAGGAAATAAGGCAGATTTTCTGTATTAGGAGTATGATAAAGTATGCAGGTGTGTGATAAACCATGAGCATGTGAATTCCCCTTAACTTTGTAAAATTGGATTTTGATAGTATTTCAACTGGAAGCACAGGAGGCCTTGTCCTCCTTTAGATGGCCATAAAGTAGTGTCTAATTGTGGATTAATTTCTCTCTTCCGCCTGTTCTCACTAGGTTGCATCCTGCCATTTCTCAAGAGTAGAAGTTAACGGTAGTCACCCTAGGGATGTTATAAATCTCACTTTTAGACTAGTATTAGAGATACCACATGTGACCATTTAAAAATGTTTCACGAAGAAAATCACAGGATATTTGTCAGTCACTGCTTTTCCTAAAACCGTTCTGTTCATAGGAAAGGAAGTATAATTGGGAAGTGAAGGAAATACTAAAAATACCCCATATTGAACATTTTTGAATTTGAACAGTTTGTAAGCCATTCTCTCTCTCAAATTTGGAATCAAGTCCAGAAATTTCAGAAAACATGACCCCAGCATCAATTACATATAACCTTTGGAAGCTCCCACCATCATAATGGTACCTTTAACAATGATGACTCTGGTATCTTCTAACACCCCCATCTCAGCCCGCACTCCATGAATCCAAGAAAGAGAAAGAGAGACACCTTTGTGCTTCCAGGAGTGACACTGATTCAGCAGTCTTCTTAGAACAGGCGCCTTCTCCTTCCCGCTCTTGCCTACTTAGTGTTCTCTTTTCCGCAGGTGGAATATGTGATCAAGTGTGACATGTCAGCTCTGCAGAAGATTCTGTATCGCCATATGCAGGCTAAGGGGATCCTTCTCACAGATGGTTCTGAGAAAGATAAGAAGGTATGTTGCGGAAGATGATGCAACTCAAGGTGCTGTGATATGTATTCTCATGGCTGTGACATTGAATATTCACAGGAAGCATCCCTGCTAATGCTGATTTGTTAAAGTAAATCACTGGACCTCCTTTGAGCAATTATAGCTGCCAAAGATAATCTCTTCACCTCTTAGCTGCATTGGGGCAGGAAGAAAGAAGGAATATGTTCACATTACCAAAATAGTTAGCTCTGCTTATGTCAATTTTGCAGCAAATATATTCTGCCTAAATGTGGGGTGGCATTTTAGAAGGTTTTAAAATCCAGTTTCACTCCCTGGGCATCTGTTCTGTGCTTCTGTGTTCTGGAGTCCTACGGAATAGACAGTCATGTCACAAAGCCATTGACTAGACATAATTCTTCAAGGTTCACTTTTTTTGTAGGATACGTTAATCACAAGAAAGACATATCAAACTCAGGAACTGCTATATAATTAAAGAAGCTTTAAACCACAAGGTGTGTAGGTGACTGAGAAAACCTTTGGTCCTTTGTATAAGAAGCCCAGTTTAAAAGATCTGAAATGTCTGACCAGTTAATAATTAGTTTTATTTTTCTCTTTCCACTGATTCTTAGGGGAAAGGAGGTGCTAAGACACTTATGAACACTATCATGCAGTTGAGAAAAATCTGCAACCACCCATATATGTTTCAGCACATTGAGGTAAGTCTCTATTGTGTGTGTTGAGCCTGATTGTGCTAATATACTAATGCTAGTTAAAAAAACGAACAAACAAAACAAAAACCAAAATAGGTTTAAAACATGTTGGTGGAAGTTGAGATGACATGATCTGATAGCTCGACAAGCAGAATTAACAAACATGAGTATTCTTGTTATGGGTTCTCATTGGCACCAAGCATCTGAGCATCTGGAATTTTATAACCAAGAGTTTAAAGTGGAGAGAAAATGTTGTAAGCAGTGGCTCACTTGTGTGGGTTTGGGTAAGTACTGTGAATTACCTTGTTATAGTAGGAGCTCTGAAATTGAAGATAATGATAAATACATTCAGTTTCCTCAGAAGAATGCTGTGAAAAATATTAAAATAACATATTTATGACTGCTAAAGAGAAAGATTTTCTTTAAATATTTTCTTTGTAAAAGACACTGGCTTTAGTCTGTTACTTTGATTTATATTTTTCCTTTCTTGTTTCTGTCGTAATGATGTAAATCCATGCTTTCATCCTGATGCTCAGGTCTCTAGAAAGCTGTTTTGCAGGGAGAGGACATTTTCTGCCATGTTCACTCCATGTGAATAAGTTTCCTAAATTGACAGTGTTTCACCCCAGTCAGAGCAATTGACTGGAGCAGGAATGAAAAGGAGCCACAATTGTATTCCCCATTTGTCATTGCTGCTGCTGAGGCAAATGGTCCTGGTGGCAATTATTTGCCAGGGCAGTGCCTACTTTCTACTGCAAAATGGGCAGGCGACATAGAGAACATCACTGCAGGGCTCCAGTGTCTGCATCAATTTATTTTAAAAAATACATAGAAACTTCTGGAGAGTTAAAACTTAATCACAGTATAAAAATTGAGTTGGAGCACTCTTCTTTTCGAATATTCTTTTTTCTCCCTTATTTTTGGCAGTTGTACCTGTCAGGTCAGAGTATTCATTGCACACCATATCTGCATGCCAGAATTCTTTTCTAGCTGTGCTGGATAATGGGAAAGATTTCGGACGGTGCTATTGCCTTCAAGTCCATAGGAAAAAGTATCCGTAGACACCAGGGAGAGGACCCACAGCCATAGGAGAGAGTGTATGGGCGTAGAGGAGAATAGCCATAGATATAGGGGAAAGTATCTACATATATCGAAGTAAAACGACAACAGCAACAACACTTAAAGAATCTCATGGCTGGGTGCGGTGGCTCACTCCTGTAAGCCAAGCACTTTGGTAGGCCGAGGCAGGCAGATGACCTGAGGTCAGGAGTTCAAGACCGGCCTGGCCAACATGGTAAAACCCCGTCTAAAACTACAAAATTACAAAACTACAGAATTACAAAACTACAAAAATTAGCCCTGTGTCATGGCAGACGCCTGTAATCCCAGCTACACAGGAGGCTGAGGAAACAGAATTGCTTGAACCTGGGAGGTAGAGGTTACAGTGAGCCAAGATCATGCCATTGCACTCCAGCCTGAGTGACAAGAGCGAAAGTCGGTCTCAAAAAAAAAAAAAAAAGTCTCACTAGTAAGTCATAATTATTTACATGTATTGTTGAAGGGGAATGCAGTGGCCAAAAATGAGTTCATATCCACTAGGTCACTTTGTAACTGTGAACTGGGGTACGTCACTCAGATTCTCCATGCTATAATGTGCTTGATTTGTAAACAGGGGTAATAATAGATTATAGGACTGGCAGGAGGACCAGCTTTTAAACAGTAACATGTGAAGCATCTTGTAAACTGATGTCGTGTTATATCAGATGTAAGGCACCAATGAATTGGTAGTGGGCGTAGGTTGGGTTGAGAGGAGCTGGGAAAAAAGTCTAATGATGAAACTGTCTGGGGTTTTGTTAGTCTAACCTATTGCCCACCGTCCCATTTTTTTCTGAAAACAATTTTAAGACATGTATGGTAATCTATGAGGGCCTTGAGGGACTTAGGAATTTTGAAGATTAAGCAGCAATCTTACTTCATTTTGGTTATCATAAAAGAAATGATCCCTTCAGCCATGCTGGGCTAAGTAGGGAAGGGAGGGAGATGATGCCTTCTGTCCTCCAGCTTCAGTCTGGAGGGTGGGAAAGGATAGAGGAGGAGTGGGATCATGAAGGAAGCGAAGTTTAAGGTGCATGCCCTTCGGTACCCGCATATTGACATTTTAAGTAGCAGTTGGTAGAAAGGCAGACTTTGATTTGCAATTTTTTTTAACAGAAAAACTCTCAGGAGTCTATTCCTAGAAACGAGATCCACAGTTATGGCAAATCTAGTGACAACTATGGAACAGAGGTGGTGTGTGAATTTGCCTTTGTTGTGTTTCGTTTGCTACACACCCTTTGTTCATACTAAATCCTACCAGATGCTCAGCCTCAAAGTGGGTCTCACTGCCTCCCTGGGGACCTTCAAACTCAAGAAATAAAAACAGTATTTTTAACATGATGCTGTTACCTAATCTCCAACAGCATCCATTGACACCCTCTCTTTGGTTTTCACAATCCTGCTTGGAGACAGGGATAGGGCCTAATGGAGACTATGGGCTTGGTTCTAGGGGATGGAGGTGAGGTATTGGCCACAGTCTATCCTGTTAATTTTGCCACAGGACTGGAGCTTACCATAGATGATGAGCATATTTGAGAGTACTGTTGAGCCCAGAGGGAAAGATCTGGTGCCATTGGAGGAATCGCTGCAGGGATCCAGGGAGGAGGGAAGGCAGAAAAGGGAGACAGCCGGTGGCTGATGTGAAAGTGTAACCTGCTTTCCATTCCCACCGATGGTTGCCATTCCCATAAAGTCAGAATGGAGAAATGCATGGAGAACAGTCATGTATTTCTTCCTGTGAATCAGAAAGGAGGGAGTTAGAGTTATGTGATTACACTCTGTATTCTGAAAACAGAAGCCAGACACCTGAGGGATGCTGTACATCTAGGACCTTATTTGTAACGGAGGAAAGCACAGTATAGAAGAGGTGTTAGGATTTCACCAAACTGACCAGGCATGGTGGCTCATGCCAGTAAGCCTAGCACTTTGGGAGGCCAAGGCAGTCAGGTCACTTGAGGTAAGGAGTTCAAGACCAGCATGGCTAATGTGGCAAAACCCTGTCTGTACTAAAAATACAGAAAATTAACCAGGTGTAGTGGCACATGCTGTAGTCCCAGCTACTCAGGAGTCTGAGGCAGGAGAATTGCTTGAACCTGGGAGGCAGAGGTTTGCAATGAGCTGAGACCGCACCACTGCACTCCAGCCTGGGCAACAGAGTGAGACTCTGTCTGAAATAAAAAAAAAAAAAAGGAAAAGAAAAGAAAAGATTTCACCAAACTAAGAATTAGAATATGTAATCACCGTTATTTTTATTGCTAATTTTTTCCACAATGCGTATTGTATTAGTCCGTTTTCATGCTGCTGATAAAGGCATACCTGAGACTGGGCAATTTGTAAAGAAAAAAGGTTGAATGAACTCATATTTCACATGGTTGGGGAGGCCTCACAATCATGGCAGAAGGCGAAAGGAACATCTTACATGGTGGCAGGCAAGAGAGAGTGAGAGCCAAGTGAAAAGGGAAACCCCTTATAAAGCCACCAGATCTCGTGAGACTTACAACCACGAGAATGGCTTGGGGGAAACCTTCCTGATGATTCAGTTGATTCCCCCAGGGTCCCTCCCACCACACACGGGAATTATGGGAACTACAATTCAAGATGAGATTTCAGTGGGGACACAGCCAAGTCCTATCACATGTATTTATATATACATATTAATTCTGATTTGCTTGTATTGTGCTCTTATAGTCTAGACTCTGAACTCCTTGAGTTCAGATCCACCCTAGAGGGTGGATCTCCAAAAACAACTATTGGCTCAGCTATGGGCCAGTGGGTGCTCAGTGACTGTGTGATGGGTAAACTAACTCTGTTACCTGAGAGTCTAGAGACTAGAAGAAACTCACAGGATACATTTCTGGTGGAACAAAAGTCTGCATGCAATATACTGAATTTCTCGTTCATTATATATGTAAGTTTTTTTGCTTATTCCTTAATTATTTTGTTTTAACTATAGAAATAGGTAGGATAACCTCACTAAAAGAGTAATCATTAAGTTAATAATTACATTTTTTTAAATCATTTTTCTCTCTCTCTTTTAAAGGAATCCTTTGCTGAACACCTAGGCTATTCAAATGGGGTCATCAATGGGTAAATCTCAAAATTTTTTTTCTTTTAAAAAAAATGTTGTTGGCCTTACATAAACTCCTCCTCTCTACAGTGTTTCCTCTTGTGCAAATACATACTTCCAGCCCTCTAAGTGCTCTTCAGTGGAGAAATTAACCAAAACGATATCAGCATTCTCTTTTACTTTACTGGCATAAATTATTACTTGCCTTAAGCAAGTGGCTATTCAAAGGACATAGATCTTATTTAATAGACTTAATAGTATCCTACTGTTCAAAAAATGTTGTTGAAGTTTCAAAGGTTTGTTATTTATAACCAAAAGTATAGCCTGGGCCTGAAGAGAATTTATCTTATTAAATTTCACATTGACGTTTGATATTAATGTACATGAGAAGAAATTTCTCATCTGCTGTAAATGTTTACAGTTTTATAGTCATTTGTTAGAGTATGGTCTGTGTAAGAAATGTTTTTCATTAGCAATGGATGTTAAAGAGAATCTTGACTTGCAACAACAAAAATGAACACTGCCTTAACAGAAAGTCTCTGTGTGTGTGTGTGTGTGTGTGTGTTGCAAATTTGAAAAATTTATTATTAGGATGTAGTCATCGTTCTTGGATGCCAAGGGCAGACAGTTTCACTGGGCTAAGAACCAGGAACTATAACCTATCCAGAAGCAGTGCTGCTAAGCTTTCCCAGCCTCTTCTTGCCTCTCTCTCCTCTGCGTTCTATGGTTACTCCTGCTCCCATCAGCTTGGCCAGGGTTGCATGGAGAAAACACGGCTATGGGGTATTTGGAGAACAGTTCTCAGAGTGGGGAATGGACATCAGGAAGACATACGTTTGAAAATGTGTCTGTTAGAAATAACATATCCTGTGTCATAAAATCAACTACCAGATGATACATTCCAGTACTATAGATTACATGTGCACTGGCAAGTTTTCTAAACAGTATCGCCTAGAATTCAGTTTTACTTGTATAACACAGCCCTGTTGATAAAAGAAAAATAAGGGTGAACTGTAGAGGGAAAAGGCCCTACTTTAGCCTTTCTTCATATCACAGCGTCTTCTCCATCTCATACTCCCATCGTGTTTTTGACTTGTACTTCTACAGTAATCCAAGACTCTTGTCCTCCCCCAGTCCATTCTTACACGATGTCCATAGTGATCTTATAAAAAGGTATGCCAGACCTCATCACTCCCCTGCTTAAAACCCACTGATGGCTTTTCATTGCACTGAAAATGAAAATGTTCAGTGTAGCTCATAGAGCCCTACAGAGTCTATTCCTAATCTCATCCTCCACCTCTCTGTCTTCATCTCCCAGTATTCTGTCCTCACTTCTGTTTAAGCCATGCTCACTGGTTGTTTGTTTGTTTGTTTTTCAATTTCTCAAATCCTTCTGTCTCCTTTACCCCTCAGAACCTTTATGCATGCTCTTTCCTCACCCTGGAATCTCCTCCTCTCCACCCCAGTGCCCCCATTCTTCACCTAGATGCCTTTTTACTCATTATTTCAGGTTTTAGCTAAAATGTTAGCTCTTCAGGGAGGTCACCTCTGACACTCTAAACCAGTGGTTGGCAAACCTTTTCTGTAAAGAGCCAGATTGTAAATATTTTCAGCTTTGTGGGCCATAAAGTGTCTGCCACACCTGCTCAGCACAGCCTCTGTAGCATGAAAGCAGCCAGAAAACAGAGATGAGGGAGTGTGGCTGTGTCTGTTTTTATTTATAAAACAGCAGACTGGGGCCAAAAGTTGCCAAACTGCTCTGATCTAAAGAAGGATCACATGTTGCTGTGGGTTTTCTCATTGGAACTTGTTATTTTTATAGTATTTATTATAATTTGTAATTACCCATTTAGTAAAATGAGACTCTATTTTGCTTATTATTTTATACATGGCTAGCACTGTACTTGGTACATAGTAGGTGATCAATAAGTATTTAGATGAATCTTAAGTGCCCTGAATTAACAATTTAAAAATGTATATAATTAATAAGGAAGGATTTACAGAAACATGGCATATATGCACTCACGCGCGTGTGTGTGAGAGAGAGAGAAAGAGAGGGCAAGGAGAAAGAATAAGTTGAGAGAAAGACTGTGAAAGTATTAAGAACATGAAAGTGGTTCCTTTTCTTTCTAGAACCTGTAATCATACCTGGTATATGCAATGCACTTTTCATGGGTTTTTATGAATATATTTTCTTTTTCTGCTAAATATTCTCATTGCTTTGCAGTTCATATTCATTCATTCATTCATTCATTCATTCATTTCACAGTCACTTATTGAATGTTTACTGTGTACAAAGGATTATATGAAAAACAAAGCAATGCTGGATTTTTCAAGAAGACAGAAGTAATACTGTCTTCTTGTTTTGCATTTTTTGGGTTCAGGGCTGAACTGTATCGGGCCTCAGGAAAGTTTGAGCTACTTGATCGTATTCTGCCAAAATTGAGAGCGACTAATCACCGAGTGCTGCTTTTCTGCCAGATGACATCTCTCATGACCATCATGGAGGATTATTTTGCTTTTCGGAACTTCCTTTACCTACGCCTTGATGGTAAGTGCATAAGGCATTAGGCTCAGAAGCCATACTACTGAAAATGAAGGGATAATGGGCACTTAGATCCATTCTCAGCCAAAAAGAAGGGGTAAAATTGAAGAATTGACTAGCAGCATTGGGTGCAATTTTTTGCATCCTTAAGCTTTAAATAAGCTGACCTCATTTGTGCAGCTGCATAGCCCACATATAAACCAACACAAATGAGTTTAGAGTCACTTATGAGTATCTAAATAAAATAAAATTAAACTAAACTAAAATTTTGAAATCTTCCTTGCTCTTAAAATTGATTGTTACCTATGTGCCAAACATATAGAATACGTTGACACACCTTTACCTTTTTCAGTTAAAGGTATATTTTAAGGGGATAAAGGCTGTGTCACTTTTCTTTGTAACAATACATTCATTCAGTTAAGATTATATTTACCATTAAAGCGCCTCTCTTTCTAAATAAGACATATCCACATACATTGTTAAGAGATGTGACTTCATTGTTTCCTGGATTTTGCAAGCTATGTAAAATATTTGCCTGGTTTTAAGAGTGAAATTTAAATACCATGTCCTAAAAATTAGTAAGAAAAAATATTAGTGGAAGAAAATATGATTTTAGGGATAATCCCTAAATTATTTTACGATTTGGATATCAGCCATAATATATTAGAGGTTGAAAGTATCAGCATTTATACACAATGGCAGGGCATAAATATGGCATTCAAAGAGTAGTAAGTAGGAATAGAAGTTAATTTACAGTCAGGATGCTATTTAATCCCTGGGTAGAAAAGAGGATACTACTAATACTGGTATTTATCTAATGCAGTATTACTATTGTTAAATGGGAAATTTAAGGTTTATGTTTCATTAAAAGACTTTATTTTCAATCCAACATTTTGTTTCCCTTTTGCCCTTAATTGAATGTAATTGGATATAAACCAAACTCAGACTTGCCGTATGTTCTCTGACTTAAGGTTTTAGGTGAATTCTCTTTATGGTCTGCCTCTTAGGGTATTATTAATTAATTTTCAAATTAATTATACCATTTGACAAACTTGATTATTTTATTTTATTTTATTTTATTTTATTTTATTTTATTTTATTGTTTTTATTGAGACAGAGTCTCACTCTGTCACCCAGGCTGGAATCCAGTAGCATGATCTCAGCTTACTGCAACCTCTGCCACCCAGGTTCAGGTGATTCTCCTGCCTCAGCCTCCTGAGTAGCTGGGATTACAAGCATGTGCCACCATGCCTGGCTAATTTTTTTGTGTGTATTTTTAGTGGAGATGGGGTTTCACCATGTTGCCCAGGCTGGTCTCGAACTCCTGACCTCAAGTGATCCACCTGCCTTGGCCTCCCAAAGTGCTGGGATTACAAGCGTGAAAATTGATTATTTAAACCCCTTTACCTCTCCCCTCCAAATTACTTAACCAATAAATGGTTAAGTAAATGTGAATTCTGAGTTCACAAATACAGTCCTATTAGGCACAGTTTTTCTCTGTTGGCAAATTTCCTTTATTGTCTCTTCTTCTTTGACTGGATCCCTGCCTCCGAAAAGCGGGGAAAATTCAGAACTCTTCCTTCAAAAGATAAACTGTCCTTTACCTGCTGCTCAAGTGAGGGGTTGTGGGGCTCTATTTTCCCGTGAACTGACAGCCCCACACAGGTGTCCTGCATAACTATCACTTGCTACTTTGTGGCATTTCATTTCCAATCTCAGGTCTCTGAGGACTGCTCCTTTGGAATATTTGCATCTATCAGACTGGTAAGAGTGACTTCCTGGAAACAAATTGCTTTCATGTTTTCTTGTCAGCCTGAGAGGTTCTCTTTAATCATTTGTTGGCTGCTGTCCTTTTGTTATTAATAATAATAGTCACAACAGTTAACATGTATGGAACACCTACTCTGTGTGGGACTCTGGGCCAAGCATTTCATGTGCATTATTAATTTGATTTTCTCAATAAATAAGCTACTGTTACCCTGTCAACCAGTGTGCCATTATGATGCCCATTTAATAGATGAGAAAACAAAGGTATATGGTGAAACCAGGTTCTAACTTGGATCTCTTTGATTCCAGATTAGCTCAGTTTTAGCAGATCCAGAGAGGTATACCCCATCTCTGAAAATACAGGCTGCTTCTCTAGCTACAACATTTTAAGCATGATTTTGAACTTATTTAAAATTTTCAGTTGAGTAATTGCAAACCACCATGCACTAGAGACACAGGATGGATGAACTATTCACTGTTCCTGCTCTCAGAGTCCTTACCATTAGGTGGAAGGAGACAGACAAGCAAATTGCCTAACATGTTACAGATGGAATTGAAAAGGCATATTTCCATAAGAAAGAGCAGCCATTCCTTTTAAGGGTGGACAGAACTAATGGACAAACAATCAGTATACACACAGATAAGTTAGTACACACACTTCCGGCTGAACCCCCTTCTGTCCCCCATCCCACCACCCAATTGTTAAAATGACTTCAGATTTTCACTCCTGAATTTGATGTGTCAGATTTTGACTTTAGAAGAAAAAAATCACTTGACAAGAGCTAAGCAGAAATTTTCTGCAAAGATTACGGTTGCATGAATAGATTTAGCTAATACTCCATTATAGTTTTTGTTTTTACTGGAAATGATTTTTGAGTGAGAGCAAGTGGTGCTCTCTCTTGTTTTATCCCAGAAGACAATACTTTCTAAAAGTCACTGAAACTAAGTTAAAATTAGTCATCATGAAAGTCTGACAGTATGTTCCTTCTGGTAAATTCTGTAATTTTCAACACACTTGCCCTATTAATTGTATTCTTATAATTGGTTATGTATCAAAGTCTGAAAGACCATGAAACTGATGTTAGTATTGAGCACATTAAATCTTGTGCCACTTGCAAAGAGTGTCTGCCTTTATATCTAAAGGCACTCTTACATGGTGGTTTGAATCTCCCTGAACAATATTAAAAAGATTGCTGATGATCAGCAAAGATCTTGACTTGGAAATCTTTGATGGAAGTGGTTTTCTAGCAAATTCTAAACCTTGTGATGAGAAATGCCATTGTTTTGTATGAAAAATGACTTAATCTTTTTTATTGTTTTTTGTAATTTGTCAAGTTCCCAGCTATTTATACAGTTTATTTTATGTTATTTTATGTTATTTTATTTTATTTTATTTTATTTCATTCTATTTTGTTGAGATGAAGTCTCACTCTGTCGCCCAGGCTGGAGTGCATCTCAGCTCACTGCAACCTCCACTTCCTGGGTTCAAGCGATTCTTATGTCCCACCCTCCCGAGTAGCTGGGATTACAGATGTGTGCCACCATGCCCAGCTAATTTTTGTATTTTTAGTAGGGACAGGGTTTTATCATGTTGGCCAGGCTGGTCTTGAACTCCTGACCTCAGGTAATCCACCCACCTTGGCTTCCCAAAGTGCTGAGATCATAGGTGTGAGCCACCGTGCCTGGCCTATACAGTTTAAATACACACCAGATATATGGTTGGCCTATTTGCTTGAGGTATCTGGTATAGGGTCTGAAAACTCCTTTGACCAAATAATTTTATTTGGATATTCCTTTTGTTTTTCAGTGCTTTATTTTGCATGTAAGGTTATTTCATCCCAGTAGGCATTGGTTGTATTTATATCTTATGTTACTGGCGAGATCCACGTCTGTTCTGCCCACGTGCAGTAAATCAATCACTGTGACACAGGTTTTGCAAAGGAGAAAAGATTTATTCACAAGGGAACCAAGCAAAAAGATGGAAGAACAACTCTACCTCCCTGAAGATAAGACTTAGGGATATTTATGGGGTAAGGAGGTGGGGTGGTGTAAGGCACAGGGAAAGGTGATTGGCAGTGGGGAAAAATGAAGTCACAGGTTCATTCTACACAAGCATAGCCGGGGTTCATGGTGTTTCTGAGGACATACATGCAGAAAATGGCAGCGTTAGCGTGATCTGATGGTGGAGTTCTTGGCTCTCCAACATCAAAAGACCATCTCTTGGGCACTTGCGCTCAGGCCTAGTTTAAGGGTCAGTGGTGTCAACCAGTTTGAAGTGGACAGAGCTGGCCAAAGTTCCTGAAAAAAAACTGAAGTAACCATTGCCATGGTGACATATGCATGTTATCTGTAAAGTAGCCAGTGAAGGTCAAGTTTGAGCATTCAGCAGCAAGACCTTCAGCTACCGCAGCCTTCAGCTTCACAGAAAAAGAGAAAACAAAAATAACAAAAAGCAAGAAACCAAAAGCATGCAGGGCAGGCAGACCTGATGAGATTAACTGTTTGGTTTCATTAATCCATGCAATTATCAGCTGGTTCATTTTCAGTTAATCAAAAACGGTTGAACTTCTATCCTGAGAGGATAGATGTGTATAGTTTTTGTACCCAGTTGTCGGAAACACAGATGCCATGATCTCTTCTTTCCCCATTTTAGAAGGAATTTTTGGTTTCTTTGGCTTTTCATTCAGTTTAAGGCAGAGGAGAAATATGTGAACCATTAATCCATGTGAGTAATTTTTAAAAAAATTCTTGCAGCTGGAAAGATGATAGAGGTTTCATGGCAGAACAGAACATATCTTCCATTAGCATCTTGAACAGATAGTTCACCATGATCTCAGAAAGCCAATTCTGAAAATAAAAGAAAAAAGAGCCACACACTTGAAAGCTCACTCATCAAAGCATGTTTAGTGCTCCTCCTCCAAAATCTAAACTCAGACAACTGATGGTGTCGGACCTCACCAGTTCACTAAACTTGAAACCTAACGTAGAAAGTAAATTGGGTCTAAAGAATGTGACTCCATTAAATGAGGAGAGCCCCCAAACCCCTCATTCCTAATCCTTGTTTGCTGTATGCAGGGAAGTGATTTGTCTTCTGCCTCCTCAGGAGGGCATTTGTTATTTGTATTAAATGTGAAAAACAGATTGTCCCCGATTTTGAGAACTTGGCCCTCATAGTAACTTGATTCATTAGCTGTAGTCACTTAAATGTTTTAATCCTCTGAAATAAATTGCTGGTATGTTTTCATCCTTAAAAAAAGAACAGCATGTAAGAATAATATTTGAATAGCAACCGGTCAGGGACTATCATGTAACATGCATACATATTTCCCAACAACCTAAAGCCTTTTTTCAAAATTCAGCGTCTAAGTGTTTCTGGTGAAATATGTTCAGATGGAATACTGGTGTTCTTTTTTTTTTTTTTTTTTTTTTCCTCCCCTTCCACAATGCACTTCATGAAATGGCTGGTTAAATACATTACACATACATAATATGTGATTGAGTGGCTCATCCGAAATGCAAGAATGCCCCAAAAGTGAGCACCAGACTCTAAGGTTTGGTCCTCTCTCCTTATTCACTCTTTTGGAGCCTCCTCAGACCCCATGGGGCAAACCACACCCAGGTATT
This sequence comes from Piliocolobus tephrosceles, assembly GCF_002776525.5. Lineage (NCBI taxonomy): Eukaryota > Metazoa > Chordata > Mammalia > Primates > Cercopithecidae > Piliocolobus > Piliocolobus tephrosceles. The sequence goes on along the minus strand of NC_045447.1, from coordinate 80,357,291 downwards.
TAACATGCTGCTCTGTTTAGTTGGTTTTGATTTAGCATGCTTCGAACTCAACAGAGCAGGATGTTAACATGAGAAACAGACCAAGAGATTTCTTGTTTTTTTGTTGGGGGGTATTACTGTGGCTTTAAGTCTTGCTAAAAAGGATAAAATTATTCCATTTGCAAAAAAAAAAAAAAAAAATTTCATTCATAATTTATGTTTTTACCAAATGGACCATACTTCAATTGAAATGGTAAAGCAGTAGAAAAGAACTTTCCTTTTTTTTCTATTTTCTTGGCATAAAAAAGTCCTTGCTTTAATGCCTATTGGCAAAGTTTCTTTAAGCCATTATTACAGTTTTAAGTGCACGTGTGTGTGTGTGAGCGCGCAAGAGGGAGCGAGAGGAAATGTGTGTGTTCTTAAAATTATTTATTGTTGTAAATCACAGAAATAAATCCAAAAAATGTTTTCATTGTTTTAGATGAAAGTAAGGATTTTGTAAAATGTGTAAAGTTACAAAGATGCCTCATCAGAAATGTTTAAGCTCTATCTTTTTTTCATAATTGCAAAATGTTCAAAGTTTTTTTCCAGAAGTACAAAGCCCTGGAAATTACCTCATCCGTGTTAGGAGGAGTCTGGGTATATTTCTCGAAGGAAGCAAGCTTTTTTGTCTCGTTCTGTGCCATTTTCAGACAAGAGTTAATTGGCAAATTAATTTTTCTGATCCCCTTAGGCACCACCAAGTCTGAAGATCGTGCTGCTTTGCTGAAGAAATTCAATGAACCTGGATCCCAGTATTTCATTTTCTTGCTGAGCACCAGAGCTGGTGGCCTGGGCTTAAATCTTCAGGCAGCTGATACAGTGGTCATCTTTGACAGCGACTGGAATCCTCATCAGGTCTGTATGTCCCACTCAGGTGTCCAGGCCTCCCTCTGGAGAGCAGCTAAAAGATGATCAGTTTCATTATTCACATTTACGGGACAGAGCAAATATCTAAACGAGTGGGCCGGTGCTTTCTTGGAGCCAATTCTGGCTGTTTTCTTATCTCCCTTAGAGCATAGATACGAGGTCCCACGTTTGCCTTTGAAGAGCTGAAGTTTGAGGTAGAAAAACTTAGTTTCTGCTTAGTTTTAATCCCATCTCTTGGGATTGCCATTGAACAAAGTATATTTAATGAAGGATAAATCAAAAATGTTGTAAAATCATAGCAATAAGAACAATAGCAACCATCATTTATGAGCCCCTTAATCTATGTCAGCCTCTTGGGCATTTTTTCATTCAGTTTCACAACAACCCTGTCAGACAGTTAATATGATTTGAATCTTTGCAGTCAAGGAAACTGAATCCTAGGCAGGGTAAGTAACTTCCCCAAGGCCAGTTAGTATTATAGTAGTTAACCTTTTATTTTGTGTTTTGTTTAAAGTCATCATCAAAACATATTCTAATGAGCATTTATTGTTGTAAAGCTCTTTTAGCCAGGTAAGTTCAGGGCTATCCTATTAAAGCAGTATTTTGATTTTTTTTTTTTTTTTTTCAATTGAGTGGGTCTCTTATGGCACTGGTTTTCTAAATTACTCTGGAAGGTGAGGCATCTGCCTGTAGGATATTGGGTAGGATGATATTGGTCAAGTTTTGATTCATACTGGAGCAAATGATGAATTCAAAACAGTAAAAATGAAGACCAGGTGTGGTGGCTCATGCCTGTAATCCCAGGACTTTGGGAGGTCGAGGCAGGAGGATTGCTTGAGTCCAGGAATTTGAGACCAGCCTGGGCAACATGGTGAAACCCTGTCTCTACAAAAAAATACAAAAATTAGCTGGGCACAGTGGCACTTATACCTGTAGTCCCAAGTTCCTCAGGAGGCTAAGGTGGGAGAATTGCTTGAACCTGGGAGGCAGAGGCTGTAGTGAGCTGTGATCGTACCACTGCCCTCCAGCCTGGGCAACAAAGCAAGACCATGTCTCAAAAAAAAAGCAAAAAGAAAATGGCAACTCTCACATAGGAGTATGAATTCTACATCAGCTTTTCCTAGGCTCCTCACTGAGCCCTGGTTTTCTCAACAGTAACACTATCTCACTGGGTTGTGAAGATTGAGTGGCAATGCCGTATAGCGTCACTTTTGGCAGGAAATAGAATTCAGGGGTACATTAGGATTCTAAGGGAGCTTTTAAAAAATATACATGCCTGCTTTCTGTTCCCTCCCACCCACCCTAGTTTTCTTATTCAGTGGAGCTAGGGGCTTCCTTTGAGCGCTCCCAGGAGATTCTGAAATAGATTCTCATACAGATGAGGACCACTGATTTAAAGACTCAACTGTGGGTCCAAACCACCAACACTGGGCCACTGCGTGTACTTACCATTCTCTGTAGGTGAATAAATTAAGGCGACTATTGGCTGGGTGCAGTGGCTCAAGCCTGTAATCCCAGCACTTTGGGAGGCTGAGAAGGGTAGATCACGAGGTCAGGAGATCAATACCATCCTGGCTAACACGGTGAAACCCCGTCTCTACTAAAAATACAAAAACTAGCTGGGCGAGGTGGCGGGCGCCTGTAGTCCCAGCTACTCGGGAGGCTGAGGCAGGAGAATGGCGTAAACCCAGAAGGTGGAGCTTGCAGTGAGCTGAGATCCAGCCACTGCACTCCAGTCTGGGTGACAGAGTGAGACTCTGCCTCAAAAAAAAAAAAAAAAAAAAAAGAAAAAAAAATTAAGGCAACTATTAAAATTTTCTTATCTTGAAAAGGATTGGGAACCATCAGCACAGAATATATTAGTTCTAAGTCTTCAGGAAATATGGTTACATATTTTTATAAATATATAAAAGTGTTTCATTCCAAGGCTCAGGTAGAATTTATATTGATGTGAGAGATCTGCAGTTTTCCTTTTTGGCATTTTGGATTCAGTATTTCTTCCACAAACATTTATTGAGTGTCTGTTATGCAGCAGGCACTGAACTAGGCTGGGTATCTAAGGGGGAGGAAGGAAGATGTGATGTGACTCCTTGACTCCCCTCCTCCTGGTGTGCTCAATGTGATTGGATGTTTAGATTATCCTTCTTGCTGGTACCTAAGTATTGAGGACCATCTATAGGTGAATGGAGAGTTTGCTTGTATTCTGTCTTCGGAGGTAAGCATTTCCACTGACTCTTAGATGTTTACCTTCACTGGCACAGTATAAATTCTAAAAGCCACTGTTCCAGGAAATGCTAATTTAACCTGGAAAATAACTCTGGAACATCTTTATGATGTTCTACCCCACCCCACCTCTCATTTTTTTTTTTCTTTCTTTCTCTCTAGCTCTGTTAAAAACTTTGAGTTCTAGAATCAAAGTAAATTACAGTAACATGAAATAGTTCCCTCTTAACTACACGTGAACTAAAGCTTCGGCAGCAAAACACAGGATCCCAGATTTTCTCTGGTTGAATTTACCACAGGTCCCTCACACTGGGCCTCTGCAGGTATTTCTAGCTGCCACAGGTAGATTTGCTTCCACCTGATTGAATAAACTGAGCTGACCAGATTTTTCATCTGTCACTGAACATAACCATTAGTTTGGTCAAATTTTTCTTTTTCAGGAATCAGTGATTTTAAAGTGATAAAGATCCATCTGAATTTTCATTTAAAAGGTACAGAACTCTACTAAATATTGTTAGGCACTTTGCATACCTTACCTCAAGTAATCCTCAGAATATCTTATACATAAGGAAACCAGTCAGTGTTAGCTTGCTCATGAGCACCCCATCAGGATCATTCACACCCATGTCTGTTTAGGTTTCAGTTTGAATCCTGGGTTTGAGCTCTTTCTCCCTTGCACCCTTGCATATAGATTGCATAGCCCCCAAAATGAAAATTGTGGAGGTGTTTTTATCAGGTTAATTTCAGCATGCATTGAAGAAAAATTTCTGTAAGTATGCATTGTCATATTGAATCAAAATTAAGGCACATTAGTGAAAATAGGGGATTAATTTGACATAGGTTGACAGATGGAGGCCTTAATGTTGCTAATTGAGGACCCTACCTAGAAGCAAAAATAGAACTCAGGATTGTGGAATTAACAAAAAAATCACTACAGATTGCCAAGACTCTCATTTCCAAACTGTTGATTAGAAACATGGGTTGGTGCTTGTGTTTTTTACCCATGGAGCTGCAACTCTGTTGCTATTACGGAATGGTCAACCACATTTAGCTTGCAGACCCTCTTCTCAGATCAGGCTCTTAGCTTCGAGTATTATCAGACCTAAGTCAGTGTGATGAAGTTTCAGACCACCTAATTGAGATTTTAGAAATATTGAGTAATCCATCCAATAATTATAGCCCTTCTTTGTCACAATATTTCCCCCCACACATCAGCTTAGAGACTCACAAGCTCACATTGCATTACACTTCTCCACCTAGAAATATTAGCTTTCATGACCTTCCAATTAGATGGGTGATCTGAAACACACAAACATCACTGCCACCACCACCAAACAAAACTAATTGCAGCAAATTCCCAAGGATTCTGTAATGTTTTACCTTGTTCGTATGTTGTCTGTGTGCCCTGCTTCCTCATCTACTCTTTTCATATTCTGCTGCCCCCTGCAATTAGTATTTTTGTGGTTTTGTCAGCATCTTCTTGGACAAGGGTCTGCAGTCTACTCCTCACGGGCTCAGTCTGACCTGCTACTTGTTTTTGCACCCCTGCAGGTGAAGAATGGTCTTCACTTTTTAAAGTATAAATTAGAAAATGGTGGAAAAAAAGAATATCAGCCTTCTGGTGAGAACAGTTGTTCAATTTTTGCTTCTGGGCCAGACAGCCTAGAATGTTTACTAGTGCACCCATTTTAGAGACTGTTTGTTGGCCTCTGTTCCAGGAGATAGTGAAAAACCTGATGACACAGAGCTTGTCATCTTGACTGCTGTTAGCAGTTCTGGTGAAGATATGTTGAGAGGGACGGTTGAACTAAAAGCTTAAAAAGGAACTTAAGGGTGTTTTAGAGTTTTTTGTCCCCTTTGGATTTGAATGATCCACCTCACATTCTCCTCTTTAGAAAATAATCTAATATAGATGGGTCCCAGCTGTTCCCATGGCTTAGCACTATGATATTGATATTAACTTATTCAGATATCTGCCGAGGAAAAACTTTTGCCTAATTGGCTACTTAATTTTAAAGGTCCATGCAGCAAAAAAAAATCTCCAGGGCAACCTTTTGCCTGCTGCCTTCTTGTGCTACAATAGGTGACCAGGAGACTTATCTGGTCAAGAAGACGGGTTTACAGCTGTTGAGCATCAGCTGTGTACAAACTATGGTGCCAGGGCTGTGGGATACAGAAAACAGACCTTTGCCCTAAAAATCTATACAGTCTAATGGGAGACATGTGTAAACAACTAATTAGCATCAGCCCAGATAACATCACCTGGACCACAATGAATAAAAGCCATATGCCAAGAAGTTTTTATTATGTAGCTGTAAAATTAGGTAACTCTGCTTCATGGGCTCATGAAGGTTTTTATTTAAAGATTTCATTAAAGCTTTTTTCTTATTATTAATATATGAGTAACATTTAAAGCAGAAAAAAACAAAATGTAAGCAAAGTGAAGAAAATGAACTAACACCTATAATCTTATCACCTGGAGATTTATGTTGTTGGCATGTTGGTGTTTGTCCTCCTACCTTTTTCTTGATATAGATAAATTTGCACATGTAAGATCAGAATGCACACGGTTCTTTTTAACTTGTTTTCACTTTTTATAGCTTTGTGTCATTAAATCTCCTAAAATATAATTTTTATGATACTTTGTTGATCCGTACATATAGTAGGATACTATAATTTATTTAACCAATTCATTATTGTTGAATGTTTAATTCTTTTTTAAAAAAAAATTAGAGATAACAAATTATTCTGAGAAGGTACATCCTTATTTCTAAATCTTTGTGCATAGCTATGATTATTTGTTTAGGATACATTTCCAGAAGTGATATTCCTGAGTCAGAGACATAGACCGTTTTAACACTTCTAATAGGTAGTGACAAATTTCTGTCCCCAAAAGTTCACCAATTGACTACCCAACTAGCAATCCTTTTCATTTCCCAGATTGAAGACTGAGTATTTGATAAGGTTAGGTTCTAGGAAATTGACTACCTGAGCAATCACTGTGTGTGTATGTGTGTGTGTGTAGTAAGATGTATGTATGTATAATACCTGAATGTACAACAACTCAGTGATATTTTTAAAATAATCTTCAACACATCACACCAAAGAAAAGGTGTTTCTTGCAACTTAAGGTTAGTTGTAGGTGATATGTAAGTCATAATTCTGACATTGGATATTGGTGTCTTGTTTTATGTTTTAGATAGGGACTAAATCTGATGGGGAACCTAGAGATAGACAAAAACAATATGATAACCTGGATTTCAAAACCCGAGATTTATTTCAGTTGGCTTGGTTAATTTAAACCCAGGTTTCTTCAACTAGGAATGACATTGAATTTTTCCAAACGTAGCTTTTTATTTTTAAAATGTAAGCAAAATCTTGCTTTAGTGAAGGTGAAATACATAACCCTTCCATATTTCCCTCTGGGGTGGGGTCTGGTTTGGGATTCCTATGCCAGGCATCTCAGTCCTCATAGCATATTGTTTCCCCCAAACAGGATCTGCAGGCCCAAGACCGAGCTCACCGCATCGGGCAGCAGAACGAGGTCCGGGTGCTGAGGCTCTGTACCGTGAACAGCGTGGAGGAAAAGATCCTCGCGGCTGCAAAATACAAGCTGAACGTGGATCAGAAAGTGATCCAGGCAGGCATGTTTGACCAAAAGTCTTCAAGCCACGAGCGGAGGGCATTCTTGCAGGCCATCTTGGAGCATGAAGAGGAAAATGAGGTATTACAGAAAGCCCCAAGTTTATGAAATCAAACAGTGGCCTTTTGTCTCTGAAGGACTAAGAATAATCCCTTTGTTTAAAGAACTTCCTGGGCTGGTGTTAATGAAAATGAATAAATAAACTGCTGTTTTAGATCCCAACCACAGAAAGCCTCTGAAAGTTATCCAAAATGAGTGTCTTAAGAGCTATTGCTGGAGGAACCTCAAGGCTTGGCCTGTGGGTGCTCCCTCCTTTTTTCCAGGGTAGGAAAACCAGCTGCTTTATTGTACCATCAATGCTGCCTTCTGTAGGGCAGATGCAGAACTGCAGAGAGGATACTTTAGGGACAAAATTAGCCGGATGAGACAAGACATAAATGGAACGGGGCTTCTTTCTCCCATCCTCCAGAGCCCTCTGTCTCTTTTGCCTTTTGATCAGGGATTGCAGAGCCTGACGTGTTTGTAGGACAAACGTTCACAGCCATCTTCATAGCCCATTTAGCTATACTTGCTCTTGGAAAGCATGACCTTAACCTATACTTCAAATTTTTCTTTAAGAGCTGTCTGAAGGTTGGGAAAAATACTGATTAAACAGTCTTTATTTGTCAGGGTTGTATGAAGAATGCATTGATGAGGTTTTTATTAGGGGAATGTTGGGTCGTCATTTGTATTATGTTTAGATTGCCAGCGTTAGTAATTTTATAATATTCATTCCAAAATGGATTTGAAATAGATTTTTAAACATATGTATATAGTGTAGCAAACTACAGAATATCAGCAGCAGTCCTTATCATAAAACTGACTGGGGATGAACATATTTTTGGGTGTGCCCATACTTATAAATTGAAGAGTAAGTTTAGCTTACATATTCATGTGGAATACTGTTTTCATTGCATATAGTAGATATAATTTGATTTTTGCTTTAAATAGGATATGTGTTTTTTCAGTCTTCTGTAAATTATGAACCTGAGTCTTTTAAAAGTCTTATAAACAAACAGTCCTCAACTTACAATGGTGTTATATCCTGACAAACCCATCATAACTTGAAAATATCAGGACATGGCCCCATCTTAAGTCTAGTGGAGTAGTGAATGTGCATCCCTTCTGCACCATCATAAAGTCGAAAAATCCTAAGTCCAACCATTGTTAAGCCAGAGACTGACTGCATATATATATATATATATATTCTGAAATGAATCTAAATGTGAAGTAGAGCTTGATATTTGGAGGAATCCTGAACTGAACCCATTTGCAAATTGAAGAGCACTTTTGTATTATGCCTCCTAATTTGTCGGTCTTATATTTTTGATTAGCTATCCACTGAGTTTCATGAAAATGATGAAAAATACATATGCACATGCACTCACGATCCACGCACATTTGAAAAATTTTTATCTCAAATAATTTATAATTTCTGATTCTAGAAATTGAATATTTGATACAGATATAGAGTCAGATTGTCAGGTGATTTTTTGTTGTTGTTGTTTATACACTTGGACATTTCCAAAAGAACAATATGGCGAATGATCTATACTATGACAAAGCAGATGTGAGCAGAGCTGACACTCAGCCCATCGTCTCCACTACATTTTTGCTTATTTGTTTTGTGTAGGCCTTGTGAAAATAGTACCTGATCTGGTTGAGAATCAAGGAAGCCTAGAGTTTTCCAGCCTTCCTAAGCTGCAGGGAGATGCTAATCTCTCCTGGGCCCGAGGGCTGCCAGGTGGGGCCTGAAGTGCACTCCCCTCCCAGTTGTCCTGCCAGCAAGGCTAGCTGTGAGCAGCCTTGCTGAGGCTCCATGTCCCTTCTTGGCTACCAGTGTGTCAGACAAATGTTACCATTTTCAGGGGGGCCTGTGTCCTCATGTAAAGATGTTTGAAAACACTGAGAGACTGCCGTCAAAGGCTCTGGTCCTGAAAGATCAGGACAACGTAGGCTGGCATCACCGTGGTTGACGTGACCGTGAAGTGCTGGGGCACAAAGAACCCAGGAAGATGCATTGTGCACTTCCAGCCATTTGGTTTTCCATGAAGGTCATAAACAGGCAGGTTTCTTGCCACTTTACAAGAGAATCTTTTCATCTTGGGCTTGCGGTCGTCTAAGCCCCTCATTGTCCAGGTGATGGAGAGGATAATGTGTGGTTCTAGGAAGAAAGTAGGCAAAGCAGGACATCTGTTCACCAGAGGAGACATTACCAGATATTTTGTACTGTGAAGTCTGAACCCACTCCCAGCTAGTCTGTGTCTTTGTCAGATAAAATGTGATATTTAGACAACTTGACTGTAATCAATCTGGAGGTGAACTAGAATAGGTTTTTCAGAAGTAATTATTATCTTGAATTGTAGATTTTTTACTTTATTGGATTGCATTCATTTCTAACACTTATTAAGTTCCTGCAGTGCAAAAGGCGTTATCTTGGGAGCCGACATAGTCATCTCATTTGAGCCGCTAGTACACTCATACTCTTTCTCTAAAACAAGTTGCCTCTTTTTGAACATATAGTTTGTGAAATTGGATGTTTGAAGTTCCGTATTTTCCCCTTTCTTCCCTCAGCTGATACACTGAAATTCCCCGTTTGATTTTTAACAAGCCTACTCAGCATATTATAAAAATAATTTGGGAAGATAAGTCCTGTAGCATATGCCCAACTTTTAGAATCATTTTTTGAAAGTGTAGAAGGCATCCCATAACATTGCTGAAAATCCTGAGAACTGTTGGTTTCTGAGGAATTAGCAGAGAGATAATGTACCTTTGTTTGACATAATATAAAATGAAAATGTTAGCCCATATGTAATTGCTTTCTCTGCTTCATTTAAATTATTTTAATTAAGTATAATTTTGAGGGGTTTTTTTTGCTACTGATACCTTTTTAGTTATCCCATCCATAGCTCCAATCATCAACAATAATAATGCCCGAAGAAATACATTAAACACACTTCAAAGGCTATATGTTTGGAATATATATGTGGTTTTTATCGTCTTAGTGCCTAGTAACAAGGTTTCCCATACTTATATTTTTTGTAAGGATTTGAAAATAAGCATTTATATTTGGCATAAGGTAAATGGAGTTAAAAGAATTAATGTCAGGTACTTTTTCATATGAATTTCCTTATTAAAATCTTACATCCCCCTGTGAAGTAGATGTCATACCCATATGACCAATGAGGTCACTGAAGTGGGGAGACATGAAGTAACTTGTTTTAAAAGTAACAGAATCAAGATACACACCCAGGAGAACTCGTATTTCTTATAGTGCACCACATTTCCACCCTGAACAGATTTTGCTCTAGGAAGATGGTTTTAATAGCTCGTAAAATAATAATGGCAAGTACTAAATCCAGCAACCCCTTCCCTTTTCTTTCTGGCTTGAGAAACGGGACCCCTCTGGTCTGGAGGACAGATCACTTACTTGTTTGTGCCTTGCCCCAGCTGTCCAGGCTCTCTCCTAAAACCTGTTAAATCACTCTGTTTTTAACCCCAGGAAGAAGATGAAGTACCGGACGATGAGACTCTGAACCAAATGATTGCTCGACGAGAAGAAGAATTTGACCTTTTTATGGTAATGTTACAGAAAATCATGAAAACAAATGCTTTATTCCTCTGCCCTTTTTTCTGTTAAGTAGAATGTCTGGAGTTTGCGTGCCTGGCAGAACTTCATTCGTAAAGCCTATGCCTTTCCTTCAGGTCAGAGGCTGCAAACTGGCTGGAGTTAGCCTGCAGACATATTTTGTTTGGCCCATGCAGCGTTTTTTAAAATTTCCCATTCATTGCCAACATAAAAAAGAATCCTGATTTCTGGCTTCTCTTGAAAAATGAGATCGGGCAGTACCAGGCCCACATCTTTGTGTGGAAACAGTTGGCCAGGGCTGAGTAGCAGCTGCACTCTCTGGAGAGGCCTTGTGGTCTACAGCTTACCACAAACCCCCTCCTGCTCCCAGTTCGTTTCTAATCCCAGGCCAATGTCATTCAGGAGGCCTATCTGGCTCCTGTAGGCATTGGAACTTACCATGTCCTTATAGGATCAAAGCAAACATGCTCCTTAGGGAGATAGGTGGACAACAGCAGCTAAAACAGCACAGGTGTGCCTCTTCAAATTGTTGACGAGCCCCTGCTTAAATGAATGGGAACCTTCAAGGTGTGCATAAAAGTGTAGCCTTCATTTAAGGATCAAAACCAGTTGGATTTCCCTCCAGTATCTTCAATTATTTTTATCTTCATCAAAGACTGATTACAGAGGGAGTAAATAGAAACCATAACTTTGGTGGATGAATGCTGCAGAACCCTAAAGTTAGAGGCCCCAAATTTGAGTGCCATCAGATCTTAGATGAGTAATTTGCATATGTGAAGCAAGTGGGCAGAGGTAGGTGTACTGGAGACGCTTTGTCTATGGGAGCACAGAGCTGCAAGGTAGAAATGTGAGACCTGTGTCACCAGAAATGACAAATTTTCAAGGGGAGCTGGAAGCATAGTCTTTTATATGTGATCTCTAGATTTTAAAACATTGCAACTAAATTCAACTTTTTAAGTCATTATATAACACTGCATGCCAAACAAAACACAACTGTGGGCCAAATATGATCCACAGGGTTTGCAATCTCCACGTTTTTAGCCGAGACAGAATGGAACTCTAGCTGTTTGGAAAGGCTTATGTTATTTCGGGGTTTTGTGTGTGTGGCTTTTTTTCTGGGAACATTGATTGTATATAATGATCCACAATAAAAAATACATAATTCTTTCTCAGAAAAAGGCAGGTAGCTGTGGGAATAATTCCTAAACTGGAATATACACTTCCCTTTCTCCCTCCATCCCCGAAATGAACCACCCTTCCCAAGTAAAGCTATTTCAGAGAGGAATGGCAGTAAGAAAGACTTAACAACATGGTCAATGTAGGGCATTCATAAAATACAAATTTCTTAACTCACACTGGTCACCATAATCAAAGATGACAATATTCTCTATTTAGGGAGTTTAAGGATACACATCAGAAATAGACATCCTCTCTCTCCTTGAAGAACTAATTAAAAGGCAGGTTACTGGGGAACACCCAAGCAAGAGGCCCTCAGGTGATCACTGTTAGGCAATAATTCAGCACTGCTAAAGCCTCAGATACTCTCAAGACACTGGAGAGGACAAGCTGCTTGCCATTATACAAATTAGATTAGGCCCAGAAATGGAGAGTTCCATCAGCACCCCTGAAGTAAGGGGGTAAGTGTACTTTTCTGCCTTACTTTGGGCTATGTGCAGAAATTGAAAACCTCAGAAACATTCTGAATGTCTCAGAAGGCACAGCCTTCTTTTAACTTGGGACTGTTTTACCACTCAAAGAACAGGCTTGTAACACAGGTGAGGCTGGCTGGGGAACACTTTTTGTAGGCACTTTGATTTTGTGAATTTTCTGCTTGTTTCTTAAAGGCTGGCTTCTATTTTGAGGATTAGATAGATTTTAGGTTTGGTTTAGTTTCTTCTAATCCACTGGCCGCCTTTGGCCAGTTCACTATTCCTTAGCATCTCTACCTGGGGGCAGGAAATAAAATTTGATTCTATATCAGCTACAGATTAAAAAGTTTGGTAAGAAACAAGAATGGAATGTGAGCTAGGATAGATCCATGATTTTAAATATTTAAACTCTTTATCCTTTATTAGAAAAGAATGAGTTCTCTGTAAAATTAATGCAAACTTACTTTATATCATAGACCCTGTGGTTTATGCACGATAAGCAGACAGTTTCTTTAAAATAAAACCTTTTTTAAAAAGCATGTCTTGCTTTCCCCTTCTCAAAATGTAACTTCAGAAGAAATTATCTTTTATACCAATTACTTAGGAATTTTACCAAAAAGATCTTTGGCAGCTCAAGATATGTATCTGAAACATTTTGCTAACATACAAACATTAAGCTTGTAGATGCTATGTTCTCTACAAAGGGAAAAAGCACTTTTAAAACTAATTGTAAGTATAAGGTTAATAATCAGATCTCAAGACCAATTATTCACAAAGTAACTAAATAGTAAGTTTGACTTTTGCCTTAATGTTGACTTAAGATTCTATATTGGTATTTTGTGGGTAGAAATCTCTAGGGAGAGATGCAGTTATTAAGACTTTAAGCTTATCTTATTTAATCGAATCTACCTCTCCTAAAAGAAAAAAAGAAACAAGTGCATAATTTCCTTTTCTGTCAGAAAAGATTTATTTTCTCAGTTGTGGACAAATATATTAGCAATAATAATGCCTTAGAAATATATTGATTAAACATACCTCAAAGGCTATTTTTTGGCATAGATAATAATAGTAGCAGTAAAACCAAAGACTGAAATGGCAATATTTTGTCATCTCAGTATAGGACATTAACAAAAAAGTTTTTTTCTTACTAGCTATCTAATAACTATTAGGAGGTTGCCTCATGAAGCCCCTCTTTAGATACTGCTGTAAGCAAGGCAACCTCTGTGTGCCAATTATGAAGGTTTGGTGGATCCCATTTCTGATACCAAAGCATTAGAAGACAGGATTAAGCATCGTGAGCTAATTATAGCACATGACAGAGCAGGGTGCCCACATTTATCAACGAATGGGACTTCACCCGTCTTCCAAGCCTACCAGATTCTGGAAATGTAATGACTTCCAAAAATGTGGAAGAAGCATAGTTTGAAGGGCTTTGACCACTAATTTTAAAACAGGTTCTAAGGCTGGGCGCTGTGGTTCAAGCCTGTAATCCCAGCACTTTGGGAGGCCGAGATGGGCAGATCACGAGGTCAGGAGATTGAGACCATCCAGGCTAACACGGTGAAACCCTATCTCTACGAAAAAATACAAAAAAAAAAAAAAAAAAAAAAACACTAGCCAGGTGAGGTGGCAGTTACCTGTGGTCCCAGCTACTCGGGAGGCTGAGGCAGGAGAATGACGTAAACCCGGGAGGCGGAGTTTGCAGTGAGCTGAGATCCGGCCACTGCACTCTAGCCTGGGCGACAGAGTGAGACTCCGTCTCAAAAATAAATAAATAAAAATAAAATAAAATAAAATAAGTTCTAGAGGTCATATTTGGGTATGCATAGATATTTATCTACATTTTATCAGTTTTAGCTTTTAAGAAAACATTATATTGAATCCCGATTTCAGTACAGTAGAACCAAAGGAAGAGGGAAAAGGTAAATAACAATGATTGATGGTCCATTTCATTGTGGAAATGACACATCTAGCTAGTGTTTATATTTATACAGAACTAATGTCGATGGAAATGTAGTGGCAGATTATTTTTTTAAAATCCGTTGTATTGTTTAATTACAGATTAAAGCCAAGTGTGTGGCCCTAAGTTTATTTACAAGTGAACTGGATTATTAAACAGAGAGAAGGTGGGGAAGTAGGCATTTTGAAGGCTCTGAAAGGAAGCCATTTCGCTTACAACTAGACCAGTTGGAACACAATTACCTCTGAGTTCTGTCTCTCTGTGGTATAATACTTTCGTAAGAGCACAAAGTTTAAAATGTAAAGAATTCAAGAGCATTCCTCCTACGAGCAGTGCCTACAAGGTATTGAAAATTTAGTATATTCATGGCCAGTGGACTAGTGAAACCATTTATGTCTCTTCCACATGTCCAGCTGTGGTTAGCTATTCTGTACTGCTACCTTGGGAAGCACCTTTTTTTTTTTATTCCTGATTGTTCAATTCAAAACACAACCCCTACTGAATTAAAAGGAACCTTTCTTAAAGATCTTTCTTTTCTATACTCAAAGAATAAGTTTCTTCCAGGGAAGCAATGAGGTGTATAGCCAAGAGGTCATATTTTTAAAATGCATTCCCAATTTGAATTTTTCCACTATTACTTCAAAGAGGAAGCTTTGTACACACACACACACACACAATAAGAAAAGGAAATTCTTAAAGAGTACTTTTAAATGTGTGAGTAAGTTTCAAAAGATGGGTACAGAGGAAGGGAAGGGATTTTCCTTAGTGGAATCTCTCCCTAGATATTTAGGGATGAGCTAGAACAAGTCAACCAGGATGAGAGAAGTTGAAAGGGACCCTGTAGCCATAGGGAATGACTTGGGGAAGTTGTATGTACTGTAAAGTCTGTACCATACAGAAGCCCTGACTTTCGGTCGCCCTCTTATTAATGTCTCCAGCGGATGGACATGGACCGGCGGAGGGAAGATGCCCGGAACCCGAAACGCAAGCCCCGCTTAATGGAGGAAGATGAGCTGCCCTCCTGGATCATTAAAGATGACGCCGAAGTAGAAAGGCTCACCTGTGAAGAAGAGGAGGAGAAAATATTTGGGAGGGGGTCTCGCCAGCGCCGTGACGTGGACTACAGTGACGCCCTCACAGAGAAGCAGTGGCTAAGGGTGAGTGTAGCTTTTCTAACCTGTTCTCACTAGATGGAGTGTTTTTGGTGGCTTGGAGAAACTAGGGGCCTAGAGCTGGAATTTTCTGAGGAGGATGAGTTTGCAATCAAATCGAATTTTCTGAGCAGGATGAGTTCGCAATCAAAGGGAAGGAGCTTTTGAACACGGAAGATAAAGTCATTCTATTGTTGCATGAAAAGATAAAGTCATTCTGCATTTCAAGGCAGTGCTTGGAAAAAATACCAGAATTTTTTTGCTAGAGCAGAACTGGCCATTGGAAACACAGGATTATGAGAGCTCTGAGACCCACTAATGTTTTATGACCAATTGCCTGGTCATGCCTCACTCTCCCACTGAGAATCAAAATGTGGAAGGGCCCCTTAGAGATCTTTTTAATTGTTCCCCCTCACTTCATGGTCTTTAATCGAGGTTTTACTTCTGCAGGGTCTGCACAGATCTTTCAGGGATAGCAGAGTTTTTGGTAACTGTTGTTATTTTGTAGACCCATAGTACTTTTAGAGCCGGAAGGTGCCTTTGTACTTGCTTAGTTTGATGAAGAAATTGAGGCCCAGAGAGGCGACATGGCTATGCAGGACCCACAGCTGGTTAGAAAGCACAGAATCGGTGGGTGCTTATGTATCTGCATGCTTGATTTCGGCTTGATCTGATCTGTCCACAAACACAGACTAGAGCCTGGGACTTGGGTCACCGATGCTTGGAAATGTTATTTGGGAGTTTGGTTATGTTATTTCCTCTTTGGAAAATGGTGATTTCTCATTCTGACTGAGGACTGAAATCTCAGAATGTTCCTTGGGCAGCACAGAAATATCAAAATGCTCTTAGGAGTCGCATGTGTGAACGCTGAGGCCCGGGTGACTGTTCCATTTGAAGGGTTAGCTCTACTTCCCATTTTTGGGAGTAGACTTAGTACCTAGAAAGGCACAGCAACCTGGGACATGCA
This sequence comes from Piliocolobus tephrosceles, assembly GCF_002776525.5. Taxonomy (NCBI): domain Eukaryota; kingdom Metazoa; phylum Chordata; class Mammalia; order Primates; family Cercopithecidae; genus Piliocolobus; species Piliocolobus tephrosceles. Next base: position 80,341,182 of record NC_045447.1, on the reverse strand, counting down.
GTCCAGACACAGCCAGTAAATGCATGCTGGAAATAGTAAGTGCAGTTGGGTAAACACCAAGCAAAACAAAAGCTTTGGGGAGTTGTTCGTTTTATCCAAAGGGAATGCAGTTCCCAAGCTTTGTGAAACATGGATTTTAGGACCCAGGTTTTAAGTAGGTAGGTGAGTAGAAAGACAGTGGGCAGAATTTTGAGATTATATATCGATGGTGAACAGGTCTTGTCACCGCTTGAGATGTGCTTTACTCAGGATGTTGTATGATGAGAGGGATGTGACCTGAATTTTGAAAAGATGGGGGAGCCTGTGATTCTGAAAAGTGCTGCTTATTATTTGTGGTTAAACAATTGTGTATAAAACATAACATTTGTGTGATTAGTTTATTGTCATATTCCAAATGTTCCAGTGACCTCAGAATGTGATTTTATGAATTTTGTTTCACTGTTGAGATTATAGTTATGTAATTAGGATTCATTCTATAATATGAAAAGTTTTTTGGTTCATATATATTTTGGTTAATATATATTTCTGAGCTTGGGAAAACTTTTATTTAAGCAATAAATTGAGTACCTGGAGTATTATTACAGCAGATGGGACAACAATGATCTGGGCCACCTTTTTCTTTTTCTTTTTTTTTTTTTTTTTTTTTAAGACACAGTCTCTCTCTGTCACCCAGGCTGTAGTGCAATGGTGCGGTCTCAGCTCACTGCAACCTCTGCTTCCCGGGTTCAAGTGATTCTCCTGCTTCACCCTCCCCAGTAGTTGAGATTACAGGAGCATGTTACCACGCCTGGATGATTTTTATATGTTTAGTAAAGATGCGGTTTCACCATGTTGGTCAGGCTGGTCTCAAACTCCTGAGCTCAGGTGATCCACCTGCCTCAGCCTCCCAAAGTGTTGGGATTACAGGCGTGAGCCACTGCGCCCGGCTGGGTGAAATTTTTAAAGCTAAGCTTTGATATGTTTACTCTCCAGATATTAAAAGCAAAATAACCTTGTTTATTGGGCAAGAATGTAGCTGAACTTACTTTTTAAAAATAATCATTGGGAATTGCCCTTTAAGAAAACCAACGTTATGAATCTCAGGAAGTTTTCCAGTTTAAGACATCTGGGTTTTATTTTTTCTCTCTCTTTTTCATTCAGTTTTATCCCTGATGTTTAACACAGTGCCTAGCATAAAGACTCAGTGAGTGTTTGTGAAAATGAAAGTACAAACTTAAGAGGAAAGGGAAAGTGACTAACTTATCAGCAGTGTTAGGAGAGCATTTCTCTTTTTAGTGCATCTAGTAGACTTCTTTTATCTACAGCATGCACATTTAAAAATTGAAAATTAGTTTGTTTTACAAAACTACACTGTGAAAATTGGTTTTTATAATTGTAATTCTACAATGCCTTGCAACATACTAAGTCATCCAAGAAGGACGAAACTATTCTCAAGACAGCTTTATTGTAACATCTCTTTTTGTAATCTAATCTTTTGAAAACTGCACGCCCATATTTGGTATGAAACTGACAACTCGCTATTAACTAGGACATGCAATGGATGCAACATGCCCCATGGCCTAAACATGCAAAGTAGATGCTTCCTGCCGTCGGTGTTCACCAGCAGCAATCCTATTTAATATTAGCCTGTTAAGCTTTTTTGATGATAAAATGATATTGAAGGGGTTCTCATGGGCCTGGATGTGAAGAGATGTTCTCTACTGGCTTATGATTTAACACATTGCGTGAACCCAGCCAACATGGCCTTGAAAGGGAGTTTGGCAAGGACCGTTGTGTAAGAAATGCTGTAACAGGGCTAAAATAATTCTTCTTTTTCCTGGCAATGTTGTACAAAGCCTGCTTGGCAGAGACATCGAAGATACATAGCATCGCAGAGCTGCAAGGCAGTTGAATGGAACAGCTTCCCATCCCTTGCTTAAATCACATTCTCTGCAATCTCTGTGCCAGGAGGCTGGCCATCCCTAAAAGGAAAAACTACCTTTTCTTCTGTGTAGCCCCTCTAGTTCATGGTCAGCTCTGATTAATAGTTCTTCCTCCCTTTGAATAGAATCTTCTTTCCTTGTAGCTTCTCCTTACAGGCCTTGATTCTTTTCCCTGGGGTGAACAGAACAATATTTTTTTCTGTCTTTAGCATCACAGCCCCATGGATAAAATGTTTGCAAACTCATGGTAAGTCTGGATTGAACTTTTCTACCTTCCTCTGTCTCTTGAACTTTCCTCCTCCTTCAAGGCCCAGTTCAATTGCTACCCACTCTGTGGCGCCTTCACAGATAAATATTCATTGCACTTTTAATTGTCCTCTTAACATTTTTTTGCTTGTCGTTCAGTTACAGTTTCCTAGTATTCTCGGTAGTTGCCAACCTGCCTGCTTTCCTGACTAGTTGATAAGCTGGCTCTGTATCTTGTTAGAATTTAGGACTTCTGTGTACAAATACTAAGTGCCCATCAATTGCCAAATTGAAATAGCACTGGAGTGACAGATAAGGGTATAGATAGATGTGGGTAATGTTCACTGCTGCAACAGATGGACCTCAACATGCCCTGTCCATGGACCTATCCAGAAAAATAAATAAAAGTTGATTTGTCACTTCCATGAAAGTCCATAGTAGGTGTTCTTGATTGGTGAAGACACCTGTTCTCCATAGGGTCATTCAGGGACCCACGCTGACAGAGCCTCTGCCAACTTGGTCATCTCCATCCACTTGAGCTGGAAGTGGGGAAAACAACATGAAGTAGTGAGTATGGAAGTCTAATGGGCCCTGCCTAAATGGTTATAATTCCATTGGCTAGAATTTGGTTATGTGGCCACTCCAGCTGCAAAAGAGACGGAAATGTGGTCTGGCTGTGAGCCCAGGAAAACAAAATTTTGGTGAATATTTAGCTATCCCTGCCTCAGCACACTTAGGTTAAATTTAAGTGTTATGGTCACTTTCTTTGCAAATGGTGTTATGGTTTCATTGTAAACAGGTTTTATTTTGTAATCATGGCATGCTAAAAAATTCCTACAGTGTCCTTTAGAGAATCTGTTTAGTTGGTAGAATTTAAAATTTTTTCTGCATTCATAATGTTGTTTTTAATCAGAAGGATCACAATTTCAAACACAGTTCAATTTTTTTTTTTTTTTTGAGGCGGAGTCTCGCTCTGTCGCCGGGACTGGAGTGCAGTGGCCGGATCTCAGCTCACTGCAAGCTCCGCCTCCCGGGTTTATGCCATTCTCCTGCCTCAGCCTCCGGAGTAGCTGGGACTACAGGCGCCCACCACCTCGCCCGGCTAGTTTTTGTATTTTTAGTAGAGACGGGGTTTCACCGTGTTAGCCAGGATGGTCTCGATCTCCTGACCTCGTGATCCGCCCGTCTCGGCCTCCCAAAGTGCTGGGATTACAGGCTTGAGCCACTGCGCCCGGCCTCAATTTTTTTTTTAAAGGTATTTTACGTTGTTTTGAAATTCCTATTTCCACTGAGGAAACTTAAATGTCTTTAGTGTTAGCTGGTCTTGAGTTAGCATCATCTTTTTGTGGTAGTCAGTTCAACATTCACTTACCCTGTGGGCTGCTTCTCTCTCCCACTTGGGGCTCCCATCCCATCTTCCTCTCCAAGATGGCATCTGGATAAAGATGTGGTGTTTAAGCATGGCATTGGGGGCGAGCATCCTGGTTCTGCTCCCCATGGGTCTCCACTGACCTCAACATACAGCTGCTGGGCTGTTCCTGTCCTGGGAGGTCTTTACATGCAGCTGGTTTCATCTCATTGTTTTAGAGACCTTGATGACATGTGCTATTGAAATCTGGAGCCTGGCCACAGGCACTAGTTAGAAGCTGTCCTGCATTCTCACATCTCATAAGACCTCTGGCCTCTTTGGCCTCATGGTGCTCTTAGCTCTTTTGTGTTGTTTGGAAGCCTGCAAACCCTCCTTGACTGATTTCTCCACACTGTGCCAGAACATGCAAGGTGCAGTGAAACTGGCCCCTTCCTCAACAGTTGCTAAGTCACCATCAGGGGTTGTCAAAACTGAAGCTTCTAGAATCTGATGGTGGGGTGGGTCCTAGAGCTTTTTAAAGAAAGCAATTCAAAAATGTTTTAAGTTTGCAAATTGTATAAAAGTATGTAATTGTATTTGGGATCACATAGTAAGGGGTCCTCCCAGAGCTTTGGAAGGAGCTTGTGAGTGAGAGGCCTAAAGCCCAAGCTTCATTAGCTTTCCAATAAATCCACCTTTAGCAGTTTTAGTGCCTCATTCTCTTCCTCTCCACTCAACCTCTGCCTCCAAACACCCCAGACTTGGATTCTGAAGGGGGAGTATTGCATTTCAACCCAGCTGCAATTCAGTGCTGGCACAAACTAGCCAGACTTAGCACAGACTCCATAAGTTGAAGGGCATAGTCCCCAACAAGACTTCCCTGACTTCAGACACCAGCCACACTTTGGGGGTCTCGAGGCCCCCCATCCTTTTGACTGACTATAAATCTAAGGGCTCATGAGCCCTTTGGGTTTGATAATTTGCTAGAATAACTCACAGAACTCATTAGCAACCAATTCAGATTCATTATGAAGTATACAAATCAAGAGAACTAGGCCAGACACTGTGGCTCACGCCTGTAATCCCAGGACTTTGGGAGGGCGAGGCAGGTGGATCATGAGGTCGGGAGATCAACAGCATCCTGGCTAACATGGTGAAACCCCATCTCTACTAAAAATACAAAAAATTAGCCAGGTGTGGTGGCACATGCTTGTAATCCCAGCTACTCAGGAGGCTGAGGCAGGGGAATCGCTTGAACCCAGGAGGTGGAGGTTGCAATGAGCCAAGATGGCACCTTTGCACTCCAGCCTGGGCGACAGAGCAAGACGCCATCTCGAAAAAAGAGGACTAGCCAAATGAATGGAGGCACAGGATGCAGTCTGGGAGGAAACCTGGACTCCTCTGTCTGCTCCTCATGGAGTCAGCGTCCATCAGTCTTCCAGCTCATCAGTGTGTTCACTAACCAGGGAGTGCTACTGGGCCTTGATGTCCAGAGTTTTCAGTGGGGTTTCATAATGTATAGGCATGATTGATTAGATCATTGACCACATGCTTGAACTCATTCCCCAGCCTCTCTGCCCTCCCTGGAGGTCAGACTAGCTCAAAACCCCAACCCTCTAGTCATGTGGTTGGTCTTTCTGGTGACCAGTGCCCATCCGGAGTCATTTAGGGGCCTATCACACAGGACAGCTCATTATTTGAACAAAGTTATTCCTATCACTACGGAGATGTCAAACATTGTAGAAACTCCATGCCAGGAACCTGGGACAAAGACCAGACAAATTCTTTTTTTTGAGGCAGGATCTCACTCTGTTATCTAGGCTGGAGTTTAGTGGTATAATCTTGGCTCACAGCAGCCTTGACCTCCCAGGCTCCAGCAATCCTCCTACCTCAGCCTCCTGAGTACCTAAGACTATAGGTGCACGCCACCATGCCCAGCTAATTTTTGTATTTTTTGTAGAGTCAGGGTTTTGCCCTGTTTGCCAGGCTGGTCGCGAACTCCTAAGCTCAAGTGATCCTCCTGCCTTCATCTCCCAAAGTGTTGAGATTACAGGCATGAGCCACCATGCCTGGCCTGACAGAGTCTTTATTATGTAATAGGTAGTTAGTAATATCTTCAATCCTGACCGTACTTCTCTTCCTCTTGACTCCCATTTCCTCCATGGAAGAAGGCTCTCCTCCTTGCCTTCCTGTCATGTTCTCAGTGATAGCACCATGTGTTGTGGCTTCTGGTGCCATTCTGAGACTCCCGGTCCACCAGGTTTGCCTATTGATTGTAAAGTGGTGAAGGGAATTCACTACCCTATTTTGGAAGTCAAAGGTGTTGTCATTTTTGTCTTTGCATACCAACTTTATCCTAATTCTGCTCAAGGCAATGAGTAACTACCCGAACAAGAGATGGCTCTTTTAGAAAGTGTGAAAGAGAATATTAACATGGTTAACAAATATTCCATCCATTACAATTTTGTAACTTTCCCATGGTGTGCCCAAAGTGATAACAGTGCTATATTACAGATTACATATATATGTGTGTGTATATATGTGTGTATATATATGTGTGTGTGTGTGTGTGTGTGTAATTGCGCATGCACAATAAATGACCCATCTTGATAATGTCTTGGAAACATATATTTGCTTCTTTATGTGTGAGAGCAGGCATTCCATCTACCTAAATTCTGACAAGCCCAGCGGGCCGGGGTTTTCTGGTTTAATGTCAGCCCTGTGTACACTGGCTGTGCTGTTTCTAGCACCATAAGGCAGTCATCATTATTGAGCCAGGGGCTCTGCAAAATTGGGGTGATTGCAGAGCCAAAAAGCGGGCTAGAGGGTGGTGGTGGTTTCTGGAATTTGTTTTACTATTCTTCCCGTTCCTTTGCTCTTTCTGCCAACTTCAGAATCCTTCCCTTCCTTAAAACATTTAGTGATATCCCTGAATTTATTTAATTGCTGCATGAGTGAGTTTTGCCCCACAGCACTTGAAGATAATTGGAATGCATTCTAGCTCATGTGCTCTGGATAATATGCAATTGCCAGCCAGCTGGAGAGTAGTATGCCTTTGTCTCACAATGTCTTAAGACTGTAATTTTAAAAAGTTTCTCCTATTTGCTGGTGTCTCTTGTTACCTTTCTTACAGCATCATATATCTACTATGGGGTCCTTATGTCTGAATGTGTAGACAACTTCTTGTGGTATACTGAATAAGCTCCTGGCGATGAGGGAAGACACCGCTTTGTTTTGTGATGTCCTGTGCAGTTGGGCCCTAATAAATGCTGTGTAAGTGATGGTAATGAGACTTCTTTAGATCTTTAAACTTGGCGATAGATAACAGCGAGTTTTAGAAGCCATAGAATTTCAAGAGGAACCTTGCAGAAAGACAGAACACCCTCCTCTTCCTTGACCAGTCTGGCACCAGGTGAGAGCCTGAGCTTCCCGTGGTGAATGTGCCTAAATGGGGTTCCCATCATCATGTCTGCTTACTACTGAAATGATTTTGGGTTTTTCTTCTGCCCAAAGTCTAATAAAGTAGAAAAAACAAAATGAGGCTGGGTGTGGTGGCTCACGCCTATAATCCCAGCACTTTGAGAGGTCGAGGCGGGCAGATCTCCTGAGGGCAAGAGTTCAAGACCAGCCTGGCCAACATGGCGAAACCCTGTCTCTACTAAAAATGCAAAAATTAGCTGGATGTGGTGGTGGGTGCCTGTAATCCCAGCTACTCAGGAGGCTGAGGTGGGAGAATCACTTGAACCAGGAGGTGGAGGCTGCAGTGAGTCAAGATCACACCACTGCACTCCAGCCTGGTGACAGAGCAAAACTCCATCTAAAAAAAAAAAAAAAAAAGAAACAAAATGAGAGATTCTCAACATTTATAATATTAGGGGCTAATCAGTAAAGTAAAATGTGATACATCTCAAGAGAATTTACTTTAATATCTTTAAAAAGCTATATAATACCAAGCTGCAAATATAGGATAAGTTCTCTGAGTTGGCCTCTCATCACAGGAAGCCAAACTGCTAAACTCTACACAGGAAAAGGCAGACAAATCCATGGTGAATTAGTCACAAAGAACTGGGGAACATATGAAGAAAGGTTAAAGAACAAGATATTTGAAATTCTATGGAAATACACAATGAGAAATAAAATATTTCCTCACATGTATGAAGAGGTGGGCTGTGGATTTTTCTGTCCCTAGACATCTTTCAAACAAGCTAACGCCTCCTCTGGGCTGGATTAATTAAGTATGATCCAGCCTGAAATCACAGACAAGGGCTGAAATCACTCGGTTCTATTTCAGCTGAGAGTATTAGTGATTCTCGCAGATGTACTTTCCCCCTAAAATACTTTATTTTATACTGGCAAAATTTTTTTGTGGGTGGGGAAGGATCCTTTTTCTAAAGCATAATGTACATCATATTTGTAATATTAGGCTGCTTTTGTTTTGTCATTTAAAATCTTTTCTTTTTCTGTAAGACGTGAGAAGCTTTGTAAACGTGGACCTTTTTTTCTTTTATCAAACGGCATTTTAGCTTTTAAAATTGGGCCATCAGATTTACTGGGGCAAAATTTTCTAGCAAGCTGCATTTCCGTTTTTATACACAAGGGAGAGCTAAGGACCTAGAAAATAGATTTGGATTTTGCCAAATTCCAGGTTCTTCAGTACTTTAGGGTGGAAGTAATGAACTAATTAAGAGCGGTAACAGTTTTGAATTGTTTGGAAAAAATACTTGATAGTAATAAAATAATTTTAACAACTTTGTATAATCTTTATTTTTTCTGAAATCCAGTGACTAGATTGCTTTAACAGCCCATTGGACTTAATATTTCTCATTTTATATAATTTGGGAGAATAAATTTAATAGGATAGTCCTCAGAGGTGCAACTGAAATACGCTAAAATAAATATTAAAGATTGAGGAGCGAGAGGGAATTGTTTTGATTTTAAAACTTTGATGCTTAGAATTTCTGGTCTTGAGTTTTGTCCTTTGAAATCGGGGTTCAGCTCTGAAATCAAACTCAGTCATCGAAAGGAACCATGGGAAACTGAATTTGGCCTACAGATACTAAGGAGCCCCAATAATTTCACATTGTCTTTTAATGGAGCAAACTATTACAGAGAAATAATATTTTAGGAATTTGTACTATATTTTAGAAACAATCTTTTAGGAATATGTCCATTTGAATCAAGCTTTGGTTTTTGTTGTTTTTTGCATTTTTACTTTTATTTAAGAAACAGGGTCTCACTCTCACCCAGGCTCACTGCAGCCTCGAACTCCTGGGCTCAAGCGATCTTCCCGCCTCAGCCTTTTGAGTAGCAGAGACCACAGGCACGCACCGCCACACCCAGCTAATTTTTGTATTTTTTTTTTTTTTTTTTTTTTTGGTACAGGCAGGATGTCACTCTATTGCCTAGGCTGGTCTTGAACTCCTGCTCTTAAGTGATCCTCCTGCCTCAGCCCTGCAAAGTGTTGGGATTACAGGAATGAGCCACCACACCTGGCCAGTTTCTGTTTTGTTTTGTTTTTAATCAATAAGTGCATGTTTCAGTCAGTGTTAGAATTTAAAAAAAAAAAAAAAAAGGCTACATGAAGAAAATTTTCATTAAGGGGTGCAGGTGGGAAGAGTACAGTTTAGGAAGTAGAGACAGGGCAAGGTGGCTTCATCATCACTATGCCTCAGGGTTCGGGTAAGCATCAGAAAAGTAACTGTGACTTTTGATGGCTCTCTATATGGAGAAGTTAGGATAGTGATTAAGAGCACATGCCTTGAAATCTGATGAACCAAGAGATTCAGATTCCAGCTCTACCTAATTAGCTCTGTGACCTTGGGGACCTTGTGTCACCTCTCATAGCTCTGCTTTCCTCTTAGGGAAAATCATAGAACCTACTTGATAGGGTATTCTGAGGATTAAATGTGAGTAACATAGAATCCGGCATATAAGAAGGATTCAAAAATACATGTTAGCTATTAAGAAAAAGTTTCAAATTATTTCAAAGAAGATCTAATGGATAATAGAAAAAGAAGAAATTATGTTCTCTTTTGTGTATTGATGACAAGGCTTGGGGTGACAAGAGAAAGGTAAAACTGGGAATCAAGAAGCTCCTTTCACTTATTCACTAATGGAATTAAAAGAGAACAATATGTTTACTTGTTGAATATGTTACAGGACCACAGGTTTATTCATCTCAAGCACTCCAGCTTATACTCACTCGGCCATTAACTCTCTTTACCCTGGTTTTCTACCTAGCTATACACCAACCTATACTCACTCAGTTATTAACTCTCTTTACCCTGACTTTCTACCTAGCTGCCTGCCAACCTATACTCACAAGGCTATTAACTGTCTTTACTCTGGTTTTCTCTGTAACCCTGCATGCCTGCAGGAAGAACACTGGGGCTAGCACTTGGGAGCCTGGAATGTGGGTTCTGGCACTGCTACCAGATAAGTATGTGATCTTGGACAGGTCTCCTGGCCTTCCTTGGTTGTTGTGGACTGATGTTTATGTCCTGCAAGATGCATATGTTGAAATCCTAACCTCCAATGTGATAGTAGGAGGTGGGCCCTTTGGAAGGTTATTATATCATGACAGCCCTCATGAATGGAATTAGTGCTCTTATAAAGGGGACCCTAGAGAGCCCTCTAGCTCTTTCTGCAACAGGAAGTCAGCAATCTACAAGCTGTAGGAAGACTCTCACAGACTCCAACCATGCTCTACCCTATCCTCAGACTTCCAGCCTCCGAAACTGAGAAATAAATGTATGTTATTTATAAGCTATATTAGGGTTATCCACAGAAACAGAACCAATGGGATATGTGGAGATGTGTGTAAGAGGAGACATATTATGGGCCTTGACTCATGCAAGGAATCCCATGAGATGCCACCTGCAAGCTGGAGACCCAGGAAAGCCAATGGTATAATTCAGTCCAAATCTGAAGGCCTGAGAACCAGAGCAGGGACCACCACTGGTATCAATCCTGGATTACAAAATCCTGAGAATTAGGAGCTCCAGCGTCTGAGGGCAGGAGAAGATGGATGTCACAGCTCAAGAAAAAGAATTCACCTTTCCTTTGCCTTTTTGTTTCAGTCCAGCCCTCAATGGAGTGGATGATTCCTACCTACGTGGGTGAGGGTGAATCTTCTTTACTCAGTATGTAGATTAAAATGCTAATCTCTTCCAGAAACAACCTCATAGACACATTCCCAAATAATATTTTACCAACTATCTGGGCATCCCTTAGCCCAGTCAAGTTGACACACAAAATTAACTGTCACATCAGTCACCCAGTCAATAGTATTTTGTTATGGCAGCCTGAACTAAGACATGGGTTGAGTTATATTATCTTTAATTTGCAGGTTCCCTTCCACCTATCTAACAATAACCTCTAAAATCACCTGAAGCAGCTGTTATGGAGTGCAGTGATGCAATCTTGGCTCACTGCAACCTCTGCCTCCTGGGTTCAAGCAATTATCCTACTTCAGCCTCCCAAGTAGCTGGGATTAAAGGTGTGTGCCACCATGCCTGGCTAATTTTTTTTGTATTTTTAGTAGAGATGGGGTTTCGCCATGTTGGTCAGCCTGGTCATGAACTCCTGACCTCAGGTGATCTGCCTGCCTTGACCTCCCAAAGTGCTGGGATTACAGGTGTGAGCCACCACGCCCAGCAACTTTTACTTTTTTTTTTTTTTTAAGATGGAGTCTCGCTCTGTCGCCCAGGCTGGAGTGCAATGGCATAATCTTGGCTCATTGCAACCTCTGCCACCCAGGTTCAAGCGATTCTTATGCCTCAGTCTCCCAAGTAGCTGGGAGTATAGGCGAGTGCCACCACGCCCAGCTAATTTTTGTATTTTTAGTAGAGATGGGGGTTTCACCATATTGGCCAGGCTGGTCTCAAACTCCTGACCTTGTGATCCACCTGCCTCAGCCTCCCAGAGTATGGAATTACAAGCATGAGCCACCACGCCTGGTGACTTTTACTTTTTACTGTGGTTTTTAATAATAATTATCCCCTGCTTTTAAGATACAGTTTCAGTCTGTTGCCCCAGCTGGAGTGTGCAGTGGCACGATCTCGGCTTACTGCAACCTCCGCTTCTCAGGTTCAAGCAGTTCTTGCGCCTCAGCCTCCTGAGTAGCTGTGATTACGGGCACGTGCCACCACCCCTGGCTAATTTTTGTATTATTAGTAGAGACGGGGTTTTGCCATTTTGGTCAATCTGGTCTCGAACTCCTGACCTCAAGTGATCTGCCCACCTCTGCCTCCCAAAGTGCTAGGATTACAGGCATGAACCACTGTGCCTGGCCTGTTCCCTGCTTTCCTATCAGTGAGTCCATTTACGGATACTGTTTAAAAGCAAGTTCAGTTCAACATCCATTTGTCGAAAATTGATTAGGTTGAGCAACACACTGTGCTTGGCCTGGGGAAAGCAGTATTTTTTTTGGCTTCCTTACAGCATGGCAGGCCCACCTTATTAGTGCAATTAGGAGCCAGGTTTGAGAGAGACTATTATTAGAGGTAATATTGCACAGTTAGCCACCTTGAAGAGCTTGTTAAGAACAGGTCTCCAAGTAGACACAGATGGAAATTAATAGAGATTAAAATAAACCGTGAGATGCTCTGACTTGTAGGGCATGCTCTAAACTGTTCAGGAAATCAGTTTAAACAACACATATTTTACTTAATGCTAGAGTGTTAGTGTCATTTCTCTGGATGTTATTTGCAATTTTTCCTTCCGCCATCCTCAAACACCCAGAGGAGGAAAGGGCCACTGTCTCTGGCCAAACAGTCTGGCCTCCAGACACAGCAGGCAAGTCGGTTTATCTTCCTGGCTACTGCTAGGAGACTCTAACCTTCTTAATAACACCACCAGTGCTCGTGTGGTTTCTACCAACCCTACTTGGCCCAAAATGAAAAATATATACAGCACGGCCCATTCATTCACCTTTTGAGAAAAGAAAGATTCAGGGTTTTAGGTGCCAAAGTAATAAGCATCTGGAGTATGTAACATTTGCAGATTTTTGGCATTTTGGAGGATAGCTTTCGTTGTTCACAACAGTTCAGGTGACTACCCAGAGAGGTCAGTGGGAACTTACCAAAAATCAGCCCTGATGACCACTCCTGCATCGGGTTCTCCAGTGGCCTTCCATTGTAAGTGTAATTGAATCCAAACACTTGAACATGGTCTGTAAGGCCACGATCACCAGGTCTCTGCCTGGCACTGGATTCCCACCTCCTTGCCTTCATCTCTGGGTGGCTGCTCCACTGAATTCTCCTTCTAGTCCTTGGCACTTCTAGAAGTCTTTCTCCCAGATCTTCATATGACTGTCTCCTCCTTGTCCCAATGATCTCCTTCCAGAGAGACCCTTCCTGGCCAACCTAGCTGAAATAGATAGCCCCTGGCAGCAAGTCACATAACCTATGTTAACTTGCTTCATGGCATTTTCCACTATCTAAAAGCTATGTCACCACTGTTCCTCTCCATTGGTATTAAGCTCCAAGAAAGCCAGGGCCTTTACCTGTCTTCTTCACTGCTATGTCCTGGTACCTGCAGCAGAACTTTACTCATGGTAAGCACTCTTTAAATAGGTGTGAATAAGTGAATATGCTAGGTAGAAATGAAGGCTAGGAGAAATTTGGTTGCAACCCCATATCCTTTTGGCAAAGTCAGTAGAATCATGTTTTTGTAATTTTTTTTTTTTTTTTGAGACGGAGTCTCGCCCTGTCACCCAGGCTGGAGTGCAGTGGCCGGATCTCAGCTCACTGCAAGCTCCGCCTCCCGGGTTTATGCCATTCTCCTGCCTCAGCCTCCGGAGTAGCTGGGACTACAGGCGCCCGCCACCTCGCCCGGCTAGTTTTTTGTATTTTTTAGTAGAGATGGGGTTTCACCTTGTTAGCCATGATGGTCTCGATCTCCTGACCTCATGATCCACCCGTCTCGGCCTCCCAAAGTGCTGGGATTACAGGCTTGAGCCACCGCGCCCGGCCTATGTTTTTGTAATTAAGATGAGTCAAGGTAGAAATTGTTGTTCTCTCCTGTTAGATTCCAGTGATCTGTATCTTCTTGTAAAGATTTCTTAAAATAATTCTAAAGGCACACATTTTTGATATAACAGTGCTTTCAAGCTTTAAGAATTTGAGATTTCCATTCTAATTTCAGAACATATTAATGAAGATTTAAATATGCATTAAAAAGTATAAGCATTGCTTCAACCCAGCTATTTCTCAGAAATTCTCATTGATTTTATAACATCTGTCTTCTAGCTTGAGCCTTCTAATTTCTTCAGCAAAAAAAAACAGATTAATATATCTAACTTAAAATTAAGACAAAAAGAATTAATTGGATTTTCAGTTCTGTGTGTTTTCCATATTTAAAATGTGATGCCACATGCCTTTTAGATGGCTTCCCGTCTTATTTTCTGTTAAAGAATGAGTTGTCAGAATCATGGAAAATTGTAGATGACCCTTTCCTTGAGGCAAAACTTGATTCTTGTTCTGCCACTCCTATTTCAATACTCTTGAACTATAGTATTTAAGGTCACTATGCTCATAGGAAAGCGTATTCCTAACATACTATGCTGTTTTGAAGAATATCTTTCCCTTGGACCTTTGTAGAACCTTTTTCCAAAGATTATTTTAAATACCATCCTCAAAAGTTGAGCTTTATCGAGACTGCCTGTGGTCTGTTCTTTTCCACAGCTGCCTCTGATAACTTATGAAAGATGGGCTCCTGGATAAATCACTTTACCTCCCAGAGCTTCCGTTTCCATCTCGACATTGGAATCATGAAATGGGGAAAGGGGTGGGGAAGAGAGCACCATCTCTCTTGCCCTGTCATTCTCCAGCTTTGCCTTTGGTGGCCCTCGAAAGAACAATGCGGGTTTGCCCTGGTCTGGCTCCAGCTCTGAGAACTCAGCTCTTAGGAACTGAAACTCAGAGGGCTGTGGGTGGGAGATTTTTCTCCCTGTCCTTAGCCGGAGTTTCTTTCCAAAATGCAGGCTTGACAACAAAGGGTTCCCTAGCATATCTGTAGCTTAGTAACTGGTCAAAAGTGTAGAGCTTTTGAGGACTCACCTGTAGCATCTGAAGAGTTGAGATGATTCTTGTGTGCTGGCAGGATGTGATGGACAGGACACCAGTGTGGTGGAGTCAGTAAAGGGAGCACCTGCCTGCCACAGGGGGCTCCTGTAATCACCCGACAGGTTCTTCCTTCTGGCTGCACAGACAAAGCCAGTCCACTGAGACCGTGGCATTAAAGAGTTTAATTGATGTGAGGCCAGCCACACCATGTGGGAGATGGAGTTATTACTCAAATCAATCTCCCCTAAGACTGTAGGTTTGGGTTTTTCAAGGATTGTTTGGTGGGCAGAGGGGCCAGAGAATGGGGAATGCTGATTGGTTGGGAATGCCATCACAGAAGTGTGGAAAGTGGTCCTCGTGTGCTAAGTTAGCCTTTGAGTTGGGGAGCCGCAAGACTGGTTGAGTCACCAACACTGGTGTGATATTTTGAGGTCCAGTAGACTAGAGTGACAACATGCCAGGAAGATCACTAAAATGAACATTTGTTCTGCAAGATAATGAATAAGTCCAGCATAGGGGTTACTGGTGTATATTTTTATTTGCTGCTATTTTATCTGATGATTGACTGTTTTGTTCTGTTTTTCTACATTTTTATAATCACTACCCCCAATATAATCACTACTCCTGGTGGAGTCAGCTGAAAAGACATCTCAAGACACCAATCTTAGGTTCTACGATACTAATATTGTCTACAGGAATAACTGGGGAAGTCACAAATCTTGTGACATCGGGGAATATACCTGGTTATTGTTTAATTACACCTACATATATCTCTCAGGCCCCTCTCATAATCCTAACCTGTGGGCTTTCATTAGTTTTACAAAGCTGGTTTAGTTTTGGGAAGGGATATCATCCTTGCATGAAGGTTAAACTACAAACTAAACTTCTCCCAAAGTTAACTTGACCTATACCCGGGAATGACTAGGACAACTTGGTGGGCAGAAGCAAGATGGAGTCAACTATGTCAGATTTCTCTTACTGTCGTAATTTGCAAAAGTGGTTTTGCTACTTTCCTTACAAGTTAGTTGGGACTTCAGCAATTCTGCGTAGACCAAGACTAAGAGTTTTCTTGTACTCTCATTAGGAAGTCACCTACTCTGGTCCCATTTTAAATCCCCTGCATGCTACCTAGCAGAATATATAACAGATGCTAATTGGATCCATTTTGTTCATTAAAATATATCAAGTTTTCTCCAGATTTTCAAGACCATATTCATTTGCATTTAATTTTAAAATATCAATACACTGTTGTCATGGTACATCATTTGAAGGCACAGGGAAGGATATTGTGAAGTCCAGCAGACTACCGTGTCAATATTCCAGGGAGATCACCAAAACAAACATTTGTTCTCAAAGAGAATTAATAAGCCCAGCATAGGGGTTCACTGGTATATATTTTTATTTGCCACCATTTTATCTGATGATTGACTATTCTATCTTTCTGCATTTTTATAATCACAACCCCCAAACACCTGAAGCTTTGGGTTTTTGTGTAAAGTGTAAAGTAGAATTTATTTGGAGACACTTCCCTGTCATAAAAGCATAATGAAAAATACAGAGGAGTGAAGAAAGAAACCAGAATCACCTATAATCTCATTGACCTTCATGTATCCCAGGTTGGAGAAGGAGCCAAGAAAAATCATGGACA
The DNA here is from genome assembly GCF_002776525.5 of Piliocolobus tephrosceles. NCBI lineage: Eukaryota > Metazoa > Chordata > Mammalia > Primates > Cercopithecidae > Piliocolobus > Piliocolobus tephrosceles. Next base: position 80,324,952 of record NC_045447.1, on the reverse strand, counting down.
GAGGTTATTTTGGTGCTGTTACATTCAAAATTATTTTTAACCTGTTGTGAGGCTCAGCTCATTTGTAGTAGCTTCAGTAAATCCTAACCCATGATGCATACCGAGCCCCTGCCTATTAGTGGTAATCTGCATGTCTTTCCATTTGGTCTTGAGGACACCTTGCTGTACTGGGCACTTGGTACCAGAGAACTTTTTTTTTAAAAGGACCATTAAGGGATACATGGAGACCTACCTTCTCACACTGGTGCAGTGATTTTTCTTCCTCTCTGAACAGGCCTTTGGTATTTCACAGGCTGAACTCTTCTCTTTTAAAGTGACCTGTCACCTCTCATGTAGTCAATGCTTTTTTACTGCCACCAAGTTGGCAAGCGTCATGCCATTCTCCTCCCCAGGAGAATTCTTAATCCAAATTTATTCCCATAGGATTTTCAGGACTTTTCCTGAGCCAAATTAGACCCTTTGTCTCAGTATATCTACTATCTCCTCCTTTCCCTGTATTGGCCAGTGCTAGACTGGAATCTGTGAGTATACAGCACCTTTTAATCCCCTGAAAGACTTGGAGTAGGTATTATTTCTCCCATTCCACAGGTGAGGAACTAAGCCTCACAGGTAGGGAGTATGGTTTTTGGATTTAGCATTTAGTTCATGACAGGTGTATTTGTTTAGTGACTGTTGAATGTAGAGTTTTATCTTCTTTCATATATTGAAGATGCACATCTATGCAAGTCTGTGCATAATGTCATGACACAATGTAATGGCACCAATGGCCTCCTATAAATTTTATTTAGTAGCCTGTAGAATTGAACGTCTTCAAGCCGTTTAACTCTCAAAGCTAAAATAAGAAGATTGTATAATTACTAGTTAAAATAAAGGCAGTTTAAAGAGGTAGGGCTGGAGTAGGGCGAACTGAGAGCAAAGGTCTTCATTTTTCCGCATTTCTCTGGCCTAGTTTTATTCACCGTGTAGTTGTGTGGCACCCCCTTGAGCAGTAACCATCCAAGCCGTCCATACAAGTCTGTGCATAGATGTGCATCTTCCATATGTAAAAACACTGTGGGACTATGGGAGTTTGATGAAAGTTAATCACATTTTGGTTTACACCCCCTTTGCCCACTGAGCTGACCTCCTGGCTTGTGAATTCTGGCCTCTTCTTGAAAAGGTGCAGGAGCGCGTCAGATCAGCAACAGGTGGTCTAGTTGGCCCTGGGAGGACTGAGGCGGAATTGAAGACAGCCTTCTGGGGGAGGTGCTGAGACCTGCCCGTGGAGGCTGTTAACCTGGCTGCTCCTACAGTAGGGGTCCCCTTAGTGGACTTCCTTCTGCCAAGCAGTTAGGACCTACAGGTTAGTTTCCCTTCCCTTGGTTGTCTGTTTCTCGAGAAGGTAGGGACCTTATCTCCATCAGTCGAGTTGCAGATACTGCTCCACCTTTGAGATAATGTGTGTTAGTAGTCTTCATTGCTCCTCATCTCAGGGGTGACATTGGACAATCTTTTTTACTTTGTCAAAAGACAAAATGACATCAAATTTAAAGTTTTTATTTGGCTTTTGCCGTTCTGGAATCAGACAACCTCAAGCAAAGGAGGTTGGCTTAATAGGGTAAAGGAAAGCAGAAACAGAACAAAAAGCATATTGGTTGTTTCAAAGTTAATTTTCCTTTTAAAGGTTAAAGCAGAGACTTCCTTATGCTTGCTCAAACTGGCCTGTTTGGGGATTTGGTATTCTCTCTCCTGATTTCTCAGGTCAGATAAACAGCTTGGTTTTAGTGGTATGTAACTTCAGCAACGGTGATTCCATTTGGGCTTGGCCTGTTGAGTCTAGAGCAGGAGCTCAGTCCAAACCAGTGGCGTCCTATAAATTTTATTTAATTTAATAGCCTGTAGAGTTGAACGTCTTCAAGCCATTTAACTCTCAAAGCCAAAATAAGAAGATTGTATAGTTACCAGTTAAAATAAAGGCAGTTTAAAGAGGCAGGGCTGGAGTAGGGCGAACTGAGAACAAAGGTCTTCATTTTGCTCCATTTCTCTGGCCTATTTTTATTCACCGTGTACTTGTGTGGCCCTCCCTTGAGCAGTAACCATCCAAGCCAATTGTTAGAACGCGCTTCCCTAGCAGCCCTGTCATCGTGAGAAGGCAGAGGGGTAAACAATAAAGACTTAATTGTATCTCACCAACATTTTTGGGTTCCATTGGTGAGTAAGGCATCAATTTAAGTGCCTTTGGAAGCAATTTTGATTAAAATGATTTTTTTTTAAAGTTCCTAAACAGATTTCGGGATGATAGGAGATTGGGACATATTTTAAAAAATAAAAATAAAATAAAAAACTTATACAAGCAGAATTGAACAACCTGAATAAAAGTACCTGTAACGTATTGTGCTAGTACAAGGGAAGGAGGGAATGGGGTAGGATGTTATAAAAGAAATGGTATTTTAGCCTGTTCTTAAAAGATGAGGATGCTTTGGGTAGGACAGGGGGAATCAGGAGAGTTCCAGGCCAAGGGAAGCATACGAAGGCTTGGAAATACGTGACCCCTGCTTACTGTGACCGTGTGTTTGGAGCAGAGTTTTTTACAGGAATAGACGTGGGGAGGAAAAATCAGGCTAGGGCCGGACCCTGGAGGCTATGCATGACCAAAGAATCTGGGCTTTGTTCTATTTCATAGAAAGAGTTCAAAGCCTGAGCATATTTGAAATGAGAGAATGAATGATGTGTCCTTCTGTTTAAGCAGAGAGAAGATACCGTTTGTATTGAAAAAATATTAATTGAAAAGGCCAAAGAGAGGGCAGGGAAAACCCACAAGGGAGGCCATTTAAATGTGACCCTGTGAGAGAGGAGACCCGTCTGAGAGCAGGGAGACCAGGGGGAAATGATTGCTTATGAACTATTTCAGAGGTAAACTATGTGATGACAAATAGGACTGCAGGGATGTGATAAGGGAAACTGATCATTTTAAAGATTTCCAGCAGAGATAATTGGGAAATGATGCTACCTTTAGATGAGACAGGATCCAGAAAGAGAAATATTTGCTTGGTTGAAGGAAAAGTGATAAACTTGATTTGTGATGTTTGGTAGGACTGTGGAATTCCCAATTGGTGACTCCAAAAAGCAGCACAGTTTAGAGAGAGAATTTTTGAAGCCGTATGAATTGAGGTGGTAGGGGCCAAGGGAGAACTTCCCCCTTTCCCCTCTGAAGGTTCGTTGAGAATCAACTGACAAAGGCAGGTTAATAGGAGAAGAGACATACAAAATGTTAATAGGCATAGCACGGGGAACTCACAGGAGGATGATTACCCAATAACCTAGTGCAATATAGAATCGTACATACCCTGCTCATAGGGGCGTGGGGAGATGGGGGGGTGTAGGCAGTTCTTTTGAGGGGGCAGTCAATCATTAGAGGAAATGAAGGGACAGAAATCAACTTGGGAATGTTTTTTTTTTTTTTTTTTTTTTTGAAATATGAGCCCAAGAGGCAGGTATTATCTTGTGAAGGAGTCTTTTCAGATGTGGCTGCATTCCTCAGTCTTCTTTTCTGAGATAATTAAATTTCAGGGAGGAGAGGAAGGCAGTTGTGTTTCTGTTGATGACCCCTGCGTACTGTGACTGTGAAACTTTCTTGGCCAGAGGAGGAAATTCCAGAGCAAGTCCCTGCTTGTGTCCTGCGCTGGGTGGGGGTGGGACAAGACCAGGTTAGAAGGACCTTGGTTCTGAGGCAGCTTCTAAGGCCTCTAAGCATGTCAAGGCACCAATCTAAGCAGAACAAGGACTCAACCTTGTTCTGAGTCCCAACAAGGTCATATTTGAAGCCATACAGGCAGGTAGGATCCCCGTGGCAGATTTTACACCCAGGAGAAGGGCTTAGATTCCTCTCAGGTACCTCCCATCAGTAGTTAGGGGCTGCTCAGAAAGCACTCACCATATTGAGGATTGGAGTCTATGATCCAGGCTGCTCAGCAGGAGTCCACAAAAGAGCTCCCTCTCTAGGAACAGTAAAGTTAACAGCTTTCCTGAATTATGCCTTATGCCCCTCCAGGGGGGCAGTAGTGAAGTTCTCAGCGAGGCCTCCGGGGATCATTAAGAGACTCACCTGTTGCTGATCACAACTCATCTCACTTGTTGCTGATCACAACTCATCTCACCTGTTGCTGATCACAACTCATCTCACCTGTTGCTGCTAAGGACCTCCAGACTTAGTGGTGCCTGGTGTGTACTCAGGGTAATTGCCCACATTTAGCTGCGTATTCACAATCTGTGAATGAAAAAGACAAAAGGAAAGTTGGGGAATCTACATTTAAGGAGAGAAAAATGTGGTTAATAAAGGTAGGGAAACCCGCTGGGCAAGGTGGGTGACACCTGTAATCCCAGCATTTTGGGAGGCCTAAGTGGGCAGATCATTTGAGGTCAGGAGCTTGAAAACAGCCTGGCCAACATGGTGAAACCCATCTCACTAATGATACAAAAATTAGCTGGGCATAGTGGTGCATGTCTGTAGTCTCTCTCAGCTACTTGGGAGGCTGAGGCAAGAGAATCATCCAAACTCGGGAGGCGGAGGTTGCAGTGAGCCGAGACTGTGACACTGCACTCCAGCCTGGGTGACAGAGTGAAGACTGTCTCAAAGAAAAAAAAAAAAAAAGAAAAAAGGAAACCAAGCACTATAGGAAGGAGAGAGAATTTTAAGTAAGAAGCAATGGAGGAGAAAGTAAATAAAATAGAGTTTAGACAAGACTAAGATGTGGGAATTAGAAAGCTTTTGGCAACTTTTTTTAAAAGTATTAATGTCTTTCTGGGTGCTAAAGAATTTTATTGTGTGGTCAGGCGGTAGAATCATTAGTAAAGGTGACCCTTGAAGCTTGGCAATAAAGGGGAGGTGAGGAATGGGTGATGTAGGGAAGATGCAGAGAGTTTGATGCTAGAGTTTATCCTTTAGTACTTGAAGATTGACATTAAAATATCTAGAACAAATACATTTGGACTTTGTGTTCCATAAATGGGTATATACCTAAGAGCAGTTTTCCCAGGGAACCCTATCTAATAGTTGAATTTGTACTCAATTGTTTTTACAGTATCTAGTTTCCCTCCCTCATTATTGTGCTATGTACTCCAGGGGAATTGAGAAAAATGAAGGTATTGTTTCTGTAAGAAGAAAAAGTCAAAATGATCTGGCACACCTGGAGGGGTAGTGGAATGGGAGTTGATCAGTGAACATGTGTACAATGTGCATCGGTACAGGGGTTTGGGAAGGACACCCCAGGTGAGAAGAGTAATCACAAAGGTGGGAATAAATATGGCATGCTACGGTGTGGCAGGGGGTTTGTGTTCCTATTATTTGCAGAATGTTCGCATAGCTGGTGTCTTAGTCTGGGGTGCAATACCAAAATACCATAGACTGGTTTATAAGCAGAAATTTATTTCTCACAGTTCTAGAGGATGAGAAGTCCAAGATCAAGCCCCAGCAGATTCCATGTCTGGTGATTCTGCTTCCTGGTTCATAGACAGTGTTTTCTTGCTATGTTCTCATATGGTAGAAGGGACATGGGAGCTCTCTGGGGTCTTTTTTTAATAAGGCCACTAATCCCTATCGTGACCTAATCACCTCCCAAAGGCCCCACCTCCCAATACCATCACCTTGTGGCCTAGGATTTCAACACAGGAATTCTAGGGGGACACACTCATTTAGTCCATAGCAATAAGAAATATGAGAAATAAGAATGGGCAGGATCAAAATCATAGGTTTATCTAGATTATGTTACCAGATCCCACTACTTAGCCTTTGGATCGGGGGTTTCCTCAGTATTGTGACTTTGTGGTCAACAGAAAGATGTTGCTGAAAGGGGGTCCTGATCCAGACCCTAAGAGAGGGTTCTTGGATATCGCACAAGAAAGAATTTGAGGAAAATCCATACAGTAAAGTGAAAGCAAGTTTATTAGGAAAGTAAAAGAACAAAGAATGGCTACTCCATAGGCAGAGCAGCTTCGAGGGCTGCTGCTTGCCCGTTTTTGTGGTTATTTTTTGATGATATGCTAAATAAAGGGTGGATTTTTCATGCCTCCCCTTTTTAGACCACATAGGGTAACTTCCTGATGTTGCCAAGGCATTTGTAAACTGTCGTGGCATTGGCGGGAGTGTAGCAGTGAGGGCCACCAGAGGTCACTCTCATCATCATCTTGGTTTTGGTGGGTTTTGGCCAGCTTCTTTACAGCAACCTGTTTTATCAGTAAGGTCTTTATCACCTGTATCCTGTGCTGACCTCCCATGTCATCCTGTGAGAGTGCCTTAACTGTCTGAGAATGCAGCCCAGTAGGTTTCAGCTTTATTTTACCTAGCCCCTATTCAAGATGGAGTTACTCTGGTTCAAACACCTCTGACAGTTCCATACAGGCAGGCTTGGAATTGATATACTGAGGATAATTTAGGAAACTGAGTTGTGCAGTAGTCTCATGACAGAAGTGTTTAAGATCTGAGCAGTAGGGTACAGCTCGTAACTATTTAGAAAAAAGTACAGAATCAAGCTCTTAAGTATTATTACAGGGAAAACATGGACTGAGTGACCAAAAAAAAAAAAAAAAAATGACCAAGCAAGGTACTATGACCTTCTTTATGACCCCCATTCCAAAAAGATGGAAGAGCAGATGCCTTCTTAAATAATCAGAACCAGTGGTGCATTGGTCAATGAAAACATTAATTAAGGTGAGAATATAATATGTCACTTATATGTCGATATAATTTTTAATTAAAAACATATATCTGTTTGCCACATCTTTCATTGTAAGGCTGAGGTTGCCTCTTTGAGTAAACTGGCTAGAACACATAAATGACACATAATATTTCTCACAGAAATAACACCTATAATGTTTCACTTAGGATCTCCAGTTTTGGTGTTCTTAGAATCTTTTTTTTTTTTTTTTTAAGAAATAGGGCCTCTGCTGGGCGCAGTGGCTCATGCCTGTAATCCCAGCACTTTGGAAGGCCAAGTCAGGAGTATCAGCTGAGGTTAGGAGTTCGAGACCAGCCTGACCAACATGGCAAAACTCGGTCTCCACTAAAAATACAAAACTTAGCTGGGCATGGTGGTGGGCACTTGTAATCCCAGCTACTTGGGAGGCTGAGGCAGGGAAAATTGCTTGAACCCCGGAGGCAGAGGTTGCAGTGAGCCGAGATCACACCATTGCACTCTAGGCTGGGCAACAGAACCAGACTCCGTCTCAAAAACAAACAAAAAAAAAAAAGTAGGGCCTCACCCGGCCTGTAGTGCAGTGGCATGATCACAGCTCACTGCAGCCTCCCTCAAACTCCTGGTCTCAAGTGATTCTCGCACCTCAGCCTCCCCAAGTGCTGGGATTACAGGTGTGAGCCACTATACCCAGCCGTGAATGAGAATCCTAATATTAACAAAGCATGCTGTGAGTGTACACTTGCCTCCAAGTTATAACAGTCTAGCCCTCACCAAATACAACAGCATTTTTGTTGCTGCTGCTGTTTTTAAAGAAACTCACCCTTTTGGAGTCTTGTATTGTTCATGCTGTTCATAGAACTAAGAACCCAATTTCTTTTCACAGTTACATTATATTCATTTATGGAATTAATAGCTAATTGAATTAATGTAGCTCCAGTAATAAGTATAACTAGCATCAATATATTTGAGAATATAGCTGATCATTGGTATTTGAGCCAAATGGCAAGAGCAGAGTGGCCCAGACAAGGAGGGTCTGTGCAGTGGGCAGAGTCATAAGTAGAGGTCAGTTGAGTGAGCCTCTTAATTTCCTTCAGATTTATTGACTGTCAGTTGTGTACCCTCTAAAATTTTCTCTAGACACTCCATTTCTGGAACACATTTTAGAGATGTTTTCTTTCTTTTTCTTTTTTGTGAGACACAAGCACGTGCCACCATACCCAACTAATTTTTTTTATTTTCTGTAGAGACAGAGTTTTGCCATGTTGCCCAGGCTGGTCTCTAACTCATGGCCTCTAGTAATCCCCCCACCTCAGCCTCCCAAAGCACTGAGATTACAAGCGTGAGCCACTGTGCCCAGCTTGTTTTCTATATGTATCTTGCCATTGCCCATTAGAGCAGTTCGTGTTTGTCTCTTCTGAGCAAATCCTTGACTGTGCTTCAGTTAACCTGGTCTCCTGGTGTCTCCTTCTCTGCCACCGACTCTGTTCATGTTGATTTCAGCCATGTATTACCAGCAAAACAGTCCTGGCTTGGAATACCAAAAAGCTATGGAAGCCATGCAAGGCCAGAATACAACTTAGTGTGTTTATTAGTAAAACCTGTCTGTATTAGTCCATTTTCATGCTGCTGATAAAGACATACCTGAGACTGGGAAGAAAAGGAGGTTTAATTGGACTCACAGTTCCACATGGCTGGGGAGGCCTCAGAATCATGGTGGGAGGCAAAAGGCACTTCTTACATGGTGGCGGCAAGAGAAAATGAGACAGATGCAAAAGTGGAAACCCCTGGCCGGGCGTGGTGACTCACATCTGTAATCCCAGCACTTTGGGATTGGGAGGCTGAGGAGGGCAGATCACCTGAGGTCAGGAGTTCAAGACCAGCCTGGCCAACATGGTGAAACCCCATCTCTACAAAAATACAAAAAAATGAACTGGGCATGATGGTGGGTGCCTGTAATCCCAGCTACTCGGGAGGCTGAGACAGGAGAATCGCTTGAACCTGGGAATCAGAGGTTGCAGTGAGCCAAGAACACGCCATTGCACTCCAGCCTGGGCGACAGAGCGAGACTCAGTGTCAAAAAAACAACAACAAAAAATGGAAACCCCCGGCCAGGTGCCATGGCTTACGCCTGTAATCCCAGCACTTTGGGAGGCCGAGGTGGTGGATCACAAGGGCAGGAGATCGAGACCAGCCTGGCTAACACAGTGAAACCCTATCTCTACTAAAAATACAAAAAAATTAGCCAGGAGTGATGGCAGGCACCTGTAGTCTCAGCTACTCAGGAGGCTGAGGCAGGAGAATGGCGTGAACCCAGGAGGCGGAGCTTGTAGTGAGCGGAGATCCTGCCACTGCACTCCAGCCTGGGTGACAGAGCGAGACTCCGCCTCCAAAAAAAAAAGAAACCCCTTCTAAAACTATCAGATCTCGTAAGACTTACTCACTACCACGAGAACAGTATGAGGGAAACCACTCCTATGATTCAAATTATCTCCCACCAAGTCCCTCCCACAACATGAAGGAGTTGTGGCAGTACAATTTAAGATGAGATTTGGGTGGGAACATAGCCAAACCATATCACTGGCCATATTCACCTTTGTTCTTACTGTTTTGTGCTTTAAAGTTAGAGATTCATTTTAGAGTTTATTGTATAGCAAATTGTGTTTGCCACATATATGTAGCTCTTAGCTAACCAAAACTCAAAATTTTGTTTTGCATTTTAGCTTTATTAAATAAAGTGGGATAGACATACTTGAAAAATAACCTTTTATGTACTTAGCAACAGCATACAGACTAGATCTGAAATTATTGTACGGTTCCAAGTTGGCTTCTCAAATTTAACTAGAACTGGACAGCTCTCTACTGACACTCTAATAATATGTGTATGTGCATCTATATGTATTTATGTGTACGTACATGTATGTGAGTACGTGTGTATGTCTCTATAGCCTAACCAAATACTTGTGTGTGAGTACAAGGAATTAGAACCTCCCTGGGCTGAGCTAGTCTTCTCCTTCACACAGTATACTTTTTGCAAATCTCCTGTTGGCCTCTGCTTATTCGTGGCTGCTACTCATAACATCCCAAGCATAAGGCTACCTCATGACCTTTACTCAACTTCTGCCATACCAACTGGACATGTTCTTTCACACTGCAGCTCAAATTCTTAATAGAAGTGAACTGACTGGCTCAGCCAATCACTCTGACTGTGCTTGTGCGGAGACCCTCATGCCAGACCCCACACAAGCTTAGAGACAGGGTACTTGGAGAACGGGGGACCATTCCCATCTCCATCAGGTGAGATTAAGACAGGTAGCAGCTGCCTGATACAGAAGATGGCAGTGCAGGCAGCAGATGCTGTGGGTAGAGCGGTTTCCCTTAGATTATAGGATGGCAGGAAAGAGAAAGGCTGCCATTGTTTACTCCAAGGGGTGTGTTGTAAGTGCATACAAGCAGCCTTGCTTTGCACCATTCCGTATGTACACATTCCCATCACTGGATATAGTTAAACACAAATCCCTCAATGACAAATTTTAGTTACCCTATGTAATAGTTTGCTAAGACTGCCATTACAAAAATACCACAGATTGGTGGCTTAAACAACAGAGATTTATTATCTCATGGTGTGGAGGCTGGAAGTCTGAGATCAAGGTGTCAGCGTGTTTGGTTTCTTCAGAGGCTTCTCGCCTTGGCATGTAATTGGCTACCTCCTTGGCATGTGTATACGGGGTTGTTCCTCTATGTGCATCTGTGTCTTAACTGCCTTTTCTTAGAAAGACAGCAGTCATATAGGCCTAGGGCTCTTTCGACTCTTTAAAGGCCCTGTCTCAAAGTACAGTCACAATCTAAAGTCTTGGGTTTTAGGACCTCAATGTATGAATTTTAGAGGCATGCGGTTCAGCCCATAACACTTTAGTATAGCAATTGTGAGTCACTGCACATAAAACACAGACTTTGGGGTAACTCTTCACAAATCACTGTGTACATAACACATGTACATTTTGATCAATAACTAGTATCACTTCTCTCAGAGTCTGGTGGTGATTTGTCAGTGAGTGTTGTTCAGTTCATGCACAGACAGCAAAGCATGTAGTTGTGTTGCCGCCTTCTTAGTGAAAACATGACATTAAAAAAAAGTAGTTCATTAGGAGAGGGAATTGGCCACCAAAGATGAAAGTGCTGCAAAGAAACAAGTAGTAATAATGAAGGAAGTGAAATTTGTTGTGATTAGATGTGAAAATGACAATAGGAAAATGAAGACAGCATAAGACCCAGGCCTGCATGAAGCTACAGTACAAACCAGATTGAGACTGGGCACAGTGGCTCGTGCCTGTAATCCCAACACTTTGGGAGGATGAGGCGGTTGGATCACTTGAGGCCACGAATTTGAGACCAGCCCAGTCAACACAGTGAAACCCTGTCTTTACTAAAAATACAAAAAATTGGCTGGGCACAGTGGTGCTGCATACCTGTAAGCCCAGCTATTGGGAGGCTGAGACATGAGCATCTCTTGAACCCAGAAGGTGGAGATTGCAGTGAGCCAAGATTGTACCACTGCATTCCAGCCTGGGTGACAGAGCGAGACTTTGTCTCAAAAATTAAAACATAAATGAATTAAAAAATATGTAAACCACACTGAAAAAGTACAATGAATATAAAAAAGACAAGGTAAAGTCATCTCAATATATTTTAGCTTAAATTGCACTAGGAACAAATAACCACTTATGATTGAAATTGAGTATTTTTTCTTTTTTTTTTTTTTTGAGATGCAGTCTCGCTCTGTCTCCCAGGCTGGAGTGCAGTGGCCGGATCTCAGCTCACTGCAAGCTCCGCCTCCCGGGTTCATGCCATTCTCCTGCCTCAGCCTCCCGAGTAGCTGGGACTACAGGCGTCTGCCACCATGCCCAGCTAATTTTTTGTATTTTTTAGTAGAGACAGGGTTTCACCATGTTAGGCAGGATGGTCTCAATCTCCTGACCTCGTGATCCACCCGCCTCGGCCTCCTAAAGTGCTGGAATTACAGGCATGAGCCACCGCGCCCAACAACCGTAATAATTTTTAAAATCCTGCTTAGTTTGACTAGTATTCAGGCCAAAGTGTTGAAGTTAGTTTCTGTATTAAAAGAAAATGGTAATTGCATGGAGACTATAGGAGGACTTTTGACTGCCAGTAAAGCTGGTTTCATTGTCTCATAAGTCAGCATGAACTGGTGAATGTTAAATGGTCTGATGACACCACTAGTGTAAATAAGGATGCCGCTGTGAAATTTCACCCCGAATCCCAAGATGGAGGCAGGTTTATGATGATCCTGGAATATTTCATGCTGATGAGATAGATCTTTTGGAAGACAACTGTATCAAGCACTTAAGTGAAGAAAGGCTGGGTGCCATGGCTCATGCCTGTAATCCCAGCACTTTGGGAGGCTGGGGCAGGTGGATCACCTGAGGTCAAGAGAGTTCGAGACCAGCCTGGTCAACATGGTGAAATCCCATCTTTACTAGAAATACAAGATTAGCCAGGTGTGGTGGCTCGTGCCTGTAATCCCAACTACCTGGAAGGCTGAGGCAGGAGAATCGCTTGAACCTGGGAGGCGGAGGTTGCAGTGAGCTGAGATCACGCCACTGCACTCCAGCCTGGGTAACAGAGCGACACTCCATCTCAAAAATAAAAAATAAAAATAAAGAAATAAGGTCGGGTACATTGGCTTACACTGTAATCCCAGCACTTTGGGAGGCTGAGGTGGGCGGATCATCTGAGGTCAGGAGTTCGAGACCAGCCTGGCCAACATGGCAAAACCCCATCTCTACTAAAAATATAAAAAGTAGCCGGGCGTGGTGGCGCATGCCTAGAGTCCCAGCTGCTTGAGCGTCTGAGGCAGGAGAATCGCTTGAACCCGGGAGGTGGAGGTTGCAGTGAGCCGAGATCGCGCCATGCACTCCGGCCTGGGCGGTAGAGCCAGTGAGACTCTGTCTCAAAAAATAAAAGAATTTATAAAAAATAAAAAGAATTTATGTGAAGAAAGATGTAGGATCACAAAGTGGCCATACAGGAGAGATTCTAGATATTCAGCCAGGGAACGTGGTGAAGGTGAACTTACCCACATAAATGAGGGATGCGGTTATCAAGAAAAGGATGCAGATGACCCAGAGGAAGTGATACTGACAAAAACAAACAAGAAAAACAAAGTTACACTGAAGGAACTCAGCTATTTCACGGCATCGAATGGCAAAGGATAAAATGTTGGAAGCCAATCCAAATTTAGGAGTATGGCAGTTTTCCAAGGCATAGAAAAGATGTTTATTCTATATCGTAAGTTATTTGACAAGGAGAAGACAAGCACTGTTCAAAATGCCCTGGATAGGCCAGGCGTGATCTCTCGCTCCTGTAATGCCAACACTTTGGGAGGCCAAAGCAGGAAGATCGCTTGAGCCCAGGAGTTCAAGACCAGTGTAAGCAACATTGTCTAACCTGGTCTCTACAAAAAAGAAAATAGCCAGATGTGGTGGTGTGCACCTATAGTCCCAGCTCTCAGGAGGGTGAGGTGGGAGGATTGCTTGAGCCCACGATGTTGAGGCTGTAGTGAGCTGTGATTGATTACACCATGGCACTCCAGCCTGGGCAACAAAATGAGGCCCTGTCTCAAACAAAGCAAAGCAAAGCAAAATACTCTGGATAGAGTTTTTTTTTTTTTTTTTTTAAACAGAGAAATGAAACATTTTAATGCTCCATGTTTCTAATATTTTAAATTAGTGTACTAAGCAAATGCTTATTTTACTATTTTTTCTTTTCCCTCTACAAGTATAAAAGTTTTTAATGTTTTGACACAAATTTTTTAAAGTTGTGGAACAGTAATTTCCCATTGATTATTAAAATAACTGTGTACTTTGATGGTTACTTTTATGGTTCCACACTTCTATGCAAAGGAGTGTGTATGAGAGAGAGAGATCTTTGCTGGAAGTGTGTATATCGTGTGTGTGATGTTTGCTGAAAGTCTTCCTAAGATGTATCATGTTATGTTTTTACTTGAATTATTCACCTAAGCCTGGCAAGTATAAGTTAGCATTTTCCTGATGGTATAGTTGTCATTAATAATGTTATTGTTTTCTGCTATAACGTAGAATAGTTTGGTAGTTAAGGGTGTGGTTTATGCAGCCAGACTTCGAGTTCAAATACTGAGTCGTCGTCTTTCTTTTATATGATCTGGAAGAAGGTGTTACATCTCTCTATGCCTCAATTTCCTCATCTGCAGAATGCAGAGTGTAAGAGTGCCTACCTTGTTAGGGTTATTGTGAGGTTTAAATGACTAAATGTACCCAAAGCACGGAGTGGCTGGCAACACAGTGAACACTGTGTGTTAGCCAATGTTGCTGCTGCTGCTGGCAGGGACAATGGTGATAGTAGTAGTAGCTGCATCAGTAGTAGTAGAAGTATTAATGATGCTGTGTGTCTGAAGATTTACTAAAAGTTGGGGCTATTTTTTTTTCTCTATTAGAGCGCCTCAAACTACTATGCTTTTGATTTCTTCTGTTGCTTTATTTACGTGTTTTCCTCTCTCATTATTGGGCTATTAATGGACATTCTTTGCATTGGCTTCAAGAACAACTACCTCATTCTCATCAGTGTCTGATTAATTTGCTGATCTTAATCACTATGGGTGTAATGGCCAGAAAGTCTGACTTCTTGCAGTATCATGGAACCCTGGATCGTGGCTCAGTTCCTCATGGACAGCCTGTCACAGGGAAGCCCAGAAAAGAACCATTTGTTTTGCTCAGGCCTCACATTCATGAAGGTGCCTCTAAGTTGCCATTTGACACTATCTCCAAATGAGGTTATGCTCTTAATAGTTGTATTTTATCTGTCTTGAAAGCATTAAGTTATTCTTTGTGAGCATTAAAACTGTATTCGTTTGTTACCCTCTTTTGGCATTTCATTTTTAATATACTGAGAACCTTGAAGTACAGAAGTGGCCCAGGCCCTTCTGAGGAGCCCTGCTCAACAGACAAGCAGGTGGAGTTCCTGACTGTGTTAAGAGTAGATGGTAACTTGATCGATGATCTCAGGATAGGAAAGCAGAACTGTATTTGTTGCAGTTCTCCATTGTTTCTCTAAGTCTCTTGCAGGCTCTCAAATTCTCTCAAGTTTTTTGATTCTACCCAAGGAAGCTGAGCATAGCATGTGCCTAACTTGTAAGAACGAAGGTGTCAATATTTCACATTTATAGTTTGGTAGTGTCCTCGGGGCCAGATGTTTTGTGGGCCAACCTCTCCTAAATCTAAAAATCATTCTCCAAATAGAGTATATTGTGTTTAATACTGCTTAAAAGGTATCAGTCACATGGGTTCTTAGTTGAACTCATGGCTAAAATAATTTTTAAACTCATTTTTCCTTTTATTTTTTTGAGACTGAGTCTGGCTCTGTTGCCCAGGCTAGAGTGCGGTGGGGTGATCTCGGTTCACTGCAACTTCTGCCTCCCAGGTTCAAGCAATTCTACTGCCTCAGTCTCCTGAGTAGCTGGGACTATAGGCACGTGACACCACACCTGGATAATGTTTGTATTTTCAGTAGAGACAAAGTTTCACCATATTGTCCAGGCTGGGCTTGAACTCCTGACCTTGTGATCCGCCCACCTTGGCCTCCCAAAGTGCTGGGATTACAGGCGTGAGCCACTGCGCCCAGCCATTTTCCTTAACCCAACCAAATTGCTTTTAACTAAAATAGTGTGTTAATTGACCTTGTCTCAGATGTGTAAGCCATAGCTCCCCTTTTCCCTTCCTTACCCACCTCCATGTGCTTATGGCATATGGGAAAAGAGAAACCCCCCCCCCCTTTTTTTTTTTTTTTTTTTGCGAAAGTGATCTGAGGTTATCGATCAGTAAACTGGAAAACCCACTGCACCAGAAATTCGAGTAAACTGTGGCTCAATTTTCTTCCCCTTTATGGTCAGCTTGGTACATTTCAGTCCCAACTCAGGGAGAGCCAGGAGTGCACTTGGCATCTAAGTTGCCTGACAGATGAATGAAATAAGAAACAGAGTCCGTTGAGTTAATGTCATCAGTTTATTGCACCATGGTGTGGGGGGGAGGGTGGAATCTATATCCAAACAAGTTCTTACCCTTCAGACCAACTCATCTCTTGAATATGGGAAGCATTTGTTAACAAAAGTATAAGGTTTGTGAATAGTTATGTCCTATATACATTTATTTTCTTACATCATAGATATTTCCTTAATAACCTTTGAAAGAATAAATGGGGATTTTTGAAAAGTTCTAGCCATTGGCCAGGGCAAGACTGAACGTGCTATCTATTGAAATGTTAAAAGGATTGAATTCTGAAGGAAAGCTAGCAAGATTTCGCTAGTATTATGTGCTGTGTGTTGAGGTGGTAAGAACACGTGTGAACCTGCAGTTGCTGGGGTTTAATTGGGGTTAAGTTGTTCCTTAATTTAGAGAATTTGATTTCTTTTCAGGGACTTGTTTTCTTGTGGCAAAATACACATAAAATTTACGATTTTTGCCTTTTTTGTTTCTCTTTCTTTCTTTCTTTTTTTTGAGACAGAGTTTTGCTCTTGTTGCCCAGGCTGGAGTGCAATGACACAATCTTGGCTAATTGCAACCTCTGCCTCCCAGGTTCAAGCAATTCAATTCTCCTGCCTCAGCCTCCTGAGTAGCTGGGATTACAGGGCATGCGCCACCATGCCCGGCTAATTTTGTATTTTTAGTAGAAATGGGGCTTCTCCATGTTGGTCAGGCTGGTCTCAAACTCCCGAACTCAGGTGTGATCCACCTGCCTTGGCCTCCCAAAGTGCTGGGATTACAGGCATGAGCCACCACACCCGGCCCATGTTAGCCGTTTTAAGTGTACATTTCAGTAACTTTAAGTACATTTACATTGCTGTGCAACTGTCACCAGCATCCCATCTTCAGAACTTTTCCATTATCTCAAACTGAAATTTTGACCTCATTAAGCATTAACTCCCCAGCCCTCTTACCTTAGCCCCTGGTAAACACTGTTCTCTTTTCTCATCTCTGAAATCATACAGTATTTGCCCTTTTGTGTCTAGATTATTTCACTTTAGGGAATTTGATTTTATGCCAGTTTTTCTAACAGGTTGCTTTTGGAGACAGTAATAATAAAAAACTTACTGTCCAAAGCCCTGAGTCTGAAATTCTGCATCCAAAAGTGCTACAGTGTGCATTAAACTGATTAAAATAATGTGGCATCTTTGAGGATGAGCTCTATGTTCAACTTTGTTGTTTAAGATTTATATTGTAAGAAAATCTCTCATACATGAAAATGTAAATGTAAAATTCCACTATTTTGTTGGCATTGCTTCTCTTGTTTGGGGGATCTTTACCTGTATTATTGGCTTCCAGGGTCTCAGCAGGGCACAAGGGATATTTAGCCTGTCTGAATTTTGGGATCAAGTTTGGTGATATGTGAGCTCTCCCAAGAAAGCACTAGTATAATGTAATGGTCTTAACCTGCATTCTTGAATGCTTAGCCCTGGGCTCTGTAACCCCACCTCCATGCCCAGCAGCATCCCAGGGTCCTCTTCTGGAATCCAAGTAGAGTTCCTAAGGGAGGAGGATCCTCAGAGGGAGAAAGAGAAAGTGTCAGCGGGCAGAAATACGATACTGAAATAGCAGAGTTAGTGTTTGAGTACTGACTTTCCCGTTTCACATGGAAGAAATTTCCATGCCTTGTCTCGATATCTTTAGAATTGCTCCTTTCAGTGTTAAGATGGTTTGTTCCACTGTAAGGGCTGTGCCACATGGCTTGGTGGACTTGGAGAGGCGGAGGTGGAAACAATGCGCAGGAGTTGGCCTGGGGCTTTTTGTTTGCGTGTCCCTCTTTACCTATTCATAATCATGGATCCCCTCTGCTTTGTGATATTGTGAACCACGCAAAACAGCGCCTCTTTACACCACCGGGTTGAGAAGAAGGCTCCTGAGGCTGACTTTCTGGACCTTCCGTCACGCAGTAAAAGATGTGGTTGGTGTGTGTCAGGATGAGAGGGCCACAACTGGACCCACGTGTGGCCGCTTCCCGGGTCTGCCATGTGCTTTGCTAGCTGCAAAGTGTTTCCTCTAAAACAGCTAATCCTGCATGACTGTCTCCTGCATTTTGTTGTCAGAACGTGCACGCTGCTTTCATAAGAACTAATTGAAGAGGGAGCTAGTTTGCATCTCGTTCTTGCATACCCTGAGTCATGAAAAACATTTTCTCTTAAGCAAAATTGAAAGAAAGAAAGAAAAGAAAGAGGGCCAAAAAAAAAAAAAAAAAAAAAAAAAGAAAGAAAGAAAAAAAAAAAAGGTTGCCATCCAGTGGAGGAAGGAGTAATTCCCAGCTTCATTCAGGAAAAACGCAGGCTGAAATATGCTTAACTGTTTTAACTTGACTGGGGATTTTTACCACCATATGGGTTTTTTTTCGTGACATCCGGAGCCAAATGGGTGCAGTGTGCCTTTAAGAAAAGAGGTGCCTCACTAAACTTCGCTGTAGTTGTGTTTCACCGTTTCGGTAGGGAAGGAAAGTGTTAATTTCTTATTTGTACACTTTTTTTCCCCGACTTCCTTCCTATTCACTTCATTAAATCTAGAGGCAGTTCAGCATGGGAGCCGTCTGTATGTTGAATTAGGGCTCGCACTCTTGCGCAACACGTCACCAGTCGGAAACTGGGGGTTTGCTTCTGTGATTTATTTCATTATTGTGCTGGTAAAAGGTTTGGAAGGGAATTCTTTTTGGGGGTAGTACTTTAGCATTGTGTAGCAAGTTTTTGGGTTTTTTTGTGTGTGCCCCCCAACCCCCAGCGCTGAGTTTTTGAGTCAGTTGAGCCAGTTTAATAAATAATTTTTTTAAATAAAAGAACAGTTTAAAATCTCCATGAATAATTTTACTTACATGCAGGAGTAATCTTACTCTACTCTTTATGTGCGAAAAGCATTGGGAAGTATTTAGTGAATTGATTTCCATTAGAAAAAGACCCTTAGAAATCACAGAACATAAAGCACTGCATATGGATGTGTTTGGGGTCTTTGGGGAGGAGGGAAGATGTTTTGTAGCTCTCTGCATTCCTGCATAAAACCTTAGTTTAAGGGGAATAATGGTCAGTACTTTGTGTGTTTCCTTGTAATTCCAGAACCTAAATTTAATAAGAATCTGCACGTATTAGCAATTGTAATAAAAATTGTTTCAGTTCTGTTTGCAATTTAATTTGTTTTCGCTTCTTAGCTACTCACAGATTTAGAGATTTAAAAGTCCAAATATCACAAGCTTATGCTTGTTCCCTCTTTTCAAAATTGAGGGGAGTGAGAGTAGAAATATCCTTTTTACAACTCCCCCCAACTTCATTTATCCCACTGAGAAGAAAAACAATGAAAAATTTTACAGCATGAAACTGAAAGTGAAGTGTTACAGTTGTTCTGGATTTTCTTTAAAGAGCAGAATTACATATTATATTAAAATATTTGAACCTTAGAACCATGTACATTGCTTTTATTTACATGCATTTAATTTTTTAAAAAATTGTCTTCTATTTTAAAAATCATTTCGACTGCTCCAAACCATGCTGCTATTTTTTTAAAAATAAGGTATAAAATACCAAAAAAGCATACCTTGTTTTAATTGTTTAAAATAAATTTGAATATTAATTTGTTTTCTTACTGGCTTAATTGTTAAAATGTGAGCAAGAATCAGAAACCACCTGAGCTAAAATCTCTACTTCTGCTGCCTGGAATAATAAGGGAAAAAAATATGATAAGTAGTTGTCAATATTAAAACAGGCTGAAGGAGGAAGCCTTCGGGCCTTGTAGTAGGTAGAATGAAACAGCAGATTTGAGTATCCACAATCCTTTCAGTATTAAATTTTCAGTAAAATAAAATTACTTGTATATGAAAACATAGCCTTTCCCCAGCTCTCTTTTTTTTCCTGATCAGCTGATGAAGAGACTAGCAGCTCGCTGCTTTGCTGGCTTGTTAATTTTATCCCCACTAACTGTGATTTCCGATAGCCGGCCTGCTGATAGTGGTAAGGTAAATATCCTTTTTCGTTGCCATCTTGAAGATTCAGTAGAACTACATCCCAGGCATGTGTAGGTGTGTAACACATCAAAAGCCGGTGTTCTCCGTATTTCTGTGTGCAACTGGGTGCTTGAGGAGAGCAATACCATTAACTGTTGACAGCCTTGCATGCTGTATTTATTATTAGCATGTTCAGCCTCCAAGATATGCGGGACAATTTCCTTTTCTTAATCTTCGCTTAGCTGCAGTGTGTTTAGCTGTATAGTGGGTGTCCTGCTTTTTAGGCAAATGAATATTAATGCAATAATGTGAAGCTTTTTTTTTTTTCCTTTTCCTTTTTCCTCATAACTCATCAGATCTCGCCTCCTTCATAGTGGTTATCTGAACACTGTAGGATCGTGATGGAAATTGTCTTTTGATTATTAAGGCCTAGGCTCAGACTGTCCCTTAGGAATCTGTCTGTGTGCATGTTGCTTCTATGGATTTGCACATTGGAGGATGCATAGAAAACATATTTTTAAAAAAATCCCACTGGCATTTTTAACATGCCAGGTTGTTTTGTGTTCTGCACCAGGTTTTCTTCACAAAACCTTTCTTTTTCAGGAAGCATTGTACATAAGTGAAAGAAATTATGTCTGAGCTGTAATCACTCTTTATATTGATTGTTATACTCACATGATCATAAATATTAGCCATGTTTGGTGCTGTGGAGAAATGAAGGTAATTGCCTTATGATTAGAGCTCTTTCAGCTACGAGAAAGGATTGATTATCATTTGCATACTGGAGGCAATATTGAGAGGCAGGAGGAACAAATAACAACATTAGTTATTTTGTGTGAGAGAGCGATCTCAAAATATAATTTAAAGATTTTTTTTAGAACATTTCTTTTCTATGTTCAAATTTTGTGTTCTTTTTTTTTTTTTTTTTTTCCTTTGCAGTATTTTTCCTCTATTTTTCTTCTTTTGAGTTTTGAGATTTACCAGGAAAAAAAAAGTTTAAACTTCTGGGTCTGTCACATGGATCTTTTAGCCCTTTATGAACAGGTTTCTTTTATACCTGGTTGTTTTTATAGCTATTTTATTATCTCTCTGCATTAGTGCTGCTGGCTCTGGTTTAAAGCAAGCGTTTGCAGGTAATTGGAAAAAAGTGTTTATTGTTTGTGAGTGTGTGTGTTCTTTATCGAATGATTTAAGTGCGTTTACCAAGGAATGTGGCTTTGTACTTTCCCGTTTCCTTGTTTACTAATTGCCACGTTAGAACAAAAATCTAGATGGAATTTTGATTTATATTGTTAATCATGAATAAATTGATGCAAAACCTCAAGAAAAGGTCAAAGCTTATATGCTCGTGTGGATGTATTCTTAGGGATTTTTTTTTCATAACCCACCCCTCGTTTTGTTTACCTTTTCCTTCCCTTACAGTAATGAGAAAATTAGGGTCATGTTCTTAAACTGAGCTAAAATTTCATCTGGATTCAGTTATCATCAAACACTTGAATTTATAGATCTTTTAATATTTGTCATATTCTTCTTTACTGTGAGTGTTTTGGGCCTTCAGTGTGTTTTGCTCATGAAAGAGACTTGAGTTAAAGATGCATTTATCCAATATGGTAGCATTCCTTTTTTCTTCTTCCTCCACTGATTACTGTTAAATTTTACTTCTTTTTTTTTGGTTAATTTTTCATTTTATTCTAATTGTTGAAGCTGTATATAAATATACACATACTGTTTTTGTCTTGGTTATTTTCTTGTCTTGAATTTTTCTCCTTTGTTTTCAATGAACAGGCCATTGAAGACGGCAATTTGGAGGAAATGGAAGAGGAAGTACGGCTTAAGAAGCGAAAAAGACGAAGAAATGTGGATAAAGATCCTGCGAAAGAAGACGTGGAAAAAGCTAAGAAGAGAAGAGGCCGCCCTCCTGCTGAGAAACTGTCACCAAATCCCCCCAAACTGACAAAGCAGATGAACGCTATCATCGATACTGTGATAAACTACAAAGATAGGTGAGTGTTTGGTTCCTTCACCTTGATCATCTCTCGCCAGATGTCGAATGGTGCTACCTAAGGAGGGAGCAGTTATTAAGTTATGCACTTAGATTTTATTAAGGTTCTTTCTAGTTTGTGTTTTATAGCTTTCTTTCTTTGTACCTGTTTAAAATGGCCACTATTGCTATTTTGTATGTTGTTTCATCATGCATTATTTAAGATAGTTGAAAATTTAGTTTAGTTTACAAAATTTAAAAAAAAATCTAAATTAGAAAAGGATTCTTAACCTCTGAAATACCATCTGAAAATGAAGATATTTCAGATGAAAGGGATTGGAATGATGGAGTAAAATTATTTTTTTGAATTGAATTGTTAGAGAAAGAAGAATCCTAATATATTTAAGGTAAATAGTTCATGTTAAGACTGTTTAAAGCAAAATAGATGCTTCCTAGTAAATACAGTTTATTCTTTCCTTCCAACACTTGAATTTCTGAACTCTTGTTTGAGTTCTCTTTCTTCCTAATACCACGTAGTCAGCATGGTCTTTCAGCAAATTTACCTTTTTCATGGGATTTTTGGATACAGACTTTGAGCAAGCTGTGTTGGACACTCCTCCCAGGACATTTTAAACAATGAATAATTATTTGAAAACCAAAGACACTGTAGGGTGTCAGTCAGACGCATACAGTAGGTGAACTAGTTAGGCTACACTTTGGTCAGTTGACTTGGTTTCCACTTTATTATCACGTGGTAATGTTTGCATTTGAAGATGGCTTCTAGTTTCAGTTGATAATTTGACAAGAAACAGGCATTTTCACTCAGTTGCATAGTGGTATTAATCGGTTTTTAATTACCAGTTGAAAAAATTTTTTTCTCAAGGGGGTGCATCATTCCTGGAGGTACTGCAGTGCCAGGTAGATGTGTGGAGTTGATGGAGCAAGCTCCTGTTCTAGCTCCCTGCTTCCAAAATCCACTTAACATGTTGTCCTCGGATAGAGGAGGAATCAGATATTAAGCATGTAACAACAGATACTACACTTGATCTTAGCCAAAAGACTGAGAAGCAGTTAGTTACCAGAAATGTTTGACATTAACTAGTGTTGCTCTGTACCCCTGTGTTTAACATGAATAACTACGTTGTGTTTTTAGTTTTTCATTATGGGTTTGCTGAATACATCATAGAAAGGAAAAATTATTATAAAAATGTAGTAGTATAAAAAGCAAGAAACTTTCCACCGTGGGGTTTTGCTGTTAAGCCTTTCTTATCTATAAGGAGTTTTCAGAAATGGGGAAAGAGGAGTAGGTGGAGATGTTTGTGAAAAGGCTAGAATTTCTTGCTCCATTTTGCCCACCAGGTCTGTCAGATTTTGTGCTTTTACTATTTTCCTTTTTTCAAAAAATAAATAAATAATTGCATCCCCTTTGAGGCTTCTGAAGTGGCCACGAAGGGCAATCCTATTCTCTTGGGTTTGGACCAGCTGTTCATTAATGAAGGGGAGTGACAGCAATCCAGGAAGGAAATTTTGACCACAAATCCATGCTTTGTCCAGAGTGAACATGAAAACTTCCTTGTAAACCATGAATCAGTAACTCTCACGTTTCTGTTCACCCCCCAGGTCCCCTTGTATATTTGCCATAGAAAGGGACGGTATTCTAGAAGCCAGCTTGGATTATTATGCCTTATTTTCTCAGTCCCTGGTTTAAAGCAAAATATTACTAAGTAGAGAGCATCACCCTGCATATACATCAAACTTTTTTGCTTTTGTCTCAGGAGAGTGTAACATCTGTTTCTCTGACCAGATGTGCTGTGATGTGTGACAGGCATTTTGTTCATTACTCGCTGAGTGAGTCGAGGGCTGTTGTGGCACTGAGAAGGGCCAGGAAAGTCCTTGGAGGTTGAGAACCTAGGCCTTTCGTTCTAAGGTGATGGCTGTATCTTTCTCTAGTGACATAAAAGAAGTCACCAACAGGTGGACTACATACTGCCAGCAGATTTATTTGGTTTTATGTTGTTTTTTTGAGGGGTGGGGGTCAGCAATACATAAACCTGGAGAGATTTCTTGCAAAAATTTCCCTCCCACCCCCACCCTTTTGAAAAACCTGAAACTCTGGTGGCACTTTGCCCAGCTCTCCCTAAGGTAGCAATCAGTAGGCACGAAGAAGTGGCCACCCTTTCATTGGCAGCATTGCGCTCTAGGTTGCCACAGTCCCCATCATTCCCTATCATCTCTTCAGTATGGAGTGGGTTACCATTTACCATCATGCTTTTTATGCCTGGCTCACTTCATTCATTTGTATTACCTGCAGGCTCCATAGCCTTTGAGTTTATGACTTCCTGGTGTCTGTGGCTTATGGGCTGACCACTTTCCTAGAAACCATCCAAAAATACAGAGTGGTAGGAGATTATATGCCTTAAACCTCAGCTAAGCATTGCACAGTGGTTTAGAGTACAGACTCTTGTCTTGATTAACCGCTTGCATTTGAATCCTGACTCTGGCATTCACTAGCTTGGGGGCAGTTGAGTAATTTACTTAATCTCCCTGAGCCTCAGTTTGCCCATCCAAAAAAATGGGATTCATTACTGTGCCTGCCTCTAGAGTCCTTATGAGTCATCAAGGAGTTAATGTAACTCAGGTTCTTTGAACAATTTCATTATTAATAATCAGCCTTTCAGACTTTGAGGCTGATCAGGTAGGTGAATGGACCTCTGAGCACTGGAAAGAAAGTGTCCTTGCTGATGCTGGTTTCTGTGGTTTTATTTCTAGAAACAGAAAATGCAGTTTCAGTGGTACTGCTTATTGAGTTGAGTACGTCTTTAGTTGTACTGTAGGTAAAGAGTATTTAAATATTTCAGCATGCAGATATTGAGTAGTTTTTTCTTTTTCACTTTTCCTTGTTTTATTTGCTTACTTACTTTTCCTTAAAAAGTGTCCTGGTAAGACACATTCTATTAGCTCCCACATTTAGATGCTTTCTGGGGAGTATGTACTGAATTTCCCACCACTGAATGTTTCATATACATTTCATGTTGGTAATCCTCTAGAAAAAGCACTAACTATTTATATTTTGTATTTCTCTTTAACTTGGTACTCAAGTAGGAGGCACTCAAATTAGGAGAGCCTTAATTAGATACAGTATCATATTTTTGGTTGGTTTTAGAAAACGCTGCTGGGAGATGTACATTTCACTGTGTTGAGATTTTTGCACCATTAAAGTCAGTTACTTAAATAGTAACTCAACCCACCTGTGAAAGAAATACCACCTGTGCTAACCTCCTTCCCATCACTTTGGTCGAATGTTAGGGCTCTGACGTTCATGTAGATTAACAGCATATTAAATAAGAACTGCCATTTATATTTAACTGATACATAAGAAGAATTAATTAGCTCTCATGAGACAGTTGTTTAAAGTTCATGCATGATTCTGGGGCAGATGTATCTTGATATTTTCATAAAAAACTAAGATCATTTATGTGTGTATTTATTGCTTTTTAGTCCGTGATAGGACTTGTTTTTTAAAAGGAGGGTACTTCTAAAAATCTGACCCTGAAGAGCCAGATACTGTGTGATTCATAAATGTAAAATCTTTCTGCAGTAACTGCTATTCAGAGGTAGTACTGGTCTGCTGCTGCTACTGGCCCCCATCATTTTATTTGCACAAATAGAAAACTTTATATCAAGTAGTATCAGAAGGCTTTGTTTTGACCTGTTAAGCATGCTTTGTTTTCTGCTTATTTAGAAGCTTTTAGAAACTCATATTCTCAATTTATGTAATATTTAGCCTAAGACTGTTCTTTGAGAAGGGATTCATCCTGTTTGCTTTTGTACCTTTGAAGATTGCCCCTGGGATGAGATGTAGAATTAGATGGTGAAGAGTAGAGTCTAGGGAGCTATTCCAACTCTAGAGGCTTTCAGTTACTTGGATAAGGAAGAGAGAGAGATTCCTAGAGATATTCTTAAAGTTGGAAGGGACATTGAGCTCTGCCTGGCCCAACTTCCCACAACACAAATAAGTCCCCCTGCACCACCTCTGGCATGTGGTCATCCACCTCCCTGTGGACCCTCCGTTGTGAGCTCCCTGCTTCAGAGCAGTTCTTGGCACCCAAGGACAATTGTAAACACATCGCCATTTCCTACATTAAAAGGGATGCAGCCCTCTGACCCCTAGCTATTTGTTCTACTTGGAACCTCGGAGAATAAATCTCTCATTCTGAGAAATATCCTTTAAAATGTATCAACAAGCATATCTACGTCAGGATATTCTTTTTCAGGCTGGAACACTTCACTTTGCTCTCTGAGTGATGCCTAGACATTGGCCACATTCCAGTCTCCTAGTGTCCCATTTAAAACATGGCACCCAGAACTCCAATGGCGTATTCTGATCATTAATTGCAGGGTAGTTAGCTTCCTTATTCTGGACACCAGAATTCTGTTAGCATAACTCAAGAGTATGTTTACTTTTTCCAGCAACCTTGACAGAGTTAACTCATTGAATATGTGACTTGTTGAAATAAACCCCACTCCCGCCCCAAAACACACATACACAGCTCTGATTTCATATGAATACTGCCAAGGTTAGCTTTCAACTAAGCCTAATGTTTTTGAACCTATACCCGCTGACTGTATTCTCATCCCTGTGTAGTTCCAGCCTTACTGCTTTTTGTCCCACCATCCTCGCATGTTGCTGTACCTCTAAATTTTTATTTTTTGTAAAAATTACATTTACGTATCTTAAGTTTTTGTCATCCAAAGATTTGATATATTGCTTAGAAACTTAGACAAAGGACAGGTCTCTGTGACATACCCCTGAAAACCACTTCAGGTTGACATGAATATATTAACCAGTAATCCTTAAGGTTGGTTACCCATCAGTGAACTCACATAGCCATGCTGTCATGTCACCCACATTTGTCCTTTCTCAGCATTATCAAGAAAGGCTAAAACCATGATACACCATGGCTATAGCCTTTCCAATCTATCAACTGAGAAACCCTGCCGAAAAAGTGAAATGAGGTTAGCTTGCCATGGCTTTTTCTAAGAGACCTCCTGCTGTCACTTAATGATGTTATTTATCTTTTCTAAATAGCCCTGTGGCATCTGAATGATTTCTTCTAAATTTTTACCAAGGGTCAACATCAAGCATAACAGTCTCAAGTTTTCTTTCTCATATTAAAATTGGGACATGTGCTTATCTCTAGTCTTCTGATTCCATTTTTATGCTCTGTGATTTCCTAAATGTTATTAGCAGAAGCAATCTACATGCTTTTCCAGGATGTAATTAGTTTGCAACTGGACACTTGAACTTACTGGAAGTGGCTTGATATGCTCTTTCTATCAACTCTCCTATCAGGAGCTTTTGTTCACCATTTATTGTGCCTTGCTTTTCAAATATGAGCATTGTTCTCATTCCTGAAGAATCTCTAAACAGAAAGTGAGTAGGGTGTCATCACCTCCTCCCTCTCTATCGCTTGTTTGAAGACAATTCTTTCAGAAGCAGTCTGCAGGAAGACTAGCCCTGCTGTCTTTAAAAGGGTTTGGACATCAGGTCTAGCCTTGAAGATGGATGCAGCAAAGTGGTGGAGGAGGCAGGAGATACCTGCCTGGTCAGAACCTGGTCAGTCCAATTGGTGAACACAGCCCCGGTGCACAGTGGAGTGGCAGCCACGTGGCTCCTGCCTCCCTCTTTAGTCTCTGCTGTCTTCCCCCAGCTGGGAATACGTTCTTCTTGCCCCTAAATTTAATAAGCCTTTGTGGTATCTCTGGGAATTGTGGTAAGACTCAGCTTGTCCTGAATTTTTAGTTCTCACATTGGAGAAAATCATTCATTCTTTCTAGAAATATTACCATCATTTTTTTCCTTATTTCCAGCACCATACTGTTGAATATAATTATAAGGTGAAAATTTCAAGTACTTACCCCCACTAGCTCATCGTGCAGTGGAAGAGATAGCTTTCCTGTGGGATATTACTGAAGAGGTAGCTGGCCTGGGGAATTCAGGGAAATAGGGGTCATATGAGCCCCATTATCTGAGGATACAATGACATTACCTGGTGCTTATAATCAGTTTAGGACATTATAATAACATTTACCTGGAAAAATGAGCTTTTTTCTTTTTCTTTTTTTTTTTTTTTTTTGTTTTTTGAGATGGAGTTTTGCTCTTGTTGCCCAGGCTTGAGTGCAATGGCACAATCTCAGCTCACTGCAACCTCCGCCTCCCGGGTTCAAGCAATTCTCCTACCTTAGCCTCCAGAGTTGCTGGGAGTACAGGCATGCACCACCATGCCTGGCTAATTTTGTATTTTTAGTAGAGACAGGGTTTCACCATGTTGGTCAGGCTGGTCTCGAACTCCTCACCTCAGGTGAACTGCCTTTCTCAGCCTCCCAAAGTGCTGGGATTATAGGCATGAGCCACCATGCCCGGCAAGTGATCTGATACGTTGTTACAGTATAGCATAGCACCTTTCTAAGAATTTGGTAAACTACAAACCTGTGGACTAATTGTACTTAATTCCTATACGTACTAAAAAGTAATTTGCAGCATTTTTCTCATTTTGAGTAGGACTGAAACTCGGTTGAAGGCCCACATGTACTCAGCCCATTCTCCAGAAAGGCAGGGCTCTTATTTAAAAATGTTGCCTTGTTCCAAGGCTTTCTCTGCCTGGGAAGTTCTTTATTTGAAGTGTGTTAGGTATTTACTGTGTCGAAGGCTTTCCCACACTGATTATCTTCTCAAGGCTTCATCAAACCAATGGATCTTTACACTGGCAGTCATACTGTCTTTCTAAAATAAGTTTTAGTATCATACATTTTAAACCAAATCCATGTCATTATGTAGTATTATTTTTTGTTGCTTTGTTTTAGGGTTTTAAAAATTTGTATTTTTTTCCCCCAAGCCAATCAGATGGCTGACCTGCATGGACTCCTTATCAGAATGATTTGAAATTATTCTACTGGGATCTTTGGTTGTTCAGAACCCATTGAGTTGTCATCTCTGTCAGTCTTCAATGACAGGAGCCACGCCTAGCTCTCTGAATTATTGACAGTCTACTCTGTAGAGTGTCTAAGGTAGTACTTGTTGTTTTCAGGTTTTTCTCCCATGACTTTTGCACATTCGGCGATGACATGGTCTACTTAAGCTTCTGTCTCCTTGGTCAGCACCATCATTAGCCCAAGGTCCTAAATGTGAAATAATAAACACTTTCCCAATTCTCTGCCTTACTGCTGACACTCAAATACAGAGTGCCCTCCACATGCTTCTAATTGTCCCTGCAAGACACCCGTTCATCTGCCTCCTCACACCCTGTCTGCCTGAGGCCCTTGCACTGCTGGCCTGGCCTGGCAAGCTGCAGGGTGGACTGTGTGCCCTGCCTCCAGTCTCTTCCTCCTGGCTTCTTTCTGAGGCACCTAACTGGTCATTTCCTATTGTAACTTTAGAAGTCTTCACAGCGGCCCGTTGCCTACCCAATGATGACCAGACTTCTTAGCATGGGAGAACTGTTATCTTCCACAAGCTGAACCTTCAGATCTTCCCAACTTTTTTTCCAATGCACCCCTCCCAGCTCTCCTTAGATTTCAGACATTCCGAATATTTCTGTATATTTTGAAGACAGCACATGCACTTCCACCCCTCTGTTGACTGGTTTATGGGTTTATGCTTTTCCCTCTCTGCAACGCCCTGACTCTCAGCTGACTCTAAAGCAGAATGTGGCAGTGACTCTGAGAAGAGATTTATATGTGGACAGGCATAGGCTGTGAATGCCAAAGGGTGCTGTCTACACCTAGGGAGATCTAGAGGGTATGGAGGTCTTCCCAGGATCTGTGAACCCTGGCAGCTGCTTCCCTGCCACCACACAAAGGGACACCAACATAGCAGTTTCAAAAATCCTCAACTGAAGAGGCTTTTCTAGAGGCTTGTAGAAGTGCCCAAGACCCCAGGTGGTGGTTTATTTTCATTTCCCACAGAAGATCATGAATTCAGCGATCTCTTGAAAGGGAATAGAGCTCTTGGAAGCACAGCTGACTAGTTAGATGGTGTTCAGACCCAAACTGGCTGACGCTTGGAATACCTTCTGTGTGCGGGCTACTGTAACAAAGCACTTTATCCTATTTGATTTTTATACCTTTCTGAGGTAAGTATTTTCCCCATTTTACAAATGAGGGGCTGAACTCCGATAGACTAGCACTACCTTCCCAAGATCACACGCACCTCTAGCCAGCGGCTGCCTGTCTTCCACCTTCTGGAACAGTGAATGGAACATGTATAGAGGGAACAGGGTAACAGGAATTTCTGTGTGTGATGGAAGTAGGAAAATCCCAGAAAGTTTAGGAAATCTACTTTCCCCCGATTTTTGGAGAACTGTGTTATTGTTCCGAATGAGGTTCCAAACATAACCCCGTGTAATCTTCCTAACAAGGCAGGTTGGTGAGGAGACTGAAGCTTGGAGAGTAAAATGACTTAGGCCAGGTCGCCCAGCCTAGGAAGAAGGAGCCGGGTGGGGACAAGAACCCAGGTCTTCTGACTCTAGTGTTCTTTCTACTCTACCGCAGGTGTAACGTGGAGAAGGTGCCCAGTAATTCTCAGTTGGAAATAGAAGGAAACAGGTCAGGATCTGTCTTGTATTCCCCTATCTCTAAATACAGGTATTCCCTCGGTACATGAAACAGATTGAATCCTAGAGTCGGCCTTTGGAAGCAAATGTCTTCGGTCACCTCCTGATCACCCCTACTTGGAGTGCGGGATAGAGGCACAGATACTCTTGAGCACTTGTCATGGCTTCTGAAGTTGTTTGTGCTGTATTTTAATCTGGCTGTGTCCATTCTATACATGTACTTCTTACAAGGGTATTGGGAGCTCCTGGAAAGCCCGCCCTAACTGCAGCATCTTGGTTCCCCCTCCCTTCCAGCGCAGCTTCTGTTGTATGTTCCTTGGGCCTCTTTAACTCTGTGCTGTCTTGGTTTAGAAGCTTAGTGCGAAGCACCTGTAGTGACTTGATCTCCTACGAGACATGAAGAAGCGTGCATGTTCACGCCGTGCCTGCATTCCGGAGTTGATCATGGCATGCAGAGGGCAGTTGCTGAGTTGTCTCTTGTTTGTGTGATGGGTTGGGTTTCAGGGTGTGTGTGACTCCTGGGCCTACCTGTTGTGTGTAGTCCCAAGCATCTGAAGCCAGTCTCTTTCAACCTCTGTGTGCCTTTGCTTCTGTTGGGTAGAAAGCAGAAATGCTTTTCTCCTAGAGATAGCGTGAACGTTAGATGACATTGGTTGAGCTGGAGAGATGGATGTGCACGATACGCCAAGGCTAGGAGCTCTTACTCTTATAAGAGAGATAACATTTCTTTCTTCCTTTCAGTCATCCTGTACTTAAAAAAAAAAATGTTGATACAGTGCTTTACCATCCGTATTTCAATTTTTTCAGCTGACCCAATAACATCCTTTACAATATTTTTTCCGCCAGCATAGGATCCAATCTAGGACTGGAGAGAGAGAATTGAGGATGTATCCTGTATTTCAGAATGAACACAGATCACACTGGTTGTGGCATTCTTCTTTATATAAGGAAATTAAAAACTTGGGGTGATTTATACTTACCCATTTTTGTGTGGAGATGAAACTGTTGGGCAAGATTGTCAATTTTTGATATTGCTTATTGCAGTTCAGTAAACAAGGACTAATCCTGGGAACCAGGCACGTAAACTATAGTGTCCACTCTGGAATTTTATTCTGTATTTGCCATTATGAGAAAGAACGCAGCCTGGATTCTGACTTGGAGATTGAAACAACAAATAGTTGACTTTATAAGTTTGGGCAGTTTAAATAACCAACTTGGGTACATATTTCCACCCCTTATACCTAGAAAGGAGGCCTTATGGCGAAATGGCATGATGTAAGCTAAATGCCCCGCCCAGGAAACAGGGACAGGCAGGAGCTCCTTTCCCTCTTTCCCCTCTTCTGTCAAGATGGTCATGTGACCATGAAAAGTAGATCAGTAACTTTAAAGGCTATTTATTGCAAGTCCCCAGTGCCATACCCGGGCTTTTTGAGGGGAGATGATATGACGGTATATGGTTAGGAGCTAGATAAATTCATTTTCACTAAAGATACATTGAAACTGTGATTTCCAGAGGCATAGCAAGCGGCTTGGTGTTTGCTTCCTCAGGGCTCTCTGCTCTCTGGAGTCTGTCTTGTCCCTTGCTGTGTGTCACACACGCTTCCTTTTCCGTAAGCCTGAGCGGACAACATGGTGTTTGGAGATTGTATTACGATGAATTTACCCTTTCTTCAGAAGACTTTTTTAAAAATCCTTTCTTCAGTGGTCAAAAGAGGCTCTTTGTAAGTATTGAAAATGGAGGAAAAAAATGAATTAAATGGAGATATTTAAAGCACAATTGGAAAGAGCTATGTCAACAAATAATGCAAGTACCTGGTATGAATGACACATATACACAGGGTGGGACGGGAAGGGATGGGGCAGGAGTGGAGAGCGCTTCTAACTGACTGTGAGCAGAGTGGGAATTTCTCAAACAGATGGGTGAAGGGAGGATGGGTGGGAGGGGCAGAGTTTGTGGTGATGTGTGCGGGAATGGGGGATGTAGCCATGGAGGCATGGAAAGCAGGCCCCCTCTAGAGACTACACCAGTGTGACCAGCTCATTGGAGACAAGGGAAGACCGGGACAGCCCGGGTGAGGGTGGAGAAGCCTCAGCTCAGATCCCGGAGGGTCTTGAACTGAGGAGGAATTTTGATGTACTCTTCTAGGAGTGGGGTCTTGAGGGCAATCTGTAGTCATCGCAGTGACTGTTAGGAGCACTGTTTCAAGGAGACCAACGGAGAGCACACCTGAGTTCTGGGTGTGAGCGTGCAGGGACCAGTGTGTGATGTCTGTCATGTGAGAGAGGGGAGGCAACACCCAGGGAGCCGAGATCAGCCCTGCAGTGGAAAGTAAAGGGCCAAGAGCGGATCATGGGGATACAGTGAGATTTGTGTTCAGAAATGTCACTGATAGTCTGTGAAGGATGGATCAAAGGAGGCATACATGAGGAGAATGTTGTCAGGTAGTGGAGGAAGATAGTCCTTAAAATAAGGAAGTGGCAGTAGGTAGGAAGACAAGGGAATAAATACCCAGAGGGAGGATTGACAAGACTTAGGGGCAGTCTAGATGTGTGAGGAGGAGAGGAGGAAGAGGAGGAGGAGGAAGAGAACTCATATAGCTCTTGGATCTCTGCCCTGAGTGATCGGTGAACGGCGGTGCCATTTACAGAAATGCAGGTGGCAGGAAAGTTGGTGTACGTGAAGGCACTCATATGTATGTGTGTGTGCACATGTGCATGTATGTAGTTACCTGGCCCTGCATACACTATCACAGGACAGCCGAACTCTCTACTCGGCCATTAGCAGCCCTTGACGTTGTGATTATGTTGTTAGTATTGACTGCTCTTTCAGGACCAGCCAACAGGCTTTTAGGCAAAATTTATTTTTAGTACCAGACATCTTGTATTGCTTTAAATGAGGGCGAGAGGCTGTAATGATAGCTCTCAAGCCCAAGCACCTCTGCATTTTAGTGGCTCTAATTTCATTATAGAGAAATTACCATGAAATAGCACTGTGACCAAGTAGATGCACTTTTAGGAAATTTTAGGTGTAGGTGAAGCACCTTCATTCATTCATTCTCTGTTTCTGATAGTTTGGACCCAGAATCAAGCTTGACAGTTTATCTTGCAGAGTAGCAGCCTCCTGAGGTCAGAGCCTCATGCATTGTCTGGTGCATGAGCATTTCATGATGCTTCCCAGAGTGAGGTCTTCCAACTCCAGCCTTCCTACTCCTTGGAGAATCCCAGTATAGCCAGAGGCCCTGGGAGGTCTTGCTATAAAGTCAGCTGTTTAACTGCTTAACCCAGCATCTCCCAAACTTATTTGACCAAAGAATCCCCTTTTCACAGGACACTGTTACTCATCTATTAAGCTAGTGTTCTGTGGAGCACACGTTGGGAAATGCTGAAGTAGAGCCCGAATATTACATTTAGTGCAGAGAGAATCTGCTCAGGGAGATGTGGACTCCAGTGCTTTATTTTGC
Source organism: Piliocolobus tephrosceles (assembly GCF_002776525.5). Taxonomy (NCBI): domain Eukaryota; kingdom Metazoa; phylum Chordata; class Mammalia; order Primates; family Cercopithecidae; genus Piliocolobus; species Piliocolobus tephrosceles. The sequence goes on along the minus strand of NC_045447.1, from coordinate 80,291,210 downwards.
CCTCATTACAAATATTGATACTTTAAACGTTTACTGAAACAGGCTGCTTTGACTCCTGGTGACTCGATACTTATTTATGGTGCTCAGCCAGTTATGCCCACATACAGCAGGTGGGCAGCCTACAAATAAACTTAGTCCGTCTGTTTTCCAAGACACAGAATGCTTCCCCTTATCTTCCAGCATTAGCCTGGCCCTGAAGTCCCTCTTTCCAGGGTCTCTGCCTCTCAAGCTCCAGGCCAACACCAGTATAAAGGACCCCTCTCTGAAGGAAGGGAAGGAGGCTCAGCTGGAAATAACAAAATGGATTTTCTTACAGGGCTGATACACTGTTTTCCAAACCACTCTATAAACGTTTTGATTAAAAATGGATTGCTCTGAGAGATAGCAGTTATTTGGATATATATATGTCCTTGTATATTCATGGGGGAAAAAAACTGTCTCATTCCTTTAGAATCACACCTAATAGTCTTCCTTGAGAATTTATTAAAACAGCCATTGTAGGATAAAGCAGCACTCCGGTGCCTGCCACGACCCACCCGTTTAACAAAGCAACGTGTGGGACTTGGGCACAGATGGAGAGGCATTTGATTTTGTCTGCAGAAGCTTTGTGCTTTTTAATTTGGTCACAATTCAGCCAAAAGCTTTGAAGCATTTTACCATTAAGAAATGGGGAGGCAAAGACCAGGCACAGTGGCTCACACCTGTAATTTCCAGCAGTTTGGGAGGCCGAGGCAAGCGGATTGCTTCAGCTCAGGAGTTCGAGACCACCCTAGGCAAGATGGCAAAACCCTGTCTCCACAAAAATTCAAAAATTAGCTGGGTGCGGTGGCATACTTCAGTAGTCCTGGCTACTTAGGGGGCTGAGATGGGAGGATTGCTTGAGCCTGGGAGGTCGAGGCTACAGTAAGTCCTGATCATGCCACTGCAGTCCAGCCTGGGGTACAGAGTGAGACCCTCTCTCAAAAAAAAAAAAAAATGGGGAGGCAGGAAAGGATCAGAGGACAGAATATTCAGTGGAAGGGAACACGGGTTCTTATATTTTGAAAGACAGGCACGCTTTGAGTCATGAACAGGTGTAACATCTACAAGGTGGGGTGGCAAAAACTGTAGAAAGACTTCCCAGGGCCTCTGGCTGTACTGGGAATCTTCAGGAAGCAGTAGGAAGGCTGGAGTTGGAGGACCTCACTCTGGGAAGCGTCATGAAATGCTCATGCACCAGACAATGCATGAGGCTCTGACCTCAGGAGGCTGCTACTCTACAAGATAAACTGGCTAAGGAAGCAGCAGGTCATCCAGTGTCCATCGATCATCACATTTAGTGAGATGGGCAGTGGAGTTCTGTACCTGCACCCACTATTACGAAATGTCAAGTGAGAAAAAGAGGATAGAAAAGTAGCCATCCTAAGTTAGGATTTCCAAAAGCCAAGTGATAACTGACAAATCTACTCAAAAATATTTTTTCAAAATGCTTGTCCCCCCCCACCATACACAAACAGAAACAGTCTCTGGATCTTATGTCCTGTTTCAAGCACCTTTGCTCTGTAGTAATACATGCAGTGGAAGAATGCTGAAGAAATGCATGGAAACGGAACAGAAGATTCTGATGGTTGCAACATATCACATATTAAAACTTTCATAGAATAATTGTATTCTGTTTGTTTGGCTTTATGTGATAGTTAAAAAGTGCCAATTGGTAAAACGTGCAGTTTATGGTGATAAAAATAAAAGTTGGTCATATGATCCTTAAACATCATTTCTTTGGAAAAATGAAATTATTTGACTTACAGCATGTTTTCAATGAAAGTAACCCAATTAGGGTATTTGTTGGGACCTACTTTATTTATGGATAAAATGGTTCTAAATTACATTCAATCATAAATCTTCATTTTGGTGAATAAGAATACATTATTATTTTTCATTATGCTTTGGCATATCTCCTGGGCCTTTTTCAATGCCTTTTTTAAAACCTTGTTGAAGTTGAAGTTGTACTGCACTTACAATTTGATATCCTTTTTTTAAAATTATTTATTTTTTGAGACAGAGTTTCACTCTTATTACTCAAGCTGGAGTGCAAATGGCACAATCTTGGCTCACTGCAACCTCTGTCTCCTGGGTTCAAGCGATTCTCCTGCCTCAGACTCCTGAGTAGCTGGGATTACAGGCGTGTGCCACCACGCCTGGCTAATTTGTTTTTTTTTTTATTTTTAGTAAAGACGAGGTTTCTCCATGTTGGTCAAGCTGGTCTCAAACTCCTGACCTCAGGTGATCCACCCACCTCGGCCTCTTAAAATGCTGGGATTACAGGCATGAGCCACGGCGCCCGGCCTGTTTTTTTTTTTTTTTAAGTAAGACGTAACAAGCATTTTTTTTCTTTAAAATACATAATTTTAGACTCTCTTGCATTCTATTACTTGTTCTTTCCACAACTGTTAAACATTTTGGCTGCTTTGAATTATTTATTTTAAGTAATCCTGTCATGAACATCTTGATGATTATCTGCTTCAGCCCAGAGCAGATTACCAAAAGTAAAATCATGCATCAGAGTGTGATTGTTTTTAAGACTCTGGACAAAGTCTTGGTGCCTTTCTTACTGAGCTGAGTGAACCCTTTTCAGTCTCCTAACAGGGAACTTTGTTTGTCTTGGTAACTCAGGAACATTATTTATCTATAGTCCTTTATGACTATTAGGGTGATTTTTTTTGGTGGTGTTGAGAGAAAGTCGACTGTATTGAGCAGGCTGGACTACAGTGGCATGATCTCAGCTTGCTGCAACCTCCACCTCCTGGGCTCAAGCGATCCTCCCACCTCAGCCTCCCAAGTAGCTTGGGACTTACAGGCACACACCACCATGCCTGGCTAAGTTTTGTATTTTTTTGTAGAGATGGGGTTTCTCCATGTTGCCTGAATTCCCCAGCTCAAGTGATCAGCCTGCCTCAGCCTCCCACAGTGTGGGGATCGCAGGTGTGAGCCACTGTGCCTCACCGTTGGGGTGATGTTAACGTCTACTAATTCCATGACCAAAAACAAGTCTACTCCCATCCCACCCTGTTTTGCTCTTGCTTCAAGGGTCTGGGCGATTATATGGCCAAACTTGTTAGGAATTATCAGCAATCAATACTCAATAAAGCTGAGATGAGAGATCTCAGTAGCAAATACGGAGGGCAGATGCTTGTAACACCTGCTTCATGACTGGCTCAGGTTTCTGCAGGCTCTCTTGATAAGTAGGGGCACTACTGTGGTCTAGTAAAGTCTTCAATGATATATATTAAACTTCATAGGAACCCGAACCTGAAAAGGAGCAGCATTTTTCACCTACTGCCCTGCAATGTTGACCCAATTTTTAAAGTTTTCCTCCCAAATGATTTTGCTATGTTTAATTCCTTTAGGATTGTGATAGCTTTTCGGTAAATTCCTTCCAACCTCAAGTGAGTATTCTAAATCATGACATCATTTTCTTATTGAGGCAAGATAGTCACGTTTTTACCTTTATTAATATAAACAGAATTTATTTCAGCTATGGTTAAGATTTCTTTCTCAGCAGTATCCGTTAGGTATTCTGGTCAACAGATCAGCTTGAGCAGGTGAAAAAGAAAAAGACCCTCACTAAATACAATTTTCGTCTGGTCCTGGAAAAAAAAAAAAAAAAATTAAAAAACATAACCAGTATTTTAGAAGTAGGGTTCCTTTTTTTTTTTTTTTTTTTGGAGACCGAGTTTCGCTCTTGTTGCCCAGGCTGGAGTGCAGTGGTGCGATCTCAGCTCACCACAGCCTCCGCCTCCTGGGTTCAAGCGATTCTCCTGCCTCAGCCTTCCTGAGTAGCTGGAATTACAGGCATGCGCCACCACGCCCAGCTCATTTTGTATTTTTAGTAGAGAAGGGGTTTCTCCATGTTGGTCAGGCTGGTCTCAAACTCCCGACCTCAGATAATCCGCCCGCCTCCGCCTCCCAAAGTGCTGGGATTACAGGTGTGAGCCACCGCGCCCGGCCAGAAGTAGATTTCTTAACTAGCATATCAGCCTTCAGCATGTCTCTAAGCTTAAAATATAATCAAAGTTAAGCTGACATTTATGTAAAGTTTATAATGTATGCAGTCACCAGTTTAGAGTCATAGTATAGATGTGGAATTATACTTTTGGTTTGTGGAAGTAATGAGAAAAATGCCTTTTGGTTTGTGGAGGTAATGAGAAAAAAACCGGTTGCCAGATGAAGCATAAGGAATTAAATCTCAGTAGTGTGTGTATAATAAGCCATGCATACAGGAGTTCGAACTACCACTTGCACAGTGGTATGTGGCACTTTTCCATCTCGTGCTCTGTGGTATCATGGCCACGTCACTGTGTCTGTTCACTTCCATGGAGAGGAGAGGTACTTGTCCAAAAGCACCTGTGACATGTAAGACCAGTGAGTGCCTTTAAACTTGTATTTCAGGTTGTACCCCTCCCGCACATACCCCATGTCTTATCAGAGCCATACTTGCTAGTCTGAGGTAGATCATTATGTAAAATCCATCTGATGTCAAGGCCATCAGTGGTCTTGGGGAGGGGGGTCTCATTTTTGTCTGGGAAGTAGTGCACTTTCCAAGTAGCAATTTATATTTAGGCCTTAAATTGTGTAAAATGGCATAATGGAAAACACCTTGGGATAGGATACACATTTTAACAGAAACAGAACACCTTCTGTAAACACCATGGTACAATTAGACCATTGTTCTGTACTTAAAAAGGAAAAAAGCAACTTTCTGGCCGAGGGCGGGAAGGTGCATAGAAAACTACCACGTTTGAAAAGGTGTATTAAAAAAGCCCTTGCTCAGCTCAAATTAGAGAAAGAAATGACAAGAATTCAAAACTATCAGGCTGCTTCAGTTCCTTTTGTGTTTACTTTTTTTTAATCTGTAATTTAGGAAAAAATAAATTAGCAAGTGTTCGTGCTACCCCAATGCATTCTGTAGGTGACGTGGAAGCTAGGTACTGCCCAGGACCTCCTGGCTTTGTCTGCCAAAGCTGGCCGTCCAATCCCTTGCTCTGGGAGGGAGGGGGATGAGTTTGATGTCTGTAAGAGATCCCCACCCTTGGGGAGGAGAGAAACAATAGCACACATGGAAGAATTAGGTTCTGAGCAATGAGGGGACTGAGAGTAAGTGTAGTTGATACTTAGGAGAATTTCCTCCATTTTTATGGACAATGGGTTCTTGATCCTGGATGGATAAGGAAATATTTGAAGAAGAGAAAAAACCACAGAGAACCTTCCAGCTATGGAGTGAGAGATAGGTCCGGCCTAGAGACTTGGAATGGGTCATAAAGAGGGGATTGGCCACGAAAGTTGGGGGTACACAGGAGAGACTCTCCTGACGAGAAGGTTGGTGGTACCACTTGGGTTTTTAGAGAATGAGGACATATCCTGGAGGGTTTTGGAAGCTAGACTCTGAGCTATTTCAATGATGATGGAAACAACATAGTCCAAAGAAGTCTTCCATAGATAACTTCTGGGTCCTCCTTTGTCTTTTATTCTTTGGAAAGAGAAAAGAAAGTGGAATAGGTGTATTAAGTCCAGTGAGCCTTTATTTTTTAAACAGAATAAACGTGTTTATTTCTCATTGTACAGTATTGACCCCAAGTCTCAGAGCATTCAGCTCTCTGCTTTATGAGCATAGAGAACTCTGGACTTGTCTCCTTATGGGGTTTAGAATTTTCAGGGCCTTACTGAAGACAGAGATGTAATACCAAGATTGTTTTAGCCATTTTACCCCTTAGAGCTTTGTTGCACTACTGGTCCAAACTGCTTATTTCTTATTTCACCAGTAACACAGTTGAAATTAAGAGTATGTCCATGACAGGTGTACAAAGATGTGCCTGTAATCCATCAATAGACAAATGACACCATCTGTTGGCAATGTAGAAGATGACACCATGAAGATGTCATTGAGGGAGGGTCAGGTGTTAAATCCGCAATTACAAAGAGGGCTGACTTTTGGGTTGCTGCTAGGTTATAGAGAATGATAATTTTAAACAAGTTGCTCATAGAAACTGAACAATTCATATCTACAAATTACTGTCATTGCATTTCATATGCACCTTTTCAAACAGGTAAAATGTTTGGGTGTATGAATCTCAGAATGGTAGAAAAAGAACAGATCAGAAATTGTGGCCCTGTGTTGAAGGTGATGGTAAATAAAATAGTTTTTGCCAGATACTGTTTGGCATAAGTTAGGGAAGTACGAACGCATTTCTCAGCCTGGAAGATATCCTGGAAGAGATGCGAGGGGTAGAGGTGGTTGAGAGGGTGAGAGAACACCTTGGTTCTTGCCACAGTGACCCAAAAATCCAATTCCTGAGTAAAATGCAATCTTCTTAAACCTCTTGTGTTCACCCCTGATTTTCATATTTATGAGGCCCATATGTGCATTAAAAAAATAAAACAACAGTGACCTAGTGTAGCAGAAAAACTAGCCCATCTATTTGACAGAGGATTTTCGGTTAATTTATGCAGGCCCCTTTGCACTTCAGCATTTTTCCCGCTGGTTGCTAAGCAACCGTTTGAGTTACTGCGCATGCCTTTTTTATGATAACTGTCATTATGATTACTTTTTAATTATACAACTGGGACTATGGATTAAAACAGCATATTGTCACTCATGCTTGCCACTGCCTTCTAGTATTCTCACAAGCTCCTAGAATCACCTTCTGAAATTTTCATGGCAGGGATTTATGATTATTTTTTGATATTTCTGGCTTCACAAAGGAAGTAGAGATGGCATCATAAGGGGAGTGAGATTTTTGTGAAAAATGACTGTATCACACACCACAAGCTGTTATTGATCTGGGTAGGTCAAATCAGATATTAGGATCTCGAACCTAAATGGTGACTTTCTTTGTGCCTTTAACCACGTCTGCTTCCAACAGTAAGTGATGTTAAAAGCTCATATTGCTTTGTAACCTGTGTTTGAAAATTACAAAAATGCTAAGCGTTGGTTGCTATTAAACCTGCTTTCAAATAAACCTACCGTGAATTTGGGGGGGAGGGTATAGCACTAATCCCGGAAACGTGAAGCATCCACACTTGCGAAACATGTTCTTCTTTCACCTAAATTGCTGCACACACATAGAAGGGCAGTTAGGCAAGATGTAGGGGTTCCTCTGGCAAATAATAATAAAGGTATGTGTGGTTTACAGTATGTAAAATACCCTAAAAGGAATAAGACCGAGAAAGATGGTCAGTCACTAGGTAACATACAAAAGCTTTTCACTTGAGTCTCCAGAGTATATTCTAACATATTTTGAGTTACTTTCTAAATACAATGTGAATTTGAAAACAAAGGAGTATGGAAATAAAGTGTTTATATATATATATATATATATATATATATATACACACACACACACACGCACATATATATTTACCAATTCATTGAGAAATGAAATTTTTAGCTAACAAGGATATTTTAAATATTTAAATATTTAAATATCAAAATAGATATATTTGCTCTGAAAGGGAAATCCACAGTGGATTTCCCATATCGTATGTGTGACAGAAGTGGGGAGCAAATTGTATTTTACTGTGATTTTGAAATTAGCACAAGGGACATTAATCTGCAGTAGAGTTGTGGGATTTTTTCCTGACTTAAAAAGCTCCATATCTATATGCATGGAATATAATTTGCTTTGTTGACATTTTCTGAAATAAAAATAAAACCTTTCCTCAGTAGTGTTTGATGTGGCTTGTTTTTGTTTGTTTCACCCATCCTACAGTTCAGGGCGACAGCTCAGTGAAGTCTTCATTCAGTTACCTTCAAGGAAAGAATTACCAGAATACTATGAATTAATTAGGAAGCCAGTGGATTTCAAAAAAATAAAGGTAGATATTTTGTTTACCAACTTTATTCTTCAAGTAAATAAAGGAGCAGTGTAAATTCATTGAAATGGTTGTAGTTGGAGCTGACCACCACTGATGCCCACCCAGGCCTCGCCACAGGAAAGGTTGGGATGTCCTTGTGCTTTTCTGTGACTGTTACTTAATCACATTGAGAGCTCGTGTTATATTGCATTTTATTGAAGACCTTTCAGGCTCCCTGCTCCCCCCGCCCACATTATTGCTCTTCTTATTTCCCGTCATATGCTCCTCGTTGGCAAAAGGAATGACAGTGGGAGGGTGGACTTGGTGAATGGCGCCCCCTGGGGTTGTGCAGTCCCACAGCCCTAGCAGGGCTTTATGCTGTGAGGACAAAGGGAAAGTCAGGCTTTGATAACTGAGTAATGATTGCTGAATTTTCCTCTCCCTCTTTTTTTTCTCCATCTTCTCTAAAATTTCCATTAGGAAAGGATTCGTAATCATAAGTACCGGAGCCTGGGCGACCTGGAGAAGGATGTCATGCTTCTCTGTCACAACGCTCAGACGTTCAACCTGGAGGGATCCCAGGTCTGTCTTCAGTTGTCTAAAAGTTCTTAACTGTGAATGTGCCCATGTTCTTTTTAAGTGAAATATTTCATTTTCTACCTTTTGAATCATTGCTAGTGGCAGAAGAAAAATAACTACAAACCTATGTTCCTTACCACCTATGTAAGAAAATAGAGGCTTTGGCATCTTCAAATTACCTTTGTACCACAGCTGTGCTAGCGCCTACTCACGCTTCTCTTCAAAGCCTATATTCTTTTTTTTTTTTTTTTCCTTTCCTTTTTTGAGGCAGAATTTCACTCTGTCTCCCAGGCTGGAGTACAGTGGTGCCTTCTCGGCTCACTGCAACCTCTGCCTCCCAGGTTCAAGCCATTCTTCTGCTCTCGGCCCCCCAAGTACCTGGGATTACGGGCACCCACCACCATGCCTGGCTGATTTTTGTATTTTAGTAGAGATGGAATGTCACCATGTTGGCCAGGCTGGTCTCGAACTCCTGACCTCAGGTGATCTGCCCACCTCGGCCTCCCAAAGTGCTGGGATTACAGGTGTGCACCACTGTGCTGGGCCTCAAAGCTTATATTCTAATTAGTGGAGGGATTCAAGTAAATCACTGAAGGTAATGCTGAAAGACTGGCAGTACCATTTTTGCTTTTTTGGAGATTGTATATTTGATTCTATTTACATTTATTTTTCTGATTATACTCTTGCATCAGGAGCTGAAGCTACTAGAATGTAAGACAAAACAAACTATAGGAAAAAAATAAACACTGCCTCTAATTGCTTTTTAATCCTTTTTATCAGCCCAATTGCAATTCTCTTTACTCCTGTTCTCCACAGTTAACAAGTCTAAGAGTCTATAAATGATCTGAATTTATTAAAATAACCAAGGGGAGAGCACTTTCATTTTAATTACACCTCAATTACTGTCACCTTTTGTAGGAATTTGTTCCTGTCTGTATGTCTGGCCTGGTGCCTTCAGACCCATGAAGAAGAAAGAAAAAGACAAAGATGTACCCCTCAACCAATGCAGTGTCAAACCACCTTTAAATTCCTTAAGCCTGCACATCAATTTCAGTCATCAAACAGGAGAATATAGAAATCTTCAGAATGTGCCTTGAACAGACTTAAACAATTTCTGAGTTAATAGCGGTAGTAATAGCAGTAGTATCTTGACCAAAACAGGAGGTCTTGTAAAGCAAGCCTTCTGTTACTCAAGGCACTCTCCAAGGAAAGTTAAGCTGGAAGCCAGGACATAGAAAGTAGAAGAATCAACAAAGAAGGTTTTGTGAATGACAGTTTATTTTAGTCTCTGGATAGATATTTGGATTCTTTATGTCAATATGGCATTATTATGATATGCATCCAGTCCTTTTTTTCTACAACCTTACTATCTGTTTTCACTCTCACTGTCACAACTGAAATGAGGTGTTAAGTGGCCTCTTGACTGGTTTCTCCCCCAGGCCATCTGGACACTAGTTTGTCTTTCTCTAGCCACCTTCCTATCCTGCTCATTTACTGCCCCTTTCCCAAGCTTTGAGGTTCCCCTGCACTGTCTAGAATGAATTTCATCTGTGTAGACTGCTTGCAGAAGTCTAATGTAAGTCTTCAGCTTCATCTGCTACTCCTCAACCTAAACAGCCCATAGTCCATTCAGACTGGTACCATAATCACCTGCTTCTCCAGTTACCTGCTTCTCCAGTTATATTTCTTTTACTCTTTGAGATCAGAGAGATTCTGTGTAGCTTTTACTTCTCAAGATGGAAACATCTTGCAAAACATAGGACAATCTCTTTTTTTTTTTTGAGGTGGAGTCTCACTCTATTGCCCAGGCTGGAATGCAATGGTGCCATCTTGGCTCACTGCAGCCTCCGCCTCCCAGATTCAAGTGATTCTCCTGCCTCAGCCTCCTGAGTAGCTGGGATTAAGGCATGCACCACCATGTCTGGCTAATTTTTGTATTTTCTTTTAGTAGAGATGGGCTTTCACCATGTTTTCCAGGCTGGTCTTAAACTCCTGACCTCGTGATCAGCCCACCTCAGCCTCCTAAAGTGCTGGGATTACAGGCGTTGAGTACCACACTTGGCCCAGGACAATATCTTAACTAGGAAATTGACATCAGTACAATCCCAGATGCATCTCTTTTATCCTTGCCTCCTCATCTTTCTCATTTGTTTTCCTTTCCTAAAAAGCCCCTCTCCTTTCTCACTGCTGAAGGAATTCTTCTTACCTTTAAGATCCAGCTCAACTCTGATGCCTCTGGCAAATTCTGCCCTGATGGTCCCATCCTGTGTCTCTCTCATGGGTCTTTTGTTCTGCCATAGTCAATACTCACTGCCTATATTGTTCATTTGGTGCATACCACAATTTGCCCGGTCACTCTTCTGAACCTGTAGGTCTTCTTTACAATAAAAGGAATGTGTTCCTAAAGAGCAGGGTTTGTTTTATTTTCCTTTAAATTTTTAAAAAATTGTGATAAAAAGACATAACAAAATTTATCATAGTCATGTTTAAGTATACAGTTCAGTAGTGTTAAGTATATTCACATTGATGGGCAACAGATCTTTAGAACTTTGTTGTCTTGCAACACTGCAACTGTGTGCCTATTAATAACTCTATCTCCTCCTTCCCCCAGTCCCTGGCAACCACCGTGGCACTGTCTGTTTCTATGAATTTGCCTATTTTAGATACTTCATATAAGTAGAATCATAGAGTACTTGTCTTTTTGTGACTGGCTTATGCACTTATGGACTTGGCATAATATCTTCCAGTGTAATCCATGTTACAGGATTTCCTTCCTTTTAAAGACTGAATGATATTCCATTAAATGTATAGCCCACACCTGCTTATCCACTTACTCGTCCGTGGGCCCCTGGTTTGCTTCCACCTCTTGGCTATTGTGAATGCTGCTGCTAGGAACATGGATGTGCTAATGTCTTTTCAAGACCCCTCTTGTGATTCTTTATATACCCAGAAGTGGGGCTTATGGATCATATGGTAGTTCTATTTTCATTTTTTTTGAGGAAAAGGACCATTTTTGAACTTTTATCTTTCAGCACCTACCCAGGGCCATGCTCAGATATGTGTATCCGTTAAAAATAAAGTGTTAATTGGATGAGTATTGGCTGCTAATGATAAACTCAGTAATAAGGAATAGCCCCCACTTGCTAGGGGCTTTGCATTTTAAAGAAGATTGCTTTACCACTGTCTTACCACAGTATTTGGTAGAACAATCCAAATAAGAAATGTGGTTTTTAAAAATACCATTTTTGTTGTCCCATATGAGGATATTTTATCTACTCTTCTCCTCCAAGCATCCATGTGCTTTGAAATAGTTTCAACTGCATTTGGACTTTGTATATGAATGTGTATGTCTGTATTTGGACTTGGCGTTTTGCTCTTGGGTTTTCATGTGGGCATAAAAGCTAACGGTGACATTTCTACTAACATTCATGTACAGTAAGCTGGTGTGTTGCATAAGGAAGGGTTCGCTGCCATTTTAAATCTTAGGCCCTCAGCTTGCAGTTTTAACTGACGCCCCTTTGACTATTTAGATCTATGAAGATTCCATCGTCTTACAGTCAGTGTTTAAGAGTGCCCGGCAGAAAATTGCAAAAGAGGAAGAGAGTGAGGATGAAAGCAATGAAGAGGAGGAAGAGGAAGATGAAGAAGAGTCAGAGTCCGAGGGTAAGCCCAGACATTCGGGTGCTCTGCATCTTTGCCCCTCCTCACCTGCATAGCTGTCTCCACAAATGCTCGCAGAAGAGACTTGAGAGTGGGGCAGATCTGGATGGGAGCCCTTAGTCCACTTTGTCCTTGCTGGGCAACCGGGGGCCATGTACTTAACCCTGCTCATGCTCAGTTTTCTCATCTGTAAAACTGAGGTCATAAAAATGACCTCCAAGCATGTAAAATGTTTAGCATAGAGCAAACACTGTTTGCTTGTTTATTTTTTTTTGAGACAGGGTCTCACTCTATCACCCAGGCTGGAATGCAGTGGCATGATCTTAGCTGACTGCAACCTCCGCCTCCCGGGTTCAAGTGATTCTCCTGCCTCAGCCTCCTGAGTAGCTGGGATTACAGGCATGTGCCACGACGTCTGGCTAATTTTTATATTTTTAGTAGAGATGGGGTGTCACCATGTTGGCCAGGCTGGTCTCAAGTGATCCACCCACCTGGGCCTCCCAAAGTGCTGGGATTACAGGCGCAAGCCACCACACCTGACCTTCAAACACTTTCTGAATGTTGCCTTTGAAATCTGCTGTTAATGCCACCTATCTTCTATTCTTTACCATAGTGGTTCTAAAACCTGGAGGGCTTGAAGAGTATGTCAGTGTTTGATCCAGTAGCCTGTGGTGGGGCCTGAGAGTCCACATTTCTGGCAAATTCCGAGGGAAACTGACGATGTTGGGCCAAGGACCACACTTTGAGAATCACAGCTTTAGAAAATAATTGTCAGACTGAGTTGGAACTGTGAATTTTGCATAGAATTTTTCTTTTTTTTTTTTTTTTTTTTTTTTTTTTTTTTTTGCCAGGGGAAGAGGGGTGATGACAGGGTACTGTCTTTATTTAAAATGTTGATATTTTGTTTATCATGGATTTGGGGGGGCATTAATTTGGGTTTTTAAAATATCACCTTTTAGGATGTTAGTTGATTACTGGTGTTTGGTGCTCCCTTCAATTTTACACCCAAGGTGAGTGCCTCCATTGTTTTACCCAAGTTCCAGCCCTGACTGATAACCCAAATATTCCAAAGGTTAAGGGTGCTGTCAGAAGTTGAAAATTTCTTGTTAGGGCATAGTGGCTCACAACTATAATCCAAGCACTTTGGGAGGCTGAGGTAGAAGGATAGCTTGAGGCTAGGAGTTCAAGACCAACCTGGATAACATAGCAAGACCCTATCTCTACAAAAATTTTTGTAAAAAGATATAGCCAAGTGTGGTGGCACGTGTCTATAGTCCCAGCTACTCGGGAGGCTGAGGCAGGAGGATCACTTAATCTAGGAGTTCAAGGCTGCAGTGAGCAATGATCACACTGCTGCCCTCCAGCCTGGGCAACAGAGCAAAACCCTATCTTTAAAAAAACAATTAAATATTTAAAAAATATAAAATTTCTTCTTTCCTATGTGTGTCTTCACGCTATACCACTCAAAGTAATAAAACCTAGTAGTTATGGGCTACTATGTAAAACAGTATAAGCTGGGCTCGGTGTCTCACGCCTGTAATCCCAGCACTTCGGGAGGCTGAGGCGGGTGGATCACTTGAAGTCAGGAGTTTGAGACCAGCCTGATCAACATGGTGAAACTTCATCTTTACTAAAAATACAAAAATTAGCAAGGTGTGGTGGCGAGCACCTGTAGTCCCAGCTACTTGGGAGACTGAGGCAGGAGAATCGCTTGAACCCAGAAAGCAGAGGTTGGAGTGAGCTGAGATCACGTCACTGTACTCCAGCCTAGGCAACAGAATGAGACTCTGTCTCCAAAAAAAAGAAAAAGTATAGACATGCTTTTAAAAAATTATTAGGTTTCTAATTACATATTAATACAGATGACTTGGAAAATATATTTTCAAAGGTAAAAAATGTGTAATTCTATATCTCAACATACTTGTAATATTTTGAGAAGTTACCTTCAATTTTTTTCTATACATAAATTTGTTTATACAAACGTAGCACACTGTTTTGTGCCATGATTTTTGTACTTATGAACACTTTCCATGGCAATGAGGGTTTTTCTACAGCAACATATATTAACATGTATATTATATATTAACATTAAGGAATGTACTAAAACGTGTTAATTATACTCTGTTCATCAGGCTGTTTCCCAATAATGCTGTCCTGAGCATTTTACCCATAGATTATTGAAAAGATGAAATGTATGTGATGCATACACATTGCCACAGAAAATGGAGTTTCCATTCTTGCCCTCAACATCCATAAGTGACTTTCCCAACATCCTTTTCTGTTCTCAATATTCTAGTTAGTGATTCTGCCTTTTATGAATTTAAACTTTCCCAAATTCATGTAGTTATTCCTTTGTTCTAGTATTTGAATACATCTGCATCATCTATCTTAGCTATATATTTCATTATTTTAGAGCCAAATTTCTGCTCTCTTCAAAGAGCTGCTCTCTTACCCCATCTATCAATTGAGTTTCTTTAATTTCTCAAGCCTTGGTATATTCATTTTCTATTGCTGCTGTAACAAATTACCACAAACTTAGCGGCTTTAATACAACACAAACTTACTACCTCATGGTTCTGTGGGTCACAGATTCAGCATGCGTCTCCCTGGACTACTAAGATCAATATGTCAGCAGCCTGCGTTCCTTTCTGGATGCTCTAGATGGGCCTCCCATTTCCTTGTTCATCCTGGTTCTTAGCAGAATTCAATTTCTTGTGTTTGTAAAAGCAAAGTTCCCACTTTCTTGCTGGCTGCCAGTGGAAGGCTGTTCCCAAGGATCATTGCCCCCCCCCCCCCCCGCCCGCCCCAACCCCTTGCTTCAACTTTAAAGCCAGCAATGACAGGTACAGTCCTTCTCATGTTGTATCTCCATGAATCTCTCTTTTGCCTCCTCTTCTTCCACTTTTAAGGATGCAGGTGATTAGATTGGGCCTACCTCGATAATCCACAATAATTTCCCCATCTCAAGGTCAGACAATTAACAATCTATAATCCCTTTGCCATGTAATATAACATATTCAAAGGTTCTGGGATTAGGATATGGACATCTTGTGAGGAGACAATATTCTACCCACCACACTTGGTAGCTAGAACTTTTCATAGGTGCATATGGTTGTATCATAGAACCTTAGCAAGCTGTTTACAGGGCTCACCTAATGGTTCAGTTTATTAGCCTGCTTGTCCATAGTCTGTCAGGTGGGTGTTTTGGAGAAACATCCACTGACGCATGCCTGACAGCATTAGAGTGCACCACACTTCAAAGCGCATTTAGATTATGCTCTCAAGGATACATTCTCTTACCCGTTGCCTGTCTTCTACCTATTCATTTTCTGTACTCCTGTGTCAGGGAGAGCCCACACCTGTATAAATGGACATATTTCACTTTGCCTTTCCACATTGTTTAGAAATGCCCATTATGGCTGGCTTCTGGCATCTATTTCTTTAGATATCCCACATCTTTCCATTTTCATTAATAGGTAGGCCTTTTCATCTCTAGTCTCTTCTTCTTGTCCTAAGTCACCCCACCCAAAGCAAAGGGCCCCACCTCATAGCTTGTTAAGCAGCAGACATTGAGTATAATAGATAGAAGCCTTGGCTAGGAGTACTATTTTGTGTACTAGGATTTGCCAGCCTTTGGCCCGTTTGGGATGGAGGAAAGGCAAATGCTACCACCACACTTGAGTTCAAAACAGCACAGCTCTCATCTCTTCTGTTAGCTTATGTTTCTGTGGGAGATTTTAGTTTTGGAAATATTTTTTGGGTCCCTCTACCTCACAAAAGAAGTCTGGAACATTGTCCTCTCCAAGATTCCTTCTGGAACTAGGATTCCCTCTATGCTATTTCTAGAAGCCTTGAGACCCACCAGACATGGTAGTCTAGCAAAGCTGGCTTGAATGAGGGACTCACATTTTCAGTGCCTTCATCATCAAATACCAAAAATGGTGTTCTATGGATATCTATCCCAAATAGCTACCATGGAGCAGATTGTCTTTGATTGTCTTTGTTCCTTGGGACAGGTACCTATATTTATGATATTGTACCTTGAACTCTTCCAAGTGTTTTCACTTGTATCCCCAGAATAGTCCTGTGAAGGTGGAAATGGGTGCGATCTTTCTGAAGGCTAATCTGGCAGAGCGCTGTTAGAAATTTACCATATGGACATGTCCACCATACCTCCCTCAAATTCTGCCAAGATACATTGAAATAGGTTCACAGCAGCTTTGTTTATACTGGCAAAAAAAAAAGGCAGGAAACTTCAGCCCTCATCATATGAGACTGATTAAATAAATTATAGTATACCATATGATGGAAAATTTTCAGGTATTTAAAAGAATTAGACAGGTATATATGAGCCTTTACCTATAAATATCCTGGATAAACAGTCAAGTGTAGAATATGGACGTGTATAAAGATCCCTTTGGGATAACTATATAAAGAATTCAAGTACATATGTGTGTATATACACATACTTGAATTCTTTATATTCTATAGAGAAAGACTTATAGAATATGTAGAATTATACATACACACACACACAGAGAGAGAGAAGAAGAATGGATGTACTTGCAGGTATGGACATAAACATTTGTTTTCCTGGAAATAATTACCAGAAAGAGAGTTGTAGGGAGAGAAACTAGGAATGGGGGAAAGGAAGCATTCAAAAGTGTTTTCTTTTTACTTTCCATTTTGTACCTTTATGTTAAAAATGTTATTGAACTATTTGCATTTTCTTTGTAAGTCAACTGGAGTTATCTATGTAGTAAAATTATTGGCCTTTAAAAAACTTTTTCTATTTTTCATGTAAAAGTTCTATTAAATGATTGCCCAAACACCTCCACAAAATAGGAAACACTTCCCGTCATTATCCTCGGTCAGCCACTGGGAGACAGGTAAAGGATCCAACCCCACTGTCCTCCGTGAGACCTCGGTCCCTCTTGTTGCCTGTGCCTATATCATTTACCTTCCAAAGGGAGACAGGTTGGCAAGTGGAAGGGGTCGCTGACTAGACAGAACCACACAGAACAGGCATAATCCAGGAATGTTCTGGGCACTCCGGGCTGTTTGTGTTGTCTGTAGGTTGGTGACAGTCTTATCATCTATACAAAGATCTCCCTTGTGATTACTCATTGCTATCTATTTCGTTTGCTTTGCTTTTAGCAAAATCAGTCAAGGTGAAAATTAAGCTCAATAAAAAAGATGAGAAAGGCCGGGACAAAGGAAAAGGCAAGAAAAGGCCAAATCGAGGAAAAGCCAAACCTGTAGTGAGCGATTTTGACAGCGATGAGGAGCAGGATGAACGTGTAAGTGTAGCCGACTGGGACTGAAGGCGGAGGCGCCCTCTCCACTGCTCGCTGGCCTCTTGCGTTTCCATGCCTCTTCAGCCTTTTCACTTTATTACCTAGGAGTGGCAATGTCAGGATTTAGTGAGATTTCATTATTGAGGGATGTGAATGGAGCTGTATGATTTAGAACAAAGAATTGGGGGCTTTGTTTATTGCTTTTTTAATAGTCTTCAAAAATGAAAAACTACGAAATCAAACTCTCTTTTCCCCCTTTTTAATCTTCCCACATGCTTGCTTATAAATATGGTTTTCCCCATAGCCAGTTAATATTTTATATCCATCACACCCAGCATTGCGCCTGGTACATAGTAGATTAGATGGAAGAATGAGAAAAAGTGATAGGACGTCAGAGTTACTGGCTCGGGTTGCTACTAAAGGGACCGTGTAAAAACTCAAATGACTTTTTTAAGTACCTAGGGGTGTTATTTTTAATATTTGAAAAATGCAGTGAGCATCTATTGAGCCAGGCCTCGTAATAGGTACCTCACTGTGTGGTAGCATATTAAATACTGATGTCAGCATCATGAGATAGATGTCACTCTCAAAAAACATGTTACAGAAACGGTTAGCTTATGTGTGTTTTGCTACAGATCACGTAGCAGAGGTGGGACACTAGAATAACTCAGTCTAGTGTGCTATGCCTGACTGGGCAGCAACGTAGAAGAGTGGGCAGAAGCTCCTAATACCTTGCCTTTTGAAATACCCTTCATTTCATCCATTCACTTTCCAGAAGATGGCTTCCTGGCACCCACATTCTTCCCTTTCTGAAAAGATAAATTTCCCTTTTCGTGTATGTGCTAGTTTGATTTTCCTTCAACACATTACCAATTTGGTAAAATTTCAGAATTATGATCTCACCCCAGCCTTAACCCTTGATGCAAGCATTTTCAAATACATTTAAAATACTGTATTTTCTTTAGGAGATGTCAAATGCAGGGTATCTTTTTTTCTCCCATGAATTTTCTAAAACCTAGGACCGAAAAAGAGAAAGTATTAGCCATAAACCTTTCAAGTGAAAGGGCACAAACACCAGCTTAGAGGGTGGGCTTTGCTTTGGGGTTTTCAGTAAGAAAAACGTCTCAGCTTCGAGGCTGTTGATGCCTCTTTAATGTGTTTCTGTCCTCCCACGGAAAGAGATTTGGCGGGTTGTTTCTAAAATGTCATTTTTTTCCTAATGGCCTCTTGATGGTTTGTTTTATGTCTTCTTTTTCTTGCATGTGATGTTACTTCATTTTATCTTATTTTTACTTTTAGGAACAGTCAGAAGGAAGTGGGACGGATGATGAGTGATCAGTATGGACGTTTTTCCTTGGTAGAACTGAATTCCCTCCTCCCCTGTCTCATTTCTACCCAGTGAGTTCATTTGTCATATAGGCACTGGGTTGTTTCTATATCATCATCGTCTATAAACTAGCTTTAGGATAGTGCCAGACAAACATATGATATCATGGTGTA
Source organism: Piliocolobus tephrosceles (assembly GCF_002776525.5). Lineage (NCBI taxonomy): Eukaryota > Metazoa > Chordata > Mammalia > Primates > Cercopithecidae > Piliocolobus > Piliocolobus tephrosceles. Next base: position 80,272,344 of record NC_045447.1, on the reverse strand, counting down.
AAAAAAAACCACACATACACAAATATTTGTAACATATTGTGACCAAATGGGCCTCAAAGATTGAAACAAAAAAGCTTTTGATGGAAAATATGTGGGTGGATAGTATATTTCTATGGGTGGGTCTAATTTGGTAACGGTTTGATTGTGCCTGGTTTTATCACCTGTTCAGATGAGAAGATTTTTGTCTTTTGTAGCACTGATAACCAGGAGAAGCCATTAAAAGCCACTGGTTATTTTATTTTTCATCAGGCAATTTTCAAGGTTTTTATTTGTTCGGTATTGTTTTTTTACACTGTGGTACATATAAGCAACTTTAATAGGTGATAAATGTACAGTAGTTAGATTTCACCTGCATATACATTTTTCCATTTTATGCTCTATGATCTGAACAAAAGCTTTTTGAATTGTATAAGATTTATGTCTACTGTAAACATTGCTTAATTTTTTTGCTCTTGATTTTTAAAAAAGTTTTGTTGAAAGCGCTATTGAATATTGCAATCTATATAGTGTATTGGATGGCTTCTTTTGTCACCCTGATCTCCTATGTTACCAATGTGTATCGTCTCCTTCTCCCTGAAGTGTACTTAATCTTTGCTTTCTTTGCACAATGTCTTTGGTTGCAAGTCATAAGCCTGAGGCAAATAAAATTCCAGTAATTTCGAAGAATGTGGTGTTGGTGCTTTCCTAATAAAGAGATAATTTAGCTCGACAAATGCAGCCTGTTTCTTTGAATTCTAGAGGATTGAAACCCCTGTGCCTGAAGTGGCAGTTTTCTGTAGAGGGCTGGACAGGCTCTTGCTACAGAACACTTGATAAGGAAAAAGAGAGCTTGAGAGAGCCAGTCTCCTTGGTGTGGTCCAGTTGTGTCACCAGGGGCACCTGTTGCACCCATGACTTTAAACTATTATAAACTATTAAACAGCAGAAGAGATGCTGCCACGGGCCAAGCCATATGAAGTCCCTGCTCAGCCTTAAATTCTGTTTCTTAGTTGGAAAAATCTACATTGCTATTTATGTCTTTTGATTTTGAAAGATTTCAAAAATATTCCATTGAAAGACTGGTTCAGTGAACACCTATATACCCTCCACCTGAGATTCAACAATAATTAATATTTCATTTTACTAAACCATTGGAAAAGAGGTTGCCATCATTATGATACTTCGCACCTAATATTTCAGCACAAATCTAAGAATAAGGGTATCTCATAGCCAACCACAATCCTATAGCATACCAAAAGGAATAAACAGTAGTTCCCTGATATCTAAGAGACAAGCCATAGTCGCATTTTCCCAGATGTCCTAACATTAGCTTCTATTTGTTTGGTTTTAGCCAGGATCTTTCAAGGCTCACACTTTGTGTTTGATTGTAACATTTCTCAATATCTTTTTTTAAAGTTCTAAAAAAAAAAAAAAAAAAAAAAAGCACAAAGATGGGCACATTCTTTAAGAAGCTGGTGATGATAGGATCAAAATGGAAGTGTTTTCCTTCAACACTACTGGATTGATGAAAGCTTCCTTTTTTAGAATTATCTAAGGCGAACTCCAGGAGTTTTATATATATTTTTATATATATTTGCTTTTATATATATTTGCCAATGCTGTATCCTGCTTTGAATCTTGAAGGAAATTTGAGCCACACAGAGTACAGTCCTCCTGAGAAACCTCTTTGTCTCTCTAAATATCAATTCATGTATTAATTTCCAGTTAGTCTGAGCATTCAGGAGGAGGAGTTTCCCTTCTTGGTTGGTTTCTCGGATTTGCTAACCGCAATAGGATTGGAGACCTCCACGGAAGAGTACACCCATATTAGTTTCTCTTACTGAGATGATTTGGTATCAGTTCAAAGAAAACAATCGTCTTTCCCTGCTTCTATTTCTGTATTTTCTACATTTTTGTGCTCTTTGCAATCTCTCCTTGGCTTCAGAAGCATTGCTATTGCTAAAGCCCTCAGAACTACTGCCTTCGTGGTTCAGGATTTCTGTTGTGTGAAGAATGTTCTCTGATCCTTCTGTTGCTGTGTTTGGTGTAGTCTCCTTGGCTATAACGGAAATGAGAGCCAGGGATGATAATTGAGAACAGGAGTCTCTTCTCCTTCGGCGGCGGGGGACTGGTGGTGAACAGTTCAGCTGATGATCTTCCTGGTGTGAGGTGGCAGCAGAGTGAGCATGCAGTAACAAGAAGGCGGGCCATCCCGAGCATGTGCATATGCGGACCTGTTTACCACGTTGTGGCAGCCATCTTGTTCAGCTCTAGTTGCTGAGCCCATCAGCCTAGTTGTTTCCAAGGTCAAAGGTTTTTTAGGGACAGAGGAAGGAAGCTAAGAGTATCAGGCTATGTACTGATTGCATTATTTTATTCAATTACAAGAACCATGTGCGGAAGGCGTAGTTCTTGTTCCCATTTTACAAATAAAGATAACGCAAAGAAGAGATTGAAGAGCAAAGAGCTGTGCACCAAAAGTTGGCTTTGTTTGACTCCAGACCCCATATTCCTTGGAGCTTCCCCACCTCCCCTCAGTGAGTGAGGCCCGGAACTGATCTGTTGATAAGCTTCAGGCACCCATTTACCTGGCACTTGCTGACACAATTGGGCTTACAGACAAGTCCTGGCTCAAGTTTCTAGTTTCCGTGGCTGAGCCTTTCCACTGAGACCCAGTTTTCTTGGCTGGGCCCTGCTACTCTGGCTCTTCCTTCACAGTCCTCTGCGAGGGCCAGAACGGGGCCCTTAGGTCCCAGCTACTCATGGTTTCTAAAGGCTACTGACTTAGATATCACTACTGCCATCAGATATAATGCCATACGTATACACAGTGACCAAGTTCACGTTTGCCCCATGCATTGATAAGACCAAGAGTTTTCTGAGAAAGAGGTTTTTACACCTCATCATCTCTGTAGGTGCTGGACAGAGTATGCTTAGTGTGCAATTTCATCTTCAAGTCCTCCAGTTCCACATCCAACCAGACTGGCGTGCCTAAGCACTTCCCATGTGGAGAGGGTAGAGCCACCACCTGAAGGAACAGACTCCTGACTGCCCCCTATCCCAGCCTGGCCTCTTAGCTCTAGTGTCAGTCTGCTACGTGGACCAGAGTTGGCACACATCACAGCTGGGTCTGCCTGAGTTATGCCACCAGAAACGATTCTCAGACTATTTTCATAGGTCACACGCTTAAAATGGGGTGAACCTCTTAATTTAAATATGAACCTCCTAATTTAAATATTAACCTCTTAATTTCCCATTAGAGATATTATATAGCCAGAATATACTGCAACCAGATATACTGTAGCAGGAATGTAAAGGTTTTAAAAGACGTTTTTCCCTCTAAGGCTGCTTATTTATTTTTAATTATTCAGATGAGAAATTAGGATCATGGCCCTGAATTGGGAGTCAAATGTGTGGGTTATTCTAGATTTTGCCACAGCCTTATTTGAGTTTTGATTTCCTCTATAAAATGTGTGAATAAGTGAGTCGTCCTGTAATTACAAGCTATGTAGTTGAGACATACTGTTGTGTTGTCAAAGGTTTGCATTATGTTAGAAAAAAATGACTTGTAAATTAAATGTCATTAAAACATCCAGAAAGATTCTCAATGTCAAGAAATAGACTGGAGATGGCTTTTAAGGGCCCTTCAAGCATTGACAGTTTTGAAATCAATGTTTCTCAAAGTGTGGTCTCCAAACTAGCAGCATCAGCACGGCTTGCAAATGGAAATGCAAATTCTCATGCCTCATCCCAGACCTACCGAATCAGAAACGCTGAGGGTGGGGCCCCCTAATAGAACATGCCCTCCAGGTGATTCTGATATATGCTTAAGTTTGAGAACCACTAGTGTATCAGGCTTTTAATCATCTCTATTATTTCATTCCTGAGGAACAATATGAGGCCATACTGGTCTTGATTCAGATCATTGGTTCAGGCATATATACCCAGCACACAATTGTCATTCTTGTAAAAAGAAAGTCAACATCAATGGGAATAACAGGAAAGGCTGAATATTTTTTTCTCTCTCTGAAATGGCTTTTCTGTCACCTACATTACAAGGCAGCAATCTTCATTTGTGCTTGACTTAACCTTCATTGAGAGTGATGTGGTGTAATGCTTGGGGGAAATATCATTGGTTTACTTAGCAGAAAGGTAGGGATGTACTCTCCCTTTATGAATAAATGTTTTTCCCACAAGAATTTTATACTGGGAGTCAATCTTACTATTAAAGAAATGGGCAAATCTAATCCTTTTCTTAAAATGTACTGAGTAAGAGCCTGCATCAAACTAGATAAAATATAATTTCTGTTCTTACTTGTATATACTGTCATATAGTATGTGAATCTGTTTTGCTTGGGAAGGAGTAATGAAAAATGATAGAGCAAAGAGTGAGGAATAATGACTGATAGGGCTAGAATTGCTAAACCTTGGTCCAGGTGAACTGTATTCATCCCTGGTGTTGTTTAGGATACTGAGCTTCATGGAAGGCAAGTGACATGTTCCAAATGCCTGAGCGCCTTTATGCAAGAAGGTGTTTGTGTTCTGCATCAGTTTCCGTAAGGGCTAAGTTGAATAATACAGGCAACTAAGTCTGGCGACTACAGGGAAGCAAGTTTTCTGTTTTTAAACACTAATTTTGTTATACACAAGAACGAGGCCTCTTTGTCTGTAAACCCAAATGCAGTTATGAAGCAAGGCTTACTGTGGGATTATAAACCTCAAAGCGAACAGACTCATAGTCCGTCAAGCAAATACATGTATTTCTTAATTCTCTTGTAAAAATTTTAATTAAATTCCTCTTCTAGGATTATAAAATGGACATGTATCCACCACAACTAGCAAAATAATACAAAGAAAATTAATTTAGCATTCACCACGCCTACCAGGCCGTCAGCTTTAATAGTCTGATGTGGTTACTTCTACACCTTTCTTCTTGCACACATTAACACATACAAGCATAGAGGCTGTCAAATGCCACTTCCCCAATTGTCTCAATACAACCTGAGACTGGTGCAGTGGATCATGCCTGTAATCCCAGCATTTTGGGAGGCCAAGGCAGGTGGATCACTTGAGGTAAAAAGTTAAAGACCAGCCTGGCCAGCATGATGAAACCCCCATCTCTCCTAAAAATACAAAAATTAGCCAGGCATGTTGGTGCACGCCTGTAATCCCAGCTACTTGAGAGTCTGAGGCACAAGAATTGCTCGAACCCAGGATGCAGAGGTTGCAGTGAGCTGAGATCACACCACTGCACTCCAGCCTTGGCAACACAGTGAGACTCCATCTCAACAACAACAAAAAATAACATATAACCTGATAATAAGATTAAGTTGAATTTATTGTTTGCTGTGGTAAGGGAGGCCACCACCTTGATGGAGTCTGGTAGTTTCTTTGAAGGAGGTCAAGATCAGATTTTATTGAAATTTAAAGTGTATCAATACAGAGATTTGGCTAGGGCAGGTCATTATATAGTTTAAAATTTGTGGAAATAGCAAGGTGAGAATTTTGAGAATAACTTGCCTAAGTAAGAGTCTCCTGGAATAGTATAATAATAAAGACAATGGAATAGGAAAGTAATTTTAATGTAGCCAGCAAACTTTGTGAGGGTAGATGGCTTTAGCTCTCAGCTCTACTTTAAGGATGTTTCAGGGTTTTATTCTTTTTTTTTTTTTTAGGTGCTATACTATTCTCTGCAACTTGCCTTACTTGCTTAACAGTACATTGAGTATTTTCCTCCAAGTCAACAGATAGAGATTGAACTCACTTTTTTTTCTCTATTATAAAGAACACTTTAACTTTTTAATTATAAAATGGATTGTAGAAAAGATGGAAAGTAAGAAAAGTACAAAGAAAAAAATTTACTCATAATATTATCACTCAGAATCACTCATATTACTACTCAGAGAGAAAAGATTGAAAGAAAAGTACAAAGGAAAAAAATAATATTACCACTCAGAATCACTGGGGACTTCCAGTTTTGGGTAGAGCTTGTATGGAACTTGGAAGTTAGCTCTCACATACAACAAGCACAACCAGAAAAAACCTGAATGAACTGAAAATTAACAACTCTTGTGAGATGTATCAAAGAACTGAGTTCACAGAGCAAACCACTGCCCCCAAAGCAGAAGAGACAGTCAGGCAGTATATTAGTCCATTCCTGCAGTGCTCTGAAGAACCACCTGGAACGGGGTAATTTATAAAGAAAAGGGGCTGAAATTGGCTCACCATTTCACAGGCTGTACAGGAAGCATGACTGAGAAGGCCTCAGGAAACGTATAATCATGGTGGACGGTGAAGGGGAAACAGGCACATCTTACATGGCAGAAACAGTAGGAAGAGAGCAAAGGGGAAGGTGCTACCTTCCCATATTCTGTTAAACAACCAGATCCTGTGAGAACTCACTATCATGAGAACAGCAAGGGGGAAATCTGCCCCCATGATTCAATCACCTCCCATCAGGGTTCTCCTTCAAAATTGGGAATTATAATTTGACATGAGATTTGGGCAGGGAAACAAATCCAAACCATATAAATCTACCCCAACCCCTCCCAAATCTCATGTCCTCCTCACATTACAAAATATAATCCTCATTTCTCAACAGTCCCTCAAAGTCTTAATTCATTTCAGCATTAACTCAAAAGTCCACAGTCCAAAGTCTCTCTAAGACAAGTAAAATAAAAAACAAGTTAGTTACTTCCAAGATACAGTGGAGTGTTGACTATAAGAAACTCAACTTAAATATAAAGACATGTACAGATTAAAAGCAAAAGGATGGTGAATGATCTACCATGCTAACATTAATCAAAAGAAAGCTGGAGTAACTGTATTAATATCAGACAAACCAGACTTCAGAACAAAGAAAATTATCCGGAAGAGGTGCATTACATAATGCAAAAAGAGTTAATTCTCCAGAAAGAATCACTCTTTAATATTTAATTTACTTCCTTTCCATTCTCTCCTTGTTATGTATCTTTGCCCCACGTTGATTAAGATAGAATTCCCAAACAATAAAATGTGTTTATTGTAAAAGTAGAGTTATGGTACTGTGTACAGTAACATAAGATATAGAGCATTTCAACACCCTAAAAGGTATACTCATACCCCTTTGCAGTCAGGCTCTTTCCCTCACCTCCAACCTCAGGCAACCACTGATCTGCTTTCTGTCACTGTAGTTTTACTTTTTCTAGGACCTCATATACATGGAATCACACATTATGTAGTCTTTTGTGTCTGATTTCTTTCAGTTAACAAAGTTTTTGAAATTCATTTCTGTTACGGTATTTTTGTGCCTTTTCTAAATGTTGTTTCCAGCTCTTGGCTATTAAAAATAAGGCTGCTGTGAACATTGACACACAAATCTTTGTGTGAACATGTTTTCAATCCTCTTAGGTGAATACAGAGAAATGAGATTTCTATATATGGTAAGGATTTAGCTTTATACGATGATAAGCAACTGAATATCTATATGGGAATAAAAATGAACCTCAACCTTTACCTCATACTATGCATAAAAGCTAACTTAAAATGAATAAAAATGGATCATAAAATTAAGAGATAAAAGATTACATTTCTAGAAAAAATATAGGAGAAAATTTTGTGGTATTGAATTAGATAAAGATTTCTTAAACAGGACACAAAAACATGAACCATTAAAGAAAATGTTGATAAAATATACTTCTTCAAGATTAAAAACCTTTGCTCTTTGAAGGAGATGGTTAAGAAAATGACAACGCAAGCCAAAGACTAGGAAAAAATATTCACAGCATATATCTGAAAAAGGGCATGTCCCTTGAATTTTTATATGTAAAGATCTCTTACAATTCAACAAGCAAACAAGCTACGCAATAAAACTATGGGCAAAAGATTTGAACAGACACTTTACAAAGGAAGATGTATGAATGGCCAATAAGCACATGTAAAGGTGTTCAACATCTCTCATCAGAGAAAAGCAAGATAAAGCCACAATGAAATACCACTACATAGCTACTAGAATGGCTACAGTTAAAAAGATTGACAGTAGAGAGCGTTAACAAGAATGGAGCAACTGGAATTTATACATTGCTGGTCGGCATGCAAAGGGGTATAATCACTTTGAAACTCATTCTTTTTAATAGCTGTATGATATTCCAATGTGTAAGTGTGTCATGATTTAGATAACCTTTGCTCTTCTAACAGAGATTTGGGGTGACACCAATTGGGGTTCTTCCCTTCCATTATAAATAATTCTCACAAATAATTGAAACCCATTCTTGCTACAATTTTTGTCTCTATTTTTTTAAACAATAAGCCAATTTTCTTTCTTTCTTTCTTTCTCTCTCTCTCTCTCTCTCTCTCTTTCTTTCTTTCTTTTTTGAGGCAGAGTCTCACTGTGTTGCCCAGGCTGGAGTTCAATGTCAGGATCTTGGTTCACTGCATCCTCCACCTCCCGGGTACAAGTGATTCTCCTGCCACAGCCTCCCAAGTAGCTGGGTTTACAGTCATGCATCACCATGCCAGACTAAATTTTGTATTTTTAGTAGAGTTAGGGTTTCACCATGTTGGCCAGGCTGTTCTCAAATGCCTGGCCTCAAGTGATCTGCCCGCCTCAGCCTCCCAAAGTGTTGGGATTACAGCCATAAGCCACCCCATCTGGCCCCAATTTACCTTTATATCATTGCTGGAAACATTGTATTTCCAATTACAGTGGATTAAAAAAAAAAAAAAAAACTAACAATGATTGCTTTTTTCCTCAATCATGTTTATGCTTGGTTAAAGCTTCCAGATACTTATTTTCTTAAAAAGTCCATCTTCCTCTTCTTTTAAGGAGGACCTGGAAATTTATGTTCCTTGTCTTCTTTTCCTTTAAGCCCCTGATTTGTTAAAGGAGATACTGAGTTTTCTCTCAGCTGCTTCTGCTCCTTAATTTCGTTGCACATAGAAAGGGTTTCTTCAGAAAGCAAGGAACCCGTATTTTCCCTACCATTCAACTTTGTAAAATGGTCAGTGTGCTTCTGGAAAGCAACGTTTTCAAATAGCAGGGCCTTGAGCCTAGTTCTTTGCCAGCATCTACCATACTAACATTAATCAAAAGAAAGCTGGAGTAGCTGTATTAATATCAGACAAACCAGACTTCAGAGCAAAGAAAATTATCAGGAATAAAGAGGTGCATTACATAATGCTAAAAGAGTTCTCCAGAAAGAATCGCTCTTTAATATTTAATCTACTTCCTTTCCATTTTCTCCTAGTTATGTACCTTTGCCCCAGGTTGATGAAGATATAATTCCCAAACAATAAAGTTTGTTTATTGCAAAAGTAGAGTTATAGTACTTGTATACAGTAACATAAGATATGGAATAGACAGGAAGAATCTCAAGAAAAAATACAGGCTTTTTCTTCACCCCTAGGCTTCTGGAGAAATTTCCTCAGGCTGGTAGTGTTTGGAAAAACCGGCCCATAAAGGTGATACCAGTTTAAATTACCTCTCTGTGGTGAGGATACTAGTTTGCTATTTGCTAAGGTTTCATAGAAATACCATTATTTCACTCATTTTGAGCAGGTTTGGCGTGTGGAATATTTGGAGTAAGTGTGACTGCAAGTGATTATGTCTCTGGAGAGGGACAGCCTGATAGCAATAATGTACATTTAAATCAGTCCAGATAATTTACACTCATTATAACATTTCTAAGCTGCTTGATTTGGAGATGTAGGCTCTATTTAAGAGCATTCAATATTATACAGATTCAAGCATTAGCCCCACACATAAATAACTGCTACTTCCAGGAAAGGACCACCCTAATGGACTGTCAGAAAACGCAATGCAGTTTCTTAGTCCTATAAGAGCATTAGAAAGGGATTGCACTATATTTGCAGGCCACAATGTATTCCAGGTATGTAATTTTGAACACACTTTCATCAGTGGGCATTTGAATCAGCCAACCTAGCAGAATTTCTTCTTCTTTTAAAAAAAACAGAAACAGAGTTTTGCTCTGTTGCCCAGGCTGGAGTACAATGGTGTGATCTTGGCTCACTGCAACCTCTGCATCCTGGGTTCAAGCGATTCTTGTGCCTCACCCTCCAAAGTAACGAGATTACAGGCATGCAACACCACGCAGGCTAATTTGTATATTTTTAGTAGAGACGGGATTTCACCATGTTGCCCAGCCTGGTCTTGAACTCCTGACCTCAGGTGATCCACACACCTTGACTTCCCAAAGTACTGGGATTACAGGCGTGAGCCACGGCGCCCGACCAACCTAGCAGAATTTCCACAGACTTACTGGAAACATCACTGGGAGTCCAAGCTCTTAATAAATACCAAAATAGGGACAGTTTCCCTAAGGTCGAATATCAGTTTCCATTGCTTTCAAAGTCCGTTCCCAGCTTTCAGCCTGTTTCTCTCCTTTAATGACCTTCCTTTTAAAAACATATTGAGGGTACCCCATGCCATGTCCTTTGCTCAAAACTGGGGAAAAAACCAAGGCTAGTAAACTCAGTAGCTGCGTCTCCTGAGAATCACAAAGAACCCCTCCCTGCCCATTCCAGTACACTCCTCTCCAAAGCCAAAGCCAACTTTTTTTTTTTTTTTTTTGAGATGGGGTCTCACTCTGTCACCCAGAGTGGAGTGCAGTGGTGCAATCACGGCTCACTGCAATCTTGACTTCCCTGGGCCAAAAAGGTGATCCCCCCACTTCAGCCTCCCATGTAGCTGGGACTACAGGAGCATGCCACCACTCTTGGATAATATTTTTTGTATTTTTGTAGAGGATGGGGTCTCACTATGTTGCCCAGGTTGGTCTTGAACTCCTAGGCTTGAGCAATCTGCCTACCCTGACCTCCCAAAGTGCTGGGATTACAGGCATGAGCCACCGCACCTGGTCTCAACATTCTTATTGAAAGGAAAATCTGATGTGGTAACTACCTAGCTTAAGACCCCTGCAGTGGTGTCTCATCACCCAATGAGTACCAAACTCTTTTACCTGCTTTATAAAGCTGAGCAAGTGTAAACCACAGCATCTGGCCTTCATTATAGAATGGATGATAATCACAACTTGGATTTGGTTCAAAGTTGTTTCACTTCTGTTAACTTCCAAGCAAGCAAGCAAGCAGTCTAAAGGTTATACACCAGATAAGGACACTAGTACATCAGCACTCCAGGCAAAGATACCAGTATGTGACACACTACTCTGCAGCCTCCTGTCAGCAGCTTACAGAGGGATATTTATAGTCAGCACAGCCCACACAGAATGAGAAGCCCACTGGGTCAGAGCAGCTCAGTCCCCAAAAGATCTTACAGGATGTGAGAACTGCCAATATACCATATAAGCCAGTATAAATACACTAAACCCAAATATTTTTACATCTTTGAAAAACATCAATGCCTTTCAATCTATGATGTCATAATTTTAATTGGCAACAATGGTTCCTTTCTTAGTAATAAAATAAAAACACGTTTATAATTTATGGTGCCTTAGATTGTGATTTTCTTTTCCTTTTTATTTTGAGACGGAGTCTCGCTCTGTCGCCCAGGCTGGAGTATAGTGGCCGGATCTCAGCTCACTGCAAGCTCCGCCTCCTGGGTTCACGCCATTCTCCTGCCTCAGCCTCCCGGTAAGCTGGGACTACAGGCGCCTGCCACCTCGCCCAGCTAGTTTTTTTGTATTTTTTAGTAGAGACGGGTTTCATCATGTTAGCCAGGATGGTCTCGATCTCCTGACCTCGTGATCCGCCCGTCTCGGCCTCCCAAAGTGCTGGGATTACAGGCTTGAGCCACCGCGCCCGGCCTTCTTTTCCTTTTTAAACACAGATTTTATGTAGCATAATATATGCACTTTCCTGCACCTTACTTTTTTCACATAATTTACCTTATTGAACATTCATATCAGTGCATAAAGAGCTGGCTCATTCTTCCTAATCACTGCATGTATTTCATTGCATTGACAGTTCCACATTGATGGGACAGTCTGGTCATTTGTAGTATGTGTTTATTTATTGCTGCTGAAAAGGATGAATGCTATATGGAAGTGAGAGCCAAGTGCAATGAGGACAGAGAGACTAGGGGTGAGGACTTGAAGGTTTCGTTGTAGATGTAAAATCAGGTTTGATACTGGAGGGAGCGGGAGACATGAGACAGGACAAACTGTTCTTGAAATTTCCATCTTGGTAGGCCATCAGAAAGTAACTCATCATCTGTCTTTGAAAAAGTGGGCTTAGAATGTGCAGCTTTCAAACAATTCACATGAAATGTCTGCTCAAAGCTTCTCTTATCTGCTCAAAGCCCATTCAACAATCATGGAAGATGAATCCTTATCTCACTATCTTCAGATGGTATTGGAAATAGTCATTACTCATTTCCTTCATCAAGCTGACAAAGGACATGTGGAAATAGATCTGAAAGGGAAAATAGTGAAGGGCTTTATTTGATGATGATGATGATGATGATTTGAACAAGACTGAGAAATCTGTGGTGGGCTCTTGGACAGAAGTGAAAGCATGAGTGCTGAAGAATGCAGGTTGGGGTAAAATAAACTGACAAAATGAAAAAACTTAAAGTGACCCCAGCCTGAAGAAACGCTAGCCATCCTGTTCTTGTTCATTCCGATTCAGGAATAGCAGCATTTTAAAACACCACCACAACACCAGCAGAGTAAAGGCTGGCTAATTCCTTAACTTCGCTCCTTCTTCCTACTCTAGTTCCACTTGGATTGTGACAAAAAATGGCAACACACACACACACACACACACACACTTATTTAAGTCTTTGCAATAGATTTATGAGGTAGACACTACTATTATTTCTCTTCTACAGACAAGAAAGTGGAGGCTTAGAGAAGTTAAGTCACTTGCCCAGGGTCACTCAGCTAGTAAATAATCGAGCTGGGATACAAACTCCAGGCAGACCAGCTCCAGGGTCCTTGCTCCTAATTAATACTTCAATTAGAACTCCAAGCTGCCTCTAAGGGTTTTCTGTACTAGACTATACACTCCTTTGAGGACACAGACTATGTTATTCCTGTTTGGGTGAACCTCCCCCCTTCACCCAGCTAAGTAATATGCACTGAATAAATATATTCATTGAATATACAGAACATCAACAACAGTCCAGCATCTTCCCGCTGGATTATTCCATCTGGTTTCAGTGTGTGTAATCTGGCACCCCTTCATTTTATGAGACATACTCCAGTCAGTGTTTGTCTAAAACATCAATCTGACTTGTCATCCTACTTAGATCATTTTGAGGGTTTTTTTTTTTCCCTTGCTCTCAAAATAAAGTATAGGTCTTTAACATGACCTACAAAGTCTTGTAAGGCTTGTTGTTCTCTGCCTCACAAAATATACTCTAGACTAGCACTTGGCAATGGAAATAAAACACATGTAATTTTGAGTTTTCTAGTACACAAATTTTTAAAAATAAAAAGAAGCAAATGAAATCAATTTCAGTTACATATTTTACTTAACCCAATACATTCAAAATATAATTTTAGCATATAATCAATATAAAAATATTATTGAGATAGTTTACATTTTGTTCATACAAAATCTTTGAAAACCAGTATGTATTTCACATGTGGTACATATCTCAGTGTGGAGAAGCAACATTTCAGGTATTTAATGGCCCATGTGGCTACCATATTGAACAGCACAGCTTTAAGTCTATGGGTCTCAAACTTTAGCTGCATCAGAATCACTGGGAGGGCTTATTAAATCACAGATTGCTGGGCCACCCACAGCATTTTTGATTCATTAGGTGTGAGGTGGACACGAAGGATCTGCATTTCTGAGAAGCTCACAGGTGATACTAGTGCTAGTTTCTGAACCCCACTTGGAGAATCATTGCTCTAGATCAGAGATTATCAACTAATAGCCATAGGTTGGATCCAGCTGGCAGAACATGTTATTTGACCACACTGTGTTTAAAAAGTTTCCTAATAACTAACATTTAAAAATTGGCCAATTTCTTATAAAAATCCAGATTCCAAGTTTCTGTTGGAAAATTTATAAATATAATAATATAGGGCTATCCTTCTGCCTGGCAGTAAGCAGCAGGAGCCAACTTGCAGGTACCCTTTCTTGAAAGGTCATGAAGGCCCACTTTACTTATTCACATTACTGAGGCCCCTGTTGTAACTGAGCCTCCATTCCAAACCCTAGACCTTCTGGGCTCCTTTCACTTCCTAAATACATCAAGCTCTCTCTCTTGCCTCTGGGACTTTGCACATGTGGTTTTCTCTATCCTGGCTAACTCAGCCCTCTGGCTTCAGAACAGATACCACTCTCCAGAAAGCCTTCCCTGCTGTCTTCATGATTGAGTGTAAATGCTTCTTCTGTGTGTTTCCACAGAAGCCCTGAGTTTCTCCCATCAAAGCCATCACACCTTACTATAATGTCTCAGTGACTTACCTGCCCTCCCCATCATTCTGAGTTTTGCCATCATTATGAGTTTTCGGAAGGAAGGAAACCACTTCTTTCTTATTCACCACTGTATATTCATAGTACCTAGTCCAGTAACAGACTGGCACATGGCAGGTGTTCAATAAAGACTTTTTGACCAAATGGATGAAGATATAAAACAGCTAGAAGAGGTCTTTAAATAATACTGCCCAACCTTTGACTTTCTCCTAGGTGGCTGCAATGGAATCTCAGTTTTAATCCTAATTCTAGAAGCAACAATAACAAAAAGCAAATTGCACATTTTAATTAAATTACTCTTAAAACTGAAGCGCAAGAAGAAAAATGAATTTAAACTCCTTAATTACTTAAAATATTCCACAAGTTTGAGCTTGAGCTTTATTTCACCCTGCTTGGATTTACTTAAAGCCAAAAATAAAGAAATGAAGTACAATACTATTACATGATCAAATTGCAGACTCCTCCTGCATATCAGCTACACTGCCCCATCATCTTACCAGTTTAAAATTAACAGAAAATTATTTCCTCACAATAGAAGAGTCAATATTATTTTAGAGACTCTTGGAAAAAGTTTAGAGGGGCAGGGGAGAAGAAATAAGGGAAAGAATTTGAGATTCTAAAGATGGCCGAATAGGAACAGCTTCAGTCTCCATCTCCCAGCGTGAGCGACACAGAAGACCGGTGATTTCTGCATTTTCAACTGAGGTACTGGGGTCATCTCACTCCAGAGTGCCGGACAATCCGTGTGGGTCAGCTGCTGCAGCCCGACCAGCGAGAGCTGAAGCAGGGCGAGGCATCGACTCACCTGGGAAGCGCGAGGGGGAAGGGAGTCCCTTTTCCTAGCCAGGGGAACTGAGACACACAACACCTGGAAAATCGGGTAACTCCCACCCCAATACTGCGCTGTAACACTGGCACACCGGAGATTATATCCCACACCTGGCCGGGAGGGTCCCACGCCCACGGAGCCTCCCTCCTTGCTAACACAGCAGTCTGCGGCAATCTAACCGCAAGGCAGCAGCGAGGCTGGGGGAGGGGCGCCCGCCATCGCTGAGGCTTAAGTAGGTAAATAAAGCCACTGGGAAGCTTGAACTGGGTGGAGCTCACAGCAGCTCAAGGAAACCTGCCTGTCTCTGTAGACTCCGCCTCTGGGGACAGGGCTCAGCTAAAGCAGCAGAGGCCTGTCCAGACGCGAACGACTCTGTCTGACAGCTTTGAAGAGAGCAGTGGATCTCCCAACACGGAGGTTGAGATCTGAGAAGGGGCAGTCTGCCTGCTCAAGTGGGTCACTGACCCCTGAGTAGCCTAACTGGGAGACATCCCTCACTAGGGGCAGTCTGACACCCCACACCTCACAGGGTGGAGTACACCCCTGAGAGGAAGCTTCCAAAGCAAGAATCAGACAGGTGCACTCGCTCTTCAGCAATATTCTATCTTCTGCAACCTCTGCTGCTGATACCCAGGCAAACAGGGTCTGGAGTGGACCTCAAGCAATCTCCAACAGACCTATAGCTGAGGGTCCTGAC